>NC_087249.1:24153490-24795536 GCF_037042905.1 Lytechinus pictus
CGACATATAATTTTACCTTATTCAAGTCGACTTATGATAGCTTATTGATATCTTTCCAATTCTTTCCAATCTTTCCAAATTGATTTGCTACATGGAGAGATACGCAGTATGTCCTATCTCGCTATCGACATAAAACCATTTGGGGGCCAACTTGGCAAGATCTCACCACGACGACGTATAACTTGCGAACTTTAATCTCTCTTTTCTAATTTCCTTTTCAATTTTATTTCCCCCTATTTCCTTTTAATTTAACTGGTTCATGCTCAAGTTGTTATTTTGATTTTTATACGCTACAAGAATATTTATTAGGAGGCTGCACTCTACAAGCTCCGCTTTTTAGCAGCCTCCTCCATTTCCAACCTGAAATGTAATAATCTTGAATATAAGTTTTTGTACAGGAATACTTGAAATATGTTTTGTTATTTATAATTATGTTAAAATGTACAAAATATAACTGTATTTGTTGAAAATGGAAATAAACGAAATGAAATGAAATGAACTTTTATTAGTCAACTTAGTTATTAACTCATCTCGCCACGTTGACATAATACTAGTAATGACAAAAGAAAATATCTCGCCATCTCGGCGAGTCGATTCCTATTTAACGCTTATGTGAAATAATGATATCAAGTGTCGTGTTTAAAGCATTTTCTTTGATAGAGAAATTATTGGAATAGAACAAAAATAATATTATAATGCTTGCTGATCAGTGGCGCACCGTGAAGGGTCACGGCATTGGGGGGCACCAGCAATGTTTTCTGTTTCGCGCGCTCATTTGCCAGGTATAATGACATAATAGATATATTTCAAAGACTGTACCATTAAAAAAAAAATATGTAACTCACTGATCAAATAATGCGAGCGTGAAGCGCAAACTGTTTTTTCTTATATTCAGACCTAAAAAAGGGAAATTTTAAGCAAATGTATGTTATCATGATACGTACCTGTCGCACTAAACAAACAATTAATGCGCGAGCTGAAATTTTTCATATATATTGACCCCAAACAGGGACTTGTTAAGGAATATCTTTTAGGAATTCATGATCATATCTCACCATATCATCTAATGCGAGCGCCAAGCGCTTGCCGATTTTGTTAGAATTACACCTAAACACATAAATCACTTTTTATATTCATTGTAAACGTTAACACAAATGGTATCTCACTACTCAAATATTGCGCGCGAAGCGCGAAATGAATTTTTTTTTTAAATTCAGACCAGAAGAGGGGCATTCTAAGGCTTGTTTGTAGGAATTCACTAACCAATAATTGATGCAAGCACCAAGCGCGAGCCGAACATTTGTGATATACAGACCAGAAAAAGGGACATTTAAAGTACTGTTTAAGAATTCATGAAGAGCAGACATATATCACCAATCCACTAATGCGAACGTAAGCAGGGACTGAAAATGTTTCATATTCAGACCTTAAAAGGGGGCAATCACTTTAAGTCGTCATGAAAACGGAAGCATATATCACTACGTAAACATGGTAAAACAATAATAACTCGGAGTGCGAGGAAATATATTTGGTAAATATTGACTTGAAAACGGGATTTGACATATAAGTGCCCTTCTTTTTAATTTGCCCTGCCCCCCAAACGAGAATACGTCCCGCCGCCCCTGCCTTCCCATCCTCATAACAATAACTTGAACAGCAACGGTGTTTCTACCCCCTCTCCTCCACGCTTACCCTTCCTGTTTCCTGGCTTCGCGGCCACAGTTATTTCATTTTTCGGATTAACGAACCTTCGGAAAAATGAACCTTATTTCATTTTTAAATTAACGAACCTTATTTTGTTTTTGGACTAACGAACATTCGGCATAACAAACCTTATTTCGTTTTCAGACTAATGAACCTTCGGAATAACGATTCTTATTTCGTTTACGGACTAACGAACCATCGGAATTACGAACCTTTAGAATAACAAACCTTCGGAATATTCGAACCTTCGGATTAACGAACGTAATCCGCATATTCGGCCCGTGCCACCCCTTGAAAACTACAGCATTGAATTAATTATTTATCTATCTATTTGTTTATTTATTGATCTATTTATTTATTTATTCATTGATCTATCTATTCATTTATTTATTTATCTATCTATTTATTTATTTATCTATTTATTTCCACATTTCAAAGAAATAACGATACAAACAGTGCAGAGATGGTATTACAGAATACAGTACAATATAATGCATATGAATATTCCAATGCAAAAAAATACATTACTACATGAAAAATAAACCGAAATCTAAACAATACTTATTTACAAACAGACAAACAGTATAAAATAAGGGGGATCAATCAAAACTTTAATAACTTATAAAATAATTCAAATTTTGTCAATAAAAAGTTTGAGTTTTGCAGAGAAAGACTTGGGAGGGGGATACAATGAAACTGAGTTAACTTAGTCTAGGAAATTAAATCAAAATCAAATTTTGGTGAAAACCTCTCTTTTTTGTCTTGTCACTTTTTTATCGGGAAATGTGCCCCCCCCCCCCCCCCCCCCCCCCTCTTGGGAAATCCATGATCCGCCCCTGCATGCAGGTGATCGCTTCAGGAAACACTGGACGTCGTATTCAATCAACGTGATTAAGGACATCTCAAATTGTATTTATTTATTCATTGGTGATTATTTATTCTACACTCACGGTTAGCATATTATAGCACTAATATAGTCTTTATGGTCCCTTCCATGAACGAAGACCGAGTTTCGGGTCACTGAAATTGAGAATAATGAAAATGAAATAAAGTTATCAGTATTATATTAATAAATGATGATACATTTTGATCGAAATAATGATGATTAAAGAATATCTTTGATAGTAAAAATTATTCATTGATTAAATTGAAAAAAAGAATTGACAGAAAGTGGGGTTGGGAAAATTACCCTATATCGAATACAGGCATATTTTCTGTCATCGCAAGAATAAGAAAAGAAGAATGGAAAACCACAAACAAAGGAATATGGCAAAGCAATGTTACCAATGTGGAAATGTTTTTAACGCCTCGTCAACAACACAAAAATAATTAGCAAGAGTTTAATGGGAAGCATAACTAGAAGCATTATACGAAACACTCACTGGCTGACCCGGGGGGGGGGGCACAGCCGGTCCGTGCCCCCCTCTCTTTCAAGAATTTACACCTATATAGTTAATATCAATAATTTTGACAGGCGTTTAATACAGATATTTCTAAGAGCTCTTTTTTTTTGCTATTGACTAATTACATGGATTGTAAAAAAGTGTACAATTTATAATCAAGAAATGTATAAATTACCAATCTCCAAAGAGATTTGCAGAAAAGTACAGGCCTATAATAAAATTTAATAAAAATAGTAAATTTTGCATAAGATATCGCTGAGACGTCGACTCTCTTCATGCGTTATCAGCTGTGTTGTGTATAGGGCGTACGCTCTAAAAAAATACCCAATATTGGGTAAAAGGGAACATGAATGGTGGTTGGGAAAGAGTTACCAAACATTTTGTAGGCCTATATAATTCATGTAGGTAATGGAGTAAGAAGGGAACAAGGGAACATATAGTGGACAGACCTTGGCGGATTCAATTTGTGTGGGGCGATTAAAAATCCTCCACATTTTCCGTTCGCAGTGCTATAGCTGTTTGATTATTGTTGTTGTTTCCCATGTTGTTTGAAGGGCTCGATGGGGCCCATCATGGGGGTAGTCCAACTACTAGCATGCGACCAAGAAGCAGGAGCTTACTTTTCGTCTTCCTTGTTCAGACCTAAATAAGAAAGACTCTAAGTCAGAGGCGTAGACAGCCTGGCTGGGGATGAATCCCCAAACCCCCCAGGTTTCAATGTGGATTTTTTTTTTGAAAATGTAATGATATTTTATACAAACTTATAGGCCTTATTATCATTGTCATCCTCATTAATTAATAATGATATTGTTATCGTGATCATCATTATATCTTGTACATTAAACAGGGGCGGCACAGTGCAACCTCCCCACTTTTTGAAGCACTGAATAGGTGTCCTTTTTACGCAAGAAAAAATGCCCCCTCACGAACTTGTACTGTGCACACTTTACCTAAGGAGGTGCCCTTTCTCGTATATAGGCGCCAATTTATTTTTTAAATGCCCCCTCTCGGCTCTCGAACGTGTTCTGTGCCCCTTTCATGCACCTGAAAACATGGAGAATGACCCATTTTATATGTGAGCAGTGCCCTCTTGTCTTCTTATAGGTGCCCTTCCTCGTATCAGTGTCCCTTTTTACCCAAGAAAGGTGCCCCTTATGAACGTGTTCTGTGCCCCTTTTAACCGAGAAGGACCCGTTTTATAACGAGTGCCCCTTACCTTCTCATAATAGTGCCTGTTCTTTATTAGTTACCCATAAAAACATTCTTTTCGTGCCCGATGAGCACTTTATTTAACGTTCTGCTTCCTTCTGCAAGTGCATCTTTTAATCGCATAATTCCTTTCAAAATATTATTTGCCTCTTTCGCTTTTTCTTATGATAATGAAATTCACCTCCTTTTAACCTCTAATTAAATGCCGTATTTCAATATGCCCTTATTTCATTTTGTTAAATGTCCCTTTTCTTCCAACGTTTATATTACTTTGGCAAATTCCCTAAAAGAAACAGCATTATTGGTGAGAAACAAGAAAACATATTGTTTTTATGTTTTATACTACGGTACTTATAAAGGAAAAAATATAAGAATAATCCTACGTGCCTTAAGTTTCACTAGTCATAAGAGTGGGGTAGATAATTCAATTCAATTCAATTCAATTTATTTTCATTCTTCAACATAATACAAATAAGTACATGATAAATCAATTCAATTCAAATAAAAGCATGAACAAAATTCAACATTGAATAAATAATATACATATTCAATAAGTGATTCAAATATAAATTAACATGCATGTCAAATTTAAATCAATATAATCAATATAATTAAATATAATTAAATCAATATAATCATATATCATGAGAAGAATGGAGGGGTCCACTGAAAAGCAAAGCTTGTAAAATGTGAACACCTCAAAAAGTTAGGATAGAAAAAATATTGAAATATACGTAAAGGAATACATGAAGATAACGAAAGGGGCCAAAAAAAGTTATATACAGGATTGTGAAATTAAGAGACAAAAGACAATAACACGACACAACACAACACAGGACGGTACATGAGGGTGGACAATGACGACTGCCTAGATAGTGCACTTTTCAAAAGAAAGTGTGCTTTTTGTTCCCTGTGCCCCCCCCCCCCCCCGCCACCCCTTGCCAAAAAATTTGATTAGTTTTTTTTTATTGAAGAGGTGTTGTGGCTCAGTGGATAAGTCTCCAGACTTTGCACCACAATGTCCGGAGTTCAAATCCCACCTCAGCACTCTCATCCTTTGGCAAGGCGTTTATCTACATTTGCCACTCTTCACCCATGTGTAGCGGCTCGGTAGGAAGGAATTCATTGAATGCTTGAGCGCTCGCGGTCAGGGTAGCCGTGCTAATAAAGCCGGGGTAATATATGCATCGCTTAAAAACATTTGTATTAAGCGCTATATAAACGTTGCATATACTATTATTATTTTTAAGGAAACTTTTACCGCCCCCACAAAGGAAAGAGTCGTCTCCTTGGATTTTTTTATTTTTTTAATAACAAATATCATAGAAATCAGATATCAAACATACCAATGAAAAAAAAAGTAACTATAACCCCCATTCATGAATAATTGCATGTGCAGAACGTTTACCTTTACTTGATAGAGATTCTATATATTGTGTGGGGTTTTTTTTTGTTCTTCAATAATTTTTCATCATAGAGCAATACTATATCCGCATCACCAGCCCGCAGAGGGGGGGGGGGGTCTTCACCAAATATGTACAACCGTACTTGACCTCATTCCAAAATAATAATTTTGATTGCATTTGAATGTGTTATATCTATGTAATATGATTATAATTAATGTTGATGTTATTGTAAATTTGTGACAGACCTGCAGGGGCGGATCCACCATTCGCCAATAGGGGCCCATTTTTTCACCCATATTTTCCCCGATCGGCCGCTCAAAGTTGAGTTTTGTTTGTTTGATTTTTATTTGTTTCTTTGAAGTGGTAGTCATAACATGTCACTTCTTAGCTTTATTCCTATAAAACAACATAAGTATATAATTATATCATAAGCCCTATTTAAATAGTGCGAACACGAAGCGGGAAGCAAAATCATTAGAAATTTCGAACATTATTTTTATCTTGAAAACTGAACATTGTGATCCTTATCAAGATGCGTATGTAACTAAATGCGTTCTGGCCTGATCGAAAAGGAACCTGTTAAAGAATGGTTGCAGTTGTCATGAAGCCTTACATTTTTCAACGATCAAATAACTTGTGCGAGAGCAAAGCGCGAGCTGAAATTTTTTACATGGACCTTAAAAAATAGACATTCTTAGCTCTTTTTGTTACTAAGAACAGGATAGATATTGAACTAAACGATGCAAGCGCGAAGCGCGAGCGGAAAAAAAAAGATTTAGACCTAAAAAACGGGACACTATACTCATGTTTTGTAAATCATGAAAAGGATGGGTAATTGGGTATCTCCCTCTACATTCATAAAGCGCGAGCAGAATTTTTTTTTGATATTCTGATCTGAAACTGGGAAATTTTTATTTGCCGTTTTACATTTAGACCTAGAATCTGGTTGTTCTAAATAAACTGTATAATCAATAATGCGAGCGCGAAGCGCGAGCTGAAAAAAATTGAAATTTCAATCTGAAAAGGGTCAATTTAAGCACTGGGAAATTTGTGAAGTGGATATAGATCGCTCTTAATGATGCGAGTGCGAAGCTGATATTTTTTTACTATCATTTTGACCTAGGACCGGGACATTCTATAAGGACATTTTGTCATAATATGACCATCTTCCTAGTCCTCTTCCTTCCTCTTTGTCGATATCCCATTCTGAAAAAGGAACAAATTATTAGGAATTCAGAAAAATTGTAATATCTTAAGATATTAGAATTTTATCTTAATTAAGAGGCAGAAATTAAGTCAGGGATCTCATTGTAATTTTGAAGTAAATTTATAAAACATCTCTGTGAAAATCAAACCATTTTTTTCAAATATGAAAATATATTGGTTTTTTCCCTTCTGATTGATTACATCAAATATTTCATCTGGGGCGCGGCGTTTGTGTTTTGTATTGTTTTTTTTTGGGGGGAGGGTCTTTCTTGTATTTGGGGTCCTTCTCCCGTTTGGTATTTTGCCCCCCCTTCCAATCTACCTTTTTTGCGCCGACCATTGTTCGTGACAATTTTTTTTTTTTAAAGATGTTTTATTGTTTTTCTCTCAAATCAATTTTCATATACAATGCAGTTTACAAAGTAATAATTGTAAATAATAATTCGAACAAAATAATCTCTTAAACTCGTATACATTATGCACATCATGAAATAATATTCTAAGACACTGTATCGTACCACTACCAGATGAGTTTAACAACAAATATCAGAGAGAAAAAACTTATAAAAGTATATGCGTTGTACCTGCCCCCTCCTTACCCACCCCCCCCCCCCCCTTCCCTCCGCAAACCCCCACACTTCACACCCTCAAACACTCACACACTTCATACGCCCTTGCATACGGTGACCGCGTCCCGTTTGAAACAAGAAAAACAACATAATGAACGAACATAATCTCGTGAGCTCTGTCGCCTCTATACTCTTGTAGGTGTTGTAAGGAAATGTTCCCATTTCTTTATATGGTTTGATAATTTACCCCGCGTTACTGCTAAAATGTTCTCTTCACGTTCATTTTCTCATATCTTCTCTCTAATTTCGTTGGGACTTGGTGGTCTTTTTTTAGTCCTGCTGTAAACAAAGATCATATATTTTATTAAAAGAATAATGTGATTAATTATCTGTTCCTTCCCTATATTAGCATGCTTAACACCAATGTGTATATCCACCCACCTGGCATTTTTTATTTCATACATATTGAATAAGTTACCACAATCTATCCATACGTCTCTCGTCTTTTCACATGAAAAAAACAGATGCTCGTTTTTTCTCCAGTAGTTTCTCCAGTATTCTCACAAAATGAACATTCACTATCTGAGAAAATTTTGAATAAATGTAAATATCTCTTCGTGTATATTAATTCATAAAGCATTTTAAATTGAAACTCTCTAAGCCTACTGCTTAGAGTACATTTTCTGGGTCTTGAAAATATAGCACAGATATCTTTTTCGGAGAAATTATATGTCTTCTCTATATTATTAAACGCATACGATTTTTCCAATTTAATACTTAAAAGTGCCTTGTATATTTTCTTGGATGTCACGTTTGGTAAACTGTTAATCTTACCATTAAATATAAACTCTAGATTTAGACCAGTGTCTTCACAGTTGTCTTCTTTCTTCAAAAGGTGTTTCCATGTTGCTGGAATATTTTCAAAAACTTTATAAACTTTATCTATTTCATTTCCATCTAACCCCATTCTCAGAAAGTCTCTAGGAGATTTGATGTTACCTTCCTTGTCAACAAAATGATGCAATTTATATATATTTTTAAGAAATAAGTTTTCATCAAATAGCATTTGCCCGTTTAGTCGAATAAGTTTATTGTTAAAAAATATCTCATTTCTTTTAGATGTTTCATTTTTAAGAAGTACTTCTTTGGTAGCGGCCCAAATTTGCAACATATCCATATAAAATTTTGGTAATGATATTTTACAAATATCCAGTGAAGTATTAGTGAATAATAACAAAAGTCCTCCTACATCACGGGTTCCATATATAAAAAAAACGTTTCCATCCTATTTTGAAATCTCCTGTCAAAAGCCACATGACTCTTTGTGCATATACAAATAAATTTAAAAAATCAATCATTTTAAGTCCTCCCCTTTCGTACTCCATAGACATCACGTTTCTTTTGACCTTATCTTTACCATTCCATAAGAAATCAAACATTAACTTTTCGATCTCCTCAAACACCCATATTGGTACTGGTAAAAGTGAAGACACATGATTTATTTTAGAAAGTGCAAATGTTTTCAAAAGTTGTATCTTGCCCATCAGGGTGAGATCTCTTTGCTTCCACCATATCAATAATTTTTTTATTTTACTTAAAATCTCTTTGTAATTAACATTTTCCTGAATTTCTACATCTAATGAAAAAGTTATTCCCAATATTCTAATAGCTTCAACTAATTTACCAAATGGAACTTCAATATTTTTTTAGAAAGAGGACCCAACGCTAATATAAATGTTTTGTCTTTATTCATTTTTAAGCCTGAAATCTTAGCAAAATCTCCAAATATTTTTCCGATTCTATCAATAGATTGGGAGTCCCTCACAAAAAGTGCATGTCATATCATCCGCGTAGAGCGCTTGTTTGACTACTACATTACCAAAGCTGATTCCGTGGATGGATTTATCTTTACGAATGGTATTAGCAAGGACCTCGATACAAAGTATAAATAAATAAGGAGAGACGGGGATCCCCCTGTCTCACACCTCTTTCAACACTAAAGTATCCTGTCGATATACCGCGCCCATTAAATACGCAACTCAAGGCATTTTTGTATAATGTTTTGATCCAGCTGCAAAATGAGGACCCGAATCCAAAAGAACGTAAAACGTTTTGCAAAAAGATGTGCGAGACCGAATCAAACGCTTTTTCAAAATCTATTGCCATTAAATTATTTTGCCGTGTATAGTAAATCATATCGTCAATCAATCTAATTGCATCTCCTATGTTTCTATCCTTTATATAACCAACTTGGTCGATAAAAATTATTTCATGTAATACCTGTTTAATTCTATTTGATAATACTTTAGTTAAGATTTTGTAATCGACATTTAATAATGAAATTGGTCTATAATTTTTTATTAACAGGGGATCTTTCCCTTCTTTGGCAAACATAATAATAACAGCTTGCTTCTGAGATGATGAAAGTTCTCCTTTAGACTTAGCCTCATTCAAAGCATCAGCCAAAACATCTCCAACTAATTGCCAAAATACTAAATAGAATTCAACATTGAGCCCATCATTTCCAGGTGTTTTATTGAGTTGCATTTGTTTCAACAGCTTCTAGACATTCACGTTGAGTAAGTGGTAATTGTCCCTTCACAAATTTCTTTTGAAGCTGGCTCTAATTTGGGTAAATCTTTAAAAAAAAGTATCATCAAAGCCATCAGTAATAATTTCTAGTGATTTAGAATATAATCCACTATAGAATCTATGTATCTCTTTAGTAATTTCTTTTTGATCAAAAGAGACTTTTCCTTCTATCTGTAATTTGCGTATTACTGTTTTCCGTTTATTAGACAATGACAGGGGGCTGCGAGTACAAGACTAACGCATTGTTTTCATTCTCCAGCTGATTATGCATGCTCAGCTCCATATATTGCTCCATTGTCATTGGTACTGTATACCAGCGAGAGCTCGCTCGCGCATGAAAAGCTACAGTGCCGGAGCTGAGTCTGTCCGTCGATCATCGTTCTGGCATTGTTACAAAAAACTTACACTAGGGTTGAGAAATGTGAACGAAAATGGGCAGAAATAATCATCGAGACTGTTGTAGTAGCCAGGTAATGTTGATCTGTAGATTATAGACATCGACTTACGGTATTTGGACTTTTGGGGTAGGCCTGGCTATGTTTTTTTTTTTAAGGCCTACCGAGCTAGAGTGGCGAGTACCGGGTATACCGGTCCCGGGCATGATGACCGGTATCAAGTAGGGCCTACTGGTACCGGTATCATTTATTTTTTAGGTGCTAGGTTAACAGAGAAGACTGGCCCGTACTCCAACTCGGGGTCCAACTAGCCAGGCGGCTTCTTGAGAGTAAAAATCATTTACTAACGTAGGCTTACTCTAAACGAAGCCAGGGAGTCCTCCCTATTCATCTGCGACTGCGTGTATAGTCACGTATTGTATTACCGGACACTATTATGATTCCGGACGCGCATATTACTGCGTTCTAAAACAAATTCGTACCGTAAGACTTCCGCAATTCAATTTCACAGAGCAATACATATAACAAGATTGCAAAAACAAGGCGAAAAATCCAACTTTTACCTAATTATCTCTAAAAATGACAGAAAATGCTTAAAATATCATATAACATAGTTTTGTATTAACTTAACAATTGATATATTTTCTAACGGAAATATGGGCCTGATTTGCCGAATTTCAATCTCGTCCACTCCTTCGATCGAATGATGAGGTGTGGTGTATTGTGGGTGATCGTCGACGGTTAGTTCTCAAGGTACCCGTGCGCGAGGTTTACCGTGAGTAGAGCCGTCGATCGGCAGCGCATCGATAGAACTTGATGAGCGTCGCATTACGAACGCGAGCATATTATTATTGGAAAGTGCCATGGAACATGCAGCTAACAAGACAAAATAAAATAAGTTATCAAACACGAATTTGTTACCAACATCTGCTCAGATTCGATATAAAAAAAGCAAATAATACTTAGAATTTACTCATGATATGATAGAAGAAGAAAAAAATCACAAAAATGTGTTCTTACATCATTATAAACAAGGATATCTTTACCCGTCCGGCGCACGTCCGGAATCATGATGTATTTTGTCGCGCACGAAAATAATTGTTTTTCGTGGAGGGGTATGCGGCAAGTGCGATGCAAAGAAAATGGTTGGTAAATATAAAATAATTTTATCATATTAATAATTTTCATAATATTTGGAATAGCAAGTGTGAATTTTTCTTGATTGTATTTCCTCTAGTTGTCATTTTTAAAGCACTGAAATAAAGGTGTCCGGCAATAGGATACACTGCCATACCGCAAAAAACCCTGAAACTTTCGCCCCCGAGATTTCTACTTTCCTTCTAAAACTCAAAAGATCTAGCTCTAAATCATGTACATGGGATAAAACTTCATTTCCGACATTTCTACGCTCTCGTTGTTATTTTTAAACAAGAATTCATCAAAAAAATGAAAAAATGTTGTGAAAAGACGGAAGAGACTTGCCCGATGTTTACGCCGCCATCTTGTTTCTTATTGTACTTCCCCAACGTTACGCGACGCTCGCGTCCGTAACGTTGGGGACGTTGTTGGACCTGGCTAGGTCCAACATAGCCTTGAGGACTCCATGTCTGATATTTTTTTAATATTTTGACATACCGGTATACTTCTTCAGACATGGAGCCTTGAACCGCCGGCCATATACTATAGTATATACGGTATGTATAACTACATGTATAAGATTAAGAGACTGACCAAAACAAAGATGGATCTCCCTAGGAAATCCATAGTTAGAGGGTCAAATCGGTTTGTGAGTCCATGATGGTTTTTTTTATTATTTGACATAGGCCAATACTTCTTCATCATGGAGTCTTGAACCGCCGGCCATATATGTATAAGAGACACATGTAAACAAAGATGGATTTCCCTAGGAAATCCATATAGTTAGAGGGTGAAATCGGTTTGTAGGGTCGAATTTTATTCATCCATGAACCTTCATGCGCCTAATGCATATAAAGGCCAAGGGATAAAAATTATTTCACTATAAATGGTAAAAATGAGACGTTTCTTACCAGACCGATCTCCTGTAGATCCCTCGATCCGTTTGTCAACAAAGCAAATACAATACAGCCTGACCCTTGAACCGCTTCGTTATGATGTACATCCAATTAGCGATGCCGTTTTGAAGAACAATTTAGGATAGATAAAAATTACGATTTCACAAACACTAAAATTTGATATGTGATTATAAATAGTTAGTAGTATTTTCCTAATTATTTATAATCACGTATTAAATTTTAGTATTTGTGAAATAATAAGAAGGAATAAAATGGAAGTAAAATAGCAGCATGGGGTATCTTTTTTGAAGGAGTGCAAATTTGATGTTAAACTTTTTTTCCGGGGGGGGGTCAAATTGATGTTTAACATGGGGGCACCAAATTATTCTCAGTCTTAGGGGCACCATATTGATCTTTCATACCAATAACTGATAAAACCAAGTATAGTATGATCTATAAACTTAATTAGTGTGATAGCTACTTTGATGAATATTTTCTTATATGAAATGTGAAGGAATGTTTTCTTTTCCTTTATTTTATGTGCATGTCACCTGTTAGAACAGTGAGATTTACTCCTGTGGGAGGAGAGATTCACCTAATATTGCTTAGGGGTGCCAGAAATTGGTCAGGCCTCATCATCAGTCATACATGTATAATATGAAATAAATAAATTTTTGCCAAGTACAAGTAAAGATTTGTTTTGTAATAATTGTTAAAAAGTTGTTTTTAATGATATTTCATTACAACAGGTAGCATGTTGCTGTGGGAACTCATCTTGTTCATCGCCATGTCTGCCGCCTATCAAAGAATCTACCAGCACAAGGCTGATGTATATATTCTATTATCTCATTGGAGCTATTCTTTCAGCAGTCATGGTTACAGAAACCATTGGAGAATCATTACATCGGGTAATTACATACTTTTACTACCCTTATTAAACATAGAACCCAAGTTAAAACTGTCCATCAAACAAACTTCCTTTATATTTGAATTTTATTTTCATTGTTTTTTGTTTTTTGGCAATAAAAATCATTACATACCATTCAGTAACCATTTTACATGTAAATAAAAAGGATTTCATCTTCTCTTGATATTGTAAACTTTAAAGGGGTACTCCGTACTGGAAATATTAATATCTAAATAAATGAAGTAAAATTCACAGAGCATAATGCTGGAAATTTCATCAAAATCTAATATAACAAACTTATTGAATTTTAAAGTTTAGAAATATTTTGTGAAAACAATTATATGCATGCCTTCATGAATATTCATTAGATGGGCTTTTGATGGATGTCACATCCCCAGTTTCCTTTTTCTAAATGTTATTACATGAAATCATAATTTTTTTATTTTCATGCATGATTGTGTGAATGATATGTCTCCCTTATTATGAAATAAGTTTTAGCAATGAATTGAATGCACTATAAAATCATCTGTCAATTCAATATTTTTAGTTATTAGAAAAAAAATTGAATAAACCTAATTTCAAATAATAAATACATAATAAGAAGTGGGGATTTAGTATCATCAGTTTGCTCATTGAATATTCATGAATATATGCCTAGAAATGTATCACCGGAATAATGCAAATCTTTAAAATGCCATATATTCCTTGTCCGAATTTGATCAAATTTTCTTTGTTTTGTTTGTCTGATTTTTCTTTATCTGTTCAAATCATATTATTTTCAGCCTCTAGTACCCCTTTAAGTCTAAAAACTAAGCCAATTTTGGCATGATATTTTCTCAAGAAAAGTCATGGGACATCTCTTTGCTTTAATATCCCATACATTGCAAATAAGGTATCAAAATTTGGGCAGGACTTCAAAGAAAAATATGAATTTTATGTGTTATTTTTGTGTTTTGGAATAGTGACTTGATATGTCAAAAGGGGATCACAGACCCCCAGCTGAACTCCCAAAGCTACCTATGTAGGACTGCATATATGTTTTACAAATGAGAAAAAATGACAAGAAATATGAAATGTAGTCTTTGGAGCAAACATTACAGTCTGTGTTATTTGTCTCTATCTCTCTTTCCCTCTCCTCTATGTATCTGTTTGGGTCTCATCTATCCAATGAAAGTAAAAGTTTTGACAGAATGTTACACTTGAGTGAGCACTGTCTATTTTCGTAAAGCTCGCAGAAATCTGTTTGCACAGAAATGCTCGTTTTCACGCTGTGTCAAGGGGAAAGGGCAAAATCAAACTTACCCTGCGAAACATTTCTCATACATTTCCTTTGCACTTTTAGTCAATTCAAATAAAATGGATACATTCAAGCATTTTGGAACAATCTTAGTAAGCACAACCTTTACCCTTTTTGTGCCAGCTGGATCTGAGGACATAACTGAATCTGAACAAAAGTGTATATCAGACATCTCCAGCATTTTTTCACTAAGTTTTTATCATTTAAAGTGGGTTTACATTTCATTTTTCATTTAATACTTGTTTCTCCACACTTTTCCCAAGCTTGACAATGATTAACAAAATGAAAATCAAGCCTTAGCCGTTGTAAATCACAGCTCAGTGTAAAGCAAATATCGTCACGATGGCATCAGTGTGTGGGGGAGTGGGGTGGGGCGCAATGCACTCTTCAGAGTGTTTTGGGCAAGGAAACAAGTTTATAAAGGTAAAAGATATCTTCAAATCAATTTTACTAGAGCTAAATTCCACACATTCTTCATGATTAAGGTCTACTTTTATTCGCATAAATATTCCAAAGTTCTGCGCAAATCATTTTTCACTAACTTTTCAAAAGTAAGTGGTGCTCACTAAAGCGGAAATATTTTTCTACAGTTATATCGTCATTTGCTTAAATGGATCTGTACCAATGTTAAAATGTGGAAAAATCTTCAGGATATTACAAATGTATAATTTTACATAATTTTTTTAAGTGTAAACTTTTTTTTGATACGCACTGTATAATATGTGTTACTCTCTGACTTGCTATTGTCTTTGAATAAACAAACTCCTTTGATTTGAGTCAGGAAATGTGCATACAGACCACAAGTCATTTAAAGGTCTCTATACATGTACATGTACTGTACGTATGTACTTTGGATATTATTGTTAACAGGGGAGTGATTTTACTGAAAGAGATCAAAGGTGTCTGCATCACCTTCCTATTGCATGTGAAATTGCCATGAAATGCATGAATACACTTGCTTGGGAGTGTCAATTATACTGAAATGTCGAAAAGTAGGCAACAGACAAAAAACATTGTTGAGAACATTATGAAATAGTCGGAATATGTGCAAACAGAATTGCAGTCATCCCATCATTAGTGTATTAGCCAATAGTCTGCAATCTAAAACCATCTTTTAACATACATTGTATGTCATCAACCACCCAAAACGACCAATTAGGCCCAAATTTGTCTTTCCTTGATGTTGGAAAGAGGAAAATGCAATGTATTGTATCCCTATGAAAAAATCGATCTGAAATAACAATGAGAATGTAATGGTTCATAGCCAGTCTGTTTTTACGGAATAATATTTACACACACACTCAAGAGACAAAAACAAAAAAAATGGTTTCAAATGATTAATATAGATAGCAATGTATATTTCCAGGTTATTTACAAAATCATGCATTAATTTGAATCATAATTTATGTTCGAAATACAGTACCTACATGTATTCAATGGTCTCTTGACATTTTTTGTGTGTTTGTGCATGTCTTTGAGTGAGTGGGTGTAGTCACTTTTAGTGATGAGCTAAAAAAAAGAAGTTGTTATTGCACACAATTCACCCATATCTAGATATAAGAACAAAATCTGAATCATCAATGCAATATTGATCACGAATGACATCCTTCCCCTTTCCTTCCAGGCTCCATGGCTGGTAGATTTCTGTGAGAATGTTGGCGCTGGGACAAACTGCAGCAGTTTCATGGGATATGTTGCAGTATACCGTATCAACTATTCCCTTGCAGCATTCTTCCTTGTCTCAGCTGTATTGACCATTTGTGTCGGAAGTAGTTCGTCCATCAGAGGACAAATACACAATGGGTAAATAATGCGACTGCAACTGTTCGTGATGAATCAAGTCTACCAAATTTGTCTTTTTTTAGCAATACGATTAATATCTGCTTTAAATTTTAAAAGTTATCGGAAAGGATTTTTTTTTCTTCAAATGTTTAAATTCATCAAATAAGAGTTATAAGTGTTCTCTCTCCAGGTCAGCCATAGAATACAATAAGGAAATGGATGTCATAATGTATTTTTAAACAATATAAAGATACATTTTCAATTTAAATTTAAGGAAGATGTGTTTGTTTAACATGGCTTGCAAAAGTATTTAAAATGTCTAGCTTTCCTGAATGTTGTTTACAATGCTGTGTCAACAACATGTGGGGTGTATATTCACATTTTTTTTCCAAGAACACCATTAATCTTAGGCCTGTTTCATAGTGAGTTACAACTATTTTAACTTTTGCAATTACCATACTATCAGGGCTTAGCAACCAATTACAATCAAGGCTCCCATTAAAGCTACAATAATGGCAAATTTACTCTTTTAATATGAAAAGACCCGTTGTCTTTTCTTTGCCAGAGGGGTTACTTCTTTAAAATCATTTACATTTTGACCCTGGTTACTATAGTTTCCCTGTCTCAAGTAAAACTTTGAAATCTGTTAAAGCCGCCAGTTTGTTTAGCAGGATGTTATTAAACATACTTTTATAGATCAATCATACATATTGGATTTATCAATAAAAAGGACACATTTGATGATTATTTATGAGAAAATTATCTAATTTATAATCACGTAACATGTTGCTTTTAAAGTATGACTCATTAGCATTCCAAGGATACCCAAAGTACTGTACATGTTGGGTTCATGACCAAGCTTCACTAATCAGCATTGTTCTATAAAAATAAAAGTATTACAAAATAGCTAGTGAATTACTACCACTGCACATTGAATTGGCATATTATGAGTGGGCCTTTGTAGAATGAAAATGTTAATTTGCTCTTTCAACATCACTTAGATAAAAAGTGTTAGGTGTACATTAAAATTGAAATTGAAGCAGAGTGCTCTCTATGATAAAAACAGATATGAGATGTGAAAAAGTGGCAAGATTACATAATATACTTATTCCATTTATATTTCATTGTCTAATTCGCCCACTTTTCTGAGCATATACAGGGTTCCCAGCCCATCAGGGAATTTAGGGAAAATTATTTTACTTTTTCCAGTCACAGTAAAATCAGGGAATTTTGATTTTAAAAAACTCAAATCAGGGGAAAATGCAACAAATGAGGGAAAAATCAGGGAATTTTGATCAGCCCAAAAGTCGAAAGCAGGGTAGTCAGTCAGACTCTGTTATATTTTGTTGCTTATCAAAACAAAATCCATTGAATGACTGGTTATGGTCCGTCGGACCGTGGTACTAATTAGTTTTACATTATTGTTTTTTATACTGAAAATACCTGTAATTCACTGCAACAACTTAGAAAACATGCTGAACTGGGAATGGGTTTAAAAAAGTATCAGAGAATTTTTAAACTTCATCAGGGAAAAATCAGGGAATTTTGTTTTCTTGAAAAGCTGGGAACCCTGACATATTAAGTTAAGCAAGTGATCCTTGCACAATATTTTGAAAACAAAGGTGTTTTAGATTGGCGGTTGTGGAAATGTGATCAATGTACATGCACCATTTAAATACTTATCAGATGCACTGTAAGAATGTGATTTCTGATGTCACTGTGTTCATATTACTTTATTAAAGTAAAAGACATTGAAGTGTGGTTTCCTGTTTATATAAGCCCAGTATATATAATTATGTAACATTTTTTCTCTTTTGGCCTCAATTTTTATTGAAAATAATTTTCTATTATCATCTCCTTCGAAACACAGTTTCTGGTTCTTTAAGTTCATTTTGTTGATATTACTGTGGGTTGGTGCATTCTTCGTGCCCACCCCTCCAGAGGTTCTGACAGCAGGACTGGTGGTGGGCTTCTCAGGTGCTTGTCTGTTCATCATCATGCAGCTATGGCTTCTCATAGACTTTGCTTCCTCCTGGAACCGCAGTTGGTGAGTCCAAAGGGTCTTAATGACCTTGGGTTTAGTGCAGACATCCACTGTACAAACGTCAGATGGGGGCACTTAAAAGAGTGTCAATTTTATGAGGTGTTAATAGGCTTTGAAGGCGATTCCGCATACATTTCCTTGATAAGATCATTTTAGTATTGCTTTTGACCCTGGAAATGTGGATCCATACTGATTTTGTCTGTAGGCTCTGAAAATAATCAAGTGAAAGCAATTAATACCATATCCAAAAAGGGTAAACATGTACCTTATGCCAGTCATTATCGTTAGCCAAATCAAAATTAGGGAATATTGCTGAACGTTGACAACTTAATTCATGAAGTCAATTCTATTATGACTGGATACCTGAAAAATCCCTGTTACATGGAGGTATCCCAGCATGGGTAACATGTTTGATTTTTTCACTCCCAGGAAGTGTGGATGAGTGTAGGATTGTTTTCATGTCTTGTGACTCTCAAAATAAATTGACAGTTATGTTCAGATGTGGCACAATAAAACCCAAAACACTGATATACTATTATTCAGTGAAATATGGAATATCTGCAATATTGTAGGCTTATTATCACACTCATGCATATTTGTTATTTGTATACCATTGGATGGCACAGTTACATGTACCATAATAGTGACTTGTATGCAACACAGCCTTGATGCTCTGTCCTCTTTGTTTTCAGTATATTTTGTTTCAATTCACATCATTTCTCTTACCCACTTTGAAATTACATGTAATGTATGAATGAGGCTCTAGAGGGGAAGTGATATGCTAATAACAGGAGTGGAAGTATTTGACTTCCTTTGATTCATGATAATCTTACATTGTTTGTTTGACAGGTCAAGGAAGTATGAAGGGGGATCAGTGTGTTGGTATATAGGTAAGCCAACCTTACAATTTTTCTAAGGTAGTGCATTATAATAAAACCTGCAGACATCATAAAATAACAGAAAATATAAAGAAATCAGATTAGCAGTAGTAACTATACTGGAACATGTTCGTGCAAAGCCAGGGTAAAAAATCCTGATGACAAACCACTGAACTGTGATAAAATCTTGTTATGATGTACTGTAGGTAGAGATTACATGTAGGTGTTCTGGTTATGTTTTAGAGTAGTCTGGTTAACCCTTGAAGAGCATAACTATTTGGTTATTTTGATACATCTCACAGTTGGGGTGGGGGGAGTGTTTTAACCCATACTCCCACCCCCCCCCCCCAGATTTCGGTCATTGACAGCACATTCGCGACAAAAATCTGCTGGCTTGATCTACAAAGATTTACCTTTTACTGGGACCACACAGTAAAAATGGTTGAGCAATAAAAATGAGCAAAATAGAGCCTGCCAAAGTACTCTTCAGTAATGTATCTCAGGTATTATAGAAAAGGATAATTATTATTGTGTGTACCTTGGACTTAAACATGTAGTCAAACTTTTCAGCTAGTTATAATTATATTAAGTTTGGCTAAATCAGTATGTGCATATCAGAACTTTTTAAATCAAGAACTACATATATATTGACATACATGTAATAACATCTCACCTTTGATGAAAGACTTTCCGCAGAAATCTTTGCTCATTGTGACTATTCAACTTTGACTTTAAACTTGATTCATTTTTAATTGAAGTTAGTCAGTGCCAGCAGATTTGATTTCTTCTTGTTGACCTTTATTTGGCTTTTTTTTTCTTTCTTTTTTTACATCAAATCATACATTGTTATTGAACAGAAAATATCATATTTTCCAAATGTTCTCTTTTCAGGATTGATATTCTTCATCTTGATCTTCTACGCTGTATCCATCCTGATAACTGTTTTTACCATTGAGATGTATGGCAGGCCATTCATCACATGTCTCAGGAACACACTCTATGTCAGTTTTAGTGCCACAGCCTGTGCCATCATTACCATTCTCACCATCCTGCCATGTGTACCACGAAGTAAGTATAATATTAGTACAACACTTATAATTCAATCCAATTCTATATTTCATTTCCATTCAACACTATGCAAAGTATTGATAGATTGGCATTTTAAAGAAAGGCAGTACAAAATGGAGCATATGGAAATGAGCGGTGTACACTGAAAGCAATGTTTTAAAGTATGGATCCCTCTTGAAAATATACATGCGTATATAAGAAGATATTAACAATTACCCCTTCTCTATTATCGGTATATCAGAAACTTGGCTGCACAAAAACTCACCACCTCTATTTAACATTGATAATTATCAAATGATTCGTTCTGACCGTGAGCATGGTAAAGGGGGTGGCGTTGCCTTGTACACGCGCAATGATATAAATTTTAAAGTAAGGACAGATATACATATCCAAGGCATGGAGGATATTATTTTCATTGAAATTTTAAACAGTAAAAATAAAAACATAATCGTAGGTAATGTGACCAGACCCCCAAATGGTAACATTGATTTGTTTTTAGATAAGCTCGATCAATGTCTTAATTTTATTTCTCGGGAAATAAAGACATTTACATAATGGGAGATTATAACATTAATCTTATTTAATACTGACAATAATTACACTCTAAAATTTACTAGCTCATTGCTTTCATACTCTTTCCACCCGCACATTAGTAATCCGACACAAATATCAAGTACGTCTAAAACCCTCATTGACAATATCATTTCCAATGTAACTAACAAAAACTTCATAAATGGCATAATTTATTCTGACATTTCAAAAACTCTTACATTATTATAACAAAAACGTACTTCTTGTAAAAGATAAGGTCCTCAAAAATAATAAACAGCCATGGATCACAAAGGGCATCAAACGATCAATATCAACACGGAATAAACTCTATAAGAAAGCTCTAAAAACTCAATGTAAGGAAGAATTTGACAAATATAAAAAATATAGAAATAAATTGACATCCATTATTCGTCTATCTCGAAAAACTGTACTATTAAAAAATATAGAGGAAAACGGAAATAATGTTACTATTTTATGGAAAACTGTCAACGATCTCTTAGGAAAGAAAAAACATGATATTGCAAATAGTTTTAATGTTGATGGTCAAGAAATTACTAACCCAGAAACAATTTCAAATGCATTTATTGATTATTTCACTAATGTAGGTCCCAATCTGGCCTCAAACATTCATGTTGATGATTCACATTTCACTTAATTCCTATCTCCAGCATGTGAAAACTCACTCTTTTTAAGACCAACTAATGAACTTGAAATAATTAGTATCGTTCAACAACTGAAATCTAGCAAGTCTTGTGGGCATGACGGAATTAGCGTTTATTTGCTTAAACAAATTATTAATTACATTGCTCATTCACTATCCAATATATTTAATCTCTCTCTTTCAACAGGCAAATGCCCGGATTCCCTGAAACTCGCAAAAGTAATACCAATTTATAAAAAAGAAGATTCCTCCTTAATCAGCAATTACAGGCCCATATCTTTACTACCATCAATGTCTAAAATTATTGAAAAAATTATTAATAAACGACTCTTTACTTTTCTGAAAAATAACGATATTTTGATTCCTAATCAGTTCGGTTTTAGAGAAGGACACTCAACAGATTATGCCTTGCTATATATGTGTCTTCACTAGAGGATAAAAAATGTGACCTTATTGAGTCAATTTTTTTTATACATGTGTACAGGACAGAATATTTTAAAAATAAGTTGTAGCAATGATGGTCATAAGTCCTTTGAGCAGAAAATTGAATAATTGCAAATCATAGGATAAAGTACAGAGAAAAGCTTAGGAGATGACATCATGAGCTGACCCATTGCAGAAGGAATTCAGAAGGAAATGCATAACAAAATTTCACTAAAACTGTGCAATCTTTAAAATACCATAGTATTATTTTCTATCTCACTATAGCATGTCCAGTTTTTTGTGTAATTAAATTAAACTCTGCGTATTCACAACCTTATTTTCAGCATGTAGTTCCACTTTAGCCTTTTAAATTGACCCCCTTGGTTTCTATAAGAGAGTCTATTGTTCCCAATTACATTTATGTACACATAAAAAGTTTACTGGACCTTATTTGCCCTGTGAATGAATACCGCATAAGCTTAAAGACAGGAAGTGAAATGATAGCCTATTTTTAAAAATTGAAGTAGCCCGGATGAGGATGTTGACCTTTGGGTATTTCATTTGTTATTGTTTTTTTTTTTTTTTTTTACAATCAACTAATAATTTCACTTACATGCATTCAAGTCAAGTTTACTCATCCATTCAACAAGTCAATTACTGTTAGATAATTTGTTTAGTTTTTGATTTATTTGTGTAATACATACATGTACTATATGTTTTATTATTATCACTAGATCATCCAAGGGCCAGCCTACTACAAGCGTCCATAGTCTCAGCTTATGTCATGTACCTAACATTCTCAGCAATTGTCATTGAACCACCAATGGAAAGTAAGTTATTCAGTGTTTTTTTTGTTATTATTATTTTTCATGCCTAATCAATTTTTGTTTGCATTTTACCTTTTTATGAGTTTGCATGATTATACATTATCCAGCATGATGATTTATTTGGTGTAGGAATAAGTGATAAATCTTAACACATTTCAATTCTGTTATCATCCTAGATTTAGAACAATTTTCATCTTGAATTTTGTTGCATTTTTTATTAATGGCACTTACTCACTTTTCATCTACAAATGAAATGGGCAATGAATCTACTGCTCTCAAGAAATCATCAGTACTAATTTAGGTAAAAAATATAAGATAGTGCTGACATAATTTGATGAGATACGCTAAAAATTGAACTGCATATCCTCATTAAGATAAGTAATACAAACAATAACTTTCTTTTTAGATGTAACACAAATTGGCTTCAATGGAACAACCAACACACCAATCTACAATACAACATTGGTATTATGCTCTCCAAATAGTTTTGCATCAGCTATCTTTGTTGATACTTCGTATGGAGAGCTACTGAGTGGAGCTATAGCAACTATTCTTCTCCTCGGCATGGTGTTGTATGCTTGGTAAGCCAGAGATCTCTAATAGTAATATCTTAATATGTGGAATATGACATTGGGATACAGGAAGTAAGATATGAAAATGATATGAAGTCATAAATAAAGATAGTTAGATAGGCAATTGATTTCCACTGACATAATAAGATTTTAACGATGAAGTAACTTCTGAAGGTGTCCATGGCGAGGAAGAAGAGTGTAGCGGTTTCACAGTACACCATGTATTCTTTAGTGGGCATATGTTGGTCCTGAAGAAGACCACCCAATCTAGATGTTTCGACAAGCGCTCAGAAGACGACAAGAACACACTTATTGAAACGTCAAGTTTGGGTGATCCTTTTCAAGACCAACATATGCCCACTACAGAATATATGGTGTACTGTGAAATCACTACGCTCTATAGAGATGAAATTAATATATGAGGGAAAGAAGAAAAAGAGGAAGAATGGAGCAGAAGGTGGTTGTAGGGAATCAGAAAATGAAGTGGGGGGGGGGGGGGTTGATAACAAAATCTTATTTAAAAAAAAAAAGAAGAAGAAAATGAAAAAGATTAAGAGTATTCGGTATTTGTACTCTGGATGAGAAATGTGCACTCATATGTATAAATGAATCCTGTTTAAAAAAAAAAAGAATTATTGAGTTATACCTACTTTACTGATGGTCTTGATTAATGATAGGACCGTTGAACTCTCAATGAACATTGATGGTTACTGCAATGAGCTTTATCATCTCTTAAGGTATTGTTCTACCGAAACCACAAAGAATTTGTTTCTATTATCTCCATTACATATCATCAAAGTGCCATTGAAACCTTGTAAAACTAGTATACATAAGAAATTAATTCAAGGCATTTTATTTGCTTTGTTTTCTTAAAGTGATTATAAGGCTCGTTGAATCCTGGATAGTTTTTCTTCAAAGTCATAAATACCAATAGTAATAGTACATTCTGTGTGTTTACATCCAGTGTTCATGTACAGTGTGTACATGTATATTGCATAGTGTACAAAACTACGATCTCATATTGACACCTTTGCTTTCAATAGCTGGATATCAGGAAGTACTTGTCATCTTTTAATCAATATTGTCAAGTGAGATTTGATCCCTGCAACACAAAGCAATGTGATTAATGGAACAGCTGATGGTATGATTAATTGCACAGATACTGATTAGTGTATCGTAATCAATCATAAAAATCAGCTCTACAATCAATCGCCTACTTTAACATAATATCTAAGTCCTTTGGAAGTGCATAGGGACGTTATGACATAATGTGATATGCGCTATACAAGAACTGTGTTATTATTAACATTACCAGGGTCCCGTAACACAAAGGTTAATGATTGATCGTATGCTTGATTTTTGCGATCAATTGTATGTTTTAGGCAATGCAATAAACTTTTTTTTTTTAAATGTTCTACGAGGATTGTTAAGCTTTGTGTTACGAGCCCCAGGACCAAGATTATTTTCATGCTATCCTGGGATAATGGATGATACTAAGATAGTAATTTACATGATCATGTAGCTCATTTACATGTTTAAGTGTTATGTCAACTATGTTGACTATGAGAGTAATTTTGTGTAGATATATTCAGCTGGAGATTTATTTAAAGGTGATCGAATCAAATAAAATTATGGTAGTACATACAGTATTCCTCTAGTACTACATGTACATATGTATTTAAGAATTGGTAGATGATTATCTGTTTTATACATGTAAGTTTAATACCACAGTGCTTTATCTCATGCTAACCCAACCCATCACTGATCAGTTGATTTCTCATGCCAATTGCAAAAGCACCCAAAATAAGAAAAAAAGCTCAACCCCTTCCCCCCACAGCAAAAACAAAAATGCAGATATTATCACACTATTACAAACATGAATTGCACAATTTGTATCTGCTACCTTTCACGTTTTTACCACAAGGGGCAGGGGGGGAATTGCCTCTATTTCTACTCTGCTGCCCGAATGACTGTACATGTACCTTCCACGGTTTCACCCCCTCCCCCCCCCCCCCCTCTTCCAAGCTGTTGATAAACTTGTCATCTCTGGATAAAATTCATGTACAGGAACTTTCTGTATCACTTCCTTTAAAGCTATGCTTGTATTTGTTCTAGATCAATATGGAAAATGTAAATTTATATTGCGGACCCTTGTTTATTATTATTCATGGCTTTTAAAGTGTATTGGTAAAAAAAAAAATAGTTGACTATTTCATACAAGATTCGAAATATTTATTGAGAATAATGAATTGGATTGCATGTTCTTCCAGCTATATGATGACCGATACACCTAGACCTCTTCAAACACAGGTAAACATGAGGTCTCCTACATGTACATGTGTTATTCTCATCAACATAGAGATCTATTTACCATTGTGCACTCATCCTTCAATCTGCATGACAATGGCTTTATTATTTCTAGGATCACATAGTCTGCAGGCACAGACTCTAATTGACACTTTAATCAACAATTTAGACTTAAAACAAGTTTAGCACAAGTTCTGATTTGCTGTTTCAACTACAGTAGAAGCTAAAATACAGCCCCTGGAATTTCAGACTGCTCTAATGTGTTTCTATAAACCAGGGATTTTTGCCTGCAAATTATTATCAGGTCTATCATTTTCATTAATTGGTGGAACATCAGACTGAGGTACATGTACATGTACTAGAATTGGATTATAGACTAGTTTCTTTTTTATTATACTATAATATATGATTTATTTTTATTTCATTTTGATATGTAATGATCAGTATAATTTGTTTTCCTTTCCTTATTACAAAAGCAATTCTTATTTGTTCATTGTTCATGTACACCTGTTAGAGATGGGACAGACATTCCATTCCAAAAAAATAGTATTACTTCTGACAAGCTGGAAATTAATTGTGCACTGTGAGGATGAGTGTAATATTTGTATATGCCTCATGTATATACATGCAGTTCAGTTCGTTCATTCATGATTTGTTACTGGAAATTTTAATTGATTTTTTCCCCCCTTTATTTTCTGCATGCTTTCTCCTATTCTTTGCTTTTGCTTCCATGCATGTTTTGATCATCATGATTTGCAGCGTAATGTCTTCAACATCTACTGCACCTAGTCCTGAGGAAGAAGTGAGTGTTGGGTTTATGAACTGTGTGATTCTAATGGACAAGTCCACCCCAACCATTAGTTGATTTGAATAAATAGAGAAAAATCCAACAAGCATAACACTGAAAGTTTCATCAAAATCGGATGTAAAACAAGAAAGTTATGACATTTTAAAGTTTTGCTTAAGTTAATTTCACAAAACAGTTATTTGTACATCCTGGTCGGTATGCAAATGAGGAGACTGATGACGTCATCCACTCACTATTTCTTTTGTATTTCATTATATGAAATATGAAATATTCAAACTTTCTCCTCATTGTCAAGTGAAACAAAGATTAATTCCTCCCTGAACATGTGGAATTAGCATTGTTTTAATACTATATGGTTCAGTCAAGTTGGTCCTTATTGTCAAATCTGTAAAAAATGAAATATTGTATAATTCAAACAATAAAAAACAAAAGAAATAGTAAGTGATGGACATCATCGACTGTCTCATTTGCATGTCACTGAGATGTGCATATAACTGTTTTGTGAAAAATAAGCGAAACTTTAAAATGTCATCACTTGCTTATTTCACATCCGATTTTGATGAAATTTTTAGCGTTTTGCTTGTTGGATATTTCTCTATTTATTCAAATCATCATTTTTCTGGGGAGGACTTGACCTTAAGTTCAGTCTGTTGTGCATTCTTTCTGATCTGATTGTGAGCACAGTAGGTCTATGTGTATTGCATGATCTATTTATTTTGTGATCATCTATTGATATACATACTATATCACAATTTCAGAAGTTGTATTTAGACTTTAGAGTTTTGATGTGGATAAAATGTACAAGATCTACTCTTAACCCTAATACTCCCAGGGGGCCATAAAGACCCCCCCCCCCTCTTCAACATTTTTCGCAATAAATCTGCCATGCAATTTTTTTTACCATGCCACTCGCTGCCTTTTTACTTACAAGTCTAGCACAACTTTTGAGACTAAGTTTGCAATACCTGGGTAGGCGGATCCGAAATTTAAGAAAAGTATGTACATGTAAGTGGATGTCAGACCCAAAAGTGCTTAAAAAATGTGATATCATGTACGAAGTTGATACAAAATATGTTTTCAGCTAAAATTCATAAATGAGTGATTATTTTTTTATTTCATTGACAGTCAATTTTAATTTGATGCCACTTACTGTATCACCAAAATAATATTGGTGACTAATTTGGTCAAACCACTCAAAACAACTTGGTAGAGATTCTGCCCTGTACGCCATGCCCTGCCCCCTCTATTTTTTATTTTTATTTTTTTCATTACGCTATTGCTTTAGACCTTCATACATTCAGGAATTCAGACTCAAGTGTTGTAACAGTTGATGAGAAAATTAAAACATGGAATGAACTACCCTACAGATTTCTGAATTGTCATGCATACTTAATTGAAAAGTTATGGCAATTTTATTCCTCTTGAAAGTTTTAATTAGTGAATGCAAGTTTAATTCAGATTTGTAATGAAGTCATAGCAATCATGTGATTAGCTACAACTTTACATTACTGCAAATAAAAGGATGATAATGTATGTTTGCATTATACGTAAATATGCAAAATGCTGTTTCTTCAAAAATTTCAGTCATACGGTACATCTATGTGATGCCCTAGAGGTACCCTACCTAGCTTGGGCTAGTTTTAATTTGTTTTAGCAAGGGGGGGGGGGGGCAGGGACATATTCAGGATTGAGTATTAAATTTGATAACCACCTTTATTTTCAAGGTCACCTGTAAAGAACTTACAGAGAGTATTTACATCATCAAATAAGCACATTTAGAATAGCATTATGTCTGTTTACACATAAATTAGGCATAATCAATTTATTACCTAATACATGAAATTAAATTATTCAAAATAAAGGTAAATATGGATTATTGGTATTCTCAGGCAATGGTGTTGCCAATTGTGACTGAGGACTCGGAAGAGTGGGAATTCACCCCCCCCCCTAGCTACCTGATTAGGGTAAAATAAAGTCTTTTTATAAGTTTCAATCATGGTCATGTTGTATCAGTTGCATGAGCTTCACATCATGGCAACATGGATACCGTGCAGTGTGTGGTTGTATCTCATTAATCTATGTGACTGCATCATTAATTCTTTTCTCTCTCTTTTTTATGTCTTGCAGTGATTAATGTTTCTAAATTTATAGAGTTTTAAGGGAGGCATGATGTAAACAAAAAATCAATAGTGGTCATTTATACTATGCTCTCATATCAATTTTTTTCAATATTTTTATTGACTCTCATATTGATTGAATTCTACACCTTTTTATCTAGTCGAACAGGAAACGAATAATGATAAAGTCGCAAGTTGATTTGACAATCAAATGGGTTTTTGACCTGTTGAGTTCATAAATGGGAACTGCTGTTATGGGAGGGTGGAAATACATATTGTGAATTTGCACGTTCTTTTCATGTTAATAGAGAAAAAAAATTAGTATAGAAGTCCATTGCAAAGGATCTCTCTTTGGATTCAGCTGCATTAAAATCAGATTCAAAACGGTGCAAAACTTTGTATGATGTATTATGTGTGTAGTGCTTTTAACACTCGTAAATTGTGTGGATTTTCACAATGTATAAAATAAGAGTGGATTTCCAATCATTTTTGCAAGTCCAATATCTTATAGCACATACTAATTCTTATTTGCATTGTCATTATTTCCAATGACCACTTTTAAGTCATCGAGTCTCACGATTGCTAATTCTTGGTTGAATAGTTACTTTAGAGAAATTAGTTTAATATTTGTTTTATTTTTGCCTTTTCTTTATTTAAACTTTTTTTTACCTGATGGGGGACTATATTAAATTTATAGGTTGTACATAGATAATTATAACACTAAGAATTATATACCATATGGTAGCAAAAGTCTGAGCCAGTTGGTGTTTTCTCCTTTCAAATCATTCAATTTCTGAATATGCCTTCAAAGAAGATGATTGGAAAAACAAATAAAATCCACAAGATGTAGTGGATGTGACTTAGGTCAAAGTTTTTTAGCTTGTCTAGTTATGAAAAAAAATTACTAAAAATGCAGACTGTATCATTAAAAGAAATCCAATCTTTTAAGGGAGGAATTGAAAAAAAGATCTGCATGTACATATATGTGTAATAAATATTTTCCATTTGTATTTCTTGAAGGGCAATGCCAACAAAAACTTTTGGTGCTGCTGTCATAATGAAATCCATGAAGATGAAATCGATGGTAAGTGAAATGATGATATAACAGTCATTCTGATTGGTTAATTGTCAAAACATGAGATCATGTATTAACTGACTTTCAGATTGGCTATTCAGAGATACTCAAACCTAGTTGCTAAAGCATTGCACAAGTTACCAAAACACTACATGTAGATCACATCTCACAACGTCCCATACTCTTCTTTAGTTTTTAATTTAATTCAGTGAGGTGATCAGTATGCAGCTTTTTGTATATAAATGAATTGGCTGTGGATTTACTTACATGTATGAACAACTGACAAATATGACAATAATTCTCTAATCTTCATGTATGGTAGAGAATAAGTCGAGAAATTTCTCTCTATTCTAATTCTGAAATGATCAAAGATGCTCATTATCTTCCATTAGTGTTTCTACCATGTTGAGTTGTTTGTTTGTTTGTAAGGAAATGAATTCAGGCTCTTTGCAATTTGCCAATACAATACCTTCATCTGACTAAAACATATTTACCATTAACTGTTCAATTATATTACCTCTGCAACGTAATTCAGTCACTTAAAGGACAAGTCCACCCCAACAAAAAGTTGATTTGAAAAAAGGAGAAAAATCCAACAAGCCAAACACTGAAAATTTCATCAAAATCGGATGTAAAATAAGAAAGTTATGACATTTTAAAGTTTCGCATAATTTCACAAAACAGTTATATGCACATCCTGGTCGGTATGCAAATTGGCAGACTGATGACGTCACCCACTCACTATTTCTTTTGTATTTTATTATATGAAATATGAAATATTATAATTTTCGCCTCCTTGTCAAGTGAAACAAAGTTTTATTTCTCCCTGAACATGTGGAATTACCATTATTTAACAGTTTATGGTTAAGTTAAGTTGGTCCTTATTGTCAAATCTGTAAAAACTGAAATATTGTTGTTATTATTAAAACAATAAAAAACAAAAGAAATAGTGAGTGATGGACATCATCGACTCTCTCATGTGCATATCGCTGAGTTGTGCATTGAACTTGTTTTGTAAAAATAAGCGAATTTTTAAAATGTCATAACTTTCTTATTTTACATCCGATTTCGATGAATTTTGCAGCGTTATGTTTGTTTCATTTTTCTCTATCGAATCAAATCAAAATTTTTTTTGGGTGGGCTTGACCTTTAAAAACAATGTTGCATTATTTTTTTTCAGGTCACCGTCGCGGTTGGGGTGTAATTGCTAACGAAGAGGAGAAAACCATTTACAATTACTCTTTCTTCCACATCACATTCCTTTTGGCATCACTCTATACTATGATGACATTCACTAACTGGTATAGGTGAGTTCTTCAGTTGACAAAAAGAATCAAATAATTGAGGGAATTATTTATTATTATTTCATCTTGCACATTTTTCTTGTTCATATATATGGTTTCATAGATTGCTCTACAAACGTGGCAAGTTTTTAGATTTTTTTTTAATATTGAGAATCTATTTGTTGTTAGGTATATTAACTCTTTGTGCGCTGGACCATGAACCCATCTGTACTGAATTATTTTCAGGGAGGGAAACAATGCATTGTTTGTTGAGTGTGAAATGCGAAGTTCGCACGGCACCGAGTGTGCATTGGTGCGAAGTACGCGTGGAAAGGGTTAATAAGTCCTGTAAATAGATATTTTGCCACATAGTTGCTATCCAGTAGATCGCTGAATGTTTAAGCAAAAATTAATTAAAAGCATGTTCTTAAACTTTGATTTTACTTTGATGCATTAAAGTTGAGATTGAAATTTGATATTTTTATTCATTTTCCTTTACGAAATAAAAACAAAATAACATGGTATTACAGTATCAATTCTATCACAGAGTGTGCAGTATCGACCATAATGATACTTTAAATAAAAGAAGGATACATAAGGACTGAGATAAACAGAAGTGACTTTGGCTAAGTTAACTAAAAGAAAATAGAACAGAAGTGTTGCCTAGAAAAAAAACATGCTTGTGTGAGAGCCTGAGAGGCAGGAACATGTGACTTAGTTTCAATATGTAAGCATTCAAAAAACCAGGTAGGTGTTTCATAAAGCTCTTCATAAATTATGAGCGACTTTATGAACGACTGCTGATCCTTTCTTGTGGTAAAAGATACACATCAGATTTCCGTAAGTGTTAAGTGATTTCTTCCTACGAGTTGGTCACCAGCCGTTCGTTAAGTCGCTAGTAAGTTAGGAACTTAAAGTTAAATGTTTGTATGTTTATGTCAAGCTTAGTGTTCAATTGCTTTGAATACCAATATTAACATATTTAGCAACCTACCCACTATCATTTTGTTCATATTTTGTGGGTTATTTGTTCTTTAATAGTCCAGAGAGTGCCACATTGGAGAACCTTCACCGAACATGGCCGCCGTTCTGGGTACGTCTGGTTTCCGCCTGGATGTGCGCCCTCCTGTATGGCCTCAAGATCATCTTCATCATGTGTCGGACTGATCCTGATCAACAGTCTAATAGGTAGTTTAGAGTAATAAGCATGCACTACATTGTTCATGTACTTCTCCCATGTGAGTAGATACACTAATCACTTTCATTCATCCATTAATTGTACCCATCTTCTAAATGTTCTTTAGTCTTGGTATGCAGTTAAGGTAGACAAAATCATACTGATCTCTTAAATACCATTATCTTTACATTCATTACATTGGTAATTGTTACATTAACAACTAGTTTTTACCATCATTTTTTTTCTTCTATTTTTGTCATGTACAAGTAGTTTGCCTTCATTTTTCAAGTTCATCTTAATTCAAATCATATGCAATCAAGAAAATCTATATTCTGTCATACAAATTAAATATTCAATTAATGCTATATATTTAGTATAAGTGATTCTTGTTTAAACTGTGGCTTTAAGTTGGCTAACATATAAATAACATTCACTTTTTATCTTTGTCAATAACATTTACCTTTCATTTTTTACTTGACCTTATCCAAGTCTTGGGTAGAAGTTTTCTTTAAAGTAAAGGGATATTCATCTATTGCATATCTATCTATTGGTGGTTCTTAGTATTGCATGAGATTTTTACACAGATAAGACTATGTTGGATCCGTGAACCAATATTAGGGAATTGTTCTGTGTTCTTATTTTTTGCATTATAATGTGGGAATGTTTAAATGGCCAAATTTTAAGAGAGAGAGAGGCGCAGAGACCTAGCGAGGACAAATTTTAAAAAATCTCTTTTTCTATTTTATTTTCATTTATATTTCTTCGGGGAATCGAGTTCTGAGAAATCAAGAAACTTACTTGAACCTGGTTCTGCATTTGAAATAACTCTTGTAAAAATATTTACATAATAACATATTTTAATTTTGTTGTTGTTTCTAGGAGATCAAGAAGACGAAGGAGAAGAGATCGTCAGAGGGGTACACCATTGTGATTTCTGTACAGCCTCTTACCAGAACTTAGGCAATGACCTCTGCATGGTACACCACTAGAGAAGTTTGTCACCAGAGTCCCCAAAAATAAATGTTTGTTCTGGATAAACGTGGTTGAACTTTCATAAATGGAAGTATTTCAGTAGTAATAGAGAAAACAAATATTAAAAAAAAAAAATTGATGAAAGTGTCTTCTTGTCTCAGTAACTTAATAGGCTTGTGATGATCATCAATTTCATATTTGAGTGGAAAAAATTATTTGAATCGGGTAGTGCTCTTTCTTTTGAAAAAAAAAATACACACACAGCAATGGTTTTGATTGGCCATTATGCAGTTGATTGCAAATATGTGATGTCAGGTCCTCGGCCCCGCAGAACAAAGTCTAGCAATCATCTAGCATATTTGTTATTGTTGATTGCTTTGACTACAATGTACCATTATTTGTAAAAATCAAGCGTATGATTAATCGCTAACCTTTGTGTTACAAGAAATTTCCGAATTTTGGGATGTGAGTATTTAATGATAAATCCGTGATTGATCATATGAGGTATTAAGGTAATTTCTCATACCGTTAACTTCATCATGTACAATCTAAGACATGTCAAATTAACGTCAAGATGATTTCATTGATTCTTGCATCACATTCATTTCTTGATATGATACTTGCGAATATGTTTCTACACTTAATTTTACTGGGAAATATATTTCATTATTAAGGATTAAGACTAGAATGAAAGTTTTTGCGTTTTTCTTTTAGTGATCAGAATATGTTATCACTTTTGTTAATTCATTATTTTAAATTATGTATTCTCCACCTTGTTTCAATATTTTTTTTCGCCCTTTTGGTGGATTTTTTCACATTTCAGAAAGGTATTGTAATGTAGTAATGTACGATGCGAATGCCAGCTCAAATGTTAAGGTTTTCAGATCCTTAGCTTAGAAATTAAAAAACTTTTCAAAAGAAATATTAGGTCATACTCTTATAATATTTGACTCAGTGTAGACAATATTCAAGATAGAGAAGTGTTAGAAGTTTAAGGTTCACTCGAGCATGAGATGTGCATTCTGTGCAAAATCTGTTCAAATTCTCAGTAGTAAGAAATAAAAAGGTCTCAACCGTGAAATAATGTGCATCTCGCTTTTGACTTCATGTTTTAAATGGGGTCAAAGGAGAGTCTCTCTTTTCAAATGAGTCAAATTATTAAGTTTGAAGCCCGGATATCCAATTTGTCCTGTTACAAAGAATCTTGCCCGCTGGGTTATGCTCTACAAGGTGAATTGAGATCATAGTGGAACAATACATATCTTCTCTATGAACAGTCCTTGTTTTTTACTTGTACTATGGGTGCTATTGTACTTGAATATCAGAACTATTTAAAATGTGATTTATGACGTATTGTTTAGTACTGTTACTCTATTAATAAGTAATTGTACTTAATGTCTACCTACATGTATGCCATGTAATGTACTTAATTCTTCTAATGCCATTGAAGTCTTTGTGAACAGATGCTGCCTTAATTACACATTTTAATCATTTTTATGGAATCAATGGTTATCATTTATTTTTTATCGATATGAATATTTTCATTGAGATTGAGTGTACCAACCACATGTATGAGGACTCAAAACTTGCCTTGGTTTAATGTATGAAATTTTAATTCTTATGAATCATGTGTGTGATTAAGATCAAAATAATTATATGCATGCAACTTTTCTGTATTTATTTCACTGTAATCTTAGCCTCTTAATGAAAATTGTATTTAAATGAATTATCAGACATTGATATATTACCGTATTTGTTGAATACTATGTTCACAATGAAATTGAAAATACAAGATGCTATGTCATTTTCTACGACATAAATGTTAATACCTCATATTTTTGATAGGTTTCTCTTCACTTCCAACCCATTTAAAGGGAAGATCTTGAGGATCATGTTTCTTTTATTGACTCTGGTGTAACTTCATATTTTCTCCTCATATTTTCATATTTTCTATTTTAGAATCATGGATCATACCTCAAATACATTAGTCTTTCACTTGTGATTTTCCTTTTATTCCAGATCTAAATGTTATAATTATATCAAGGCTAACAGGACTAAAACACACATATATATATTTGGTGTACTTGTTGGACGTTAATAATTTTCCTCAATGCTTACGTGTATTTCCTGCTTGTAAAGTAAATGCAAGGCTTGCTATTTTTTGTCCTTACACTAAATTGTCCTAACTGAAATGGAAGCAAATTGCTTGGCTGAATAATAGTTTGGTTTTTATTTTATGCAGTGGATTAGAAATGGCCAACAATTTAAGAAAAATTGCAGTGTCAGTGAAACATTGAGGAACTTGAGAAAGCAACTAAAAGTGAATTTGATAAGATTAAAATGTGGATGAATAGGAATGTAATTCAGTTTCTCACAGACCCCATCTTTCTTCATATTTCACGATAGCTACTTTTGTTTAATAACATTGTCTTTTTAGTGTTGTGTATACCAAGTAATTTTAATATCACTAATTGTATAATTAACCTTGTATTCATGTAATAACAATATAATGGAAAAGTATTACACTAAATTAGAAAGTAGATGCTAGATTGTTGTCATACATGTATGTACCAAAGCTGAAGTTACGTTTATTACTTTGTGAAGCTGTTGTATTCCTATTTATCGCCAAGCGTATACTAGTATATAGTGACTCATTGTATGGGTACGTGTAGATGTATTGAGATATGGTTCTGCTGTACATTTCTTATATGTGAGCTATGTTTTGTATTATTTCCTCATGCATTGTGAAGCTGTGAAATGCAGTTGTCTTTGAACTTCTAGGTATTGTACATTCTGCAAAAATGACACAGGTTTATTAATAGAGTTAGTTTTTGTTCAAAGACCTCTCTCTGCTGCATAAAGTAATGAATTTCCAAAATAAAATGGTATGGAATTTTGAAAAAATTTCAAGATGTTTTTGGAAGAGAAAGGGTAAAATGAAATGAGCAGGGTCTTTTCAAGGGCATTGTAAAGTTTTATTATCGCTTAGTAAAGATAGGAGTTTTCCTTTTTTTTTCCTTACTCTTTCTCAGTCTGTCATCCCCTTCCTTCCCAACCCCCTACCCTTACCCTTCTCTTTCTCTCTCTCTCTCTTTCTCTTTTTTTTTTTTTGGGGGGGGGGGTCTTTCTATCAGTATTTTCCTTACTATATCTCTGTCTCTTTCTCTGTTTATTTTATCCTCTCTTTCTTCTACACTCCCAATATCTCTCTCATTAAGTTCTCCCTTTTTTTCACTTTAATACTCCAAGTATGCATTATCTTCCCCCTCTATCTGTGGCTTCTCATAATATGTTCTACATTTAATAGGACATTAGAAAATCAAAATAAATTGTGCAAATATTGCGTTACTACTGGTATAAAAAATTGAAATATGTACTCATTGTACTAGACATTATTGTATTTTATTATACATTGTATGTTATTATATATGTCTGTGTGAAATTTCTTTTTATCCAATGCAGAGTGATTATTGTATGCAAACAAAAAAATCATATGTAATGTATCTTGTCTGAAAAAAGAATCCGTGCAAAAGGGTGGGGTGGGGGGGGATAAGAAAAACAGAATAGTGAAAGCTTGAAAAAAACGTCTTCAATATTAAAGCAACATATTATTATGAGTATAACTAAGGTATGGTGATAACAACATGTTACTACTGTTAGAACTTCATAGCTTTCTAACTTGTCTGATGTCAATCATGCACATTAAATCAAAGATTATTGAAGTCTTATGTCAGTAAATTCTGATATTTTATTGAAAACATATGTACAATTCACAAAACTGTAATACAAAATAACAAGTATAGAAATCTGTACACCTCTTATATACAAGTCAAAAGTTATAAACAATAGGCACATATCCTTACAACATACAGGTATTATAATTGCGTTTTACAGTGGAAGTCGAATGCTTTATTTTGAGGTATGGACAAAATTGTCCCTGTATTATCCATGCGTCACCATTTTAAGTGAGCTTTTGCATTTAGTAAAGGTTGTGATGATGTGGGTTTTTTTTAGATTCATGATGCTTGATATGTCACCATGAACTAATGAATTACGGCTTTATCCAATGTGTCGTGTTTTAGGCTTTCAGGAACACAGCTCAAAATACTCAAAGTAGCAAGGTTATTAGTCATTTTGAACACATCTGGCCCCGAAACACGATTCCCAATTGATTAGAAGGTGGTCAGTGACATGGCCAGTCAACATTAGTCTGCAGGCACAGACCTTAGGTTTTTTCTATTCGCTGAGTGTATAATGCAGAGTCTGAAATAGTGAGACTAGATTCACTTTGTGCTGTAGCTGCCTCTACCACAGACAGGGAGTCTTCATTATAAACATGGTATAATTGGTTAAAGTGTCGAATTTGAGTCTGAGCGTGCAGACTAAGTCAAGACCATTATTGCATGGGCTTAAAGGACAAGTCCACCCCAACAAAAAGTTGATTTAAATAAAAAGAGAAAAATCCAACAAGCATAACACTGAAAATTTCATCAAAATCGGATGTCAAATAAGAAAGTTATGACATTTTAAAGTTTCGCTTAATTTCACAAAACAGTTATATGCATATCCTGGTCAGTATGCAAATTAGGAGACCGATGACATCATCCACTCACTATTTCTTTTGAATTTTATTGTATGATATATGAAATATTCTAATTTTCTCCTCATTGGCAAGGGAGACAACGATTAATTCCTCCCTGTACATGTGGAATTAGCATTGTTTAATACTATATGGTTCAGTGAAGTTGGTCCTTATTGTCAAATCTGTAAAAAATGAAATATTGTTTTATTCAAACAATAAAAAACAAAAGAAATAGTGAGTGATGGACATCATCGACTGACCATTTGCATGTCACTGAGATGTGCATATAACTGGGGGATTTTTGTGAAAAATGAGAGAAACTTTAAAATGCCATAACTTTTTTATTTTACATCCGATTTTGATGAAATTTTCAGCGTTGTGTTTGTTTGATTTTTCTTTATTTATTCAAAACAACATTTTTCTGGGGTGGACTTGACCTTTTGTCAACATTCCAATTATTAGCTGTTCAGAATTGCCATTTGAAACTTGCAACTGATTTATGATCTTTGTGTTGAGCTCTGCATTATCCCCAAGTGCTCTCGTGTTGGCATTTGATTATTGTGCACTGTACTTATTCATGATTATCAGATATTTTAATGAATTCATGATGTAAATTTATAATCTTTTAAAGGTCAAGTCCACCCCAGGAAAATGCTGACTTGAATAAATAGAACAAAATGAAACTAGCATAGTGCTAAAAATTTCATTAAAATCGGATGTAAAATAAGAAAGTTGTGACATTTTAAAGTTTCGCTTATTTTTCACAAAACAGTGGTATGCACAATTAGATGAGTCAGTCGATGATGTCCATCACTCACTATTTCTTTTGTTTTTTATTGTTTGAATTATACAATATTTCATTTTTTATAGATTTGACAATAAGGACCAACTTGCCTGAACCATATAGTATTAAACAATGCTAATTCCACATGTTCAGCGAGGAATTAATCGTTGTATCACTTGACAAAGAGGAGAAAATTAGAATATTTCATATTTCATGTGATAAAATACAAAAGAAATAGTGAGTGGATGACGTCATAGTCTCCTCATTTGCATACCAGCCAGGATGTGCATATAACTGTTTTGTGAAATTAAGCGAAACTTTAAAATGTCATAACTTTCTTATTTTACATCCGATTTTGATGAAACTTTCAGTGTTATGCTTGTTGGATTTTTCTCTTTTTATTCAAATCAACTTTTTGTTGGGGTGTACTTGTCCTTTAAAAGATAAATCTCTTGATTTGCTTTTTTATATATATTTTTCCCATACAAACAATTTTTTTCTTCAAAAACAAAGCTACAAATCCATCATGTTGCATAATTTATATTTCATATTTTGGAGGTGAATTATGTAACAATTATTACATATTTGTCTGAGAATTATAGTACTTCACGCAAGTTGCACAAGTGTATGGTGATGGAAATTTTTATATTTTATGTATGGCAATTATTTATCTACGCATTATGATGATTATTATAATCAGGTGATTTATTAAATACAGAATTTAAACTTAAGGTAATTTGTTTAATTTCCATTCTTTGTGTTTTCAATGATATTAAAAACTGCTTGATTTATTTAATATCATCAATTCAGAAGATTATCCATGCATATTTTTTCCAATATTGTTGCCATTTCCTTATGTCTGTCTCCCTAATGAGAGTTTCCTGATTTTTTTCATGTGAACATATGAGTTCAGCTCAGGTTTCTCAAAAATATCAATCTATTATTTGAAACTGCCTACTATTTGGATATTTAAAAAAATCAGCAAATTCATTTCAAAATAATAATGATTTGAGACCATCCTGGGATTTTAGCACCAATTTTCATCTGTTCAAGAAGCTTTTGGAATTTCATAACCTTGTGCTTTTATGCTTTTAACACAGGTTGGTAATGAATTCACAATATTACTTGTAGCACGTGCCTCTATTTTAAAAGGTATTTCCTACAATGGTAAGCCTTATGTATTGATCTACCTCATGGTATAAAGGCTAATTATAAATACACATTGCATAAAAGAAGAGAAAAGCCATTTTAGTTGTTTGGAAGGGGCACATCAAATGGGTAGTCTCTCCATGTTCGGTTAAAGCACGTCAACAAGAAGTACAAATTTTTCAATCAAATCAAAGCAGCATGTAACAGTTTTATTCCAAATTTTCAGAGATATTTAGAGCAAATGGATTCTTCTTTCCTCTGCAATCGATTCCAAGATTCTCTCAATCCTGGTTTGTACTTGACAACCAAGTTTTCCCGCTCTAAAGTTAATCTGCTCTCGCCTGACTCTAAGTCTGTGACTCGATCACCGGTTGTGATATATCGACCACCTGTTCGAAGCTTAGGGCAGGGGCATGAGTTGGTAACCCATAAGTACTCGCGATGGTTAAGTTGCATCCTGTTTTTGAAGCTCTCCTCGATAGCGACGTCGTATCGTGTTTCGCCATCGATGGTTGCCTGGCCGACGACTTCAAATAAGATTGCTGGAATTCAGATGAAATATGAAATGCGTTTTTAATAATAATGAAAACAGTATAGGGTATTCATATTGCGCACGTACCCACCTTGCATGCAATGAAAACTGGCAACAACAATTATCATTAGATAAATTCATACAAATCATAATGTTCTAATGTCAACTGCTCTTCAATTAAAATAACTTGTAGAACTTGACTTTAACCGAAATGAAACATGAATAAATCATCTCAATATTGTAGATTATATATTTATATATACATACATATAAAAGAATATAATTATATAAGAGAATCTAAAATTGAAACAAAATGTTTAAAATTGTCACTTCTGATATTAGAAATTTAGAATGTATATACTCACCATAGGAACCTTTACAAAAGTGCACCGCTCGACCTTTCACCCTTTTGCATTTACCGCATTTCTCTGAAAAAAAATGGGTATTGATTATTGAAAATATATAGGCAGCTCATTGAAGAAAAAAAATAATCATCATGATATGAAAGATTTGTTTATAGTAAGTTGTAAACAGGGTGTCATTGTCAACATTATTTTTTTGGGGGGGGTCCTGGTAATTGTGTGGTTTTATTGAAGATTGCATTGTCAAAGCACATTGCATACAACTTGATTTCCATAGAAATGTTTTGAATATCTGTTAAGTAATGTTTGCTTGGCAGTTATTACCATTTCTCTCCCCCCCCCCCTTTCTCTTTCTCTCTTTTTTATCTTCCCTCTCTCTTCTCACCCCTCCCCTCAGGCTCCAAGATCTTCAGGTATGCCGTGAATTACCCCAGATGATTAGCTTTCATTAATCTTATTTATTCCTTTTTGTTGTGTTGTTTTGAATGACTCAAGGATGTATAAATTTTTTTTTCAAACTTGCCTTGATAAAACAAAAATCAAGGTATTCATGACTGTATTGATAGATTTCTCACCTTTTCGAGTATTGTTGTTTTTGTTCTTCCTTTTACTCTTTTTATCAGAACTCTTTAATGCCGGTCTTTTCTCATTGTCTGCTGGCGATGAGGCGGGCGAAACGGATTCTTCATGTTCAGGGAGTTGCTTCTTATTTGTTGATTCTGATCATATAGTTGTTGAAAGAAAGAATATGACAGTAAGAATATGATGAAAGTAATATGGAAATAAGAATGTGGTATGGATGATGAGATTTTATAATCAAGGTTAATGAAAATGCTCAGAACATACATGGGATGTGTTAAAGTTTTGCATAACGTATGAACTATTTTGATATAATTGCAAGCCAAATGTGTTTCTCCATCACATGCAGAGGCTGAACAATTAATTGTAAAGATGTTAATATTACTAGTAAAATATATATTTTAGAACAATTTTTTCACCTTAATGTTGAAATTATTTGGCAAACAGTCATAATTCAATGATGTATCATGAAAAACTTTAGGCTCTCATTTTAGCTTTTGACATTTGTAATAAAAACTACACAGAAGTTTATCCATAAATATATCGGCCCTTGAATGTGAATAGTTGGAATTTATTATGAAATAGTAAATTTGAAAAGTGACTTGAAAGACCGTTTCATTTCCCAAAGGGGCTCTCTCATGTATAATTTGTGAACATGTTTAGGGATATGGAAGAATGATTTTGACTCTCCTTCACATGAATAAATGAAAAAACAGTGGAATAAATAACCAAACAAACAAATAAAAAAACTACCTGAATGAATAAAAATTTATTTAAGTGAGTTGAGAGATAGGATAAAATCAACAAATATTAATAACTAAATTGGAAAAAGAAAATTGATGAATATATCACTTCCATCCTAACTTTCCTTATGTACAGTCCTGAGATGAAACATACAGTACCTATTGTACCAAATTTCTTCTTTTCTGGTGTTCCTTTTACTTCTGGTAAGAATGGAAGCATCTGTATCTCATTGTTATAGTTGATACTATGTACTTCATTATCTGTAGTCTTGGGTGGGAGCCAATACTCATACTCCACACCTGGGTTGCGCTCCCGAAATATGATCTGTAATGTAATAAAAATGAAATATAAAAGCCTACAGTGATTTAAGATTTAAAAACTAAAATTTTTTATAATTTTATATATACATATAAAGAAGGGGAACATAAAAACAGAAAGCATTCAAAATGCCTTCCACTGATTGTAATTTACTCCTGAGTTAGTTTTTAACCATGGAATATTCAAAGAAAAACATAAAATTAAGAATCAAATAGGAGAGGTATGTACCTTCACATCTAAAAGAGCAGAGTTGGCAACTTGTATTTATTTTTCTATTATTGTTTTGGTGTACAGAAAATAATTTAAAAAAAAGACATGCAGGGTAATTTCTTTAAAGGTCAAGTCCACCCCAGAAAAATGTTGATTTGAATAAATAGAGAAAAATCAAACTAGCATAACGCTGAAAATTTCATCAAAATTGGATGTAAAATAAGAAAGTTATGGCATTTTAAAGTTCCGCTTAATTTTCACAAGACAGTGATATGCACAACTCAGTGTCATGCAAGTGAGTCAGTTGATGATGTCTATCACTCACTATTTCTTTTGTTTTTTGTTGTTTGAATCATAAAATATTTCATTTTTTACAGATTTGACAATAAGGACCAAGTTGACTAAATCATATTGTATTAAACAATGATAATTCCACATGTTCAGGGAGAAATTAATCGCTGTTTCACTTGGCAATGAGGAGAACATTAGAATATTTAAGATTTCATATAATAAAATACAAAAGAAATAGTGAGTGGATGACGTCATCTGTCTCCTCATTTGCATACCCACCAGGATGTGCATATAACTGTTTTGTGAAATTAAACAAAACTTTAAAATGTCATAACTTTCTTATTTGACATCCGATTTTGATGAAATTTTCATTGTTATGCCGCTTGTTGGATTTTTCGCTTTTTATTCAAATAAACTTTTTGTTGGGGTGGACTTTTATACAAATCTGTGATGAAACTTTACATCATCGATAGTCTCAATCAAAGACATATAAATACGGCAGAATCCTTCAAAATGTGAACAGATTGCAACATTGTTGAATTTAAAGAAAAAATGTAAATTTATCACAATGACAATATATATAATTACAAAAATTGAGTTGGTAGTATTAATCGTTTGTTTTATTATAAAGATGTACAGTAAAAATGTTTTATTTACCCAGGGTAGCCACTTCAGTTAGGAAACTACTCTACCAGCCAGCCCTGCATGACATGTTATTATTGCTTTTCTCCAATGAAACAAAGTCTAAACTAGTCACCTACCATAAGATTTAGTGAACTATTAAGAGGTCCATCAGCTATCACGTTTTCCAATCCATCATTCTTTCTATCATAGAATATAGATGTACCAGCTGCTTCATAGCTACCAGGCCAGCTTATGGTCCAATCACCATTCAAAATGAAATTATTGGACTCGTCCTTTATGGCTGTGAAGATAAAGAAAACAAACTTAATTGGAATGTTTTTAACTTTAAAATTTACATAATTATATTGATTATGGGAGTCCTTTATAATATACATTTGAATATATTTTAGTTTCAAGACAATGCAAACAATATAGTGACTGATTACATTCATACATATCATTTTAGAGAACATTCTAATTTTTTGCATTTTTTGTTATTTGTGTTGATACAAAGGGTATTCTATTATTTGATTGTCAAATGTATAGATATTTTCTTCTGATTGATTGTAACATACTCAATATGACGTGTCCAATTGCTAAAACTACAAGCCACTTAGAAATTCAATGAATAAGATTGTGCTTGTAAATCCAAAATTATATTATCAAATTTGAAACTAGTAAGATGTTCAATATCTTCTCGTATTGGAATGAATTTTTTTCTTAATTTCATTCTTAATGATTATACAATAAAAAGATAAAAGCGATATATATTCATGAAGCCCACCATATGAATATACTCTCAACGGAATTTTAAGAGTTTATCTTGTTGGGTTAATTGTAAGCATTAGTCTGAATAAGCTATAGTCATACCAAACAAACTGACTCCAAACCGACCAATGATATATCATTGGTAATATTTGGTTGACATGAAGTCGCATTCACTGATGTGAATGTATTATGGGTGGGATCATTTTAGTCCTATACTTCTTAAAATCTTACCTATATAATTGAGTCCACTTTTATCGTTGATCCTGATGTTGGTAGCTCCAGCTGGTATTGAACCAATCTTACTATACCTGTAATAACCTGGTGAAATATATGAAGAATACAGGAACCATGATCGAAATTTCAATAACATTTCAATTCAATCTTGCAGATTTTTAATCAAAATTATATTCATTCTATTCTGAGTAACATTTTAGGCAGCATGACTTCACTTGAATTGTTGCTTGAGCACCACTATAAACTTTAGTAGTCATTTGAATTACAGCATGATAGATTGGATTAATTATTGAATTCAAATTTCAAATTCAGATTTTCAAATTTAAGATTGACCTTGTTTTATTACACATCATTTTTCTTTAAATCAGTTCTGCATTTCATTTTATATTTTGCTGTTTATCAGTTGATGGTAACAATCATCCAAAAGTGAATTATGATTAAAATCATCAAATCATATTTGTACTTCAATTTCGAATATTTTTCTCCAATTAAATAAAACCAAGTTAAAATACCTTTTACTGGATATTCATCTGTATATACATTCCTAACGTATCCACATGTCTCGTTGAGCCCTCCACATACACCACATGAATCCTTGGTCAGATTGGAATACAATACTCCGTCACATCCAACTTTCTAAAAAGAATAGAGACAAATATAAATCAAGAACAGATTCTCCAAAAACATTACGTTGTTCCACAATAATTATATGCCTGCCATATTTTTCTTCATACAATGATTTTTTTTATGAGGGGCATTATTTGTTCAAGTAGTCTATTCTTGTTATCTGTTTTCTGTTTTTGACATTTAACCAATCACAAATAAGTTTCTTTTTATATAACAGATGCTAGGTATTTCCTTTTTCTTAAGAAAAAAATAAGAGTGAGTTCATGTGTTGTTTTGAGAATATAATTTTGGGCTATTAGAAGCTCAGTAAGACTCAAAGAACTCTCTATGGTAACCATGAAATTTTCATTTAGGCCCTATTTATATCTGGCTTATCTAGGTGTGCAGACACCTTTTTTACAATTTTTCTTATGTCCTTTAATGCAATTCTATATTTTCATCAACTTACATTACATTTTCCATTGATACACATATCCCGATCCTCAAATCGGCAACGCGTTCCATCCAGTACTCTTCCAAATGTATACATATATGCTCCATCGGATGTATGACATACTAACTCACATTCCTCTTGAGCTGTAACAAAATTATATATGAAGATAAACATTGGTTAGTTGAGATACACTTTCATGTTTGTTACCAACGTGCTATGCAGGGTACGAAAAAATATTTCTTTTTTTTTGTTAAAAAAACATACGTTTTACATGCTTTATCTTATCCAACAATATTGGTAGATCCATTTATTTACCCACCTATAATATGGTAAACAAAACTAAGAATGCGAAGAATGCGTCTACATACTCCCATCATGCTCATTGACTCTGATCTTGTAATCCTTGTTCAGTATATAGGTCTATATTTTTTAATAAATAGATGCATTCTTATTTTTTTTCATGCTGAGCGTGTTTACAAATATAGATTCATCACTACCATATAAGTTAGTACTGGTTATTTTTTAATTTCAGGTGAAAGCGTCAAAGTTCTTTAAACAGGTAGGTCCTTGATGTACATGAAATGTAATTAGTATTGAATGGGTTTTCCTGGAGTGTGAATCAGAGCACATTATGGGATTGTCGACAAATCCATGGAGAACTCCCGTTTGCGTCATCAAGCCATTTTTTATCTTTTCTTATCACAATGATCAGGTCAAATTGGCAAACATCTCACCTGATTTTAATATATCCAGTTGCCATGATTGTTTCTTATGCTTCCTTATAGTCAGAATCAAGGAATAAGGGGAGGTCACAAGACCAGATGATTAAGAATTTCGAATTCGTTCTTTCCCCTTCCATTCCCTCTGATAAAGTGAACTCGAAATAAGATTTCCAACAGAGTATATAGAAGCATGTTAAGTGGCTCATGATTTGGAATTTTTTTAGTGTGATTTCGCATCACTTTGCATTGTTTTGTTTTTGGCCAAATTTCTCGAAGGAACGTTGTAATGAAACGTACATGAACGCAGAAAGACCTGTCATTATTGGTCAGTAACGGACAATTATTAGCGTGAGAGGGTCGAAAAGCAAAAATCTGTCAAAGAAAGGGTGACGAATGTGACACAATGACTGAAATTGCAGATTTATCTCGTACTGTATGAAATATCTTATTCTTTATCATTTTCCTTTTGTGTCTTCTCTTCCCAAGCCCTCTTAAATATTTCGACCTATATTACCCCTTCCACCCTCCGGTCCTCCGGTAGAGGTATTCACTTCATTTTGAAAGGTTGTGTAGTCGCTTGTTTAATACACACCGTCTAAAAACATTTTTACATTCTTGATGGATTGCTGCTGTACACTCCTCTAAAATGAAATTAAATGCTCATGAGAATTTAACACAAAATGGATTAACCTACTTCCAAACATGGCCAAATTATTTCTTTCCCTTTTAACTTAACTGCATTCTTATATTTCTATTTTTCTGCAGGAGCGAGGACATGAAATCCAGGCCATACGAATGGTCTTTTTCATTACGTGACATTTTGCATTTTAATCATTAATTTCTTGAAAACAAAATATGAAGGCAAAAAAGCAACTGAAACGGAATAAGGTCTAATATTTTCTCCTGTCAAAGGCAATTCTGAAAACAAAAGACAGCCTTTTACTTGCAGTAGAAAGTCTATCATTGAATGTCACAATATTCATCAGACACTTTCAGTTTCAATTGCTGTAAATTCTCGGCAGTCCTGTCATTTCTAGATTTGTTTACACAATGATCATTGGATGTTTAAAATTGGATTTCTGATACATAAAACGGTGTTATTTCAAAATAATGATAGCAGACATCCTTAGGCATGTTAGGAATCCGACACTCCATGTGATTGAAAGTGGGCTAATGCTCTGAGTTATATTACGGCGTTGCGTCTGTGTCCATGGAAACAGAGCGGCTGCCGTGCCCAAAAATAATAGAAAAAAATATATATTTCTTGAGCGAAAACCTAAATAAAAGTTGTTATGCTATTTCATATATTAGAACTGAATTTGTAATGTTGCAGGGAATTTTGTCCCTCTTTGTAGATGTTATTTATGTTTGTTTACTTTGTTTATTTCTTGATTTGGGATGTTTGTTTCATCTTGCGGGGGATGTCTTCTTCTTCCTCGTGTATATTCTGTATAACAGGCAGTCGGTATACTCGTTTTGTAGATCAAGTTTTGAACTGGTGTGGGCCATGTAGTATGGACCCTTGCGTGGCTTGAATCACGAATATGCACATCATAGAGAAACTGTGGGCCATAGAACTTAGAAGTAGACATCGTTTCACACGTCATAGTCAAGTTGTCAGTCATTGACAGTTACCGACGTATAACAGTGCATCTCAAACCCGTGCGGTCATCTCACGCGTTTTTTCCCCTATACTTTATAAAATTCAATATTCGAGGCAGACACCCCCCCCCCCCTCCCCCGCCTCTCCTGAAACCAGCAAATGAAAATTTGCCAGTCTGCCAAATTGGATCATGGTCATGGGCGGATCCTAAGGGGACTGATGACAAGTATAGAAATATAGCACCCCCACCCTCCCCGCCCAATAAAAGTTACGACTATATTAACTTTTTTTGTTAATGTTTTACATGCTAGTCAGAAATTTTCCAGAGATTGATGCCATTGGGGATCAGTGTAGCACATATTTCATGATGTTTTGTTATCCTGTGAAATAATATATTTCATAAAGTATGAATTTGTACACTTACAATTGTATACTGGCAGCCATTCTCTGATTATATTCCCTTGAATATCACGTTGGTTGAATACAGCACATTGAGCCGATCTGTAGTCAAGATGATGGTGGGGACAGTCCTAGAAAAAATGAGGTTTTGGTACCAAAAAAATAAATCAATTAATACCGAATGTTGATCATTTTTGTTAAAATGTCTCAGTTTTAAGAACGGAGATGATCCATTTTCATAAATTCGTTAAACCTTTAATTTGAAGGAAAAAAAAATTGTGATAAAGTTTAATAAAATCTCTTGAAAGAAAAATATAGAGTTCATTTTTAATTTAGAAGATATGGATTTCAAATCTGATTTCTAATTTAATATAGTCGCTTATCACAATCCATTGGAGTTATTGATAATTGTCAGAAAAAGAATTGAAAAGAAACTGAAACAAAGGATAATCAAATCCGTTCAGTAAATCTATGTTATAAATATGTAAATACTGATCTTTACTCGAAAATCGTCTGTTTTGTTAGGGAATGTGATTTTGATATATAATATTATTGTGAGCTAGCAGAATATAAATACATTTTCAATATTTATAACTGAGGCATACAGAAAGTAAAATAGTCCGGATATTAAAAAAAAATCATGGACATTTGGACGAAGATGAATTTTACAATGATTTTATGTAAAATTATATTTTTGTGGGATGTCCCGATCCAACCCCCCCCCCCCCCACAAGAGAGAGAGAGAGAGAGAGAGCTAGAATTAAAGGGGCAGAAAAATATTCTTTTAAGTACATTATATCCTTCCATTACCCAGCGAGCAATGTTGACAATTTTCAATGCTGAATTATTGAACTTAAAATTTGATTTTATAATGATACCAGATGCTGCAATTTGTGGTATCACATTAAGCTTGCATGAATGTTCTATTCGTGACAGATGTTTGCAAGCTGAATGCAATATATCTAGCAGTCAAGGTCTGGAGCCGCAGTCAAGGACAGACTAATAATGAATGAAGTATTGACAGAGTATAGCACCTTGATATTACACGTTTGACAAGACAGTATAGATGTGATATAATATACCTTTATGTTACACGTCCGATACTCTCTCCTGTCTCCTGGGCAGGTCAGAGCTCCTGTCATATACCTCATCGGGATCCTGATCAAGAAAATAAAGAGATAGAATTGCATCAAACATTATAAATTTCACAACTTGCTTATCTGATATAGTATCTAGCTAGGCAGTGCTGCTAACTTTGACAATATACAGTTATACCAATTTTCTTTCCACTATTAAAAAAAGAAAATGCAGTAGATGACTAAAATATATTGTTTATTAAAGACATGTAACATCGCTCTGTGCAACATGTGCAAGCCTTGCTGTTTTGAACATGCTCAAAACTTTGTTGTTTGCATGGAATGGTGACAGGGCCTATATAGTTTGTATATATGGATCAGGATAGTTTTATCATGTTTTTTTACTTGAGTTCTTCATCACGACGGGGAATTCTCTCTGTTTGTATCAATATCAATAATTGTCTGGTAATTTTGTTACATCGAAGTCTGTTCGGTCTTTGAGCACAGAAAACTTATATCAGTTGATACCGCCGCGTATAACCCCATCCCCTGAATGGTGAACATGATTTACTTCTCGAAAAGCGGCATAAGTTTCGAACCAAACCAGGTAATATCTTTTGGATCTTGGGGTACTCTTCCTTTTCCTTTCATAAGGGAATGAATAAAACATACAATCGCTTGAAAGTTTCCTGATTTTTGCTCAAGATTTCTTTAAATAAACCCCCACTTTCGATTCCTGCTGATGATTGCCCCAGACAAGAGCAGAATACATGGGGCAGGGGGGCAGGGGGGGGGGGCAGGGGGAAAGCCAAGACTTTTCAGTGACAACAGCCTTGATGGAAGTATTTGAAATGGTTTCACTTCGGGTAGGGGAGTGGTTCGAAATCTATTTCCTATTAATTTTAAGTCTGTATTACTCATTAATCTTTGAATCTCATTTGGTATGCGACAAAGTATATTACCTAACCGTTTTGATTGATTGCTCTTGATATTGTGCGTGTATGTGAAAATGTCCTTTTGGGAGATCATCCAAATATTTGTTGGAATGTGAATTCGATATGGTCCCCCAGGTAAATGATTTTACTCTCTACATTCTAGGATGCACCTGTCCGCGCTCTATTTTACGTCAGCAATTGAAGAAATGAAACTGATATACATTGAATTATAGCAATCGAAAGCAGTAACATTGCATGGATGACTAAAATGTTGCAGTCAGTATGAGTGGAATAGCTGTATGCCTGTTGTAAAAAAAAAAATAACAAGAACGTGGGCATGATCTCGATAAAGAAGTTCATGTGAACGATGATGATAATGATGATGATTATGATGATGATGATGCTGATGCTGATGCTGATGATGATGGTGGTGGTGGTAGTGGTGGTGGTGGTGATGATGGTGATGGTGGTGGTTGTGATGATGATGATGATGATGGTGATGATGGTGATGATGCTGATGATGGTGATGATACTGATGATGACGATGATGATGATGGTGGTGGTGGTGGTGGTGATGAAAATAAATAAATAAATTGATTAATTAATTAATTGATTTAAAAAATGAAAAATAAGTTTCAAGACCAAGATGAAAAAAGGAAGCGAAAGAAAGGAAAGTGTGGCATATCATATTTTCTGGATATTATGTCAAAATATATCAGAAAATAATATTGTATTAATAAAAGGTCAAAATTTTCGCTCGTTTGTGAATTTGCTTAATAACGTCATGTTTTGCCCCCACAAAATTTGTGGTCATTAGAGCCTACGGTGATGTTCCAATATGCTGCAATGAACTTACCTACTCATACAATGTCTAGTCTTAAACTGCGCTCCACCGCCACACGTTCTCGAACACGCTGACCATCCACTCCACGATGACCAAACGCTGGTCAACGATGCCCGTCGTACTCGATGTCGCCAGTCGATAAGCGATCTCGATGCACTTCTTACGTCAATCTTATCAACCTGAAGAGAGCATCATAAAAATAAAATTATCATGATTTAAAAAATAACACAATTTGAAAAAATAATGTCATCTACAGAAGTCCCCATACAAATTTTGCGTTTAAAGGCCAAATCCACCCGAAAACAAGTTGAATTTTTAGCAAATAGAGAAAATCAAACAAACATGGCACTGAAAAGTTGTGAAATATTCATTTTTGTTCAATTATAAACTAAGAAAACAGTTGCAAAAGATGTGTGTAAAGTATTACCTGACGATGTGTAGCATCTTCACTGTTAACGGAACCAGTCCAAAGAAGACAGATAATAGCGGGAATGAAACAGACTCTGGTGTAACAAATCCCAACCATCATGTCTCTGAAAATATTAAGATGAGAAATAAAACAAAGTATTATTCGTTTTAGTTATAATGATTGAGCAAAAGGAATATATAGACTGGAATATTTTATGGCGATTTAGTCATTGCCACATACAACATATCAATTTTAGAACAAATGACAGTTTGTTCAGGAATGGGGACTGGGTTGGAGTTATACTGGCTAAATTTCCTATTCCCTGAACATATAAGATAACCGTAATCTGGTAATGTGACTTGGGATAAATAAAGAGGGAGAGGGAGGGGTTGATCTGTTATATTATTATATCCAAATCAGATATTCTTTTATACGCCCCCCCCCCCCCATTTATGGGATACATTGCCAAAAATAACTGAGCAATAAGATGGTTAGACTTTTTTTTACTAAAAATAATTCTTGCTAATAAAACATTTGGCAAAAAGAAGACAACGGAAAAAGAAGGAGAAGAAAATACGAGTGGAAGAAGAAATTGAGGTATAAAAAAAAAGAATTAAGTGAAATCGGACAATGAAAAAAACGTGGAATATGATAAACAAAAATATAGTTCCAAGGAGGAGAAAATGAATCGACGGGACAAAATAGTAATAAAAGCTTTTTGAAAATTGAGTATAAATGGCAGTGATGAGAAGAGATAGGAATTAGGAATGAGAGCATATCGGCCAAAATAAAAAGAAAATCGGATTAACGAATGATCTCATCATAACTGTAATTATCACAATCTTGAAGGTAAATTCTATTTCAAAATCTGATGTTCGAAATCGGCTTAAAATGTTAAATTGTATGTAACTTTTTTTACGACGTTACAACATAATTATAGCAATATTGTTCAATTTGCTACGCTTACCCTCAACGGGGATTACTCTTGTATATTATATTGTTGTTGATCTGATATCCAAGGCCCTATGGCGAAAAGTGTGCACTCTATTCGACCCCTTGCAAGCCGATAATAAGATAACAATTGAATTATGTAACATGTCTTCTGAATGTTAGAAATACGAATGTGATTAGATTAGAATGTTTCATGAAAAAATGGTGGTAGGTGGCGACAAAGTAAGAAAAGTAAAGACTAATGTTTTGAGCAAGGCACATCGAGAAACAGACAAACAAACTTCATACTGGGATAGAGAGAGTGAAAGAAAGACAAAGGGAGAGAGGGGGAGAGAGAGAGGGGGGGGGAGGAGGGAAACCTATTTATCTATTGAAAACTCGGTTTTATGTCTCAACTTTGTATGATAAAAAAGACACTGAGTCCGTTTTTCTCTCGTTCATCCCGGGTCTCTCATAACCTTATTCGTTGCTTATTTGACCCATATAGTGCCATTGCTTTTTCAAAGAACTGAAAATCAAGGTATGCAATGTAGCGCGTATAAACTATATACTCACATCATTGGAATAAAGACTATTCGAAACTAAAATAATGATATTAATGCAAGGGTATCCATTTCAGGCCCTGCCACATAAGATTTATTATTACCCGGATTAACTGGGCTAATCCGCTCAAGCGTACCAGGAATTTATTTCTAAATATATACCCACTTACTACACCTGGATAGAGAGTGGCAAATGTGGAAAAAAAAATACTTGCCAAAGGACGCGAGTGCTGGGGTGGGATTCGAACCCCAGACCTCGTGGTTCATAGTTCGAAGACTTATCCACTGAGCCACAACACCTCTATTCATTATTCTACAAAAAACAGTGTTGAGGACTTTGACTTACATCAAGATGTCATAATCAGGGGCAGCCCCAGGATATTTTGATCGGGGGAGGGGAAAGACGACCTAAATTTGACGTCATGTTTTTTTCTTCATTTTGATTATAGAGTTACACAATCCAGAGTTCTCTCTTATTAATATATACTCTTCTTCCTTCCTTTTCTTATTTTAGCCTCCTATTTTTGTCTTCTTTTCCCCAATTACAAAAAAAACGTAGGGAACAGTTTCACCCCCCCCCCCCCGAGCACAGGCCCTGGTCATAATCGAGAAAAAGCCATTCATTTTTTTTTATCCCCAGGGGCTTTCAAGCGAACGAATTTTGACAGCACACAAGCTCTCGAAAAGACAGGTTAATAGGTTACAATAAAAATCTTTGATTATTATTGATAGACTAATTTATGACAGAATTCTTGGTTTTTTACTATCACAGGCCTGGGTAAGTCTTTATTTTGTAAGATAATTATGTCGCTCATAATCGTCGTCATCTCCACCGACTTCACCATTAAAGATCGCTGTAATCACCATCAATCTCATCGTCGACATCAAACCGGTTTGTTTGTACCAAAGAGCCGCATAGGCGGATCCGGGGGCCCGAGGGACCCGGGCCCCCCTATTGGCGGAGCAAAAAAAAGGAAAAAAGGGGGAAAGTAAGAAAAAAAAAGGGAAAAGAGAGGAGAAAAAAAGAAGGGGAAACATAAGAGGAGGAAGATGAGTCAATAAAACAAGATGAGGGGGAGACTTGGAAAATAATTTAGAATAATTTTCATGTCACTATAAAAAAAATTTCGCTTGCGCTTCGCGCTTGCATTGCCTCTTAGGTGATTTACATATCTTGCTCAATATGGAGCTTAAAATATAAAATTTTGAAGTCAACATACCAAACATATTTCAGCTCGAAAATCGAACTTTCATTATTTTGTTTGATTTACAAATGGATTTTTTGTTGAAATTGAAAAGTGAAGGGTAGTTCGTTTCAGTTATAAAACTGCTTTACAACGAAGCCCTCCCCTTTACAAACAGAAAATAGACCATAAACATGATAATATATACATAAATACAAGTGACAATTAACATAAAATAAAACAAAAGTTATAATCTATAAAATAAACATTAAAGAAAAGGAAGAATAGAAGAGACTTTGTTAAAATAAGTGTTTGGCCAATTGGTAACCTCGTTTAAAAGAATTAATAGAATTGGTGGATTGAACTGAAAATGGGAGTATATATACATGAAAAAAAAATAGCTCGCGCTTCGTGCTCGCACTATTTGAATAAGGCTTATGAGATTATTATATATTTATGTTAAGAATAAAGCTTAGAAGTGACTATTAGGACTACCCCTTCAAAGAAACAAACAAAAATCAACTTCGAGCGGTCGATCGGGAAAAATGTGGTTGAAAAAATTCCCTCCCCCCCCCCCCCTATTGGCGGAGGCTGGATCCGCCCCTGATAGAGTGCTGGTAACTCCTTGTTTGTACCCTATAAATACATTTTTATAGGCCACTTTTTTTCAAAATAATAGTAAAATTTGGAGATAAAGGTGTATTTGGCTGGGTTTGGACTTATTATCCCTGAAAGGCATGCTCCCGAATGATGTAAACAGCGGATCATCAAATTTATCTAAGAAATTTGTCCTGGCTCTTTTCAATCAGAGCATGGACAGAGCTTGTCAAATTCTTCCATGATAACGTTTGTCATTCCAGTTAGATGTTTGCTTTTGACACATACCGTGTTTTTTTTTTCAGAATACTTGAGGGGTATCATGTCCATGAAGAGTGTGCATCCATCCTAATTCTTTTATTTACTCCAAACATAAACCTCAAACATACCACCAATTACTGGGATTAGCCAGATTAAATAAAGTTGTTACTAATTTTCGTTCGTAATCGCATTTATTCTTCAGCAACGATATTTTCCTTGGCGGGTTTCTTTCTTTGCTCATCCGTGTCACACACGTTATTATTCTTCTTCCAAAATAAGTCGTACACGTGTGATTTCTACCCGGCCCTCGAGTCTGGAGGGATTAGGGAATTATGCCATAAAGACTTTCTAATTATAAAAGTAAAGTCGAAATGATTGTTGGTTGTAACAGACAAGCATTTAGCTAATAAATTGTAACATGTCTTGAACAGTGTTGAATTGTTGTCAACTTTATAGATGTTTACATGTATTTGGTTTATCAGACCATGGTTTAAGATCGGCGCCATCCTGCTCACAGATCAAATGATGGCCCATTGATGATGGCGAGACGAATGATGTTTACTTGATAAGATAATCACTACACAATGTTTGTGCAGTTTGCGATATCTTGTACATAATTCCGTGTGTCTTGGAAAGTAAAGAACGTGATACAATGAAATAAATGCCGAGTACTTAATAGTATGCTCATCCAAGGTATGTCATCATTACTTATCTGTAAAACGAAACAATAACTCCACGATGAATTAGCCCGTCGATACAATATTCAATGTGAATTGGTTTTGTCGATGATCAAGACATGTAAAAAAGGACATGTTGACGCAGTGGTTGTACATCTCCCCCTCGGAACGGGACGGTTGTGGATTCGAAACCCAGTCAAATCCCATTATACAAAATGGAGATTCTGCATTCTCAAATATACACTGAACATGCTGAGCGTAATCTTCCAAATTGAAAATGGAAAATGTAACAATAACATAATTATCTGCATCTTGCATGCAGTGTCCATAAGTAATGTAGTTACAATGGGTTATTTTGATCAACATTATTATTATCAACATGATCAACATCAATAATTCCACCATCATTTCAACATCGTTTCCCCAACAGTATAGGCCTTTATAATTATTATCAATCGCAAGTGTTGCTATATGATACCGAAACATGTCTGAATTACACTGAACATGTTTATGGAACCATGTTTACTCTTTTAAGTGTGATGTTCGTTACTTCTCATGAGCGACCAACCTCGGATTAATTCATTGCCATACTGCAATGTCATTTGACCATACAAAAAGTGCAGGCACAAAGGGGGCCTTTGCCGCCCCCCCCCCCCGCCGCCCCCAGTTGCCCACCCCGAGACTTTGAGGAATGGAAAACTGTAGGACAATTAGTATGCTGTCACGATCATCATCAAACTGTATTGCTCTAAAATACCATTTTGGAACACTCTTCAATGTGTTTCTCAATTTTTTTCACCCTTGCTCCTCACATTTTCTTTGGGCTTCTACCATCCCTCTCCCCCTCCACTTTAAAAACCTCGCTGAGGCGGAGAGAATGAGATTGAAGTAATGGATCATTTTTGCTTATAATAATCACGGGAAATAACAGCCTATTGACCTTCAAATGCCTTATAATTGTCGCTGTGGTGAAGGAATATTGTTTAAGACTAGATGAAAAGGGGCTGTATCATTAATAAGCAGAATACAGAATAGGAAAAATGAAAAGAACAAAAACTTCAACGAGAAAAACCCATACACGACAATAATTGAGAACAAGGTTAAACATGAAAAACACAACCATACCAAAACCCCGGAGAAAAATAGAGATTACAAATAATACAAAATAATGGACGCTTGGATCATCTCCCTCAAGTCAAATAAAATATCCTTTAATTTAAGGTGAATCAGATTATCAGATTTGAAATGTGATTTGTGTTGTGTGTGATACCATAAATCATTTTCGAGCTCTTTCACAATGATTTTTTTTGTAATAAACAGTCAAATGTCATGGAGCCTTTGGACCGAGCCGTCGAGATTGCAAGCAACTTTGAGGAGTTAACAATTTTGAGACAATTCATTCCATCAATCGGGCTATCGACCAAGTAAAATGTAATTTCATTATTATTATTATTAGTTATTATTGTAAAGCGCTTTGATCATATTTTTGGTAAAGCGCTATATAAGTACCTGATATGTAAGTAGAAACTGATAGGTTTCCTATTAGAAAGAAATGAAAATAATATTTTTATTACTTTTTTTTTGTTAAAATCAGATTCAATTCATTATCACGGGACTGATCAAGAATCTATCAATATATTTAATGCCTTCGTCAAGAAAGTGAATTGACGGCAACAGCCACTCGACATTCAAACAAAAACCCTGACACGGATAAGACTTTATTAAATCTCTCTACAACCTTGGACTTTAATGTATGTAGAAGTTTGTAAAATAAAGCTAATAAATCATTCATTTGATAATAAAAGTTGTCACACGTTACTCAAAAAAACATAACCGATTCGATAAACATTCAACAAAATAAAGAATAAGCACACGAGGTGATTTATCTTTTCATCGCATCGCACTCAAATAATACAATCTGACAAATTCTCAAAGAATTTATCCATTCATATGACTTCATGAAGCAAGAAAAGTAATGTAATTGCAACCTGCCAACAAAGAAAATGCTATTGATTAGTAATCTCCAGGTTAATCTTTTTTTTTCAATCTTTTTTACCTTTGTTTCTTTGATTTCTATGTATTCTAATCCGTTGCAGAAAGAAATCATAAATAATTACTTCGGTGCTAATCATGCTAATCCTTTACGAAAATGGGAATGGTCTTTTAAAAATAAACAACACAGTCATAACAGTAGGAAAATATGATTATTTTCATAACTGCACCATCGAGTGTTCATTCACAATCAATTCGGTTCTTCAGATATCAATATTAGCCTGACTAGTTCTCAGAGAAATTGTATGTCTTCATGGAGCAAGAAAAGCAATGGATACCCAACAATAGAACAAAGACCCTGACACGAATTATCTTGACTTTTATAGTTCTCAATACTTTAAGATTCTATCTTGATACATTAAAAAAATTCATGTGAAAATATAGGAACGATCCTTATATATCTATTTTCAGAAGTGAAAATATATTAATTTTAGCGCGAGACAGATATATGTTTTCTTTTGGAACAAGAAATATTACAAATGTTTTCACTTCAAATGGCACATGCATGATTAGGGGGGAAATGGCTACATCCAGTACATCTCGCACGTTCTCAATCTAAGTATATTTACTTATTACCCGCGAAAGTAGAAATATCCGACATGAATTAGTGGTAATTCAATGTGTCTTCGAAGTCATTTAAACAATCGTAATTTCTATGATTATCAAAAGCATCAATCATTCACCACGCCGCGGAGTGACATGGGGTATGTGGTGAGGACAAAATCTCATGATTTATGATGTAAACTTTCATGTTTTGTTCAAGCCATATCAGCCTTCACAATCCCACGAGGTGCGTTCCTCTACTCCCCCAAAACATTCAAAAGTCACTCTGACGTCTAAATTGACGATGTGACACCGGCGTTAAAAAAATAATGCAAGATGCCAAATCAGACCATTGTGTCAATGTCCGTCTCTTTCAACATGTTCAATGAGGAAGTAGTTAGGTGAATCATTTTGACCGAAATGAATTATTCGATACACTAATGTCCTTCAAGTTAGTAATTTGATGAAATTTAACAGATATTTGAAACATATTATTAGCCCCAGATGAATTTGAGAATTCTCCCTATTCGGGGCCTGTTTCATAAAGACTTAAAATGTTGTTGTAAGTAACTCGCATCCGTGGAAATTCCTATTTTGATTGGCTTTTATTATGGTAATTGCCATAATGACAGAGTGACTATAATTTTAGGCCCTGTATAAACAGTTTAAAAATTACAAGATGTCGAATTTGACCCCATGGTATTTTTCAATGTCTGTCTCTTTTTCACACTGCCCTTTTTTTCCTAATGAGGAAGTTGTAAGATTTCGACCGAAATGAATTATTCGATGTACTCAGGGCCTTCAAGTAATATATTTGATGAAATTTAACAGATATAATGAAATAATATTAGCCCCAGATGAATTCGGGAATGCATCTTGTTCATGGTCCGTTTCATAAATACTTACAATTGCGGAAACTTTGTATCCACGGAAACCTTTATTTTGATGGGCTGTTATCATGGTAGTTGCCCTAATTGCAGAGTGATTATAATTCTAAGCCCTTTATGGAAAGTTTCTAAAATTACAAGATGCTGAATTGGACCGCATGAAATTGTTCAATGTCAGTTTCTTTCAATAACTGAATAATTACGAAGTTGTTAGATGAATCATTTCGACCGTATTGAGTTATTCGATATAAAATACGTCCTTCAAGTAAGTTATTTGATAAAATTTAACAGATATCTGATGTTTATTAGCCCCATCAGAATAATTCGAGAATGCTTCCTCTTACTTTCATAAAGACTTACAATTGTGATAACTTTGTATCCGTTGAAACATTTATTTCGATTGGTTGTTATTATGGTATATAGTTACCTAAATGTCAGAATTACTGTATTGCAACCCCTTAATGAAACATTTTGAAAAATCACAAGATGCTAAATTGGACCCCATGGAACTGTTCCATGTCCGTTTCTTTCAATAACTGAATAAGTAGGAAGTTGTTAGGTGAATCATTTCGACCGTATTGAATTATTCGATACAAAATACGTCCTTCAAGTATAGTTATTTAATGAAATTTAACAGGTTTCTGAAATTCATTAGCCATATCAGATTAATACGATAATTCTTTCTGTCCATGGGCTCGTTTCACAAAGACTTAGCAGTTATTGTAACTTTCACAAACTTTGCAGTTATTGTAATTACCGTAGGAACCATTATTTTGATTGGCGGTTGAGCCATGTTTCCATGCAAGGTTACCAGAATCGTAAACCTTTATGAAAGAGATCCCATTGGTGTTTGATGAAGCTGTTCGTAACAAAGTTTCCGAGAGACTTCAAGAACGACTGGTGTTCCTTTCTTCTGGTAAATAATACACACCATAATTTCATTGGTGTTGATCTAGCTTCTAATATAGAATCACCAATCGGCAATCGCTCGTAACTCATGAATAGCTTTATAAAAGACCCACCAGGACCATGCGAAAAAAAATCTTAATAGCTTTTAAATACGGTTACAAAGGAGCACGGTTGTATTAAAGGTGTACTTTTCACAGAACGCCTATTCATTATATATTTTAAAATCTGAGTCTAAAATTCCGCAAATTAAGAGCAAAAGCAATGACGTTGACACAGTATCTAGAAAACACATGGGGTAATTGCTGTCAAACACAGTTTAGGTAAAATATATAGATTTCGGAGTGCTTCATATATATTTTTTTAATTCTGAAAATAGCAAATTCGCTTCGTCACTACGCTAGCTCATATAAAATCTCCTTTCACTGCAGTAGTATCTACCGTTTTGAAAGTTCATGTGCAAAGTTTCATGGGCGAAAATAACAATTTTCGCTCGGTTGCTACGCTCGTCACAATCATACAGAGTCCCGCTGCAATATCTTATTGAACACATATTTTGTATGTTCAAGGTCCGTTTATGTAGTAAAAAAAATGACCAGGCTATATTTCAAGGGTGATTTGTCAGAGTCAAGGCGGTTAAATATTATCAATGATATAAAATATAAGATATATAAGATGGAGTCTTTCCTCTCAATATGCCTATCTCTTTGGTTCCTTCTTGAGACTGTCTTTTGACATTAGCACTAGCAGCAAAATATTCCAAGAGTCTCGGGTCAACATACTGGATGAGTGATTGCTCTATCTTTATTCTGAAAATCCAAGCGACAGATGCCATTTTTAAAATATAATGCAATATTTCCTCATCGGCCTAGACCAACGTGAGACCCATCAATCAACATCTAGTTACCCCCATAATCGCATTTATTTAAAAAAAAATCAAATATGAAATATGCCAAACAACAAATGATCGCACTCTGTGAACTATGCATCAATATCCTTTCTATGATTCTCGAACAGAGAGGAAAGAAAACCCAACTGAAAGATTTGGATGTTTGCACACTTCGAGGGCCGTAAGCATTAAGTGTATACATCTTCTTTCAACACCCACCGCTTCAATAAACCTGTTGAAAATGATTCAGAAAGCTTAAGGCAGTCCAAGAAGTACTTTGCACTGGAATGAACCTCCTTTATTACTGATCAGAAACTGCGTTTTAAATCTAGATGATTAAACGGTTACGAAGAGATCACCTTGAATATTTGATAAATTAAATTACTCAGCTTAAACAGTTGAACTTATAATATTCAACTATTTCTCTTTTTTCAAGATCATGCAAAATTTTCAAACTCTGCAAAAGACGAAAAGGAGCAGCAGATCCGGAAACAACTGTAGAAAAGAACTGACAAAACAATCGGAAACAGACTGTTTCTATAATAGACGACGCAACATACAGCTATCAAGACAAGTGAAACAATGAATAGGGGATAGTTTACAGCTATAGAGCACCTATGCCACTTTGAACAATATCTGCGCAATTTCTTAAAGGAAAAATCCACCCCAACAAAAAGTTGTTATGGATAAAAAGAGAAAAATCCAATAAGCATAACACTAAAAATGTCATCAAAATCGGATGTAAAATGAGAAAGTTATGACATTTTAAAGTTTCGCTTAATTTCACAAAACAGTTATATGCATCCCGGTCGGTATGCAAATGAATTTTCAGCATCATGCTTTTCTGGTTTTTCTCTATTGATTCAAATCAACATTTTCCTGAGGTTGACTTGACCTTTAATTACTCACTGATTCCTATACACCTTATAATAGTCTTATAATAATCAATATATCCACTAGAATGACACTCCATGACTGACTCTCTAAAACTTTTGTTATCATGAATAAGAGAAGACATTTCACCCGAACAACATTATCAAAATATGATTATATGGGAAAATAGGGGGAAACATGGCTTTCCGTTTAAGATAGTAATGATTATCAAGATGGTAGAGCAATATTCCTTTAATATCAAATATGAATTTCTCCTTTTTAACGAAAAACTCATTATAAACCTGTCCTTCATTAAAGGACATGGTTCTACAGCAGTGTGATTGTCCTCATTGAAGGGCAGTTGGTCTTAAAAACAACTACCGTATAATTGATCCTTTAGTTTGGAGGTAACTCGTTATACCTTCAACATACCTACCTTATCATTTTTTTCGGATAACTTAGAAAGAAAATAAGGTAATAGGGTGAACGGAAAATGTAATTTCAGTTACCATGGTAACCATTCTATCAATCACGTGCCTGGGTTTCAATATCCGTTACTTTCGTTTGACAAGATCATAATGATTTAAAATAATATGGGCTTCTTGGTGATGATACTAGAAAAGATCCCCACCTCCCACTTAATCCCTGTAATCGTTACTCTCCATCTTTTTCGTAACCAAGAGGCTATTGACAAATAGGTGTTTTTCAAAGATATATTTCAAGCTTCAATTCGTGATGTGATAAATGAGAGGACATATAGAAAAGGTCTGAATGCTGTAAGACTTTGACCAAACAACTAAGACCATGGACAAAGCAGTTCGACTTGATATAGAAAGAGGAAACATCCACAGAAAATGCAACAGCAAGACACCATTTCCGATTTCTTCATCTTTCTTTCAAGTGTGAAACCTTTCTGATGATTCGAATGACAGTAGCCATGTGATGCAATTAATAGATAGAGAGCATATAACATGCCTCGGAAAATAGTTAAGTCGAGCAAGAACTCATTACCTTTAATTTGTTAATTCCAAAATCATCATCCAAGCTCTTAGAGTATGGTATCGACCTCCTCGAGTTTACTCCCAGCTCTGATCACAAAGGATTAATTGCAAAGGAGTTATCCTGACAATGGAACAGTTCCCTGGATATAGTGATACTGATACAGTAGCTGAATGGAACACTCGGCATCCAAGTGTGACACGAGACTGGGACCTACTTCCGAACTTATTAAGCTGAAGTGAGAACTGTGACTGCGTTCGTCGCGCTACTAGCCACGCAACAATAGCTGAACGCACCCACGGATAACATTTCGGTGCGTCTTTTGAGCGTCAAGTAGAAAATTGGAAGGGGTATTAAAATTCGTCCCACAAAGTTTATAAATTGCTAATACCTACCCCTTCTGAGGTAGAGTAAGTATCTATTACACTGTACATTATATTACCTGAAATTGCTTTTGTTGACAATCGTACTCTGATAAAGTTAATTATACAAACCGCGATAGGATAATGATAAAATGTTTACTGCTTTGTAAACCTCGGCTGTCTTACCGTTTTGATCGTTTTAAACATCATCCCAAAGAGAATAGAAATAATATACAACCGGTGTGTAGGTTCGTGTTTCTGGTGTACCTTGTACTTCATTTTGCAAGTGAGTTCATTGATAGAGTAACTATAGAGGACCCCTCTTTTTCATTATTTTATTACACTTTACCAATTTTATTGTCACTCATCATCTGTCATAATTCAGCCGGGTGTAATTTTTTCGAAATAAAATGATCATAATATAAGGAAATGATTTACAATTTTCCTTTTTCAGCTTTCATAATGATTTATTTTCCTTAAGTAGCCTATCTTGTTAATCATTCAAACTAATATAAACAACAATGACTTGATTTAAAGAAAGGGATCTGAACATTGAAATAACCGGGTGCTCTCAGGGGTTCCCGTTAGATGTATATGATTCTATAAAAATAAAAAAGCCATATCCCGGCTGGTTTGGGAACAAGTGGCGTTTATAAAAAGTACAAATTTGATCATTAGGTAAAATAGTGTTGGAATTATTGATGTTAGACCAGGAACTGATAGGTCGGACTAGAATCCATGTGAGTAAACTACCAAACAACAATGGTCTCTTGTGTCGTTATTATTGTCCGATATTGTTAGCATCTTGTAATCCTTCCTCGGTTCATTCTCCAAGCTCAGAACATCCACTTTCTCTCTTTTCTTAACAAAAAAGAGAGAGAATCGTGGATTAAACGATGAAAAGCATGAATCTAGCTCGGTGGAATCCGTAAAAAGCTCGAATGTGCCGCTGATAAAAGGAAACCAGCGAACACGCCGTGTCTTTTAAAAGGGGTTAGGCAGAAATAAATTCATCTTTATTGCGTTTCGGCTAGCCACTGGCGGTGAAATTAACTCTCACTCCCTTACAGTACAATTTCGTTATTGGATAACAGGACCATCTTGTATAATTAGCATCATGTCCTGTTATGCTTTCAGAAAGAAAGGTGGTAACTCCTTGGTCTAAGGAACTCGATAAATGTACGTATAAAGTTCCTGATTTTTGTACACAAAAATAATTGTCAGTGTGACCTCGCACAGAATTTATTGAACGGTTTGTAACTGGCGACGAGCGTCCCGCTGAAACCTTATTATGTAACTTTTATAAGATTTCACTTAATGGATATGAAAATTATATCTGAATGCATGATATTCTACTATTGATTCATCTTCTTCTAGATTTAACTTCAATGATTTCTTTATCAATTGAGGACCAATATATCTAAACTATCTGCGAATACTAGTTTGCATGGGCAATGATCCGGGAACGATTTGTCCTTCTAAATTCTACACACTTGCCTACATGAGAGAGGGTCATTTTACCCCATCCCTTATAAATTTCTCGAGAAATACCGTATGCTGATTTGACATAGGCAGCCTCGATTTCCACAGACATGACAGATAGGCCTGTATAGACACCTACACGTAGGTAAAGAATTGACGAGATACTAGAAGAAAAAATGTAATTTCTTTCTGAAAAATGATGTAACGAAATTTCAGTCAAGTAGTCAGTACTCACGGTGATAACACGAGCTAGGTCTTGAACCCAGAATTCACCTGAAAGTCACAGAGATAGACTTCTCATTCGCAGCTAGGTTGAACGGAGCAATGTAAACTCCCTCCCCTTCATAATGTACATGCACAAGGAGGGGTGTGCACTTGAAAACAAAATCGATTTTTAGAAATTCACTGCGGTCTCACGAGTATTGATCAGTCATATATTCATCTATGTTCATAACAAAAAATGGAGTACTCCTTCGGGTTAAGAATCAATGGAAACCAGACTAGACACAAACCATACAACACAATCATCAAACCCCTCTTTGTGTAGTCACTTGAAAGTTTGATTTTACGTTGTACTTTTAGTTATTAAAATCTACTTATATTATACATTATTTTGATACTATTAGCATCGCACAGTACCATTTTCCTTGCGTGAAAACTCTAAACTAAGTATCGCGTATTGATGGTAAGAAAAGAACTGGTATATTCTAAAGCCATCAGAAATCCGATTATTAATTATAACGTGTTTACTGGGTGTTTTGCAATATAGTAGACATAACGATGAGTTTGAGTATATAGAATTCAAATTTTCAAAATGGAAAGGGAAAAATCGTAATATTGTCCATTACAAATTATCATACCCAATACAAATCAATCACCAACTATTCTTGCATCGAGTTTTTGTTTGGGTTTTGTGGTTGATTTTTTTTTCATACGCAATTATCAAAATTTTCGCAAAAATATTTCAACATTCTAAATGAAGTCCATGAGCATCACAATAACCAAGAAGATTCGGTTGAAATATGGTACTTTTATGAAGGGTTGTAAACCCTGGTGCCCCCCCCTCCCCTCCTCCCCCATGCACACACACACACTTAAGATGGGCCGGCTATAATGTCTCATGTTATTATATGTTAATTCCATTAGAAAATGATAGCTTTCTCTCAGTTATCTAAACAAATATATCAAGAAAATAAATAATCAACAGTTTCAGCAAAAGAGGCAAAAATCAACTGCTGTAAATTTTGCAACATGAGGGGAAAATAAAAAATCAAAGTGTGATGATAATTTTTCCCATCATTGGTTCATCCGCGCCACGAATGTTTGATTTTATTGAATTGTATTTCTCTATACAAAGGCTTTCCATTTCTCACTCCAATTGTTTTGAAATTCAACAAATAAAAATTATCACTCTTTGTGATGGGGCAACAGGAAAACTGTTTATATTTAAGGCAGCAATTTCCATTGGCACCAGCAATTTTTTTTTTCTTGGTTGATGTTTGGTACAGGTTGATCCGACGTGGTCTGACCGTGAACTTGTCCTGACACTTTAACGACACTGTAGCAAATTCACTGGACCCGAAAATAACTTCTTTAGAATTGGAAATCAAAACCCATGAAAAGTGGAAAGAATTGAACCTGCTTATTTGATTTGCTCGACACCATTCATCGACACAGAAGTGTGTGAAAAACTGGAACCGAAATGGATTTAAGAAGAATAAAGATGATAGCCAGGGATGCTTTAGTTAAATCGATCGGTAATTCAGCAGATTGATTGATAGAGTAATTGGATGATAGATCTATAGAGATAAATATATATATATATAGATGGATAGATAGATAGATAGATAGATAGATAGACAGACAGACAGACAGATACATAGATAGATAGATAGATAGATAGATAGATAGATAGATAGATAGATAGATAGATAGATAGATAGATAGATAGATAGATAGATATGGATCATTAGTGTTTATTTATCAGTTTCCCCGACTGCTAAGAAAATATGAATGCCTGGTAGTAAGCCTATAGGACTAGAGGCTTAAGGTTTTTCCGAGGGACCTGGAAATGATACGTGATATGATGCTAAATGCATGGCTTATTAAAGGTCATTAGCACAACAGCTTGGTTTCGAACCCGGTTTATTAGATTTCGAGACCAACGCTGTACAAACTGAGCTAGTACATTCGTTCTGTAAATGAAGATAGATATCATAAAACTTTTTTTAAGATAAAAAAGAGAGTAGAGGATGAAAAATGCGAGGGGAGGGGTAGAAGAGAGTAGGGAAGATAGAAAGAAAATTATACACTACCCACTCGTACGCGGAGTGGCCGAGTGGGCCTACATAATTATATAATCTGAAAATTAGAATGGAGAGAGGGCATGGGTGATAACATGAGGGTAGCAAACTCTTCAAAGAGACAACCCTTTTCACGAATGCAAATACGAGCATGATGAATAAATAGATCTATATACATGAAAAGCGTGAGATGGGAAACAGAACAAAACCAATTGTGTGAATATGTGAACAAGACAAGAAAAAGCAGAGACATTCTTACACTTTGACTTCCGTCAAGATAGTGTGACGAAGAAACATGTTATGTCACTAAACCCAACGAATGTGCGAAATGGCACACATAAATCCAAAGAAGTTCTCTTTTTCTGTCTTCACATTTTCCAATTTATCCATAACAATACAATAATCTATTCCATTTCATTACCCTGATAAGTTTCATTTGCCCACTGGGTTGTAAAGCCCTCATGTCATCACACAATAAATATTGCCCTGGAATACAACTACTGAATTTAGTTTTTGAATTACCTATCCAGCTTGACAGAGTTTCTTCTCAAGTGAGAATATAATGATAAGTTTAGAATATATTTCACGGTGATCATCAACTAAAGAACCAAAACACAACGCGAGACGTAATGCCGCCTTGGTAATACTACCAACGAATAAAACGAATGTAAAAAAATTGATGTTGTCATTATGGCATGACTTACGAGTAATCTCTCTGAAATCGATCGTTCTCATGATCTTATGTGTGATATTGACAAAACGACAAATATAGATTCGAAGTAATCATTCCGTTACAAGAAAATGTTTATCACATAATATCTGAATGCATACCCTTGTCTAATACAAATAACAATTTTATCATAGTAAATACAACCTGTTTTTTATAATAAATATTTGAATACGTGTGTTTAAATTCTCTTATACCCCATGCCATATGGAAAATAATAAAAACAAAAACAATAATGATGATATTAATAATAATGATAATAACAATAATAATGATGATGATGATGATGATAATATTAATATCAATAATGATAATGATAATAATTATAGTGATTATGATAAAAATAAAACTATAACTCTCTATATACAAGGTACAAACAGGGGGGATTTGTAAAAGTATAAGGCCTATGTAGAGAATTTTTTTAATATCATTTCTTCATATTATGGAAATGTTTTACGAGTTACCTATAAGAAGATTGCACGCAAATATTTTATCTTGTGTAGTCTTATAACATTGTACTTGTATTAAATGAGATGAATATATATTATCTCCGATATAATACAACCCAATGAGCTAAATAATGGTATATTAATACCATACTTAGATTATTATGTTTTATTGCACCGTAACCTTTTACTGCTTGAAAATATTCATTCGTCTTTTCTTCTATGTAGGCCTTCATAAAGTCGAAGTGTGCGTTGTTTGGTCATGGATGTATATCAATGATTTGGCAATGTGTTTTAGGTCCCGCTCATAAAGAAGATAGTGCATGTGTTCTTAGATGACAACTGAGATTGGGTTCGTAAATTTATCAAAACTTCTTAAGAAAGGAAAAATCAATTAGACATGTTTATGGCATCATAAATCAGAGTAATTGTCATCTCGCACCATTCCGAGGAACGATAATCTAAATATCACACTGATAACTCCCCAGGATCTATAAACATAAATCAGTATTTTCAGCTTTCTTTATACGGGTTTATTTTTACATTTCCACAGTTTTATCATAAAATGCATTAAACTAAATCTTTATTGAAGAGGCAGACCGGTACATTGGTTTTGAACTCGGGAAGTTACTGTTGTAGTGTTGTAAGATGAACATTGTATTTTTTCGTGGTTCGATATCCGATGATAAGTATGTAAGAGTCGTGGTGTAGCGGTTCTGACTCTAGTCTCGTCTTGTATTCAGAGGGTCGTGTGTTCGAATCCCAACGCGACCCTGATTAATGTCGTAAGGCATCAATATATAACTTTGCCACGCTTTTTGGATGCTGCTATTTTTACCGAGTTTGAACCTAAATTTCTTTTTGTGTTGTATATATCTAGTATGAATAATCACTATTATTAACCGTATCAGACATCTCGTCGGCGGTCATCCGAACCGTCGTATCCACATACGACGGTTGAAAACCCATTTCAGAGAAAATCTACTTCAAAGTTTACTATAATTTTCACTTAGTTCTCCGGCCTTACAACATATTCATTGCTAGAAAAAATACATGGTTGGAAAGACCAAGACAATTGCTTGACAATGGTATCCTTATTTTTACACAACACCAAGGATTATAGAAAATATCGCAAAAGAGCTGCGTGTTTGTAATTTCGGTTTGAGCGGTTTGGATTTCCCCTGTACAAAAACACCATAGGGAATAAAACAACCCTGACCGCGATTTCAATGCGCGCGGTCAGTCAAAACCTTGGTCAAAACGCCGTATCGCTTTTCACGCGCAAAGTCAATGCAGTGCAGGTAGCCGATACGACAGTTTGGTTGACCGCGCGCACTGATTTCGCGGTCAGTCAAAACGTCGTATCGCTCTGCTACAGTACACGTTTCCAATGGGATTTGCGCATTTTATTAAAAAATTGTATGGCATCGCCGTGAAAATTCCATCATATCTCAGAAAATAGAATAAATTGCTGCACAGAAATTAATTTATGAATAGAATAGGACTTGTACATTCATTTTCTGCAAAAATCTCATAATCGATTTTTTGACCAATATTGACTGATACGACGGTTTGGATGAACGCCGATTCCGAGCAGGGCAACTTTCATACAATATTGCCTGCTTATTACTGTGATCAAATGGCGGGTCAATAAGTTTTCAATTGTTTATCCACGGACCCAATTTATTGCCCGCTCGGGAAAGTCAATGAGTAAATGCGTGGAAATGTAGCGGGCAATAAGGCAGAGCCAACATCCGGGTATTCTATGCGTTTTTTGTACGCGTTCTTGAACCGCGCAGTGCTATACGTCACATTATTACCTATACGAAGTGTTTCTCCGTGGCAATCATTATCCATATTTTGCTTTCTCTGATTTCGCAGCGGTCAATATCGTGCCGTATTTTCTCTATTCCGGGTTTTTCCATTGACTTTGTGTGTAAATTTAACAGCGGGCAATATTTGCGAAATCCAGTTGGAACCAGTTTGTGAAGAGATCGCAGTTGTAGCGCAGCGCGGCTCTATTTACAGCGCAGCGCATAGTGCGATGCATGCCATGCACATAGACCAATAACTATGTGTATGCACAGTGTGTACCGGTATGTGACGTGAGAAAATTGCTACTTCTAAGAGATTCGCTAGTTTGGTGCTGACGAATTTGAAAAAATAGTGACAAACAAAGATGCTGAAAATACCAAAAAGTCTACGAAACAGGCCGTTGCTGTAATCCGTGAATATCTGCTTGAAAAATCTCTTCTCGAGACACTGGATAAAGAGACCCTTGGAAAGGTTTTGGGGAAATTTTATGTGTCAAATTTTAAGTGTCAGATTTTGGGGAAATTTATCAACACAGATTTTGGGGATTTTTTTTTAATCAATTTACTATATAGGTAATAATGATAATATTAACTGGCATAGAATGAGACACAAACCTATATTTCCCTCTCTGAATCCAATATTGCCCGCGCCTTCGGCTTGGGCTATATTGGATTCACATCGGGCAATATAGGTTTGTATCTCATTCTATGCCAGTCAATATTATATAAATGTTAATCAAGGTGAGACAACGCTGGATACTGCGTCCCCAGGCCAGGGACGCGTCATTTCAATGGTAAAGTTCAGAGGCCCAGTCTGCTCAACATGACAAAACAGATTCCCATTCTTAAACTCTAAAATATCTAAATTTTAATAATTTTTGCTTTAGATGTCTGATTTGGTTAATAATAGCAATATTGACTGGCCTGGGGGGCGAAAGGACATATATCGCCCTCACTAAATTGATATCACCCTCGTCTACGACTCGGGCGATATAAATCTAGTTTGGGCGATATATATCGTATCGCCCTGAGGCCAGTCAATATTGCTTTAATATTTCTCGAGTGCAAGATGTCATGATTATAAGGTGCTCTTCACCGTCACGATCATCCTATGCAGGTATGGGACTGTATAGAGTTGTAAAGTTTTGCGGTAAAGGTCATGAATTCGATATTTGTAGCACTTGTAGTAGCCAGATCACTCAATGCATGGACAGTTGGAGACGAATGAATTTTTAAGTCACGAGATGATACTCGGTGTCTGCTCTTCTGATTGGGAAACCATCCCCAAAACAATCCGGATAGGAGTCCATTTCAATTTTCGCTCTGCATATGCCGTTTCAAAAATAACCATCTGTGACGGCATGGGCATGTACCGAACAAACATCGACATCGGATAGAATGGATGGGATGGGTGTGGTGGTGTATAGGGTATCATCCGTGTCAATGAACCTGAAATTTGATTTTCTATTAAAGCAGGGATCGGAAGTCATACTCGATATGTGACAAGTGTGGCCTTACCATTTATTTTTTTTCTTCATGTTGATAAAGTTTATCGTTCCAGATGAAATTCAAGATGGAAATATTCATATCGTGAGATGTAAGGTGACTTGACACAAGTGGTGTGCAACAATTTCTGCCAAGGAAACAAAAAATGGAGACCAAGAACCCCTTTGGCTCTTATTCAACCCCTTGGGGATAACCCCCCCCCCCCCCCCTCCTCCTCCTCCTCATCACCATGCGCAATAACAGGAGTTGTTTGAACATAATCAATTTACAAAAAACTACTTGTATGTTATGAAGAAGAAAATAAAGTTGCAACATGAAATGTGACTCTTAATTGGGGGATCTGCTCCTAAAATCTCAGCGACTCCCGAGGATCCTAGCTCTGGTCCCAGAGGTGGCTTTCATCTGAATTGCCCAGGGACGCCCCTGCCGACACAATTTCTAATCCTCCACAATCCTTGACGAGCGTTTATCAAAGGGTTACGCCTTCTCTCTCATCATCCAATTACAAATGCAATCCATGGAAAATGTTTGTCTTTCCTATCACTCGAACCCTGCTTGAAGATCTTACCAAATGTTCCTCTGCCTCCAACTCGGTCACGGTGAGTTGATGGATAGGTATCGCTGGCTGGTTCATGTTGATTTAGCATCTCGATCACAAACATTAACCCTTCGGATTTAATGAGGTCAACGTCAAGTTGCATATATGCAATAAGATATCTGTTCCAGGTTGTATCTTGTATGCCTGTACAGGGAACATTTCCCTAGAGGGGCAAAAGTAGTATCTTCGATATTAGATAGAAGCAAGGAAGCGAAGAGATTAGGTTTATTCGAGTATGTATATTTTTTAGGTATAATCTGAAATTGAAGTATTTGATGCACATTGTGAGGGTAGTGTGGGTAATTTTACATTTAAAAATAGACTTATAAATTTATGTGGGAATCCTCACCCACTGCCCCACGATATGTATGACCATACCATCTTGCATTATATAGCCACATAATCATATACGCCTGTATTCTGAACTCTGATTTAATATAGACTCTGGTCTGAAGTTGTGGTTTAACTATGGATAGCAAATTGTGACATAAATCTCTTAACAAAAGAGGTTAAATGAATAGGCTCATTTTGACTCCCAAATCATTGTTTACTGTTTTGCAAGGATAAATAAGATAATTGTCTTTACCATGAAAGAATTAGGAAAGAGCACAGGAAACAAGAAATATACCATGCGAACAAAAATTTAATATGTTCGGCTTCCCATAATTTTAGCACAGAGTTAGACCGCGGTTTAAGTTAAAGTTAAAGTTCAGAATACGTGCCAAAGAGGCGTCATTGTCGAGAGTAGTAAACCTGAATTGAAAGATGGTTTCGACTACTTTGCTTGCTCGTTTATTCATTTTGGCAAGACACTTTTTTTGCTGCTTTTGGACAAAAAAATTCTCTATTCATTAAGTCATTTTTTTGGTGGCAGATGAGTTTTAAAACTGAGAAGCCACGACCCCTAGCTGCATCTAAAGCTTGGATGCATCCTTTTTATTAGAATAATTGGGATTTGTGAGGAAATATGCAATAACAATAATAAAATAATCTTAAGCACACAAACCGCCCCAAGACGCCCATGGCGCTTTAGATAAATGCATATACAAAGCCATGTGCATACTGATACAGATGAATTGAGAGAATAATGGAATTAGCACATGAATACAGAAACATCGATTTATGATCAATTAAAGATAAATTCTACCACGTGGGATACTTTGAAATTAGCGATGCCACCGAAATGTTCAACATTGTAATTGTCATCTAATTTCTGCCATACTGGATAATGCTACTAGATATCGATTAATGACTAAATTGACACTAAGCATGAAAACTTAACTTAACTGATTTGAGAAGATGTCGGATTTCCACGGTTCGCATGTATAACTTTCCTTAAACCGTGTAAACTCTGACTGGACGGTACACGGTAGGAAATGTATTTGTTTAGGGTATTCTTTCTTCCCATGTGCATTCTTTAACACCAAAAGGAAGACTAAACTTTCAGTTCAAGGAAATGATACCCTCAACACGGAGGCCTACAGTTACTGACCAACATTACTCCTCCGGCACGAGCGTTACCTAGTTTAGATATTGGAAAGAAAATTATTAAAGCCGCGCTAGCAAAATTGGTATGGGTTGTGGGTGTGTGGGTGTGAGATGCTTAAGTACGTATGTGGAACTGTGTGTGTGTGTGGAAGAAACGAGGACGCCCACACACATACCTGCAACTGCCGTCTACTGTAGACTTATAAAAATATTTTCAAACATTCTAAGCGGCCAAATGCTGACCTGTGTAGGCCTATATTCCACGTGATAAATATGGACACCTCCTCTGTGGTGTTTTGTGCCTTTTTCACAGTTTCTTTGCATTAGTTTTCACTACTTATCTTACCGTGGACACTCCACGGTTCGAAGGTGTCATCGATTCTAATTTGGTGTTTCACATTAGGTCCACGTTTGTGGGTGAATACGAACGCACGCGCACACTTAACATATAGAACGATAACACACCACAAACAGAAGAAATCATCGTCACTCTATGATAATAATAATAATAATAATAATAAATGTGATTTGTAATGCGTCAACTCTACAAGACCACGACTATTTACACGACGATTTTCTTTATTCAAAGTAGCTTTTAAAGATGGGTAGTGTAATGTATGTATGATAATGATTTATGTGGCAACCTTGTAAAGCTGCGTCTGCGCAGTGCGGTAGTATAGTGAGAGTTAATTTAGCCACCTTTCTGTTCTATCGTGTTTGTTTCTTGCTCTTAAAAAATCGAAATAAGTTGATGATACAGAGAAAAACTTGTCAGATAGGCCGTATGCAGTGTTACAGGTTGTAAATTATTTTGATGTACTTCTCATTTCAATGACCGTCTTGCCGAATATTGTCCTCATATAAGACTCGATCTCTCACTCTATCCTCTTTTCTAAAATCCATTTGTCGATTCAACCTTCACCGTTGGACTTTCCAACATGTCACGTCTTTGTCAAAGTATTCCCATTATTTTTCACACAGTTTACTCATAGTTGTAATCTGTGCATAACTCCACCTCAGATCCGCCTTTGATCATGTATTCGTCCAAGATTGTCCTGGATGTTCTATCAACCATGGTGGAATGAGTCTTCTTGCTCAGAGGATGCTAGGGTGTGAACGCGTCAAGTTTAACGCCAGTAATCACGATAGCAAACAATTTTGCTCAAGTATATGTTCCAGAACTACAACTTTGGTTCTCTAAACCACGATTTTGAGTTTGAAATCATGAATGGGTAACTTACAGAATGAAGTGAGTACGGCGACTATAACGTGGTTGAAATTGGCAATGCATGATGACCATTGTGACACCCTACCAAGTAAGAATATTTTGCGTCCTCGGAAATTTTGAAGAAAAAAAATGTATAGTAAGTAGTATAAAGAAATGTCAAAAACGCTATTCAAGTCGTAAAATTGCTACTGCTATAAAATGCTTATTTTAACTTTTCAATTTGACATTTTTTTCCTTCTTTGAAGTCACTTGTAAGTTACTCTGAGAGGAGCATTGTGTAGATTTGTTTCTTCCTCTTCTTGGTATATAAATCAGGAGGTGAAGAATAGAAGTTAACCTGTTTATCATTGAATGTGAAATATTTGTTTAAATGTCTTTTATCAATCCGTTGTTGAGAGATGCAAACATAAAAGTCAATTTATATATTCTAAACGAACCTCAAATACCGACACACCAGCACGTAGGCTACAAACAAGTGACGACAATCTGACGCGTCACAACATTTCACATAAGTCAACATAATCGCATACAGGATTTAACTCTACTATTGTTACAAATGTACTTTTCTATTCATCACTGTGCTTTTGTGAGAGGAGGGTTTAAAGGTGTAATTGAACTAATCTGACGGAGAATTATTCTATGAAATCCGATTTTCCGAGCTCAATAGTGCTATTATCATGGCGTTAACCCGGCCGTCCTCCAAACCCATTCATCATTGTGGCTAACTCAAATATAGATTTTGACAGCTTTTCTGCAAGAAACCTCCCTTTATGGATAGCTAAGTGAACAAGAATTGGCAATGCATTCACGCCTTATTTAGCTTTTGTACCGCTGTCGGCCTCATTCACATTTTCTCGTCATAATTTTTCCATGTCCCTTACCGTTTGGCCTATTTTAAACTAATCATTTTCATTTGGAGAATTCTCAATTCAATTTGGTCATTTTGTATCTTTTCGCTATCATTCTACCATTGCGTCATTAAAGGACAAGTCCAACCCAACAAAAAGTCTATTTGAATTTAAAAGAGAAATATCCAACAAGCAAAACACTGAAAATTCATCAAAATCGGATGTAAAATAAGAAAGTTATGACATTTTAAAGTTTCGCTTAATCTCACAAAAAAGTAACTGTTATATGCACATCCTGGTCGGTATGCACTTGAGAAGACTGATGATGTCATCCATCATTTCTTTTTTATTTTATTATATGAAAAATTCTAATTTTCTCCTCATTGTCAGGTGAAACAACGATTGATTCCTCCCTGAACATGTGGAATTAGCATTAATACTATATGGTTCAGTAACTTGGTCCGTACTGTCAAATCTGTAAAAAATGAAATATTGTATAATTCAAACAATAAAAGACAAAAGAAATAGTGAGTGATGGACATCATCGACTGACTCATTTGCATGACACTGAGTTGTGCATATCACTGTTTTGTGAAAAATAAGCGAAAGTTAAAATGCCATATATTTCTTATTTTACATCCGATTTTGATGAAAATTTAAGTGTTATGCTGATAATCTGGTTTGAACCCCTGACCTCCCTTTCATAAAAGAGGTGCTCTCTAAATCACCTTAGAAAGGAAAGCTATCTACTGAGACATATCATTATTGGTCTATGCTCCGTGTCTTGGGCCACTAGCCCGGAGATATTCCCGATATATAATTTGTGTCATAGGTAACTTACATGGTATACATGGGGTCATGTGAATGAAACATTTACGTAAACCATCCTATTTTCCCACGATCTATTGAGATGACACAAAGAATGACGATTTCGACTTTGGAAGGTGTTCATATCATGATAAGATGACAGTAGGTCCTATAGTGCACTCAACCGTATACGATTGGATGAATATTGCACTACCAATTTCATAGCTTCGGTATTGTATTGCTTTCTCCAAAGGTTTTATCAAATAACATCATAAAACTTGAAATGTGATTTCTTCGTTTGTTCTGTTTAATTTGATTATGGCTGTTTTGAAAACATTCAACTGGTGTATTTAAAGGCGAAATTGAATGGTTACGCAGTCCACTATAACATATCAGTATTCAGTTTAGCAGTAAAGTTTTCCAAGAACCTTGAAATATAGTTTCACAGATGGTAAATGTAAACTGATTCACCTCACCTATTATCAAGCAAGATAGGACATACTCGCTCGTACAAGTTTAGTGTGAATATGACTCTGTCTCTAGTTAGTATACGTTTAAGCGTTTTGAAGTAACGCTTAAAATGCTCTGTCCTGTTAAGTCGGTCATTTGAGAGTCGGTCTCAGTGATATATCAGTGGGATTGAAATAGACTAACACACTGTCATAGTATTCTGGCCACGTTCTGTTGGTGTTTAATGAACAGTTGTTTGTTCTTGCTAAAAAAATTCCCGTAGAATAACAAATCAATTAGATGTTTAAGTTTGAACGAGGCTGTCTGTCACCAAGAAGAGCTTGAGGTTTCAATTCATGAACCATAGGGTCAAGAGCATGATGGGGATATGATGCTGTCAAAGTGGAACACGCTGTTTTCTTTCGGATTTTGTCTAGGTATGAGAGCTGAAGGGAGAGGTATTTTTCACCGACTGCCAATGTCACGAATGTATCCGAAAAGCAGATCAGTTTACATGAGGTAAAGAGGGTCGTTGCAGAAATAAGCGCGTTTAATGGAAGTGATCAAAATTGTACGTAACCCAAGAATGCGCTCTTCTGATTGGTTGAAAATGGAGTTGCGATGGATTTTTCGGGTTTGATTTTATCACAACTCCATCTGAAACGGGGGCCAAGGGAAAAGGGATGCAGGAAGTAGGCGAGGTGTAAAGAGAGAAGTACATGAGACATTTAATAATGTTTGAATAACATGGTTTAGGAAGGTAGAAAATGAGAAATGGTGTAAGCATAGATGGAGTGAAGTGTTTTTAAAGCTGGAGGCTGTACATCATTGTATGTAAGAGGGAACAGTGAGATTATAGGAAACATAATATTGTACAAGAACGTGAAGAAACTTAATCCAAACAGAGAGAAAAGGAGAAAATCATGTTCATGTACTATAACATCATAACGGTCATACAAATGAAACCTTTTTGTGCACTGACATGAAAGTTTTAAAAAGGTGACAGCATTATTATTTTTTCAGATAGGAAGGGGCAATTATTAGATAAGACATCGGGTTTTTATGTTTGATTATTTTTTGGTGTTTGGAAGGGGGTAAGTCTTATCATCCGCAGTGGTACAGGTTGTTCATAATGAAGACCATCATAACTCGTTTTAAAATATAATATAATTTGGTGGCAGAGATAAAAATTAACTTTAAGATGGCTCAGTCATTAAGGGACACACAATTAGGACTTGGATCAAGCAAACTATCATGATTACGAAATTAATGTTAGTAATAATGTAGGTAAGAAGTGATCGATCAGTTCTATGACGAAAGTTTCTTTGAAAGATCATGATAGAGAAATGGGAAAGTAGGATAAAGTGATGGAACCGGGTACACTCTTAAAAATGTTGGGCAACATACGGTCCACACAACAATTGGTTAAAACTTTATCCAATTCTGGGTAGTTTTCAACCAATACTGTGTAGTTTTCACCCAAAGCACACATTATTGGTGTAAAACTACCCAGAATTGGATAAAGTTTTAACCAATTGTTGTGTGGACCGTATGTTGCCCAACATTTTTAAGAGTGTAAGCTAATAAGGTATAGGCCCATATGCGTACCTTAGGGGGAGGGGCATGGAGCAGAGTGAGAGTATACCCCCTGACAGTTTTTGAAAGGTGAAAAAATATCACAGCCCCTGAAAGTAATGATGCCCCCCCCCCCCAACTGGAAGGCACAGTGCTTCCGAAAGTTGTGATGATCTTTAACCTCTTTCTTTTCTTTGTCAAAAATGTCCGCACCAGATGCCCCCTCCATGCAGCCCTATTGAGTAATTATATTGGGAAACGAAATTTGCCTAGTAAAGCCCCAGTCACATATAGACCCCGGACCACCCCGGACCATCCCGGATCTGATCCGGGGTGGTCCGGGGAGAGATCCGTGTTGGCGCCTTGGGCATCCTTGGAGGTCCGGGGTGGTCCGTGTTGGTCCTTGAACGTCCGGGAGGCCAACACGGCAGTTTTTGACTGTCAAAAACATCCGGCGTCATCCGTGGACTGCCGGGTTGGCAAAGCCATCCGGGATGGTCCGTGTAGCTGCCGTGTAGGTCCGTGTGGCTGCCGTGTAGGTCCGTGTAGCTGCCGTGTAAGTCCGTGTGGCTGCCTGGAGTATCCTTGGCAGTCCGTGTTCTTTTTTCCCATCAAATATTTACAACGCTATTTACTTTATGAACTTCAGTAGTTGTTAAACAGTTGACACAAACATGCTCAATTTATTTATGATTAAATGGATGATTAAATGATTCAGGATATTTTCTTACGCTTTGGATATTGGCCCCAACCTAATATTTGTAAACTTAGTGCATGTATGAATATTTTTTTTCTCTCTTTTTTTTCTAATATTTACCCCAACTTTGTCTGTTATTATTTCACATTTCATTTTTTAAAAATATGTTATATGTATATAATTTATGTAATGTACCTGTTACATCGAAATTGTACATTAAGTGTTATACTACTGCCCTGCATCGACAGTTATGCGTCATGACCTGGGCCTATCTTAATTTTTATTATGTTTTCTATTGACTTTGTAAATTTCTTTCCTTTATTGTGATTTCAATAAAGTGATATCAAATCAAATCGAAATTAAATTTGTCGTTCAAGATTTAAAGTACTTAACAACTACTTTTAAAACAGTAAACTGTGTTGTATAAAAAAAACAGCGTTTTTACTGGTTACGGAAGTTTTGAGTTTTGATATATTTTTAAAAAACAACATAATATAATGTTGCGACAAGGATGAGAAAAAAATAAATAAATAGATAAATAAATAAATAAAAAATTAGATAAATAAATATCAGCTCATTATTATGAACAGATTTTCATTTGCCGTGCTGGTCAATATAGCTGCCGTGTTTGTCCTTGAGCTGACGTGTTGGTCCGTGTAGCTGACGTGTTGGTCCGTGTAGCTGACGTGATGGTCCGTGTTGCTGACGCGTTGGTCCGTGTTGGTCCTTGTAGCTGACGTGTTGGTCCGTGTTGCTGACGTGTTGGTCCGTGTAGCTGACGTGATGGTCCGTGTTGCTGACGTGTTGGTCCGTGTTGCTGACGTGTTGGTCCGTGTAGCTGACGTGTAGGTCCGTGTTGCTGACGTGTCGGTCCGTGTTGACGACGTGCTCTGCCGGCATGGTCCGTGTAGATCCGTGTGAAGCTGCCGTGTTGATGCCGTGTTTAGAGTCATCCGGGGCAAAGCTATCCCGGACCTCCCCGGATCATGCCGGCATTGCCGTGTTGATCCGTGAGGATCCGTGTCTATATGTGACTGGGGCTTAACATGTAAGGAAGGGGGAGAGGGTGTGAAAAGGGGCATGTGATGAATTAATGGTCAGTGAGGTATGTGAAAGAGAGAAGAGAGAGGAATGAGGAAAATGGAATTGAAAAGTGAGGGATAGATTTTTAAAAAAGGACATGCTGGGGTAAAATTATTTTTAAAGATATTTTCAATGTGTGTAAGCTTTTATTGAATGAAATGATTTCCCTCACCAGCCCATATGGGAACACTACAACCCACCGAGACATTGCGATGACAGGTATGGCACGATCACGGCGGAAGACCGGGCGACGTGTCCGCTCGTACATCATGACGCACCCAGGGGGAACAAAAAAAATCGACGTCAAAATGTGGTGTGGCGTGTGGACAGTTACTTTTTCTTTCAGAAATTGTTTTTCGCAATGTCCTTGCATCAAGACAAGCAGTCTGATTACCCCATGACTACACATCCTCTGAAAGTTTCAGAACAATACATCCTAGATCACACGGGAAGCGATCCCGGGGGTGGAAAACATGCCGCCACCCCCCCCCCCCCCTGAATCTCGAATTTTGTATAGCGGTCTATGGGAGAGCCCCCCCCCCCCCCCATGAGGAACCTAAAATCTAACGAAAATGCCGCTCATGCTTCATACAGATTTCTTGAAATTAATTTTACCATGTTTACAGTAACAATGGCATTAAACTACATATTACAATACATCGCTCTCGCCAAATCCCGGGAGAAAATAAGGACATATTCCCAAGCAAGGTTCAAGTAATTGGTCAAAATAACAACTCTGTGTGTACATACGAAAGATTGGTAATTTTCAATAATTCATTTCAAGAGCGTATCATGAACGAGGATCAATCAAAAATTCATTAATGTACTGCAAAGTGCCACGCCCATCCGACTGGTAGGGAATCGTTAATTCATCTCCATAAATTATTCTTTGGGTTGCATTTCAGCATTATTTGTTTGTTCTACCTTGAACTTTGTTGAAAAACATTCAGATTGTTGCTATAGCTTGTCATAAAGCTAAACTGGGATATCGGTGCAACATCATGCTATATCGACACGTTTTTCTTGAATTGAAATAACCGACAATATTTCAGTAACCAAACCTGCCTTCCAAGGAGTGTATACAAATCTGAGGGCAATCCGACGCCAAGGGGGTAAATTTGTTGATAGAACTGAACACGTGTGTCCGTTTAGATAGTAATACCGCTGAAATTTGTTCAGAAAGCTTTGCAACACCTAGCTTGCTCCCAAGTGCATTCCATATACTCTGTCTGGTCCTGACTTCAGGATGCATCAGGTTATATCTGTTGATAGAAAAGTCACTTAAGGGGTCCCACCAGACATGATCTTATTGCTTGAAGATTACTGAGGAACGTTATGTGGGTAAGATGTTGCTGTTGCTTTCCCATTTTAGATCAACGGGATCAACCATCCATGGATCAACGAATATCCGCCATTATTTCTAATTTTTACTGTTTTCTTTATAATCGAGAATCCATTGCATTGTTCATTCGACCTATAAATAACCCTATGCTAAAAATCAAGCCACCCCCCCCCCTTGAAAAAAAGGGGGAATCTAATTTGTCCTTACAACTAGCAGCAAAGATTTTTTTAAAGCCGTCCCTTTTTAATGATAAACATGCCCCAAATGTGAAAAGAAATACATCATTCTCTTACGATTTACTTATAACAGTGCTTTTTTATTATTATTTATTTATTTTTGGGGGTCTGCATTATCAGCATCCAAACCAAGTTTTGCATCGGTCCAGAATAGGTAATATAGCTCTTAAACTAAATGCAGGTGTGATAATAATGCATTCAACTTTAATCCAAAGATAGTAATCCAGTTCATCGGTACCTTGCAATAGATTATATCTGTTAATAATTCGTAAAATATACATGTACTCGCGGTATCAATGACTAATCTGGGATGTAAAACCCATAATTAAATAATTACTTTGAGCAATCTTGAAATTATCTTCGAGACTTAATGACTCTACTCAGCATGTCGCTTAATTCATTGTATAAACGATAGCCTTTGGAAGACTTTACCACTCGTATCCCGGTACATTTATGGTTGGAGAAGTATGATAAATGATTTAAATCCTCTTGTACTGTCTCTGGTTCCTGAACATAAAGTTATACCTGGAAATACAAGTCTGTTATAGTACTTTCCAGGGATGTTTTATTATGACTGTCTTTTATCCACAAATTCATTGTCGATGACGAGATGAAAAGTGATAAGTATCGTGTTTACGCCAGAGTAAAAAGGGGAGTTCCAGTTTTTACACTGTAAAATTCAAGAATTTGAAATAAGTATATATATCGGCTGTGAATAGTTACCAGCCGATTAAGGTTTAAACCTTGTGCATTTAAATATAAAGCTAAAATATCTACATTGATTTCTTGTGTAGAGGTGAAGAGACTATCTTGTAACAGTAAAAATATATCAAATTTTATTCTGGTCACTTCAGAGCCGATCTAGATTTATGTTTGAAAATAGGATTTAAAATAAAAAATCCTTGAAATTAAGGGTGCAGCGGTGTGTGGGGGGATGATGAGATGGAGAGATGGATGAGCCTATACCAACAGACGAATGAAAGAAAAAGAAAATGGGATTCAATAGAAGAATTAAAGAGATTTGTTTTAACTATTTATCCCTATTTCAGCTATATTATATTACCCAGTTAAGACACTTAACGCCGGTCGACGATCAAAGTGTAAAGATATAAGAAGTTATTTTCATCCCTTCGGCAGCTCAGAGTGGAAGTAATTGAACCTTTTCAATGTCAGATGTAAGTGGGGTGCCACTTTCTCTAACAAATAAGTTTGAATCTTTCACTCTGCGTTATATTTACTTCGTCATACTTGAGTATCTCATTCCGTGGATTAAGGTTGCTTTACAGTAGGAGAATACAGTTAAATTTCAAACAACAAACGGATAGATCTACAAGCAGAAGCATCGAGCAGACATTCCCCACGACCAACCCGCCACTAATTTAGAAAAAATATTTCATTTTTTTTCTAAATGGGAAACAAAACGAGAATGACATCGGCAACTTCAGAAATAAATCCTGAAAAAAAAGTAAAGAAAAGAAAATAGAAGCAAAAGAAACTAGTTTAGTATAGCCACAACTGATCGCCTGTCCGAATTCTGAATTAGAATCGACATCCAATTTTCGCCTGAGTAATCCCAATTTTATGTTATTTGACTGCCAGACGAAGACTTGAAGCCGACTCATCGATTGGGCAAACCTATAGCATCCTCTAATCTAATTTATTCTATTTCATTTAAACGTTACTCACACCCATTTGGGCTGTGAACCTGTTGACAATATAGCTAAATTGTAAAGTACATTTAACCTTTTTTAACTTAAAACAAATCAAATACTGGGTGAATAAAAATGCAGCCTCCAATAAAACATTTACATAATGAATTACGAATGATACTTGCAGTGAATGGATATAAAATGACTTGTGGAGTCAAGCTTTAACATTCCAAAATTTCGAAATGAAGGAAGAAATATAACAATATGTGGTGTAGAAAAGGTTTTGTTACGCCATTAAGTAATTTATTAATTGATAATTTGATACATACGTCTGTATAATCTGTATCATTAGACAGATTAAAGCATTTATATAAAAAAAATGACCAGCTCGCTCTGCTTCAGAGCTATCAGCTAACCTGTTGGTCACACTTTCTCTTTACCAGTTTACCTTTACAGAATGAAGTTTAGAGATCAGTACTTCTATGTTAGTTTAAAACTTGTTCGCATACAGACCACAAAGCCAACCAACAATAGGGGTTCACAAAAGCTTCCAAAAAAGAGTAAGGGGCTATATAAATTGGCTTCCTTCTTGCAACTGAGCACACCAAAATGCTATTTGTATGCTAATTAGTATCCAACCGGGAAAGAATGCCTTGGCTTTGCTCAACTGAAGATGTTCCCAAAATAAAGTGAGAAAAGGGAAGAATTAAGATTCATGATAGCATGCCACATAATTATACACTATATAATTTTGCTTGAGTTCACTTACCTCTATATTTTTAAATTCTTCCCGTTTGTATAAATCACTCTTATTCCTCAGCGGGCCAGGTATCATCAACGGCTTATCTGTACATTGCGAAGGTCAAAACGCTGCATCTGGCTATAATACACACATGTCGTTCAAGAGCAATGTGGGCGGGATCCTAATTTCATCAAACGGACTATATGAAGAAAATATATCTCTCTCAAAGTCACATACAGCGTGCGCATTGAAGAATATGAGGTAAAATCGCTCCACCTGAAATCATGTCTCACTTACCAGGAACGAATCTCCAATATCTAGTTTTCTTTTCTCGAAAAAAAGTCTTGAAAAAAACTCGTCCGTTAACAGTAATCATGGAAATATATCAGATATGAAATGAGTAATTCATCACGCAAGTTTGGCAGAAAACCTCTAAAAATCCGATGTCGTCACAGAGAGATTGTTCGAAATCAATAATGATTATGTAAAGATAGATCTTCCACAGATGATGATCTTGAGGTGATGATGACGACGTCGTAACGCAATGACTGACTGCAGTCAACTGAATGCTACTGCGGTCTGAGTGTCAACCAAAATCAAACACAGGCCGGGTCAGATACCAAGTAGGCTGACTGTCAACGGTCCCACAAAATCATTGGGTTTGGTTTTCATGACGAAAACTCCTTGGCTAACTTCTTATTCATATCATTATTCACTTCCCCCCGAATCTAGATTATGTTGATAATTCATGATTTATAACATTTTGCATGTGGAATGAATGGTGAACGATCTCCCATGTATTTTTTTTTTTCATGAAACTGAATTACTATAATTGCAAATTTACTTGATTTATATGGAATTCACTTTGTGTGGTATAACAAAAGTTATTAAACAAATTATTTTTCTTATAAATCATTTTCAAAACTTTGTGATATATTATTTTCCAAACTTTCCCTAAAGTGATTCTCCAACCTTATCGAAACGAGTTCAGTGTCTACAAGGGTTCAAATATAACCTCGATACGTCCGTCAATATTAACGAACTATTTGTCGTTAATTTCCACTTTCGACCCTGGTGTCTAATTAAATGATTACCTGGTGGGAATTTACTTCATGAATTATCAAATGAACGTTTCGGCTTCTGTGCATAGGCCGGTGTAACAATGTCCGAGGAATGTACGAAAATAAATGATCTTATGCTTTCACATACCTCAGTCATGTAAGGGAGATCATCCCTTTAATGTGCACATCAGTAGCGTAATGAGCCAAAACTTTCGAGGAGGCCAGAAATGTTGTATGGGGCGAAATTTTCTCCAAAGCTGCGAACGAGCAAAGCGAATTAGGGCAATTTTGTGACCTCTGTAATAAAAAGAATATAGATAACAAATATTATTCACATTTTTCCTTCCCTTTTATTATTTTTTTTCTCTCTTTTCCCCCTCTTGTGAAACTTTTTGGGGGCACAGCCCCTAGCACGCCCTTCTCTACTCCAGTGTACACATAACACCTTGTGTCTTCTATCACCTCCTGGACGGGTGAGAAAAATGACCACCTATGGACACGTTCGGCAAACGCTTTAACCTTTGTTCCTTGGATCAGTTTCAAGGTAGGGATGATATCCATCATACACCCCAAATAATCTCAGGAGAGTCCAATCCTATTACCCTGACAAGACCCAAAGGCATTGGCTAAATTTTGGGCATTGACTTAAATTTCTTGTGGAAGGTAGTGGTGGTGGTAGCGAGTTTTTGCAATCGCGCGTGGGACGAATTCTACAACAATAAAAATCTACTGAAAATGCCCATCAAATCACAATGAACAGCTGAGATGTGTCGAAAATTGGTGAACCGGTACAGCTGATCCGCTGAAAAAACTACAAATATGTCGTTCGTCCAGGACGAAAGTGCTGTTTTTATTCACTGATTTTCGACAAAGACTTCGTTGTCATGAAGGGCTTTTGACAATAGATTTGCTTTGTTGTAGAGTCCGTTCTTGTCGCGATTCCGAAAATTCCCTATTACCGGCGACTAGCGTCCTTTGGTTTAGCATCAAAGCGCAGTTGGCTATTCTCCACCCAGGTGTTAAATGTGTACCCAGAAGAATGCGAAAGACTTCGTTGTCATGAAGGGCTTTTGACAATAGATTTGCTTTGTTGTAGAGTCCGTTCTTGTCGCGATTCCGAAAATTCCCTATTACATGCGACTAGCGTCCTTTGGTTTAGCATCAAAGCGCAGTTGGCTATTTTCCACCCAGGTGTTAAATGTGTACCCAGAAGAATGCGAAAGACTTCGTTGTCATGAAGGGCTTTTGACAATAGATTTGCTTTGTTGTAGAGTCCGTTCTTGTCGCGATTCCGAAAATTCCCTATTACAGGCGACTAGCGTCCTTTGGTTTAGCATCAAAGCGCAGTTGGCTATTCTCCACCCAGGGGAGTGTTTCATCAACATTTTCATCCGACAAGTTGTCAGATCTGACATCTTTCTCTGATGTTGATTGGCTGAGAGGTACTGTTACTATGGTAACTGTCGGATAAAATGGGACTTGTCGGATAAAACGTCCGACAAGTCCTTTCATGAAACGCCCCCCAGGTGTTAAATGTGTACCCAGAAGAATGCGAAAGGTGCTGGGCATGCCAGGATCAGATGACCGGAGTAATAGTATAACTTAAAATTATTTAGAGTCGTCGTTCAATTGTATATAAGCGAATTATTATTATTATTATTATCATTATTATTATTATAAATTTTAAACAGTTTTTAATGCAGCTGAAAAATTTCACATTAATTTTACATAGTTGGTAATTGTGGCTCTATTCTGATTACCATTTTTATGTTATGAATTTATTCGGAATCATTATTCTTATTTTGTCTTCAATACACAAAATGATAATAATAAAGATAATTTGATAGATTTTATGATTTCAAAAGAATTAGAATGATTTACAATATGAAGAAGTAAAGAAAAACATTTCCTTCTTTTTATGCCATACATAAAAATACAAATACATATATTAAATGTTGACTTTCCTAACTACCTAACCTCTTTTCAACTTATTTCTTTTGTTTTCGTTTTTCTTTCCTATTTTGGAGATCGCTTTTGGAGTTGACGGCAATTTTACTAGTCAAATTTTGAAGAGGCACTGTCGATAAATTCGTCGACGAGAATGATTTTGTTTTCATCTACAATTATATAAAGTCAACCCTGTTTTCCCCCTTATTGCCATTGGGTATAGTGTTAGTATTTTAAAATCTATATAGAAGCCGTTATCACAAATCATGATGTTAAATGCGAAGTTGAAATTGTATTTCTATTCGCCAGTTAAAAATTACGATTCAAAATTACTCAATATCGAAAAGACGTAATTGCCATGTGGCTCTCTAAATCCAGCTATAAATATTAATATATTGAATGAAATGAAAAAAAATCAGGTCAGCGTTAAATTGGTATGAAGGGACAGATGAACCTGTCACGATTAATCTCAGAATACTATTACACGAAAGAAAATTAGGCATATAATGATGACGAAATGAGTAAACAAGCCGAGGAAATGACCTATTTCATATATACGCTCGAGGGTTTGTGAGTTTGGGAATAAACTCCCCCCTCATTAAAGGATCCAAATTCGGAAGTTCATTGAATATCTGACTATTTGGATTACAATTTAGGACTGAAAATGCCCGTTTAATTGTCTTGTTTCGAAAATGCCGTGAATCGTTAAATCTTTCTCATGAAAATATATCATTATCACCAACAATTTAGCTTGGTTTAATGTGTGAAGGGATAAGTATTGAATATCAATTATCGAGGATAATTATTTTGGTCATTTCAACCTAGCCATCTAGTCATGGCAAACATTTAACTATAACGTGGACATGGTGTTCATATTCCGCTCACCCTTTAAATATTGTTCCATTTTGGCTTTGTTCATATTATTGTACATGCATGTAAGCCGTGGTGGATACAGGATTTTCCAGGGGGGACATTCTACTCGAAAAAATATGACAAGCCCCTCCCTCCCCCAAAAAATAATAATGATAAAAATAATGATGATAATAATAATAATAATAACATTGATAATAATGATAAATAAATATATAAATAAATGAATAGATAAGTCTCTCAAAAGTTGAAAAAAATCTTCAATTGGATCGATCCACTACCATCTTTAATAACTTTACCCACAATCCATTTCCTTATCACCCTCCAGTAAAGTAGAAATGGAAGTTGCGGAGAAGTAGGTCGTGATCCAATTATTGAAATGTCAGAAGAAACTTATTTATCAGTCATGATGAATTAAGTTCGATACACAAACGTTAACAATATCCGATATGATTAAAAAGTATTTTCACACAATGTTCTGAACGATTTCAATTACATGTAGAATAATGGTGAATGTCATGGACAAAGGTGCTGTCGTAATTTTATTATTGCGGTTTTTCTTTCTTTTTAATAATTGATCACGTTCTTCAATCCTCTTCAATGTAAATAAACATCCATTATATTCTGCTTGGGCAAAATTCAGTTTTACACTCCGCATTCATTTTATTCATAGGCCTACACCAAAATACAAGTCTTTACCTGGTCCCCAGGGTTAAAAAACCTATGTACCCGAATGCACCTGAAAACATCTAGCGAGACAATACTAATCCAACGACTTGTTTCTGTGCGGACAAAGCATGGAGCTCCATGGTCAAAGTAAACACTTCGGGGACATCAAACAGACCATGTGGGACTTAAGCTAATGATGATAGAACAAAGACAAACATTACTTTGTAAGTATACACTCATCCATTGAGTCATAAGTAAGCAAGGTACGGTGGTGCCTTGTGATAATTAACCATTCCGTAACTTAAGGCAACGTTAAGAAAATCATCAAGCTGTTTTGCTTTTCTTTCACATTTGTTTTTATGGTAACGACTCACATTTTCAGCACTCTTTACGATGATGTGAGAGTGTTATATCCGATGTTTTAGATAAGTACATGCAATAATTGAGAACATGATTACCTCTCTTTGTTCAAGGTGAAGACAATCATCGGTAATGGTTTATGAACGTTGATTGAGTTGGATTAATTACTTCTCGACAGACCATGCAGTGTGATAATCAGCGAACATTTCCTTGCCCCTCGTTTGCGAAAGGTTCCAAAAGAGGGGTAAATGAAGTAGGCCTACCAAATAGTAAGGGCCATAAAATACCCCTCCCACACACACCCTCACACCCGCATACACTCACATATACTTTTTGGCCGACAATCTTTCTTACTCGCACAATATTATAACAACATTTTTCTTTTACACATATATGTTATTAGTAAAATTGATCTACCATGTCTAGCAAGAGTGTGGTCAAGGAACATACTACTTAGGATACTATACGGAAATCCTGTACCCATACATCGACAGCCCCAACCCAAATCACCTGTCCACCCATATTCCCGGTTCCGGCAATGAAACATATCAGGACTTTAAATTTATTGATTTTGTTCATGCCCTACACCCCACCACCCCCCCCCCCCCTCCCCGTCATCGTTAGATGGCCCATAACTTCACCGTGACAAAGTATGAAAAGAAACTTTCGAATTCCTCGTAAAGGGCGCGATGACGGATATCTTTATGTGAAATTTAGAGTTCAAGGTTGAAACCAAGACTGAATCATACCTTGATGATATGATTCTTAATAACCAAGAAACCTTTTGAATTGCCTACCGAGTAGTGATGTGAGCCGAAATGATTAGCATAATAACGAAACTCGGAGCAATGTCCTCGATAAATCAAATTTTATCTTTTGTTTAAGCGGGAATAAAAACATCAATATTTTCGAAAATTTTATTAAAATACACCGATGACGAGACCGAAATAAAACGCTTTTAAAAGATATGCCATTATCGTCAATTCAAGACTCGTTTTATGGAATCATAACAAGCTGCTTTATCCTTGATTGCTCCTTGCTATATAATGTACAGTTTATCTTGAATAGATCAGCAGTTTCAGATTATATGAATTGCTAAAGCAGTAGAGGTAAGCTAAAAACCTGACAAGGAAAGTTCCTGAATAATTTTGAACCACGATCTGAGTGCACACCCAGCCGACATTCTATAAACGTGAAGAAACATCATTGACGTAAAACAACAAAAATAATTTGTATTCCAGATATTCAGACGAAAAAGTACGTTTATAGGGTCAGTCAAGCCTAATTCTATTGTTATAAAAAATAAGAAAAAGGTTGGGTTTTCAACCTGAAACCGAAGGCGTATGCAGAGGAAATAGAGAAGGTTTATCTCCCGGGTTTATAAAGCTAAAAACATGTCAAAGAGGTGTTTATACATGATCGTATCAAAACAGATGGGCCATTATCGGAAACCCTATATAAAACAAGATGAATGAATATTTATTTCCAAAAATTGTGAAACTTTAAAAGTTCGTGAGGACCACGATGATGAATTTTCAACATAATTTTATTAGGCCAGGAAAATGGAAAATATTCACATTTATTTCATAAATTTCATTATCTTTTTTTGTCATTTTAATTAACTACTGGGTGTGGGGAACTGGGTAAGGAGTAGAAGCAGCCATTGGCGGCGGAAGCAAAACAATTAGGGGGGTCCACCTGAAATTTAGGGATGGACACAGGTAAAAAATTGGACAAGCAAAAAAAAAGGTTATCAACCTAAATTTTAGGGGGGTCCACTTGAAGTTAGGGGGCGCAGGAAACATAATTGACAAGCAAAAGAAAGGGTTAACAACAGAAATTTTAGGGGGGTCCGCCCCCCCCCCCTCAAAGAAAAAGAAAAGGGAAAGGAAATCATTCACACACATACTCATGCGTACGTAAACCCTACTAAATGTGGTAAAACAAGAAAACTCTAACAAACACACTACGTAATACAATAAGACATGAGGGACACGCATGTCAGGAAGTTTGTGTGTGCTTATGACACTTTCCCATTAATCGAGGACGTTAACAGATATCGTCATTTTTTTTAATTAGTACTTTTACACCATCTACATTCAGTTTCCAGCCATTTGAGAAGTTAAAAACGAGGACCATCCACGTTTTACCAAATGTCCTCGGTTTAATATTGTCACTCCATTCTTACGTTCACGGTTGCTTACGAATACCTACGCACACCCACAGACATGCACAATTAGGCAAATGTAAGCACTTTAACTGCATTTAAAGATATCAGCTGTTTGATAATAATATAATTCTTGAAAAATGATGGTGAGTTTTATTGACCATCCCCATCCCTTTTAGAAATGGGGATCCTACCTCCCATCGACCTTAATTTAAGCCAATGGAAGACAAATTATGGCAGAAATTATGACAAAAAAGTACGATACAACTACCTTTAATGCTATGCCTTCCAATTTGACATTGTTACAAACTTTCCAGAACTTGAATTCAATAAAAGAAGAAGGGATCAACTCAAGGTTGAAAATACAAAAAGTGATAAAAGCTCGAGCCGCTTTGAGGATCACTGGAATGATGTCCGGATTTGAGAATGGTCTCCAGAGATCGAATCAAAACACGAACCAAGATCAATACAATTACAACCATATTGATAGGAAAATTTGATTTTGATTACCAAGGGAGCAAGTGGCGAAAGACGGCCTGAAATTCAACCAGTTCATACAAAATACAAAAATCATCTTCAAGAAGTACGTGCAATCCTTTTGATATTGGAGCTAGGGAGGCACGCTGAGGATGGGGTTTTGGAGGGCTTTGGTAAAAATCAAACCTTATTATCTACCAAATTTTATTGTCCATAATTTGAACATGACACTGGCGTGTATGATGTGTATCCCGTGAAAAGGAGCAATATAGTCCCCATACACTTTTGCAAAGGGATGGACAAACACTCCATACTATTCATTTGTAATTTTTCATCTTAAAAAACCCGCAGAAGCTCTCTCGCTCGGTCTCTTTTCTCCTCGATCTGATTTTATTCCGGACTCTACTCCAAGTTTTTTGACGTATTTTCCTAGTTTGGACCATGAAATAGTATAAACTGGGCCCTTATATTATAGCAGTAAACTGTCATGGTCTGACTGTCGGGAGTGTGGAGGGATAAACCCCTTCCCGCTACTTTGGTGACGAAAGAATATAGACGTACCACTTTTCAAGCAAAATGTATGGTTTAATGCTATTCATCAAATTAATTGAATTAATACCTTTCAAATATTTGGGATAATAATATCTTCCATGCATCGATCATTAAATCTTAACGTAATTTTAGTAACTTTAGTATGTCAAATAATCGATCGAGAAATTAATTTCGTAACAGGACTTCAAACCCATCACAAAAAGAGGGAAAATTAGTAAAAATTTACATGTTTTAGATTTAACCACAATTCTGGCAAATACCGCTTGATATTTTGGTCCCAACGAAATTGCCAAAATTTTGAAATTTCAGCTCGGTATATATATAATGCTATCATGATGCGCCCAAGATCAGGCTGAATACACTCTTGACGTTATGAAGTCCATGTGTTTCCAAAATTTACCTCAAAATAATGAATATGAGCAGTTTAAACTGATCAAAAACAATGTCGAACTCTGACATCTACTGCAGCAAGAGGATTTGAAATATGAACTATTCTTAACATCATACTTTATAACAATTTTCTATTTTCACTCATCCGTTTCCTAGATTATGATTTTATGCACTGTTGCAAAAGAGTTAACGAGTGGTAATGAACAAGTCAAAAGCTTTAGTCACCAATTATATACGTCGATGCCCTCTTAGAGTGCAGACAGCGACCCCTCCCATTTTACAGCATATTCGGAAATATGAGATGTGAAGATGGGCGGTTGTAAGGAAATTCATAGGGATCATTCGGATCATTCTCATTTCCAGCCAAGGATGTTTTTTTCAAAGATACACTTCTCTTCTTAGATACCATTTTGTTTGTAACTCAAAATCCTTTGATTTCTAATTAACAGATGACATTAAAAATTCCAAAGTCATCAAATTGAATTTATTGCGATGTTCAACGATGATATGTTTTCTTTGCACTGAGTTAATTTCGAAGAAAATCAGTTTAGAATTTGAAACAGTTTCCTTTTTTAAAGTATCTCGAGGACTTCAACCCAATATCGCATTTTTTATTTCAAATAATGTTGATGGTTTGCTGCTCCTCTATCTTTCCATCTTCTTATTTTATTTTCATCTTATCTTTTCAAACCACCAAAAAATTTAAATTCATCCAATTCTATTAAGTATTAATATTGGATGACAGAATATAATAAAGTAACTGCATTTCAAATTTTGTTTTGTTATTACATTTTCTGAGTTATTTTGTTAAATGCAATTGAAATATGTTTCATTTTAAAACAAAAGATGGTTCGGCTTCCGATTGCACTGTGTAAAGTCTTTGCTTTCTACTTTTATCAGAGGGGAAACGGCTCCTTATGAAATGATTGAGAATTAATAAAGCGAAAAGATTGGCTTAATAATCTGCGAATAGTCACGGTTACCCATATCATAATCCCTATTCGACAAAAAACTGTAATACTCTAAATCTCGTATTAAGTATGAAACTCTATCACTTGGAATCCTGTTTTTATCTATTTTTATTTTCAAGTTCGACTATCGCTTCATTTTAAATATAGTTTTCGCCCCAATGGGAGTGGATGGAAGATGAACCTTCAAGAACACGTCGTTCTCCTTCACATTTTGTTATCTATCTTGACCTTCAAATATCCTACACCAATTCTTTCTCAATCCTTCTTCTTAAAATTCCTTCCCTTAAGAGACGCTGGGCATTATGGAGGAAGGCCCCCAGATGAGAAGAATTATGGTACCAACATAAACAATGCTCTATGTTTATCAGGCAAAGGTCAACTTGACAAGACCCATCGCCATGTATGGGCGTAGCCTATTTTATGAAGGGGCGTCAACTTTAAGTTTGGCATTCATTATAAGGTACATGAAACATTATTTTTGTAGCGTTACTTGTCCTGTCCCAGCAGTGTCGTAATTGCTCCTCCAAATTCTCGAAATTATATCATAGAGAAACGGTATATACAGGAGTAAAAACTTCTTTACTTATGCACCAGTGTTACCATTATGACCATATTCAGTTGTACGAATAATACTTAGCACATCCTTAAAATTATCACTTTTTATCGTCCAAACATTATCTGCTCGCAGATAATGGTAATCGTTATCTCACAAGTTATCTATATCAAGCGAGCTTAATTCTGATTAAATCTCACTCACACATTAGATCATCTAGGGAATAGAGTTCTTGTTCGGATAAGTTTTCGGATGCGGTGTAGATCTCGTTTATCCTTTTTACACACGCTGAAATTTCCTTAACCCCGTACTATAGGTGGGGCTAAATTGCCATTTAGCCCCACCTATAGTACGGGGTTAAGCTTAGCCCACTTTCTTTTTACACAGCATTTTTGCAAAGTGGGCTAACCCCACCTTTAGTACGGGATTATTTGGCCCTGCAAAAAAGCAGGGTTATCCCAGCAATTGCGGTGCTAAGAGCGATAGTACGGGGTTAAGATCGCTAGTGTAAAACGAAAGTGGGCTAAGCTTAACCCCGTACTATAGGTGGGGCTAAATGGCAATTTAGCCCCACCTATAGTACGGGGTTAAGGAAATTTTAGCGTGTGTAAAAAGATACGAGTGAAGTACTTGTACTACGAATGATCGACAAAAACCACTAGTCCGGGGTTAGCGAGTTTCGTGTGTGAAAAGCAAGCATTCCTTATCCGGGGTTAGCGATAACAATTTGGCATGTGTGAAAAGGAAAAAAAATAGTACGGGGTTAAGGATAGTACGGGGTTAGCGATAGTCCGGGGTTAAGAAAATCCTGTGTAAAAAGGGTAGTTATGATATTTGTATCCGTGGATTGAGTTGACATACCGCAAGCCTGGACGGAAACCTTCTGTCTGAGACCCGGAGAGGTCAATCCTTATGCAGGATATTACTTCTCACTCAAAATTTCCTTAAAGGATTTTCACTTTTCAGGCGGTTAGATGGTCAGAAAAAAAAACAGACTTCAAGTTTAATCTGTGTTTGCTTATCCTGATCATGGATCCTACTAGAATCCATGTCCCGATGCACGTAAACGTCTTGATCGCATCTGACGAATTTCGTCACTACACCGCCGCGCGAATTTTTTGACCGCGCCACTCACAGACTTTTTATTTTCAAGTCTTGCGTATTAAGACGGCGAATTTGCGATGCCGGGGTACGCGGTTCAGAAATTACGCAATTTTTTAAATGCATATGTCAGACCAAAAATTGCTCAAAACGTGCACAAAGTCAATTTATATTGTATTTTCAACCAAAAAAGGTCATAAATGTAGGTTTATTTCTACTTTTGCAGGCTTAAATTGATTGATTTTAAGCTATTAATGATTGCAAAAGTGTCCCCAACAAGGTTCATCGAAAAAACAAAAAACAAGAAAGGTTTCGGAAAAAGAAGAAAATACATAAGAATCTAAAAATCAATAAAATACATAAGAAATTATTTTGGGTGGCAATTTTTTGTAGGTAAGTGTTGGAAATGTAAAAATTGATATTCTTCACCAAAAGTTAGCGCTCTACTAGGGAAGTTCACCCTGACAAAAAGTTTATGCCCCCCCCCCCCCCTCAACGCTTTGCGCGATATTTGAAGAGTTTTGTTCCAAAAGGAGCTAAATCCACTTTTGGTATTTTGCTATAAATCAAGATGTTTTAATTCACCACTTTTCCTTAACCAATATTGATTTATTTTGATAGAGATGATAGTACTACCATCTTAGATTAATCAAATCTTGATTTAAAAAATTTAGCATTCATTATCAAATTTTAAAGAATTTTTGAAATATTATTTTTAGTGGATTTAGCTCCTTTTGGAACAAAACCGTAGTAAAATGTCAATTTTTGCCAATTTAGACAGTTTGATATTGGAAATGGAACACGAAACACATAAATATGGCTAGCAGAGTACAGAGTACATTTCACATCTTTTCTGATGTTTATTCATCGAAAATTACAAAAAGAAAAAAAAGATATTTTGTCATCTTTTCTAAGGACGGTGACATTTCCATATCTAATTCCAAAAGGAGCTAAATCCAAAAATATTCATAAAAATTGTAAAATTCAGTTATTTTCACTACATTTGCACTGATGGTGTGAACGTGTATCCACAACATCTTACTACAAAATTGAATGCATAACTATATCTAAAATAGGAAAAATAACTAATATTAAATAACCGCATAGTGGATTTAGCTCCCTTTGGAACAAAACTCAAATTTGCAATCAATTTTTACCAGCCTTTCAATTTTTTTTTTCAAATGCGATATGTTGTATTTGATTCCCACGTCTAAGATACATATATTTGTATTTAAAAAAATCAAGTTTGGTCAAAAGTGGAATTAGCTCCTTTTGGAATCAAGCTCTTCATTTCCAAAACGCAAAAAGATAGCGCCGCAAAATTTTATGACTTTATTTTTTCTCGCACAAATTTTGAGATCAAATTCGTGACATACGGGTATAGCATCGCGACACCACATGACTTTTTACGAGACAGTGTCATGCTGAAAATGACTCATTATTTCATGTGTACAAAGTCTATGGGAGATGAAATTTATAAAAGGCTGATTATTTTCTGTTTTAATTGGTCTGCTTAATTAATCTAGGGTTTAATTTAGTTGTTAAATGGTCTGTAATAATTTCCATTGAAAAAACAAAAGATGAAAAAACAAAGAATTTCATAAGGAAAAAAAATTGGCGCTTGCAATTTTTCTTTGTGGAAACCTTTAAATTAGATTACAAAGATGACATCTTTTAAAAAAAATTGGGCGTTAAATATCCAAAAAATGTTTTTCATGAATAAATTTACATATTTTATTCATGATAAATAAAAAGAAAATTATTTTAAGATTTTTTTTATACTGGCTTTGTACTTTGTGTGGTAAAGAATGTGCGTGCCAAATTTCGGCGCGATCGCGCGAACGGCGGCCGAGATCACAAGGGGGGCATCATGCCCCCCCCCTCCTAGTCCTCAATACATCTCAAATAGCCAAGTCCTTTTAATAAATAACATGTTTTTGCGATTATTTGAGGAAATTCCATCAAAGAATTTAAAAAAAATATTAGAATTGTAATTATTCGATTTTTTCTCGGAAAATTAAAAATGGTTTTTATTGTACCTTCAGTATATCAATACACACATTATTTCACACCGCTCCTAAAAATAAAATAAAATGATAAGTCATCACGAACCATTAAAGAATTAAATTTATGCTTTTTATATTACATAACATATGAGGCAGTTGCTCGTTTATGACGTCACAAATAATAAAAAATGTTATTCTAATAACTGACTTAATCATTGATGGATTTTCCTCAAAACTTCGCAAATATTTTTTAATTATTTTTCTGCTATTTTAACAACAAATATTTTTTCAGGGTGAACTTCCCCTTTATTCTAACCTTCTAGTCTGACAAAAGTGTTGTTAACGTGAATTAATTTTTCACTGTATGGTTGTTTATGGAAATTCTGATGGAAATAATGATTAAGGATATATTTGAGACTAGATGAATATTTTATGAAATGAATTACAACCAAACTGTTAATTACAATAATACAAGAATGTAATTACCATGAAGTCAATTTTAACAGACTGGTTGTTTATGAAAATTCTAATTAGATGAAGTGCCCTCTTGTGGTATTTTTCTTCAATTTCTATATAAACACTGGATAGAGCAACCACGCACTCTTTTGAGGACACCGGAAAGACTTAAAGGCACTCCAAAAGGTCAAGCGCGCACAAAGTTCCACATTTTTTTCTCCTATGTGTGTGTGTGCGTGTTGTTTATTTATGTGTTGGTATGGCCCCCATTTCAATGTGTCATGTTTTACCTTTCCTGCAGCTTCCAGTTCGCGTGGGCGACAGCATTCTACGATCTCTATCAATTTTTTAATCGATACTTAGAACACTACTTATCTTAAAACTGTATCAGAAAGCTATATTCAAGGGATAGAATAGTAAAGGCCTAGTTCTAATGAAAAATAAATCCTGCTGAAAGTAGCAGAGTAATATAAAATTTTAGCCGAGATATTCTTTTTTCATTTCAACATTTTTTGATCAAATTCACTCAAATAAATGGTGGATATATTCTAATCTGGTAATTCAAGATTGTATTGTGATCTCAATTTCATTTCAGCACATGATCAAAGCGTCATCTCTCCCATTATTATTAACCTTGCTGTTTACAGGTTTAAACAAAATTATATTCCGATATTTTGGTCTCAGTTCATGCTTGAGAATTGATTTTGTAAACCCCTCCCCGAAAAAAAACCAGTATGCTGGGGCAGCCAGTAACGGTGTGAGATTGGGGACCTGACTTATTGATTATGACATTCTAATTGTGAATTTACCTGTATCAGATTTTGCATTTTTTACATAGTATATTAGGTTTTTAGCAATGACAATTATAACATCAATAGAAAAATGATAATAATCGAGAGTAATAGTAGAAGCATAAGTATTTATGATATCAATAATAGCTATGATAATTTTAGTAAAGATAATGATAGCAATGATAACAATAACAACAACAATAATAATAATAAGGCGTGTCATCGGCCCCTTTGTAAACAATCATTTAATATTCACACCGATGGATTTCCTAACATTCTCAAATCATATGATTGTCAAATGGACAGAATGTCGTTTATTCATTAAAACAATTATTATTATTGTTTATTCAAAATACACATTTACATATCCTGGATGTTGAGTTGTTTTACGAATTAAATTTAGGATATATCTAATTTGTCTCAGTGGAATAAAAATAATGTTTTCCCCATTTCTTTGTATTGTAAACAGGTGATACGATATTTCTTTTGAATCTTAGTCAAAAGGACAGCCATTTTTTAAAAACGTGTTTTCTCCTGTGTTTACGATGCAACAGCAAGATGTAGATCTATTACTCGTGTAAGACAAATTTCTTGGAACAAAATTTTTTTTTTTTTAATTTACTATTAAGATGGCGCTATACATTGTATAAATGCTGCTACAATTGATTATTCATTGCGTTGCATCAAATAGCTTTTGTCGGTTGGAGTATCGGAGAATGGGTTGTATATTTGAAAGGATGCCCATAATTTTGAATTTTACAAACATGTATCTATAGAGACATTTCCCGAAGGGTAATATATTGGTTGAATAACTCAACAATTTATTCAAAATTATAATATCATTAGTTATAATCCTTTTCATTTTTAAAGAAAAGCAAGCGAACAACTGTCTGTGTATCAAAATATTTCTGGGTAAAATAGCACAAAACAAGAGAGTCCAGTGCCGACCGCGGAGAAACGTTGTTAGCCTAACAGAGCGCTAACAGTAAGCCCTGCCACATCTTTCGGATTGTGAAATCAAAATATTTATTTCAATGTGTAAGTAATGCATTGTTGTAACATGGGGCATGGCTGCCACATTACCGGTTGTAACGGGGCCTTTGTTAGCGCTAAAAACGTTTCTGTGCGGTCAGTAGGCCTACAGATTAAATTGCAACGGCGTGCCGGTGGTGCCGTTGATATGATTTATTACGTTTAATATCTTTCTTAATCTATATTCTCATTGTCTTTCCCTTTCCTTTCTCTATTTATTAATGATTAATTGAATATAATATAGGCCCTATGTTATTTATTCCCTATCGGGTAATATACTAGTGGATATAGTTATACACATTGTTTTCAAAATTGTGATTTCTTTGGTTATGATTTTCAAATTTCTTTCTCTTTTTAAGTTACTTGCGAATATATATCTGTACATTATAGCAAATAATCAGGCTACAGCAAATAAAACGATATTAGTTAAAAACTTCATTGCTGTAATCATGGTCCGTATTGTATTCCACTTCTTTGTCGCCCTTATTCTTACTCCCCTAATATTGTGATTTCTTACTTAATGCTACAACACATTTCCTTGTCTTTTTCTTCCTTTTTATATCTTTTTTTCTTATTGTTCGTTCGTTCTTCTTCTGCTACTGCTGTTGCTTCTTCTTCTCCTCCTCCTTCTTCTTTTAGAAATACCATTATTGTTCGAAATATGAAAAGAGGTAAATGAATGCAATTACAAACATTTTATGCTTGGGAATATTCGGACGAATTATCATTATTCAGGAATTCAAGAGAGTTGTTATTTTCAGATTGGTAGCTGTCTGCGGCATCATCTCTGGGTCTTATCCTGGCTTGTTTCTTCTTATAATAGGCAACCCCAAATGCTGCACCAAGGGTACCACCAAAAGCCACCAGGATAATGGTCATGCTAATGGCGAGGGCGGGGCCATGGTCTGCCGGATTGTCAGTTTCCTGACGTTCGGTTGTGTCTGGTACTTCGTATCCTTTCGTTGACGTTAGCAAAGTGCTTTCTGTATCAACTACTGTCGGGTCCGGTGTTTCTCCAACGACTGGATCTGTTGGGTACGACCCTTCACGTCCTTCTGTTGAAGATAGGGTGCTATCTGTTTTCACTCGTGGCTCCGTGTGACTAGGATTGGACGTACTTAAGAGGTAATTGGTCGAGGATACATCTGCAAGAGAAGTGCTGGCAGTTATGGGATGCTTAGACATTGTTGACACGGAATGAGACTGAGTACCACTTTCTAGCGATGTTTTAGGCTTCCTAGTTTCAACTTGAATTGTACCTGAAACGGACGAGTGTGCACTTCTTGTAGGAAGATCTGTAGAATTAGGTGTGGAAGTGGTCTTTTGTGTCGTGTTTAAGGAATCATTGTCGGTTGTGGTCCTAGTGTTTGTAGTCCAGGATAAGGTACTCCGTTCAACTGATGTCTTTGGTTCCTGAGTTTCAACTTGAACTGTACCTGAAACGGAAGAGTATGTACCTCTATTTGCAGGATATGTCGAAACAGGAATGGAGGTTGTGTTATCAGTCGTGACAGTTATGGGATGCTTAGACATTGTTGACACGGAATGAGATTGAGTACCACTTTCTAGCGATGTTTTTGGCTTCCTAGTTTCAACTTGAATTGTACCTGAAACGGACGAGTGTGCACTTCTGGTAGGAAGATCTGTATAATTATGTGTGGAAGTGGTCTTTTGTGTCGTGTTTAAGGAATCATTGTCGGTTGTGGTCCTAGTGTTTGTAGTCCAGGATAAGGTACTCCGTTCAACTGATGTCTTTGGTTCCTGAGTTTCAACTTGAACTGTACCTGAAACGGAAGAGTTTGCAGGATATGTCGAAACAGGAATGGAGGTTGTGTTATCAGTCGTGACTAAGGACTTGTTCCTAGTAACCGGGCTTGTCGCTGGCCCAGTCATTGCATCGGTTGTCCAAAGACCCTCGCTCGTGTAATCAGTGTTCCCAGGTAAGGACGTTGATAGCTCATCAGTTGAGATATCAGAAAACATTTGAGAAGGAGTCCTCTCTGTGGACGGTGCTGTGATAGTGGTACTGTCAGTATAATTCGTAAAAGGGACTGATGGGGTAACAAGAAGTGGTTCTATGATCGGCACGGAAACAATATTGGATATTGCTCCTTTGTTGCCTGCTCCATCCAAAGCTCGGATAGAAAAGTAATAATTGAGATTGCCCGTTAGGACAGGAAGGAGGATTGTCAATATCTCTGAGTGACCAGCGGGAGATATCCAAGACAGGTTTCCATCGAGGATCTGTTGTTCGATAACCAGTGGACTTTCAGTAAAGTTTGACCTCAGAAAATCGATGTCGTTGGAATACCTCAGCTCATACTCAGATGCTGGAAACAAAAGTGAAAGTTCAAGTGTTTAGTCCATATCATAAATTTAACAAACCCAACAAATTCCTCAAACAAATCTGATCTGCAGTATACATGAATGTTTGACTGTGGATACATCTGGCTAATATTGCCCATACAAATTAGGTAAAAATTCGCTGTAACTATGTTGATCACGCTGACAATTTAGTAGATTAGCGAAAAAAATACCATTAAGAACTGATACGAAGGCCGTACGATTTTTAGACCATCAACCCATTTCGTATGAACTTCTTAAGAAGGACGTACAAAATCAGCGTTCGCAGCTTTGTTGATGGTTTTGTCAAAGATGTTTACGAACGATGCGTTCGTACAAATCTACAAAACTGTTCGTACGAATTATGGCTTTCGTAGAGATTGGTATTTAGGGCAGAGATTATTACGGCCGTCTTAACCCTATCTAGGCCGGGGTATTTTGGGAGTTCATATGGCCGGGGGGGGGGGGGCTCCCAGGCCCCCCCCCCCCCTTGAGATCTCGGCCGTTGGCCGCGCGATTGCGCCGAAAATTGGCATGCAGGTTGTCTGGGACATAATCTACAAAATTGTATAGTAATTTATTTCAAGCGAATTGCTATTAAGTGATTTTGCTAATTTATGCGTAATTAGTATGCAAAATGATACTTTTCCCTCTAACTCCCTAAATAAAGCTCCAAATATTCTAATTTTTCGTTTGGACACTCTTTGTGGTGTTCTTAGCAAGTGTACATGAACAAAATTGCGATGTCAGATCAATTTCATATGTATTTTTTTTTTTGCAATTTCTTATGTATTTCGTTGTTTTTGGACCTTTTGTTTTTCATTGTTTTTTCAATGAAATTTGTTGGGGACTCTTCTGAGATCATAAACAGCATAAAATAAATACGTTTGGACCAGCAAAACTAAAAAAAATAATACATTTATGATTTTTGGTTGAAAACACAAATTGCATTGACTTTGTACACGAAGTCACGTTTTTGAGCAATTTTTGGTCTGACATGCATTTACATAAAGTTGCGTAATTGGAATCGCGTACCTGGGTGACACAAAACTGGTCTCAAAAGTTGCGCAAGACTTGAAAGTAAAAAGTCAGCGAGCGGCGGGGTCAAAAAATTTCGCGCGGCGAAAATATTGCGCAAATCGTTGAGGGGGGGGCCTCCGAGGCCCCCCCCCCCCCGGCCTTGATAGGGTTAAGAACGACCCAAGACCTTGAGAAACATAAATTATTTTTGGTTTCATAATGTCCCTTGAAATCTTACGGGTTTTTCGGAGGAATCATTTGAGTTATTCATTCGTCAGCCTTACGGCCATCTTACGATTTCAAGATGGTCGTACGTGCAACTCACGTTACTTGCAAGAAGTAGTCATTTGTAAGAAGAATTTACTATTTTGCCTAAATTGTGTACCTACGTCTTACGAGTTCCTTGCGAACGCCATTAACAAACGACAACAATTGTTAAAGAGTGCCGTACGAGTTTCCAATCTTAATGCGTTCTTACAAACTTTGCAGGAGCTCTCAATGAAGATATTGAGGCGATTTTTCGATCGTAAGAATCTAGAGCTTCAAGAATTCTTTCTCGACCCTAAAAATCTTGCGTAGTTCTTATGACGTTCTTAAGACGTCCATAAGACCCCTTACGAACAAGGGGTTTCGTACGAAATTAAAACAAAATCTGAGAAAAGACCATCGACCAAGCTGCGAACTTACGAACGGTCAACGAATGATCTGCGCGGAACGCTTGTTTCGTATGTCTTTCGTAAAATCGTCTTGAAATCGTTCGTACAGCGTTCTTAATGGTATTTATAACCAAGCCCTCACATAATTTTAGAAATATCCCCGGAAATATTCTGTATCAATTAATTCTCTGTTCACTTTTTTATTTTACTAAATACTACTTTTTTACTTGTTAACCGTCGAACAATGGATCCTGCAGCTTCCATAGGTTGTGTATAGGACAACCTGGCTCCATGCATCAAACGGATTATATGCATCATTATGTATCTGAGATGCTAATTCCAATCAACAGCTTGGTAAATTGTTGTTTTCAGTGGTGATGACCCTCTCCGCTCGCCGACCCTAATGCTACACACATACCAAAGAAATCGAATCCAAACCGACCGATGGTATGCCAATTGAAGTAAAACAGTAAGTTTGATCGGCCTGGAGCCGGTTTCGATGGTGTGACTGTAGCACAAATTAGCGCGTTATTTCTGATCCGGCAAATTATCGCGATCTGAACAATCTCGAGATTATTTGTAATGGAGACGCAATTATCGCGCTAGTTCGTAGGATTAAATCTCGAGATTGCAATCCCAAGTCAACTTGGGATTATTTGCAAAATAGCGCGCTATTTTACGGATTATCCCGCTAATTCGCAAGTGCAGACGCACTCAGGATTATTTATTCACGGCGTCAGACCATAATGAATCGATGCCTCGTTCGAGCAGGAGTCGCTCTTCTTCATGTTCTTGCGATGGTGGAGACGGGGTTTCTTGAATCTCGAGATGAATGGTGAAGAGGGCTGATCGGGCTAAAATCTCGAGATTGAGCAAACTCGGGCTGATGCAGCACCTCCTTACCTGTTCCTTGGTCCAGATCATCTCCCACAGCCGTCCAAGTGAGAACGACCGATGCATTCTCATAGGAGAATGAAGAATATGCAAGATCTTGGATACGAGATGGAGATAAGATATCCGGAGCATTTGGGGTGAAGTTATCCACAACGAACACCCCACCTGATGCTGATCTCATGAATGGATATGAATCAGATCGTGGAGTTGGAGTAACGGCCCGTCGTTCTGTGAGGTTCAAATGAAACGATGGTGAAAACGAACGAAAATATAGAATTTACAAGAGATAATATTGAGACATGGGACATCTCAAACTGTGTAAAGTTCTAAATTATCGTACAATTTATATGTTAAAATCTGTGACTGTGCTATCATCCTTATCAGAATTTAAAAAAGCGAATTGAATATCTCGTCGTAATAAAGTCGAAGCAATCGTGCGATTGGCTACAAATTGAAACGAATCCGACCTTTACTCCAAATAAATGCGTGCAATCATCCATAATTGTTACATAATTATTCTTACAGCTAATTTGAACCCCAAATAAAAAAAGAGTCTTTTCATTCACATTTTCAGAAAAAGAGCAAAATACGATTTGTTCCAAACTCGGATCGTGGACCAGTCGTAAAGTGTGCGGTGGCCTTTATCGTCAACACACTATAAATATGAAAGGGTGCAAAAAAGGGTAAATCACCGGCTTTGAAAGGGCCGGGGAGGGGCAGTGTTTTTTAATAAGGGTTGAAGATGCTGTCACCCCGCGGCCCTTTTCTACCCTTTTCCAAACTTTTCGCCGAGTACCACAATCTTCAAATTAAACCACCTTTTTATATAAAACTTATATTACTACGAATATTTTGCAGTGACAGTGCTTACAATTTTTTGATGCACGCATATGAAATAAAATGGTTCGAAAATCTCCTCTGAAATATTCTTCAAAATTTGACTGTGCTTCGAAGGGCACTGATCAGGCATCATGAAAAGTCGGACTCAAGGCATATTTATTTATAAATGTTTTGGGCTCAAAACTTTCAATTCAACCTTTTTTCTTACTTCTGGTCGAATAAGGCACTTTAGGGCTTGTACCAAGAACATTCACAGTAACGCTGTATCTGCCATTATCGTCGAAGTCTAGGAAAAATCCTGAATATACTCCGTCACCCTCCATGAAATCCGATCCTGGAAATTATATGTGACAAATTATAATAATCATGTTTAAAAAATAGATACATTCTGACTGAATATTAATATAAAAGAAACATATATATGTGGAGCGTTGTGGCCCAGTGGATTAGTCTCCGGACTTTGAAACAGTGGGTCGTGGGTTCAAATTCCAGCCATGGCGTAGTTTCCTTCAGCAAGAAATTTATCCACATTGTGCTGCACTCAACCCAGGTGAGGTGAATGGGTACCTGGCAGGAATTTATTCCTTGAAATGCCGAGCGCTGGAAGCTAGCTGCTTGAGCTACAGCCGGGGTAATAATATCCAAGTCCTTTGGAAGCGCATATAGACGTTATTTATAATGTTTTATGCGCTATACATGAACTGACTATTATTATTATTATATATATATATATACAGATAGAACAACAGCACAATAACAAAAAGGGTAAATTTACAAACAGAACAGTAAAGTAATTGCACAATCCCGCCCCCTGTTGAGAACGGAGAGTTGCGTTAACGCAACCTTTCGCGACAATCGGGGGGTGGGGTTCTCGAAAGGTTTCGGAAAATAAGTAAACTATTTTATTGTGTTTGTTAATTTATTATTATTATCATTATTAGTATTATTATTATTATCATCATCATCATCATCATTATTATTATTACTATCATTATCATCATTATCACTATTATTATTATTGTTATTATTATTTTCAGTCACTATTTTCATTACTTTAATTCATCATAAAAGATTGATCGGAAATGTTACATACAGATAACTTTTTTTAAATCATCAACCTGAAACTTCAATTTTGATTCTTTCACTTTAAAAGATTGTTTACGTCAAATTAATGTTAATCTACACGCACCACTCCGTTTACAACACAACCTTTCGAGACAGCGAGGGGGCTTTCTCGAAAAATTGAGTTAATAGCGCACAGCACCAAAACGCAACACTTGAAAGAAAAAGCCCTGTACAAGATTGGAAAATCGAGGGGGCGCGTCACCCACCCACCCCAGTCCCCCGGGATCGCTGCCAATGTTCCCTTGCACATGCCGACAATTGCTGGTTCAACTGTCATGACTGTCGACGGTATTGTTTTAAATCAATCCAGAAAAGGGCGGGAATTTAGGGAGCACAGAAATTTCGGAAATGGAAATCAAGATTTGTTTAACTTTCTGTCCTACTGTGTGTATTGATATAAAGTCATTGACTGCCTTTGTTAATTATTTATTGTTTGTCAGAATTCTAGAACCCTTTATTTCCTTTTTTATAATTTATCTGTTTCATAAATTGCAAGAACTTCCATCTACCTGTTCCATGATCCTTTAGGGCAATCGTTGTCGTGATAGAACCTAACGTATTTTCTACGACAGCTTCAACATCGGCGTGCTTAACGACACTGTGTCCCTTTTTAACGATTGCATATATCCCAAGCTTAGGATCCTTTGTGAAATCTATACTCTATGATACAAATTAAGATGGGAAAATAGCGAACGCCAGTAAAGAACGTGTTAAAGGCACAGTGGCAATCAATTAACAAATATAAAGAAAGGAATATTTAATACGATAATCAAAAGTTTCATTGCAATCATAATTTTTTTTAATAAAATGGTGGGTATGAAAGTAGAATTATAAGACCGAGCACCCTTCTAACAGAATGGTGACAAATTTTAAAGAAAACGGACGGGGATCATTGCTAGATGAAGATATACAAGTAACCCTGAAATCATTCTACAATTAAAGTGAAGGCAGCTACAATCTCTTATTTTCGATTGGACATTATCAAGTTGGTTCTCCAATTTATGAAAAATCGGTTTCATTTCCAACAGGCTTTCCTTAAACGTTTGTTTTCAGATCAAAATTGTTCCTATTATACGTCAAAACTTAATGACTCAATCAATAATCAAGTTATAATTGGTTTACCAACCCTTGCGCTCAAGATGACATGAGCGTCCACTGTCTCGGCGTCTTTCTGTCTTGGTTTGGTGGTTACAGTCAATCCGACAGTTTCATTGGACACTTGTTGATGGATCATTTTTATGGTCCAGTTACCAGGCTAGAAAATCCAAAACATAACATTCAAGAAATCCATAAGCACTTTTGGATATACCAAAGACGACAAAATTCTAAAAGCAATCTAAACTTCAAAAAGTGAAGAGGATCCGTCGATCAGACCTACGCTTAAGCAGGTATTTGTATGATATTGAAAAGAGTTTGTGAACTCAATCTAAAGCTTATCTAGAGAAAGTCTATAAACTGAATGTCAGGTGGAATGTCATCAATCTCAAAAAGGCGATGAAAAGGTGAATATAAGTGTTCTGTGATGTAGCCCTTGCTGGCTTCTCTACTACGCCTTACCAAAATCAACTTCAGAAATCGACCTGTTTCGTTTCTTCAAGATTATTTGTTTAATTCGAAAGTAATTTTTCGACTATTAAATTAATTTTGCAGGTTCTGATCTTACCGAGGCTAAAGGTATTCGGATTGTGATTATTCCTGTAGTATCATCAACGGTGTACGAATAATGTAAGCGGTCGATAAGTTCGCCGTTTGGTCCTTCAAGTATAACTTTCATATCCAAAAAATCAAGCCATGTTACAGCCACCATGGTGTCGTTGCCTCCCTCTGCATCGATTAACACTGTCGTTATTGGAGAATCATATTGGCTTGGTACCTCGAAATCGTCAATCATTACCTAAGTTTATAATTTAATACTTATTATACAATTTCATGAATTATTTTTATGAAATGTCTTAAAGCTATTAATATAGTTATTAACATAGGTGTACAGAATGGTACATAAGATCAAAGTATATCATTTTTGCAGCACAAGTTGAAAATGAATATACCAGAACAGAAATTACAAGTGAATATATCAGAAAAAGTGATACATATGACATTAATTTTTTGTGATAGTAATCATAATGTGACTCATGAATATTCTGTAGAGTACCCAAGAATCAATAAGATACAAAATAGTATTTTTACAAAAACATGTCTTGTGAAGGCTATTCCACGAAATGGGGCATGCACGGGGTAAGAATCTTTCCTCAAGCCTTCGAAACTTATGAAATTACAAGGGAACCAGTTATTGACGAGCGTCGATACATTTCTTGTAGGTAATAATTGATATAAGAAGGGGGTTGTATTGGTGTGCTAATCTATGAATGCATCGAAAACCGAGCAACAAATTCTTAAAAGTTATCGCATCTTTGATAGGAAGCCAGTGAATTCAAAATAGGAGCATCTTGAGAGAGTTGTTTAACAGTGTAACAGCGATTAGAGCTGTGGCGTTAATTGAAGCTTCTGAAGCTACACTGCATGTTCTGGTTCTTGGTAAATTAAACCAAATGGCTTTGTGAGGTATCAGTTCGATATCAGATCTTCTGTGATAAAGCACATCAATTTCAAAATAGGGAGAATATAATCTGAGCTATTATCACAATTGGTTTCGCCTACCACGTTTGGCGTTTGGGCGATGTTAAGATGAGGTCTTTCAACGATCGTCCACAGTAAAGCCTCAGTCACACATGCGCTGCTTCTGAGATCATTACAGAAGAATGGGTGTCCACCAGTAATGTTAAGAGCTAAATCTTCCATCTGATCATCAGCTTGCTGAGCGATGGCGAGGGTATCAATCACGACACCAGCCGCTTTGATATCTTGGAGAATATCATCAATGTATGGATGAACGTTCTCTTCCCCGTCACTCAGTAAGAAAATATAGTTGCCAAATGAGCCTCCTCCGAAGTTCTAAAATGTCAAAGGAATACGATTACTATAGTTTCCGATCGTGACTTTAATTTAAATGATAACCATTGATTATAAATTTTGTACATAGAAATATGTTTTCTTGCTTTAATCTGTATATCAAAATGTACGGAAAATTGTAAATGTTGGAAAATTAATGTAAATAAACGAACTGAAAGAAGTGAATGAATATGTCACATACGGTGTTTTCATTCTCTTTTCAAATATTAATCGGAAAATATATCCTTTACAAAGATCTGCATGTCCAAATACTGTTGCTTTCACATGTTCCTTACGACTTTATAACATAGTGGCAGAAGATTGAAATAGAGGCTCCAAGGCAGCAATAGTTGAATTAATTTAATAGCTGGGTGGTATTATTGAGTGCTATATAGTTGCTTATTGTTATCATTGTTATCAATATATCATTATTATTAATACTAATATTGTTATTAATTAATAAATTATTGTTGTTTTTTGTTGCTGCTGTTTTTATCATTATTACATATTATTATTATTATCATATCATATTCATCATCATCATCATTATTATTATTATTATTATCATCAGCATCATCATCATTTGAGGTGGAAGTAGTATTCCTATAGCAGTAGTAGTAGTATGTGTTACTAGTCATGCTAGTAGTATAAAAAAAAAACCTATACATGAAAAAAATACAATGGTTCCATCTCTGACTTTAAGAAAATAGTGCCAAGTGTATTATGTATGGAAAGTTTACCCTGACATCAAAAACTATTTTTAAAATAAGCTTTTCGTCAGGGTTAACTTCCAATTTAATCTATTTCAGCAATCGATGCACCTATACTCAGCCAAAATGAGGTAAATGCTGATCTGACAAGAATGTATGTTGGGCGCTGTAATAGCGTTATATATTTATTATTGTACAATGCGTCCCACAAAAACGAAACCGAGGTTTAGCGATGATTTATCATAATTTAATCACAAATACAATAGACAAGTGACCTATCAATGTAAAGCTTAGCATGTACTCTTTCAGCTGACATAACATACGTGATGTTTCATCCACGCATGACTGAGTAAAAACAATTTGAAGAAAGGATAGCAACAAAGTCATTTGGTGGGGGTATCAAAATTCCAAAAAGAAAATCACATGCCTAAAAAGTTCAACATCTGCTCTTTAATTTGTTAGCTAAATCGCAGAAAATGGTCAAGAAATAACAAAGCTATGTTTCTTCGAAACAATGCCTATATTTCCATAATTTCATGACACATACGTGTTTTTACCGGTTTCCCACCGAAGCCATCGCACAGTTAAGAAAAGACTTTCTGCATAGCTGATCGTCAACAAAACGGAGTGTCTAAAAGCAATCCTGTAAAACCTCTTCACTTTATAAAATTATTGGAATTCAAGCCTTATTTCAAATAGACAAAACTTTGTTATTTTTCGACCGTTTTCTGTTATTGAGGTATCAAATTAAAGAGCAGATATTGAACTTTTTTTAATGTGATTTTCTTTTACCACCCGCCAAGTGACTTTTTTTGGTTTCCTTTCTTAAAATTAGGTTTGCTCACTCATGCATGAATGAGGAATCTAAGTTATTTCAATTGAAAGAAGAGACCCTAAGCTTTACAATGATAGGCCATTTGTCTATTGTATTTGCGATTAAGGCATGATAAATCATCTATAAATCTCGGTTCGTTTTTTTGTGGGACGCACTGTATAGTAAATGTATCGCTTGTGTATCCCGCCACAATCTATGTTTTGGGGGAAAACGCCTTCTTCCGTAAATAAATCTGTATATATTTTTCTATGACAAATGATTCTGGAGAATTTATGTTGATTAATTATATTTTTAATGGAAGATATTATTTTGAATCAATAAATTTGAATGAATGTTTCAATCCATGATATTGAGACTGAAAAAGTATTGTTTACTTACTACGAGCATGTCTATAGCTTCAATTATCCCACAACCAATGCAGGTGGACCCGCCAGTAGAAGAAGGAAGAAGTTTCACCAGGTCTTCTCTTGAACTATCACCGTCTCTTATCTCCCGAAGATCTGCATGCGATTCAGCGTAAGAATGAAACGAAACCAGGCCTACTTCACTTCCAGCTGGTACAAGGTCCATGATAAAGATCGTTGCCGCCTGTATCAGCTTGTTGAAACGGTTTTCAATCTGAAGTGGATTTTTTTTTTAAGAACAAAATACATGTAACAATGCTCAATTTACTTTCAGCAAGAACACTGGCTGCAAAGGAAATCAACAATTATACGAAATTATTATTTCTATCCTACTTTACAACAAGCTCATACATGTAAAGAAAAATAATAATGTTGGTGAACCCAGTCTTGTATGATTATAGTGGGTGTATTCTTTCTGTCATTTCATGACATTTAAAAGAAAACCGTTTTACTATTCAATTTACTATTGCAATTTTCTCGCAGTAAAAAAGCAAAATGACCATTGGGATTGCATAAATCATGAACATTTCTTGATGAAATTTTGATACCAAACTTACATTCATGCTTCCACTTATATCAAGAACCAGTACAACTCGTCTCGTGCTAGGAGGCTGGAGAATCCTGAAGGATGGTTCAGTATTGGTGCCGGGGGGCATGGACGGATTATTCTCGTTTTGAAAATCTTCACTGTCGTACAACACCTCCCATGCGCTTTTTCCACATTTTTTGTTCTGAAGGTTGGGGGCTTGAAGGTTGTGATCCTTTTTGTTGCAGAATTTCATTATCTGCCAGAGAAAAAAAATAGAGTGAATGAAAAAAAACAGAGAATAATTAATAAGTATGCAACATATGTATTTTACACTGGATAGATTTTTAAAGAGAGAGAGAGAAAATAGACAAATAGTACATCTTTGCGAGGTAATGCATTCAGTTCCAACAAAAGTTTATTTCCAAGTATTAGCCGAATTTTTCGGCGTAAACCTCGCGTCTTCGTCGGGGACATGTGAATGATGTTTATTTAAGTAAATATTTCACGACGCTTCGTAAAACATTTTTTATCATACTTTTTGTTTGTTTGTTTTATTTTATTTTTGTTTTACACAATATAGGCTTATGAAGATTTCGTTCCCCCGAAGAACATAATGCGACTACTTCCTTACCTTTTCTTCACAATGTGAACCAAAAAGTAGCGATGAACATGAACCGTCTGGGCAACGAACATCCTGAAAGGTGCAGTCCTCGGGGCATTTGCCTTCATGATTTTTTTGACAAACCTCTGCATCTCGGTCAGCGAGTATACCAGAGAGATCTCGAGAACATCTTGTCCCTTCGCATTTACCGTTATGAATGTAATTTGGCTCAGACGAATCATCACCAGTATAGTGCTCAGGCATCAAACTCCATCTTAATCTGGCCCAATTACGGACTATGTCCATTTCTGAGGACGAAAGATAATAAAAGACACCGTGGCACGTCAGGAGCCTGATACATTGATATAATTCCTTTTTTTGTAATTGCAGCTTATAACTTAAACATGATGATCAAATTGACACAAGAGACACAGGAGGTTATTTTCAAAGGAGCTTTCATAATCATTGTCATATAGAATTTCGGTATTCCTAAAAAAAAATCTATGTGATGCAGTAAGCCTTTAAAAATCCAACTCTCTCATATCGGTCTCTTGATAAAGTTAAAATAAACCCAGTTTGAAAATACCTCTGTTTTTGAGAAAGATCTCTTCCAGAGAATGTGAAACACATTCATATGAGATATTTTTAATTGATAGACAGACTGGTTTTTCGAACAGGAAGATGTGGTTCGACGAGCCATCTAATTTTCGACCACTCTCTCGCTCCACTCCCTCGCATTCAAGACTTACTGTGGCATGTGCCACTCTGTACATATCCCGTTGTCATTGCCAGATTATTCCCTTCCTTTCCGCAACTCAAATGGTTCACAACCTTGGGATCAGTAGACTCGTCACCAAAGTGTATCCGAACATTGGCCCGATTGTAAGACTGGGACTGGGCTATCTCGTAGAACGGTTTTCTAGTCCAAGACCTTGGGACTAGGATGAGTATTTCTTTCCAAAAAGCTCTGAACTCGGTTGCACTGAAGAGAACAGGCGAGCCACTTTTAAACATATTCTGTAACAAAAAAAAGGATACAGATACGATAGAAGTTTTCAAACTTTTTGTGTTTGTAATACTTATTTTCTTAACGTTTTTATTTCTTGACATTAATTTGTATTCTTTATTTTTCCATTTCTAAAAATGTGAATCATTATGCAAAATATCAAGGGTTGATCAACATACACCGATATAATTCCAGGTAATTGATATCTTTAGACCAATTACAGAGTGAAATTTTAAGCAAGCCTATAGTTTAGAGAAATGTTGAATAATTAAAATCATAAATTAGCTATGGTAAATAAAAAAAAAGACTTCCGTCGGTTATTGTAAGCCTATAGATTTAGTTTTTTCGTATCAGAAGCTATTTAAATGTATATCCCGTCTTTATCCAATTTTTAGGAGTTGTTTTTAACAAAAGAAGAAACAAAATCGTAATTCTCAAATATATCAGATTCACTTCGCATATATCACACATGTGCTGCTATGGTGAAATCTTCTCATTACATCTGACTTGATATAACATGCGAAAATAAATAATATTACCATTAAAATAAAATTAGTATTAATATCAACAACAATTAGAAGAATATATTACTAATGCAGAGTATTTTTTACAGGTCAAGTGACACATGCGAGTTATAATTTGGCCCCAAGTGACCCTCCTTATGATTAATGTGAGTCAAATTACACAAAAAGTGAGTCAAATTATATGACACAAATAATGTGTGACACACTGAGGTGCGTCATTGTGATATTTTAAGTGTATCGTTTCACACAATAGAAGTTAATAAGTCATCCGTCTAACCTAGTGTGCTATCTGACTCAATTAAGTGTGTCATTTGACTCTCACTTATTGAACGGGGTGGGGTCAACTGGAATAGAGAAGTTAACGAGTCATTTGACCACTAGCGTACCTAAGGGGGGCAGGGGGGCAGACTGCCCCCCTGACGAGTCACAAGCAACAACAAAAAGAAGCGAAAAAAGGGAAAGAAAAGAGAAAAGAGGGAAAAGGAAAGAGAGAAAAAAAGGGGAAGGGGAAAAAGAAGAAAGAGGTTAAGAGAAAGGGGAAAACAAAAACTGGACTGCAGACTGTCGGAAAAAATGATAAACTGTCAGGCACACGGGACTGTTCCAACTGATTTGTTTTTTTAGTTCCACCATCTTTGTTGGTAAATGTCAATTTAACTGTACACTTTTATCGGTAAATTGTGATTTTTACGCAATGCGACTTTTAGAGCTCTCTGTACCGATAGTGAGCATGGACTGGGCTGACCAGGGACAGATAAAAGGTAGAGAATAACTTTTAGGTAATATAATTATAACAATAAAAATTTTGCTCGAGCTACGTGCTAGCATCAATTTTTTAGTTGGGTTGTACTGGGTACCTAAGATAAATGTCTAGTTTTCAGGTTGAAATATCAACAATTTTCAGCTCGCACTTCGCGCTCGCGTCAATTGATTAGTTAGAAACCAATTTGTTCATGGTTACTAAAAGTGCTTACAATTTCCAGTTCTTAAGTCGGAATATCAAAAGTTTTAGCTCGCCCTTTGCGCCCGCACGACTGTTTAGATACCCATCTTGTAAAACTGATTAGAAAGTCTAGTGTCCAGTTAGGAATATCAAAACTTTTAGCTCGTGCTTCGCGCTTGCATAATTTATTAGGGAAGATATCCATCCTATTCATAGTTAAGTGCACAAAATGTATCGTTTTAGGTCTAAATTTTTAGAAAATTTCAACTCGCGCTTCGCGCTCGCATCAATTAATTATTCAGTTAGAAACCAATTTGTTCATGGTTACTAAAAGTGCTTAGAATATCCAGTTCTTAAGTTGGAATATCAAAAGTTTTAGCTCGCGCTTTGCGCCCGCACGACTCTTTAGATACCCATCTTGTAAAACTGATTAGAAAGTCTAGTGTCCAGTTAGGAATATCAAAACTTTTAGCTCGTGCTTCGCGCTTGCATAATTTATTAGGGAAGATATCCATCCTATTCATAGTTAAGTGCACAAAATGTATTGTTTTAGGTCTAAATTTTTAGAAAATTTCAGCTCGCGCTTCGCGCTCGCAATTATTATTTTTATAAAATTTTAGTGTAAATTGTTAGGCACGTGCAATTGAAAGTGAAGACTTTTTAGGGGTGGGGCTTGTCAAATTTTTGTAAACAAAATGTCCCCCTTGAAAATCCTGGATCAGCCCCTGGGTTGGATATAGATGAGTACTGTTCGTCGGACGTCAGTAATCGGTACTGATATCGGTCGGTAAAGGCCTAGCTATACCCCTGCTTACACATTCCTCTGGTTATTACCGTCCCCCCTTTCTATCCTATGTACCTGATCCCTTCGTCCGCCTATCTATCTTTTCCAATTTCAATTCCCTCAACCTTCTGACATTCCTGCCAGTGACTGAGTGATTTTCCTTATATCTAGTGATATATCATGTTACTGTCGCATATATTTTCACGTTCATATTTATTTTTTGTATGAGTGAATGGATGCATTTATTTTTGTTTTAACTGTGTATAATTTATGGAAATAAAACAAATGCAAATCAATACATGAATACAACTGATTTCAATGTCAAATACCTCTTTTATAACGTCTCCAAATGAGCAAAATTGGGAACATAATGTAAACACATTCAAAGAGGAATAAAAAAAAGGTATTTTAATATAAACATTGCAATTACCACTTGATTAGAAATATATCGATCACGATCCAATACATTTTCATTTCTGGAATGATATACAAAAAGAATTAATAATTTCGACAATAAAGTGCATTCGCCCGATAGCAAATATCAGTAGTAGCAAGATCCCAACTGTGTTATTGGGCACCCACTGGGTAACCTGTCCCACCTTCAGTGCCACTTCCAGACCTACACATCCAAACGTGTATGGGGGGCTGCAAAATGCAGGGCAACGAGGACTAAGAGGTGCCCAAATATCCTCGTGTATTGGTAATTTGATGACCGAATGTATAATTTCTGCAAGTTTCATATCATGTAAAAAGGCTAAATAATAATTGGAAAAAAAATGTTCGCTCGCTCGAAAATTTAAAACTGTGAAGTTGATATTTGGGCAATGATCATCAGCCCCCTCCCCTTGAAAACTTGTGCCTATACGCCCATGCCTACTACCCCCCCCCCCCCCACCTTGCTCATTTTTGTCGCTTGCCCCCCCCCCCCCCTGACGAAATATTACAGGTACGCCACTGCATTTGACCTTGGAAAGTTTTGTGTGAAGGGGTATCTCACCGGGCTACTATACTTCGCCACTAGTTTGCGACTCCAGATTTGGCCGGAGTCTCTAAGGAGTCGTACAAAAAGACAAACATGCTCGATTTTCGAAAACTTTTTTCCATTCTTCGCAAGGTCTCCGACTCCTGAGACGTCTCTGCGGAGACATCTCAGAGACATCGCAGAGACCAGAAAGGCTCGTAAGAGACACACTAATTCACCAGAGGAGACGTCTCTGCGACATCGCAGAGACTACAGTCGCGGAGACGTCTCCAACACCAAAGTTTATTCGGTCTTACCAAAGAAACAATTTTTTGCCCGGCAGTCGCGGGAAAATTGCTGCAAAGTAGTCATTCCGAAATCTCGGGTTATAACTCTGATACGTCGCTGCAACTAAGAAAGGTCTCCAAGACGTCGCAGCGACAACTTGGAGACTTTGCAGCAGCATCCCCAAGACTGTCGGGCAAAGTAATTGTCTTCTTGTCTGGAGACGTCTCTGAAATACTGCCGAGGTCTCTCTTTGGCTAGCCCTAAGAAATTTTTATGTTAGATGGTCTCTGAGACGTCGCAGAGACGTCAGATATGACCTTACGATAAACTTGCCATAGAAAGCATCTTCTTGTTCTTACGTGGATGAGCTGATTTTGTTGTAAAATAAAATATTGGAAAAAAAATCATTTACTATTGGGTAAAATTATGTATGTGGGTTGTATTTATAAAGTGTTCAAATTTATATCTAGTCAACTATAATAACTAAGTCAACTCAACACTTATTGATCAGGAAATTTCAGGGAAAATCAAATGACCGGATCCATTGGTGGTATTGAAATAACATGACAACGGAAAATGATATAAAATCAGTCGAAAAGCTTACTAGTAATCATTAAAAAAAAATTCTACCAAAAGAATATAATATAAAAAAGTAGCCGGTATAGAACAGAGATAGTTACATACATTTCAGTAATAGAGTTGAACTAGCTCAAACATTATCTACCGCCAATGCTGGAACTGAATGCATTATACAAACCTTGATGTTATCGATAATGGTAAGGTTTTCTTCAACTCCTTCGTGGATTGCTACAAGTATATTCTTAAACTGTCCATCTTTCAGGATAATTTGATTGACATCCTGACTGACTACTCTTGAATTAAGGATGACCAAAATACTTGAAAGAAAACACAAAATCCTACAAGAAATCATCGTGTCCTTATAAAGAAGTAAACATCGGGAAAGTAAGCGTCTTTCGTCAGTTCATTCGCAGTGTGCTTAATTTGTATAATTACTGATTTTTTCCAAATGATATTTACTAATTGATATTTGATTTTAAGATAATCATTAATCCCATTAATGTTTGTTACATTGTGGGGTATCCAAATATATGGAGCAAAGTGCAATAAGTGAGCGATATGATATTGCAATTAGTAAAAAGGGGAAATTGTTGATAAATCAAGAAAGCAATGTCTATATAAATTATTTCACATCACTCACTCTGAATAAACATGATACACGTGTTGGAACTCCCCGTTTTTCCAAAAAGCATAATGGCACTATTCAACCCCGCAAACTAGAAGTAAAACAAAATGAAAAAGACCCTTTTATCAGTAATGAAAACTATTTCAACATAGCATGATAAATAATAAGCGGAATTAAAACCATTATTAGAAAACCCTTTCTAGAAATATTTCACGCGTGAGTGTGTTTTACTTTTTGGAATAAAGCTATGGAGATTAATTCTCCATCATTTTTACCGCAGCCGCGGCATTAATAATCACGCCAATTGTAAATGGACTCGATCATTTATCAATGACATTGATTCCTTAAGATTGAAAATTAATAGGATTGCCTATTTTGAAAGGCTAAAAATTAAGAGGTTCACATCTGTCAGTTATCCTGTATTTTCGTGAATCACAATTATCACATTTATCTGTAAAGAAACCAATCAACAAACGAATGTTTTATCCCTATAGATATCTGACACATTTATGTTACGCTTTGAAAATATTGGGCACACATCTCATTCAACCAATCACCATTAATCTAGAAAATATCAGTGGTTGTCACCTTGCCCCATTAACATGATTGAATTCTAATAAAAGGGACGTCACTCGGTGACTCGGGGTATAATACCTGTCCCCGGAACTTACTATACCTGAACTATGATTATCTTTTTTTAACTGAAATTCTTTGTGTTTTGCAAACTCGCTCTACGAGACAAGTTATCATCTTCCGCTTTATTTACATTCTCATTCCCGTTTTTCCTTATTCTTCTTCTTTCTTTATTCGTTATCTGAAAGCTTTAAAAACGAAACACGAATCAAGGTCGACAATTTAATGCCACATCCTGGTCAATCAATCTTAAACAAGAACTTTGTTCCTTCTCTGTGAAAAAGATTTCAACTGGCTACACTGGCACGTCTTCATTTATGGTCCATTTTTTACGAATCAAATCGCATGTACGTCCTCTGATGTTAGATTGGGAACCATTCAGGCTTTATCAATCACAACATATAAGACATTATTTTTGTTGTGTATTAGAGAAAAAACTAATTTCGCTCGGCGAAAGAAAACAGGAGAAAGATGAGCTACAAAATTTTGATTTCGGTAACGCTGCTTTCTGAAGTATTTCTTCTAGGAGTGGTAGCGGAGCAGAAAAATATCATCACTTTGGGAGATGGGGCCTACTCAAACCTCCTCATCGCAATAGATGCAAGTCTTCCTGAAGATCCTAAGATCATTGAAAACATCAAAGTAATGTGAAATTCATTTATTTTCATAGATCAATACCTAAGTTTATGGAAGCTGGATAGATTGAAATTTTAGATTTGTAGCAGGAAAGTTGTCGTTTTGAATTAATCAACTTTTCTATACAAAGAAGATTTAAATGCAAAAACTTATTGATTTTTATTTGCAATGATTTGATTATTGGTTATATAAAATATCGCCTGTACGTGGAATGTGTATTTCTTTTTTTCTTTATCTTAATATTTGATATTTCATGATAAACTCCAAAAGAAATAGTAAGTGCGAGACTTCACCAACTGGAGCGTTGTGGCCCAGTGGATTAGTCTCCGGACTTTGAAACAGAGGGTCGTGGGTTCGAATCCCAGCCATTGCATAATTTCCTTCAGCAAGAAATTTATCCACATTGTGCCGCACTCGACCCAGGTGAGGTGAATGGGTACCCGGTAGGAAGAAATTCCTCGAATGCTCGAGCGCCCGATCAAGGTAGCCGTGCTAAAGCCGGGGTATAATAATAATAGCAGGGCCCGCTGGGAGAACAGTTTTCGGAACTGAAGTGGCTACCCTGGGTAAATATGCCGTTATTATTATTATTATTATCATAACTCTTTCATTCGCTTATTACCGATTTATTTAAATGTTGTATGATATTCAGATATTAAATTTGGATAAATTACACCAAAGAAGCCTGTCACTATTAAAGTCTATAAATTTTATGGTGTGGATATGATATGACGTGTGATGTGTTTTATTGGACTTATTTTGCGATTTTGCATTTCTTTTTACATAATTCCACTTCACAAGCATTTCAAAGCATGAAACTGATTGACATGTTCATCTTAATCTGATTTTAATGGATTTTTCCATGGATAAGCCAGTTTGATGTACTTCCATCCAAGACAGTTTATTGCCTGATTTGAACTTACCTTTGATAATTCAAAAACAACATTTCAGTTCGAATAAGCGGCATAAGGGCAAAATATGTGTGTGTGTACAAAGATCTTTCAGAAATCAGTTGATGGGTGTTGATATGTTATAATGTACAAAACGCAAAGTTTCCGTTTTTAAAATATTTTTTTTCGCTTGGTCGCTCAATTTTCTCGCATACAACTAGTTAAAACTCATTTGTAGGGTGTCGTCACAAACCTGCATTAACGTCGATTCTCATGCACTAAGTCATAAAAAATCACCGCACAGATGTTATCTGATTTATTCAAAACGCGACAAGAAAAGAGCAGAGCAAATAGGGAAATTGATCAATTGATATCAAATCAATTACACACGTATCTATAACGCGGAGCGAAAACAACGTGGCAATTGTAGACTTGTTTATTCTGCCACATTCATGTCTTTATAATCATGATAATACACAATCAAAGTCCCCTATTGCTTTTATTAACTGAACATAATTATGTTGGTTCTGTCAATATGATTTCGGTAACAATGCAATTAGCAAATTACATTTGAGACATGATTTTATCGCAAATGCAGAGGGCTTTGATTGTTCCATGCATAAGAATGTAAAGAATTTAAGACATTAACAAGATATCAGCATAAATACACGCAATATTGCTCATCTTGTAAAAACAAAGTTGGTTAAAACAATTCAGGAATGGGATTGTGCTGAAAAAAATTAACGCTTTTATTGTAACAATTCTAAATTGGCTGTGAATGCATAAAAGAAAATACAATTTGAGAAATCTAAAAGGAAAGTTGTTTGTGTTTGAAAATGAGATAACATTTAATACATGCAAATCTCAAATTTGTCCGCTTGATTATTTCAGTTAGGGGATTGTGCAATTTATATGGCAGCGAGAGAAAATGATGTCCATCCATAGACCATAGAGCTATAGTCCATGCATAGACCATGTGATATCACTTCTCTCTCACCCACGCCACCCCCCCCCCCCCCTCCACCCCCTCTCTCTCTCTCTCTCTCTCTCCCCCTCTCTCTCTCTCGATCTCTCTTTGTCAAAAACCACCTTTCCATTTTACCTGAGTGCTGCAACATACATGTCAGAGATCCTTGGGAGGGGAGTCGACTGTCGACCCATTTCCATTTCTCGTTTTATCCCTCTCCTATTCCTTTTTGTGCATATTCTGTCTCTCGTATGGCAAGCCGTTTTTACATTAATCCTATTTCTTGATATCAAGAATTCATTTCTTGATATCGAGAATTCGATTTCTAAGAAATTAAATCCTTGATATCAAGAACTGAATTCTTGATATCAAGGATTTAATTTCTTTATATCAGAAATTCGATTTCTTGATATCATGAATTGCTATTGCTTAACTACACAAAATCATTTCTTGATATGAAGAATTCGATTTCTTGATATCAAGAATTCGATTTCTTGATATCAAGAAATGAATTCTTGATATCATAGAATTCTTGATATCATGAATGAATTCTTGATATCTCTTGATTTCGAACGCAAGACTATTGCAAGAATTATTTGTATATCGAGCACAATAGTATTGCACAAATGTTTTTTTTTTCCAGCTCAAAAGTTATGCAGAATTGAAATTCATAGTTGATTTCCATCGCACAAGTAATGCAGAAATTCATTCTGATTTCGAACTCAAAAACTTGTGCACGAATTCATCTCGTACCAAGCGGCCATCTACAGCGCGTCCCCAAAAAATGTCCCTCTGACATAGGGCTGAGTTAATTCTAAAATGTGGTAGTATTCTAAAATAAATGTTCATGAGTAGAAAGCTCATTTCAAGATCTAACTTCTATGAAAATTTCATTGGTCGCGCTTCAGCGGTTTTGAATACACACTCTGTTACGTAACAGTGATGCATTTTAGCCCATTCCAAGTTTGCAGCACTGTTGCATTTCTGCATTGTCTATGGCATGTTTACCCCCATTTTTACATCCAGGATCTGAGCAGGGACATTTCCCTAATCATAATCATATCCAGGCTCATCAAATCATAAACTTGGGCATGTTCAGAAAGCCAAGAAACATAAAAAAATAAGTTTGTTTGATGATTCACAAGGGGAACCAGTGCACCAACTTGAAAGAAAATGTACCGGTAAATGATGGATGAGTAAAATAAGTTGAAAGACCAATGAAATTTGTATAGAAGTTAGAACGTGAGATGAGCTTCCAAGTTCCATACACTTTATTGAGAGTGTTTTTTATTTTTTGAAGTAATTTAGCCGCATATCAGAGGGACATGTTTGGGACGTGCTGTAAGTGTACGTATGCAATTTTTTGGTCCGAAATCACGTTGCCAGCTTACAGTTCATTTACTGTCTGTGTGATATTTCTTATAGAATATTTTAATGTTATACTGTTTAAACACAAACCCATGACTACTATTCCTAAAACTATTTTAACGTGATTTTTGTCCCATCAAAATTACTTGTTGTAAAATATATGAAAAGATGTGGTCCAAAAACCTAAAACGGCAACATTCATTTCATGATATGATACCAAAAGACAATGCACACACCTGTATCAAAGATCACCCCGTGTCTTTAATATCACAGCCACGTTTTTACTGTACAATTCATTTTAGAAATTTTTTGCTACGTCAAATTAAATTATATTGGCAGATTTGATTGTTTTTAGCAAAAAAGGTCAAAATTAACTTACAAAGCACCCATTGGAAAAATAATAAATTGGCCATATATAATTCATGCGGAAATAATGAATATGCGTAATTTGTAAGTATTTTTTTAATACTTATTTTGCTTTTAAAATATCAGATCTGACGTCATTATTCCAAATAAAATACGAGTATGTTTTACATTAAACCATTAAGAAAAACGCTAAGACATATTTATTGCACAAGTGAAATTTTTTACAACGTTACTGGTTTGTCAACGGTTATATTGGCAACATAGAAAGAAATAATTTCGTGATATGTTACCGTTTTATATATTTTCAAATACGTTTTTATTATGATGATTTGATTAAAATTACCTGATCTAGAAACGAATATATATTTTTTAATTTTTATAATGAACATGCACTAATTCTGATGCGCAGAGCCTATTGGCACTCTCAGAATAAATTCTGCCAGTCGGAAAGCGAGAGCAGTTTGTTTACAACACGAATCCATGAGTACGTGGCGTAGGTAGTTTGCATGCGCATACCCAGGGGCTGAACGGGATTGTGTATTATCATCGTGCACAAGTTTTGAGTTCGAAATCGAATCACAGTACAATCGTGCACAAGTTTTGAGTTCGAAATCGGATCACAGTATAATCGTACACAAGTTTTGAGTTCGAAATCAGAATGAATTTCTGCTTTAATTGTACGCTGAAAATCAGCTATGAATTTCAATTCTGCACAACTTTTGAGTTTGTTTGTGCTCGATATCCAAATTGATTCTTGCAATGATTTTGTGCTCGAAATAAATCACGAACAATTCTTTATATCAAGAAATGAATTTGTGATATCAAGAAATCGAATTTCTGATATCAAGAAATCGAATTCCTGATATCAAGAATTAGAATTCTTGATATCAAGAATTAGAATTCTTGATATCAAAAATTATATTTCTTGATATCAAGAATTCACTTCTTGATATCAAGAATTTAATTCTTGTTCTTGATATCAAGAAATCGAATTCTTGATATCAAGTAGGCCTAATAGGATTAAATGTTTGAAGACGGCTTGCCATACTCTCGCACATAATTATTTTCGTTTGGGCGATAATCAGACTTAAACCTAGGATATTTTACTGATCAGGTCCGTATAAAAGAAAGAGCAATAACCCCGATTTGCTAAACCAATCATTCATAATGATGAATTTCAGTCTTTGAATATATAGTGGAGCAAATCTGAGTGTTGTTCGCAACCATCACCTAGCAACTACAAATACATCTTTTCACAATTAAGGATTCGACACGACTCCGATGATCTTGCAAATACCGTCATTGTCGGTGTAATAATTGATTTGTCGCTTGGCGGATGATTTATTTCTGCCTTGGAAATGTGATTAAAACATAATCAAGTTCGCGAAGTAAAATCTGGAGATAAAATTAATTATAAGTTACAAGTTGAAATGAGATAACATTTCTTCGCGATTTAAAGTCCAATCTATATTTGTTGTAATAGGGGAATTTGTGGGGGGAAGGTAGGACGTATCCGGGTACATACATTATTTGTTCGGTCAGATATAATGTAGACAAGTCTGTTTGCTGCTCAGAAGAAAACCTTGAAAAAAAACATTCGTATCACAGTTCTGTTAATATTCATAGCTTAGAGCTAATAACATTCTTCACTGATACTTATTTTACATTAGTTACCCCCCCCCCTCTCTATCTCTCCCTCTCCCTCGCTCTCATAATTCTGTGAATATTTTGATCGCTCAGAAATTATCTATCTACATTGCAATATATTTTTCTGATTCTAATGTTTGTCATCAAAGTCATCCATGGCCACTTTATTTATTATTGCTTTAATTTGACAAAGCGCGCGTTTACCATACCCTTTAGTTGTTTATGTGAAGGGCATCCATCTTCAGCCAGTTATCATAACATACATACACTGTAAAAACTGAAGTGCTAATTTGGCACTTACAGTGCTTGTATAGTGACTGCACTACGAGTGCTGATTTTCTAGTTCAAATTTAAACTAGACAATCAGCGCTCGTAGTGCAGTCACCAGTGGCGTACCGTGGGTCACGGCATTGGGGGGGCACCAGCAAAAATTTTGAGTCATTTAGTGAGCGCGCGAAGCGCGCTCAGTTGCCAGGTATACTGTCCTAATAGAGATATTTTAAGGACAATGCCATTGATCGGATATATGTATCTCACTGGTCAAATAATGCGAGCGCGAAGCGCGAGCTGAAAATTTTTGATATTCAGACCTAAAATTAGATATTATAATCAAATTTTTGTAATCATGATACGTATATCTGTCTCGCTAAACAATGCGAGCGCGAAGCGCGAGCTGAAATTTTTGGGTATATTGACCCCAAACAGGGAGATTTTAAGGACTATATTTTAGGAATCCATTAAGAGTATACATGTTTTACCATAATCATCTAAAGCGATTGCCAAGCGCTTGCTGATTTTGTTAGAATTACATCTAAACACATGAAGCACTTTTTGTAGTCATTTTAACGATGATTATCATACGCATCACACTAATCAAATATTGCAAGCGCGAGCCTAAAATTTAGACAATTCAAACCTGTAGTGGGGATTTCTAAGGCTTGCCTGTAGGAATTCACTAAGACCATACGTATTTCACTAACCAAATGATGCGAGCGCGAAGCGCGAGCCGAAAATTTTTGGTATTCAGATCAGAAAAAGGGACATTTTAAGGACTGATTCTAGGAATTCATGCAGAGCAGACATATCTCACCAATCCACAAATGCGAACGTAATCACGGACATGAAATGTTTTATATTAAGACCTTAACATGGGACAATCACTTTAAGTAGTCATGAAAAAGAAGCATATGTCACTACATAAAACAATAACTCGAAGTGCAAGGATATATATTTGGTGTATATTGACTTGAAAACGGGAGGTTTTAGTACAACAGGATTATATATCTCGTTAAGCAGACAATGCGAGCATTAGGAACAATGAAGACATAGGCCCTGAGCAAAGTATGTTTCATAAAGTTATGATGAAAATGTTCCTTATGTAATGTAACATAACACAATTATAATATAATATAATATAATATAATATAATATAATATAATATAATATAATATAATATAATATAATATAATATAATATAATATAATATAATATAATATAATATAATATAATATAATATAATATAATATAATATAATATAATGTAATATAATATAATATAATATAACATTAAAATGAATAATAATTTCATCTTTCCTACTACGTTTTTCTTCCTTTCTCCCTCTTTTCTCCTTTTCCCCGTTTTTTTTTTTTTTTTTTTGGTCAGCCGATTGGGGGGGCACGTGCCCCCCCATGCCCCCCCCCCCCGTAGTTACGCCACTGGCAGTCACTATACAAGCACTGTAAGTGCTAAATTAGCACTTCATTTTTTACAGTGTAGCTGTCTGAAAAAAATTATGTTGAATCTTTAAGTTTAATTTGATACCACATTGAAAAAAAAATTACGAAGACGCGGGCTTTCCGTCAAAAATTTTGGTGGAATCCAATAAAAACCCAAAAATGCAATATATTGTTTATATTATTTTATTCAGCGTTCTTTTCTATTATATTCCCCTCCTCTTTCAGACGATGTTTACATCAGCATCTCAGCGTCTCTACCTCGCCAGCAAGCAGCAAGTCTACTGGAAACACATCAAGATTCTTGTCCCAAACACTTGGTCCGTACAGAGCCAATATCAATTTTCTCGGACCGAAACGTTAGAGTCGGCGAACATCGTAGTGCACGACTTTCCAGATGATGAACCTTTTGTGGATAACTTTGCAGGATGTGGGAAAGAAGGTTATCTGATGCACATTACACCAGGATATATTCTTCAAGAAATGTACCGAGAAAACAAATATGGCCCTACCGGTGAGCACTCGATCGTTTTGGCTGACACCATCTTTAAGAGAGGGGGGGGGGGTGTGTATGTGTTCGAGGGTTTGTAATGACCTACTTCCGGGACATTTTCTCACATTTTATCCATCAACCGGGGATGTCTCTGGTCCTGATAATCATGCAAATGAATTCCTCATCTCGTTTCAAACCGTTTAAACCCATGATTTTAAAAAGAGTTTTCGTTCGGCCAATTAAATTAAAGTTGTTTTGTAGGGCGGTAGGAACCGCCTGCTCATGTATGCTAAAAAAGTTGGTGGATCGTGAATGTGAGTGGGTGGGTGTGGTGGGTGATTATTAGACCGTAAACAAATTAAAACACTGCGTTCATGTTTCATGTGCGGATGGGGGTGGGTGTGCTTGAGGGAGTGTGTAAACAAAAACTTTCTCTCTCGATCGCACTCACCACTGGCGTAAATCCGTGTTGATGGGTTGGGGGGGGGATGATTGAAATATTTTGGCATTTTTTTTGCAATCATGTTTTTAGATATGCAAGGAATTGTCATTGATATGTCCACAGTGGCGTACCGTGGGTCACGGCATGGGGGGGGGGGAGCACCAGCAAAAATTTTAATCACTGAGTGAATGACCTAATAGAGACATTTTAAGGACAATGTCATTAAACAGATATGTATCTCACTGATCAAATAATGCGAGCGCGAAGAACGAGCTGAAATTTTTTTTTAAATCACACCTAAAAATGGGACATTATAATCAAATTTGTGTAATCATGAAAGGTACCTGTCTCGCTAAACAATGCGAGCTGAAAACTTAGATAATTCAGACCTGAAGTGGGACATTCTAAGGTTTCTTTGTAGGAATTAACTAGGACCATACGTATTTCATTAACCAAATGATGCGAGCGCGAAGCGCGAGCTGAAATTTTTTTATATTCAGATCAGAAGAAGGGACATTTTAAGGACTGATTTTAGGAATTCATGAAGAGCAGACATATCTCACCAATCCACTAATGCGAACGTAATCACGGACAGGAAATGTTTCATATATATGAAGACCTTAACATGGGGCAATCACCTTTGAGTCATGAAAAAGAAGCATATGTCACAACATAAAACAATGATAACTCAAGTGCTAGGAAATATATTTGGTTTATGTTGACTTGAAAACGGGATGTTTTAGTACAACAGGATTATATATCTCGTTAAATAGACAATGCGAGCACCAGGAACAATGAAGACGTAGGCCCTGGGCAAATTATGTATCATAAAGTTATGATAAAAATGTTTCTTATGTAATGTAACATAACATAATTATAATATAATATAACATTTTAATGAATAATATTTTCTTCTTTCCCACTACGTTTCTCTTCCTTTCTCCCTCTTTTCTCCTTTTCCCCCTTTCCCCGTTTTTTTTTTGGTCAGCCGATGGGGGGGATGTGCCCCCCATAGTTACGTCACTGTATGTCCATATGGCAAATACCCCTCCAATATCATTATCTTTTTTTACCCCATGATGGTTTTTAATGGTTTTATTAGAGATTACATTCAATTTTTTTTTACATTCCATCTTAATCCCTTCCCAAAGACCCCAACATTGATGAATTCGAAGAAACGGGGGTTTCTCTTCAATGTTATAATAAGGACATAAGTATTTCGTTTGGAAATGGTGAACTGGCTCTTTATTTGCATTTTATGATTCAATAATATTGTTTTATTTGTTAAGCGGTATTTTTGGAAGAATTTTCACCAATAAAACAATTATCTTTTGTGATTTTTTTTTCATTTCTTTCGTAAAAAGTGGGGGGATGTTTGTACAGGCCACCCCCCCCCCTCCTCGAAAAGTGGGGGGGGCATATCCCCCCATCCCCCCGGGATTTACGCCAGTGGCACTCACACACCCACACACACCATAACACACCCCGCCAGCACACCCAATACTGGCATTCGAGTACGCACAAATAAACTTCACATTTTAAACAAGGGCAAAAACCGAACTGAGGACGTCCCATGTTTGAAGTCTATTGTCTCAAATAATATGTGTTTGCGTGAAGGGGTACAGTTAAAACATATATACATGTACAACCTGGTAAAAAGCTTGCTTCACAATGATTGGAACGAGGCCAATGTCCTTGCTTATAAAACATGATCGTAGATGTACAAGATTTAGTACCAAGTCATCGGGTATGTCGTCTTCCTTTAAGCAATTTCCTCGATTAGCCTCATCATAACTGTAACATGCACGTGAGGGTGTGTGTGTGTGTGAGGGTGAAGGATGGACATGTGTGGGGTGTGCGAGAGACGATTGGTGTGAGATAAATCGGGCGAAGATTTTAGATTACTACAGTCTACCATCGATTTTCACTCAACGGATCTACAGCCCTTACTTTCTGAATTTAATGAAATGTCTACCCCCCCCCAAAAAAAAAAAAGATGGGGGATATTGAAGAACGACAGTAAGAACGTATATTTCGCTCACTCACTTTCCTCCACAGTTGTTGCATTGTGTATCACATTCTACGTATGATTTTCGATCAATACACTTTTTGTCTCTTTTCCTGTATTTTATCTTCTTTAAAAAATAATCAGACAGTGTCTTGGTTCGAAATTGGGGTTATCTTCGCTGGGGATTATTCAAAGAACATTATGATCCTGATGACGTCAGAGAGGTTGGCGCCCCTGCCTATGATATACCCGGTGGAGGTACTGAAGGAACGCGCTGTTCTCTCAAGATCAAGGGAGAAGTTTTATACGCCGACGGTCGTCCGTGTCAGAAAACACCCAACAGTGATTTCGATCCATCCTGTAGATTCGTTCCAAATACTGCAGGGCAGACAGCGACCGCTTCGTTGCTATTTGGAACCAGGATTGCTCCCGTACATTCCGTGAGTCCCACATTGTTTTTAATTTTCAAGGGAGAGGACTGACTTAGCGGTGGATTGACCAGAGCTAGATGCAGCTGTGTACAAATAAATTTTCCGCCCAAAGGGGGGGGGGTCATTGTTACCAACATAGGAACTATTTAAAAAAAGGAAGGGACTTGGTCCTCGTCACCACTCCCCAACAAGAACGTTATTAAGAAAAACTCTATCAAAGTTTTAATGTTATGAATATGCAAGACACATTAAAAGCCAATTACCAGACACCGAATATATACATATTCAATTACGATATAATGATGATAATAAATTCGATGGTCTGCTCGATTTCGAAATTTATTCCTCCACCACTGCCTGTACATTAAAAAGATACTGAATGCTTAAATACACTTAAGTATTGACAGGTTTACATGACTCGGTAACCACTGTTTTACCATGTAAGAGAAACATTTTTTTTCTCCCAAAGAGAACTGGTTGTGTCTTCGTCACCAGATCGTCATTCCCATATGAATTCATTGTATTTCATTTTTTTTTAATCTTTGTATTTCTACAGGGCTCCTTTGTAAAGTAGGCCGTTGGGCTCTGAAAGGACTACCCTGTTTTGAATAAAACTGAATAAATAAATAAATAAATAGATAACTGTATCTAATATCTTTCTATACGTACATTATGTATACATTATTATAGCGAGCCATGGTCACTATGAATCCCACATCATATCATTAACTATTTTTAACTATTATAAGTAATCTACTTTGCCATCAAATTGTAACATTTACCAGTGATACGTTCAATATCATTTAGAAGAAGAAGCAATATAAACAGGCCAGGTCATATGAAATGTATACTCTTTGACTAAATATACCTTATTATAACAGTGACGTCATTTTCATAGACTTCTGACTCACTTACTCATGAAATGAAAATACTTAGCCGGCCAGGGAGACGCAACACAGATGCTGGAAGGAAATAGAACTAAGAAAATGTTGGATTCATTATCGATCATATCCAATGTCGCTTTTTTTTTTGAGGAGCTAATTTATAAAATTCAAGATAGTTTTAGAACCTAGAACTCAAAATTCAAACCGTTCTCAGGATTGTTTTTCCTTCATCTTTTCATCTTTCATTTTCCTAACGCGCATTGAGACCTTCGAAGTATAATGCGCTATACAATGACTGTTCTATTATCATTGTTGAAAAAAAAAACTAATTTCCAAATTTTATCAATTTCAATTGATTTTAATTGTGTGATCTCATACGTATTCCAGATAGAGGAATTTTGTGGCGACGACATATCAGATCCTCATAGCTTACATAACCCACTAGCACCAAACCTGATGAACAATAAATGCAATGGGGAAAGTGCATGGAAGGTGATGGAACGGACAGGAGACTTCAAAGCTGGCATCCAACCTGTTTCGAACACCACTCCTTCTTTTGAACTTCTTCAGCTATCTACTGTTAGGAGTGTAGTGCTAGTACTTGATATCAGTGGGAGTATGGGGGTAAGCCTTTTTTTTTCAATGGAGACACTGAACTTTAGTAGAGCTTAGAATAAACTGCTTTTCCTGAACTCATGAGGATTTATATTTGGGGTTTAGCCAATGCCTTCTTCAGAGTCGTGCATGAATGTTCTTGGGATATGGACAGGCCTAAAGCGTTGTTCCATTCCCAATCTGGAGCTGTGTCGACTGGTGGTCAGACTCGATCATCTCTTTGTCCGGCCAAACCGGCGGGCAAAAAATCGTTAGGGCAGGACAGTTGCTCGAGCAAGGAAATGGCATTAATGGCTTTATATATTGCATGCTCAGTGATCATGCTTCCAAGAAATTTATAAGGAGAGACTTGAATAAAATGGTCTTTCAGTTTCAAACTTAACTTTTACAGCTCTTACTTAAAGGTCAAGTCCACCCAAGGAAAATGTTATTTTGAATAAATAGAGAAAAATCAAACTAGCCTAGTGCTGAAAATTTCATCAAAATCGGATGTAAAATAAGAAAGTTATGACATTTTAAAATTCCGCTTATTTTTCACAAAAAGTGATATGCACAACTAGGTGTCAGTCGATGATGTCCATCACTCACTATTTCTTTTGTTTTGTATTGTTTGAATTATACAATATTTCGTTTTTATAAATTTGACAATAAGGACCAACTTGACTGAACCATATAGTATTAAACAATGCTAATACCACATGTTCAGGGAGGAATTAATCATTGTATCACTTGACAATGAGGAGAAAATTAGAATATTTCATATTTCATATAATAAAATACAAAAGAAATAGTGAGTGGATGACGTCATAGTCTCCTCATTTGCATATAAGCCAGGATGTGCATATAACTGTTATGTGAAATTAAGCGAAACTTTGAAATGTCATAACTTTCTTATTTTACATCCGATTTTTGATGAAATTTTCAGTGTTATGCTTGTTGGATTTTTCTCTTTTTATTCAAATCAACTTTTTGTTGTGGTGGACTTGTCCTTTAAGGAGACGACCAAGCACGTACAAATATACCAATATACCAGTCGTTCATAAAGTCGATCTTAACTTACGAACTTATGAAACACGAACCGGGTGCATTCAGACTGTTTCAAAATGTAGACTTTACAACTTTATTTATCCCAAGATATGTTAGTCGGGATATGGTGTGTACAATTACCCCCTCTTAAATTAACATGCAAAATTTATAATTTAGCCCCTAAACATGCTAAACGAGAAAAGAGAAAGGTGATACAAAAGGAGGGTTAGTCTGCTTGCTTGCTCCTTGCTGGCATATCAACGTCGCGATGCGTCGTTACGCCAAATTTTGAGTGTATTCTTTAGGTTACTAATTTCCTTAGTTTTCTCTTGCATTTGAGAATCTGAACAAGTGTAGTTAGGATGACATATTTTGGAGTGTCAATTACTAAAACAAAATATATATATATATATATAAATTATATATTCATTCATTCATTCGGTAACGTTTGAAGCAAAGTTTGTAGAATACCATTGAACTCTTAAAATGTTTCTAACATCTTTGAAGAAACAATTTCTGTGGTTAAACTAGACGGCGATGAGACTTTAATTGGAGTAATGGTATTGGCAATATTGGTATATAACACACAGGTTTGCTCCACCACTTTTGTGTTCTAGTTTCCACCTGGATATATTTCTTTCAACTAATCCTTGACGCAATAATAATTTCAGAAAAAATATATTACCATTCTGTGAAACCTCATTCAGGGAAACCGGTTTGACCGTATGATCCAATCATCTACTGACTACATCATGAACGTCATTCCAGAAGGTAGCAAGCTGGGAATCGTCGTCTTCGGAAGTACCTCTGAAATCAGAGCAAATCTCACCGACGTCACAGATACACCGTCCAGGCAAAATCTAGCCAGTGCTTTGCCACCGACCGTTACAGGATCAACGTGTATTGGATGTGGGATACTGTCTGGCATTCAGGTAAGGGTAGGGGGCAGGGGCTTTGTTCCCAAAGATTTCAAAAAAAGTTATTTTGGGTACTGGTACAGAAAGCAAAAAATTACCAAAAAATTATAATAATAATAATACATAACATTTATGAGGCGCTTACTACTGGTGTTTCTAAGCGCGCTGTTTTCTGTTTATAGGTTGTACTTGGGATTAAAAAAATAAAAAACAAAAAACGTGGCAGGGGAAAATTACAAAGCTAATGCAACTATACTAATAATCAAAGATAAAAACTGGTGTGCATGCACCTCCAATTGACCGACCCACAGCTGTGAATCGTCTATTAAACTGGTAGGTTTTGAGTAGGGTTTTGAACTCATTCACAGACTTGGTATTATGAATGTAAGATGGTAGCTTATTCCAAAGGGAAGGGGCAATTGAAGAAAAAGCGCGGTCACCATATTTTGTAGAGGTTCGAGGTCCAGGAGTTAACTGCATTGTAGACAATGAACGGAGAGATCTTGAGGAGGTACTAGAGCGTAAAGATAGGAGAAATAAGTCCGGTATCCTTCTTTAATTTCAGTTGGGCGCCAAAAGACAAAATTTAAAAACAAAATAAAAAATGAGGATGATGATAAAATAACCAAGCCCAAATAATAGCCATATATTATGTGGGAAATGGCAACTCTGTTAACGCTTACCCCGGGAGGAGCTGCATTGCCTTATTGATACGCCGTTTCATGGCTGTGTATATGAGGAGGAAAAAACATGTATTTCTGAAGGAAAGGTTTGCCGGGCGACAACCAATGCGATTGAACCCCAACCCTCAACAGAAAGATAGATAAAAGAAATTGATCATTATGGCCAGAAGAAGTTAATGAATCCAAGAAAGAAAGAAAGACACGAAATATTGATATTTTAAAACAATATTATATAATGATATAAACAAATCTAATGTTCATTGGTGTCCGTTGTCTTGAAAAACATTTTTTTTAAGGAAAATCGAAAAAAATCATTTAAAGAATAAATGTATTATGGATCAATCGTATTTTCTATTTTACAGGTCCTTGGGTCATACGCACAAGGAGGATACATCTTACTTCTTAGTGATGGCGGAGAGAATGCATCTCCATACATTCGAGACACCTATGACGAAATCGAGAACTCTGGGGTCATAATGGATACCATAACTATAAGCAACTCGGCTGACCAACAATTAGAAGATGTTTCCAATATGACTTCTGGCATCCCTACCTTCTGCTCCGATAGCGGAACTGGAACGTGTCTCATTCAGGCCTTTCAGAGTACGATAACTGAGAGACCAGATGTTGGTGTGGAGGCCGTTCCTATACAGGTATATCAGGGAGCCTTCGATTACATGTGCGAGGGCGTAAAAGGGATTGGTCAAAAGTAAGCTTTTGCTGAAAATGTGTCAACGGATAAAATTGTAGATATAAATAATAATTCTGGGGACCCCAAGCAATAAACACTTCGACCATTTCTTTCGATTGAACACATACTCACTAACATATTGGTTATTTTGACCAATCTGAACCCATCGTCGTGTTTCCTTTCTTATGCAGTTCGAAAACTTGTTTTAAAGTGTTTAGTAGATTGAAAAGACGGGACCAGGATAAATGTAGGAGCAAATGTAAAGCTTAGATTTGGCTTTTCTCATTACAGGATACTCTGCCGCTAGAAATGGAATACTCAAATTTAAATGAATGCAAACGGAAAACACAGAAAATACATGTATACCTCTAAATTTTGCTTAATTCATCAAAAGTAAATCTTTTCACAGTGACTAGTGAATTGGGCAGAAATCATTCACCATTCATTTCAATTGAGTTGATTCTATACTGCCCTCCTACAACTTTGAAGGCATTCATTTGAGGGAAGGGATTTGGGGACAAATGGAATTCATCGAGAGAATAATTTTCGGAAAATGTATTTCGGGCAAAATTTCACGATATTGACATATATTTTTATATTTTCATGAAAGATCTATAGCTCCGAGATCGTCATTGATAGCTCTCCTGGTTTCGAGATCGTTCCGATAATCATTGACGCCGCACTGGGTAATAACACAGTGATCACTGTGATATGGACCACGAGCTCATCGATCTCGGTCGTAGTCACTGGACCAAGCGGTGCTCTGGTTGATGAAAACGACCCAAGGTATCATATTGATCTCAGCACAAAGATTGTGACAGTTAACCTACCATTCGCCCAGGTAAGTTTTTGGATTATTAGTTAATTTTGAGTCTCCTAGCTTATTGGTTGAAACCTTCAATTATTGCATTGAAGACAATAGCAAAAAAAGCTCTCTCAAGGTATACTTGTAATCATCTTCAGTTCGATGTCCTTCGCCAAAATGACATTAATTAATAAACCTAATTCACTTTAGAATGAAAATCTGTAGTAAACCAGAACCAAAGAGTTACGATTGCTCTTAAGATGACTATACAATACACCCAAGTAAATGACTTTTTCATTCCCCAAAGCCCGGTAGGTGGAACGTTACCATATACAGCACTCAGGGAATCACTGAGCACGCGAGTGTAGCAGTAACATCTAAACCAAGTCAGGAGGAATATCAACCAGTTACAGTAACTGTTCTTCTCGGATCAAGGGTAAGGAAGTGTATTTGTTCAAGCTTTTAATCTCCGTAAACCTGAATTGGGCAGATTTTACTCCGCGATGCCCGACGGATAAAAAAAAAAGAAAATGTATCAAATACATGTCAAGTGACAAATATTTGTTTGAAAGTCTTTGTCGAAAATTGGTGAGCCGGAATAGCAGTTTTGACCTAAGTTTCGGATCTGACAAAAAAATTCAAATAATTAGGGCCTAGGTCGTTTGTCCAAGAAGAAACTGCTGTTATATGATTCAACAATTTTCGACAAAGTCTTCTTGGTTGATCTTTGTCATGAAGGGCATTGACAATACATTTTATATGTTCTTGAATCCGTCGTGGGTCGTGGAGTGAAAACTCTGTATTATCTAATCCAACATTATGTATTTGGGACAATGAGGGACCAACATGTTATTTTGCTGCACTGAATGGTTAGACAATTGTATTTTTATATTTTACTGTAGACCTATTCCAATGAAGTATGATTTTTTTAACATGAGGGGTTGTTTTACATAAAGTTAAGTGTGATTTATGTGGCAATACATTTTAAGCTTACGCTCAATAAGAATTATTTATTATAAATTACCATTGCGCAATGCCGTTTTGGGCATAATCTGAAGGCCGTTTCATGAAAGTCGTCAGCACTGACAAGTTGACTTTCTCCGACAGTTAACCTACCATAGTAACAGTCAAAGGTTAGTTAGTCCCTCTCAGCCAAGCAAAACCAAGGATTTCACTGAAATTGTCTTCACTGACAATTTATTCAGTGCTGACAACTTTCATGATACACCCCTCCCCCAAATTCGCTCTTATCGTAATTGGTATTTATTCAACATTTCAAAAGACCTCTCACATCCTTCACTGACATCTTCACTTACACAGTACAGACATACCAGATTCGAAATATTACACTCACTAGGGGATTAACCTTTTACGTTCGTATTTAAGTGGAAAAGTTAATTCTCATTTAAGCCATCCTGAAATTAATTTCCGTTGTTGTTTGGGGGCTCAATGGCAAAGATCTAAGAAATATTTTGGAGCTGCTACAATTTTATATGGCAAGGTGACATTAATTCTATGATATGCATGGATAATATCTTGTGTGTAATATGTATGCAATAGGCAGTTGCCCTTGCCCCCCCCCCCCGAAATTTCAAAAATTAGATTTTGTTTTTGCTGAAAATTTTCACAAAAAAAGTGTGTATCCCTGAAATCCTTCAAATCCTTCAGTTTCACTTTTGAAAAATGCAAAAGTGCCACCATGACAAGTCGTTTTGCTCTCATTTTCGAGTTTCTTCTAAACTTTTTATGCGTCTTGCCCATTAGCGTACCTAAGGGGGGGTCAGGGGGACAGTCTGCCCCCCCCATGAGTTCGCAACACATGCAAGGGACGTATCCCTGCCCCCCTGACGAGTCAAAACTGATCCCTGACGAGCCACAAGTGGCCCCCTCTTTTAAACTTGAAGGCCTTTTTTTTCTGGTGCGAAATGTCCTTTACTTGAGGTTGAAGACCTTTTTTTTTTGCTTGTCAAATTTTTTGGCGGAAGAATTTGCCCCCTCCCCCCTTTTGAAAATCCTAGGTACGCCACTGGTCTTGCCCCACCCCCCCCCCCCCCAAAAAAATACAAAAAAATACGGCCATAGAATAGAACACATCATACATACAATTAATGCTTTAAAGGAAACATCTCGTCATATCCCTTTTTCAAATTCTTTCCAAAATTTTATGACGTAGGAATTTAATTGCAACCGGTCTATAATTTATTAAAACTTGAAATATCGTTTAAACTGAGGCGCTTTATTTTTTCTTTCTTTCTTCTTTGTGTATTGTTCTCATTTCCTATCTTCAATTATTTTCAAACGAATTAAATATAATGACGGTTTTCTCGTTAAATGATGATGCTTTGTGAACCAGGAGGTGGATCATTCTCAGACTCCAGCACTAGCGATCTATGCTCGGGTGCGACAGGATCACAATCCAGTTCTTAATGCTGACGTCACGGCTATCATCTCAGACGCCAATGCAGCAACAACGACCATGTCATTGCAAGATGGTGGTTCAGGTGAATAGATATTTTGTTGTTGATTATGATGATGACGATTATGATGATGATAGTAATGAAAATGAATATAGGCCTAATCATGATAATGGTGATAATGATGATAAGAATGATGGTCATGGTGGAGATGTTAATGGTGATAATGATGATGCTAGTGATCAGTTGCGGATCAAGGGGGGCACATTCGGTACGTGACTCCCCCCCCCCCCCCCCCCTCCTTTGAAAGCCGTAGTCAATAATTTTAATGTAAATATGCCGTTCTTACACAAGTGTGCCCCCCTTGAAATTGGCATTATATTTTTCAATGGGAATATAATGACTTTTTTGCGGGGTTGTCAAATTTTTTCTCGGGAAAATGTGCCCCCCCCCCTTTCGAAAATTATGGATCCGTCCCTGATGGTGATGATGATGATGATGATGGGGATAATGATGGTGGTAATGATGATCATATAGTTAAAAGGTGATGATCATGGTGGAGATATGTGGTGGATGATTATTGTAACTAGTTTTCTTTTCTGTTCCTTTCTTATTTTGTATATCTTCTATGTTTCATCCCACTCTGTTCTTTTTCATCGTTCAATGTATTTCTTTGTCTATTCTTCTTACATATCCCACAGGTTCAGATTTATTCAAAGACGATGGAACATATTCAGGATTTTTCCTTGATTTCGCTTCCAATGGTAGATATAACGTCAAGGTCAATGTCATCGGCTATGGAGACGTAATTAAAGTCTCAAAAAAACGAAGAAGTGAGTTCAGTACTCAAATCTCACTTTTCTTTCTATGCCCCCTTCCTTAACCCCCCCCCCCATCTCTCACACACACACACACACTCACATGCACTCTTTCCCCTCTCTCTTCTAACCTCTCCCTCTCTCTTTCTCTCTCTCTCTATGTTTTCCTCTTGCTCGATCACGCACATTGGCGGCGGAAGCATACAAATTAAGGGGGGAACGGAAAAATATTTTCATCCGACTTTTCCGAGTCGGCTGCTAAAAGTTGTTGTTTATATTCTTTGTTTACGGGGTAGTCTACACTAAAGTCTGTAGTTTTAAGTACATCTTAGAATTTCTTACAAACATGATGAGATATCTAACAAGGCAGCCGCATTTACAGGATTTTGCTCCCCGTGGTGGGCCCTACCTGATTTTGGTGCCATTGTGTTCTTTTCGAAAAATGGTGCCCCATGAACATGAATGATGAACAGGATAGTATCTAAATTAACCTGTTATGCGAGCGCGAAGCGCGAGCTGAAATTTTTTGATAACCTGACCTAACATTTTGATATTCTAAGCTCTTTGGGTTATTTATTTATTTTATTTATTTATCAAAATATCTTTATACAGGATAACAAGCTCAGATTGAGATTTTTCAGCATGGTCCTGTTAACATAAAATAACAAAAAGTGTAACTTGGGTTACGTACAAGTAATGAGTGAATTCAATAACATTTAAAATCAGAATTATCACTAATACAAAATTGTTCAAAGATAACATACACTACCACTCACAATTCCCAGACTCACCACTACCTGCCTCAGTCAGAGAACAACAGAATCAGTGGACCAAATCTATTGCTCTCTTTTATTTTGACTCCCCTCCCTCAACCCACCCTTTCGAGAAAAGCTCTCCGGTTTTCTCGAAAGGGTGCGGCCACCCCCGCTCCGCGAACGCAAACGATCGTAACAAGCCTTATACGAGCGCGTAGCGCGAGCTGAAAAATTTTGATATAGTTCCGGCCCAACATTTGATATTCTAAAGCACTTTTTGTTACCATGAACGAGATGGGTATCTATCTAAACAATTGATGCAAGCACAAAGCCCGATCTAACAAAAATATTGATTTTCTGTCCTAAAATTTTGACATTCTAAGCAACTTTGGTCATCTTGAGTTGGATTGGAATCTAGCTAAACAGTTTATGCGAGCGCGTAACGCGAGCTAAAAATTTTTGTTATTCCAACCCAAAACTGGACATTCTAAGTACTTTTGTTACCATGAACAGGAAACAATTGATGCGAGCGCGAAGCTCGAGCTAAAATTTTTTGGTAATCTGACCTAAAATTTTGACATACTGAGCACTTTTGCTAATCATGAACAGAATGGCTATTTAACTAAATATTTTATGCGAGAGCGAAGCGCGAGCTAAACATTTTTTTATATTCCGACCTAAAAACCTTGAAATTCTAATACACTTATTGTGACCATGAACTGGATAGGTATCTATCTAAACAATTGATGCGAGCGCGAAGCGCAAGCTGAAAAAAAATGATATTCTGACCTAAAACCTCGGATTCTAAGCACTTTTTGAAATGATGAATAGGATGGTTATGTTACTAAACAATTGATGCGAGGAGCGAGATGAAATTAAGTGATTTCCTGACTTGAAACGGTAACACTTGAATTGCTGTTTTCTGTAATACATGAAGAGAATACGTATCTCACTTCATTTGCCTGTCAAATAATGCCAGCGCGGAGCGCTATTTGATTTTTTATTATATTCAGTACTCTTTGTAAGCATGAACAGAATGCAATGGAAACTCGAATCGCAAGCAAAAAAAATTGTGCATATTGACTTTAAAATTGGATAGGCCTATTCTAAGCTACTTGGTATCCAAATGAGCAGATTACTGTATCTCCTTTAACAGGAAGTGAATGCGAGCGCGAAGTGTGAGCGAACTTTTCTTTTTTATTTAGTGACCCGATATATTTTTATTTTCATTTTCTAATTATCCCTTCCCATTATTTTTTTCACATTTCTTTTTCTTCTTATCTTGCTCTCTTCTTTTTTTTCACACATTCTTTTCTTCGTGGTGCGAAAAAAAACTTTAAAGTTTAAAATTTGTGTATTTTCCATAGTAAAAACTGTCTTTTTTACTATTCTATATATAGGTTTAAATATTTCTTTGTTTCAGCTGTTCATTTTACTTGTTATCTTTTTCCTCTTTCTTCTTTTCTTTCTTTCTTTCTTTTTCTTTCTTTCTTTCTTCCTTCTTTCTTTCTTTTTCCTTTTCTTCCTTCCTTTTTCATTCTTTCTCTCCTCCTTTTTTAGGGGGGGGACCGTCCCCTCCTCCTAAAATTTAGGGGGGACGTGTCTCCCGCTTCCGCCACCTATGATCACGCATCCTCTCTCCCTTTCTTCCCCTGTTCTCTGTGTAATCATATACAAAGCAAGTACAAGGACACTCTGTTAATCTGATGACACCAATAAGTTAGTTTCGTAAAATAATCTTCACCAGTTTTATAAGACATTAAATTATTGTATCATACACTGCAAAAACGCTGTTAAAATTTTAAAGCACGTTGTTTAAGCCCGTCACTCTAACAACTACAGTTGAAACTTTTTAAACAAGTGGTTTAAAAAGTTTAACTTTAAGTTTAAAAGTTTAATTAAAATGTTAAACTTTTTGTAATTTTAAAAACTTTTTGAAAAAGTTGTTTAAAAAGTTTAAACAAGTACAAAAAAAAGTTTAAACAACTTGTTGTTTGAGTGACAGGCTTAAACAACGTGCTTTTTTTTACTATGTAATAAATAGATGCCCAATTTCTTTCCAAATTCAGTTTTCATACTAGCTTATTTTATAGCAATTAGCACACTTTGTCTAACACATCTGCATCTGCCTTTTCAGGAGAGCGACTTTTGCGGTGTTCATTAATTTTCTAACTGACTGGAAAGGAATTATTTAAAGAAACAATGTTATTCCTAAAAAAAAGGTGTTAATTATTTCAGGAAGACGATCAACTACAGTTGAAGTCGAGACCACAGAGGAGCCATCTTTCATGCGAACAGCATCGGGAGGAGTCTTTAAAGTCCACAGCTATACAACCAACCCTTCAGATACCATCGCGCCTTCTCGTATTCAAGACTTGATCTACGAGTCCTTCTCATATGACAATAGCACAGTAACTCTGGGCTGGACAGCTGTAGGAGATGACATGGACCACGGAACTGGTAATAATATATAAGTTTTGTTATCTAGTAAGATGGACAATTAATAAAAGGAATATATGTGTTATAGATTATCATTGATTTGCATTATCATCGTGTTTTCATTTCTTCTATGTTACAAAGACTATACAAGCATATATAGATAAAAATATTTCTTTTATCTTCATATTTTCATTTCAATTTTCAAAGCATACAGTTACGAACTTCGCTATTCCACCAACTTCTCAGAGGTGCGAGACGACTTCAACAGGAGCCATTTGGTCTCTCAAGAACAAGTGCTGTACGGCAATCTATCCCACGTCAATGCTTCAGGAACAACGGAGAGAGTCACTATTATCCTTCCACAGAAGGGAGAGGACATCGTTTATTATTTTGGTATTCGAGCTTGGGATGAGGCCGGCAATGGAGGAGACTTGTCGAACATTGTTTCACTGTCTATCCGTTTCATACCAATGGCATTACCTACCGCAGTGATGACTACCATGCTCACTACTGATGTTGTGACAGAGATAATAACTACTCTTGACAAGACAGAATCGATTGCTCCAGGAACCATCGAAACTTCGTCAGAAGACATACCAACATCGTCGGATACATTGACTATTGAGAATACCACGCCAGCAATTGAAACACCAACCTCAGGTCTAACAACAGAATTTATTCATACATTTCCTGGATCACAAAGTACACCCGGAGCAGAAACGACTGATGCAATGACAGAGATAATTACTACTCTTGACAAGACAGAATCGATTGCTCCAGGAACCATCGAAACTTCGTCAGAAGACATACCAACATCGTCAGATACATTGATTACCACGTCAGATATTGAAACAACAACCTCAGGTCTAACAACAGAATTTATTCATACATTTCCTGGATCACAAAGTACACCCGGAGCAGAAACGACTGATGCAATGACAGAGATAATTACTACTCTTGACAAGACAGAATCGATTGCTCCAGGAACCATCGAAACTGCGTCAGAAGACATACCAACATCGTCGGATACATGGATTACCACGTCAGATATTGAAACAACAACCTCAGGTCTAACAACAGAATTTATTCATACATTTCCTGGATCACAAAGTACACCCAGTAAAGAAACAACTTTTGATATTACTACTGGTAAACCGACCCCGACAACGAACGAGCTATTCAGTCAAACATCCAACATACCAGGGTTCTCGATGTCAAGCACTACTGACCAATCTACACAGTTCACGACAAAGAGCTTAGGGGAGACAATTTATCCAAGAGCTTCTACATCTTCGAACCAATCCATAGAGCCAAAGACTTCAAGTACTACTGACACGACTGATCTGCATTCGACACACAAGCCTTACACATCTGTTCCATTCACGACTGAATCTAGACCACCAAAACTTACAACTAGTACTTCACCATCAGAGATATATGTAACAACACATCAAGAGATTCCTGAGACCACAGTATCCAAGGAACCTGAGCCTTGGGAGCGAACAACACATCAAGAGGTTCCTGAATCAACGAAAGCCACGAAACCAACCGGACCAGAAGCACAGGCTGTAATCATTGGCCTGTCTTGCGCACTAAGTGCAGTTACCATCATAGCAGCAGTCAGTTTGGTGTACATCTACCATGTCTACAATGTTAAGCAGAGCCTCAATCAGGTGAAACCGATTACCCCGCCTAAATCGGCCTGGGCACACCAAGGAATTGCGGATGTAGAGATGGCCCAAAAGGAACCTAGCTACAATAATTATACTTTCAAAACGGCTTGATTCGCACGAAGACTACAGTGCGTATCAAAAAAAAAGTTTACACTTTGAAAAAGCCCTGGGAATTTAAAAATATACAACATGTGGGTAATTTTTTCACATATATTCTTGGGTTTGGGTCTCATCTATCCAATGAAAGTAGAAGTTATGACAGAATTTTACACTTGAGTAAGCACTGTCTATTTTTGTAAAGCTCGCAGAAATCTGTTTGCGCAGAAATGCTTGTTTTCACGCTATGTCAAGGGGAAAGGACGAAATCAAACTTACCCTGCGGCCTGCGAAACATTTCTCATGCACTTTTAGTCAATTGACATGAAACGGATCATACATTCAAGCAATTTGTAACAATTTTGTCACCCAAATTGAACTTTCAACACTTAGTAAGCACAACCTTTACCCTTTTTGTGCCAGCTGGATCTGAGGACATAACTGAATCTGAACAAAAGTGTATATCAGACATCTCCAGCATTTTTTCACTAAGTTTTTATCATTTAAAGTGGGTTTACATTTCATTTTTCATTTAATACTTGTTTCTCCACACTTTTCCCAAGCTTGACAATGATTAACAAAATGAAAATCAAGCCCAAGCCGTTTCTTGTAAATCACAGCTCAGTGTAAAGCAAATATCGTCACGATGGCCTCGGTGTGTGGGGTAGTGAATGGGGCGCAATGCACTCTCTGAAGTGTTTTGGGCAAGGAAACAAGTTTAAAAAGGTAAAAGATATCTTCAAATCAATTTTACTAGCTAAAATCCACGTGTTCTTCATGATTAGGGTCTACTTTTATTCGCATAACTATTTCAAAGTTCTGCGCAAATGATTTTTCATTAACTTTTCAAAAGTAAGTGGTGCTCACTCAAGCGGAATGTTTTTTCGACATTTATATCGTCATTTGCTTAAATTGACCTGTACCAATATTAAAATGTGGAAAAATCTTCAGGATATTACAAATGTATAATTTTACAGGATTTTTTCTAAGTGTAAACTTTTTTTTGATACGCATATATAAGGCTATGATGTAATCTCCCAATAATGACCTGTATATATAAGGAGTCGCCTTTATGCCTTTCAATGCATATAGCTCTGACTTTAGTTTTTTATACGCTTGATGCATTTCTCTTTTTCATCAATTAGATTAATGTAGATTAAAAGGAACTGTATCCTTGATATCGCTGCATAATTATCAGTAGTTAAAAGACAAGCTGTTTCGTGCATTGAGATAAATGAACAAAGAAATGAAAATGAATTTTAGATGTTAGTCTTATATCATATTCAAAGAGACAAACTAAGCGTAAGAATAGTATAAGTTTGCTCATATATTTTATTCAAGTTTGTGTGGTATAGGTTTTTCTCCCCATTGTCTGTGTGTTTAGAATTTAAATGACATCCGAAACTTTTATTTTGGGATATTCTTAAATCTCAGCGTTTTTTCTAAGCTTGAATTGTTCCTTTATAGGCCCAAATATTTTCTTTCTTGATCTCGGGATACGTGAATAATGCATTGGAAATGCACCAACCGTATCACATGCTATGATTACAATTGTTACTATTTGAAGAAAGTTGTAAATTTTAAACGGAGAATACATTATTTTGACAAAAATATGAAACATTTGGTTATAAATTCGAAGCAATTATAATTCCATAAATTAGAATCGTATATAGCTTAAAGCTGATCGAATTGATATATGTGATACATGATTAGTATGTGTTTTATTAGTTTAGGTGAGTCAATGTAGCACGATGGAAATGTGTATTTTCGTACATGTACTTGTATTTTAGAAATACGAAATAAAACAAATACTAGTAGTTTTTCACATTTGTTACTTATCAGAACGTGATAAAGTAAATTTTGTGCCTGTTATTCAAGGGTTTGTTGATAGATTTTATTCACTTATGGAATGATTCAAATGATTATTATTCATAAATCGATGTAAACGATACAAAGAAATGTATTATTAATCAAACGATGTGATTAAGAAGAAGAAAAACATAACATAGTTAATTAGAGTCCCGGCTTCCATCTGAAAGTATAATCATAGAACCCGAAAAAAGACTTATGAGGCAACTATTAAAAAACGATTGTAATCGGGGATTTTTTTTTTAAACAATGATATTTTGATTAATTTATTTTATTGATAATTTTTACTTAGTGTTTAAATAACAATCTTAACGAGGATTGGTAAAATATCCTTTTGTTAGTGGGTGTGAATGATTGTCTGACCGAAAATTCCCTTAGATTATATGCCCAGTGATTATTAATTGATTTTGACTATTGATATTTGAGCACGCACAATCACATTCACCAACGTTCTGGTTATGTTGACCAATTCTCCTCAATCATGTAAGATTGTAGATTAAGATTTTTAAATTAATATTGTATGCATTCCAAAATGCAACCTAAAGAATTAATAACCTAAGTATCCAAGAGGAATGTCATAAGGTTTGGCCATTCGAAATAACCAATATATGGTATACAACTTTTTTTTCAGGACCAACATCTGCCCAAGAAAGATACATGGTGTACCGTGAAACTTACTACGCTATTCTTCTTCGCCATGGAAACCTTCAGAACTTATAACCTTTATGACTTATAAGCAGTGGTAGATTAATCATGATGGTATTTCATGCTCGATAGTAGCAATGAAAGTATATTGATAATATTAATAAATGCTTTTCTAATATAATTCAAATTATATTCTTTTTTGTTTTCTATTGTTGTTGTGTTTGTGTTTATTTTCCTTGAAGCGCCATGAGCACCGAAAGGTGGACCTGTGCGCTATATAAGTAGCCACCATTATTATTATTATTATTATAATCAACGATACAAGACATTGATCCGAGACGAAACGAGGGATGGAATTGTATATAGAATATATAATTCTTTTTATTGGACGAAACCCATATCTGCGTTGATAACATGTATAATTGTTGCAAGAATTAAAATTCGTCTGTCCTGCATTCGTACCATCCATGCAAAAGGTTATAAAATTGATTAAATAAAATAAAAGGACTACATTTGGGCCTACTAGTCTATCAATATATACATTACTTTTAGACATGTTGGAAGACGGAACGAACGTACATGTTTAAAATAAAGGAAGAAGGATTTGAATTTCAGTATAAAGTTATGTTTACTCTCAACACATGGGAAATACATTATCATAATTTTAGCCTAGCACTTAGAATTACCTGATGTTTGAACCCAACGCTATTAAATTATATTATTAGCATTTTACTAAACGTAAGGTGCCAACTCGACCATTTATCACAATGGTTACCTTTCGGATCTTTACACCAATTTAACATTTCTGTTTTACATGTAGATTGAAAAAATATCGTCCATGAAGGTAGAATATAAGAAAAATTAATTTCAGTAACTAATATCTACGATTCACATATATATACATTTTCACTGCTAAATGTAAGATATAATTCAGATTACTGCCCGAGATGTCTCCAATGCTTGGTTATCCACGAAGATAATGGTTGAATAGATAAATTATCTTCGAAATCAAATCAACATATCTTTACTTTCATACGGAAGTATCTAAAATATTTATAAAAGAAGATAGATATAACAACATAATCAACTGGTCGATAACTACATTGGTATATTCCCTTTTTTTTTCCTTATAAAAGCTATTTTCAGGGAAATTAATTTAACTATTGCCCGTTCAGTTACAGGGAGGTTATTAGTCAACTTCGCGGCATACTTTCCGATCAGACGAGATATTCGTCACACCATGGATCCTATGGTCACACTGATCCAACAAAATTTCAAATTGCACAGTCCCAAAAAGAAAGTGTTTTAAAAAGACTCGCTAGGCTTGTAGTCTATTATATACGCCCTAAATTTTACTTTAAAAAAATATCGAAAGTAAGATTTGCTACAACTTATATCAAAAATCATGACAACAATGTTTGAAAATTTATGAAGTATTAACGAATATTGCATGCTCTATTATCGCCATTGATTTTTTTAAAAACATGTGGTTTGGCCGTATTATTTTCAATTTTGATCGGGCTGGTAGAGACGGGGCTCAGACTTTCAACTTTGTTACCGGCTGGCAAGTTTTGAAAAGAATTCTCTTATGTGTACACGTACTCTAAAAGTTATGTTACTCATCACTTTCAGGGACCATGGATTCATATGTTCAATGGAAGGAAAACTGTGAAATCGAAGATGTTTTTTATACGAAATTAAATGAAAATGTTATATGTTGAGTTGAGTAAACCATTTACCTATTACAAAATAGGTCCATGAGTAAACCAATTGTTGATTCCCAGGTCTGAGACAATCCCGGAGTATTTTGATGTAGCGTTGCAAGGTGACGCAGGAAGTGACATTATTCTTTTTTTCAGATCAGAGACAAAAATTGGGAAGTCGTATAGTTACCGGACCCATAATATACAGCCTGCAAAATCTTGTTTTCTTCTTTAGCTCCTTCTTTCTTCTCTTTTTCACCTGTCAGTTATTATTATTTTAATTTCTTCATTATCATCATGACCATAAGCGATGGTCGCGCCCCTGTCATAAGGGCATTTTCGCAATCACTACGCAGACGTATTATATAACGCACAGAATCTTTGTCGAAATCCTTTCAATGAGAAAACAGCATTTGTCGAAAATCGGTGAATCAAAACAACAGTGTCTCCTGGAATCAGGACAATTTTGTATCCGGTCCGAATCTTCGGACAATCTGCTGTCCCGGTCCACCAACTTTCGACAAAGACCTCTTAGCTGTCAAATGTGATTTGACTTGCATTTTCAAAGGAATTGGTGCGTTGTAGATTGCGTCTCCGGAGTGATCCCGAAAATACGCTATTAACAAACTCCTCGGTAGTATTAATGATGATTTACCGCTCTAAATTTTAGAGAGTAGCGATATGATTACAGCATTCCATTCGAGCCAAATGTGGAAAATATTGATTTCCTCAAAATCCCATGCCACCTACCCACCCCATCAAATAAGAAAATTTTAAAAATGGCCAAAAAGTTCTTTGTGTTTTTCGACTTCAGCAAAGGCCTTTGAATATCTTGTGTTTCTAGTTCCAAAGCGTCATCTTCGTTATCGAGTAGGTCGCCAAACAGAGAGTTATCAAGCTGACACTCGTTCTAGCGTTGGACGTGGACGAGTTACAGAGATTCCCGGAGCAGAAACACGCTTCACCCTGCATACTGGTGACCCGACCTCCGTGCTTCGCGACCACGTTCTCTGTCTGCCTTTTAACTTCATCAAAATTCGGTAACTGAGAAAAGTCCTGACAGCCATTAGCTGATTTCTTTCCACCGCAGCCAAGAATCAGGTATTCGACGTCCATGCTTGATATACTTGCTATAAGAAAAGTGAAAAAAAATGAACATAATCATGGATTTTAAAACGTTGCGAAGGCGTTGCCCTTTGTTTTTAAAGCATCTATATTTTAAGGCGGGTAATCCAGGCTGAAAATATTATATTGTTTGAACAGCTAAAAAAAATAGACAAACAAAACACTGATAATTTGCTTTAAATCGGACAAGGAATAACAAAGTTATGACATTTTAAAATTTGCATTATTTCGGTGAAACAATTCTATGCATTTCTTCATGAATATTCATTGAGCAAATTGACGATGTAACATTCCCACTGCATGGTTGATTGATTGATTGATTGATTGATTTTATTTGTCAGGTAACTATGAACAAGTACAAGAAAATATGAACAGAAGTGTATACCTTGACAGGATAACCCATGAAAGCCGAGATGGCTTATTTCCAATGGGGTCCTTAAAAAATTGTGTTCCCACACCGGGAATCGAACCCGGGCCACGGCGGTGAGAGCGCCGGATCCTAACCACTAGACCATATGGTTCTTTTGTATTATGAAGTTATGTTTATTCAAATTTTGTCCAAAGAAAAATACAAAAATTATATTGGCAATTAATTTAATACATTTACATATTAATTTGCGACTTATAATATTACGAGAAAGACATGACAGTATGAAATAATTGTGATTTCATACAAAGCCCATTACACTGGTTGCTCTTTACAGACCCCCTAAAGATAATTTCATTAAAGCTGCCAACACGTACAACTCAGGCATCGTTTTTCGTGATAGATCACAAAGTAAGTAGTTAAGTAGAGCATACAAGTCAAAGTGGTGTTATTGACCTAGGTATAAGTGATCATTTTATTAAGTTATTGTTCAAGAAAGATTAATTGTTACGCCCGTGTTAGGGCGTCACAGAACTGTATCTATATCAGGAGATAAGGTTATAATGTAGATAATTTTAACTTAAATCTGTCCCGATCAGACTGGTCCAAGGTGACTGAATTTAACGATGTAAATCTGGCTTGTGCAAATTTTAGATCTATATTCTTATCAAAAGTAGATATGAGCGCACCTCTGAAAGAGGTAAGAATTAAGCAATTAACTGAAAATGGATGACCCATGAAATTATTGTTTTAATTAAAGAGAGAAATATAGCTTACAAAAGTATAAAAAGGAATATTGACAATTTAGTCCTTGAAAGAAAATATACAGTTTTAAGGAATTTAATTTAAAGGAAGGTAAGGAGTGCCAAAAAGTAATATTTTCAAGAACAAATAAAAGAAAACACACATGACTCTCTAAAATTTGTGGAAAAATTTGAAAGGTTTAGGTCTAAATAGCAAATCTGATTAAAAAAAACAGTTATTAATGTGCAAGGTGAGACTAATAAGACTAATATTGCAAACGGGTGTAATCGTTATTTTACGATTGTGTAGGGTATTTCAAAAGGTAGTTTTCATTTTCCCCTGTCCTGTTGTTACAGAAAAGTTTGTTTCAGATGAACTAAATAAGTTGAAAATATAAAAAAATACTGGTCTAGATATGATACCTACAAGATTTTTAAAAGATGGGGCGAGAAATTTGTACAAACCTTTGAATGATATAAATAATATATCTCTTATGTCTTCTACCTTTCCTGATGATATGAAATTTGCAAAAGCTACCCCGCTACATAAAACATGTAAAAAGAACGATGAAACTGACGTTGGTAATTATAGGCCTATAAGTGTATTAAGTGTAGTGTCGAAATTTTTTGGAAAATCTCTTCATGCTCAAGTGGAAAAACACTTTCAAGAAAGTAAGCTTACATGCAAATTTCAATCCGGTTTTCGTAACGGATATTCCAGTGAAACTTGTTCAATACATTTAACAGATTTTATCAGGGCTGCATGGTTAGAATGGTTCTCCTAGACTTACAAAAAGCCTTCGATACTGTAAATCATAACATAGTTTTATAGAAATTTTAGGTGATGGGTTTAGACTCTGCATGTGTGACATGGTTTAGATTATATTTATCAAATCGTCATCAAGTTGTTACCATGCAGATGGTACTTTCTGATTCACTTCCTATTAAATGCGGAGTCCCTGAAGGAAGCATTTTAGGCCACATTCTTTTTTTATGTCTTACATCAATGGTATATGTTTACTTATATTAACGAGTCTAACTTCATTTCATATGCTGATGATAGTGTCTTGCTATATATTCAGATACAAATCCCAAGATAATTGATAAAAAAAATTAGTGCAGATTCGGCAAATTGCATAGAATGGATGTCTGCAAAAGAAGCTTAGTACGGAACGAAAGTTAAGATATGCACACGATTTCAAGGTTTTATATAATAATCAGGTAATTGACAGAAAAGATTCAGTAAAATATATGGGAATTAATTTAACAAGTGACCCATCATGGACGGAGTTGATAGATTCAATCGCCAAAAAAGGCAAATTCACGCTTAAATTTTTTGTATAGATATCAAACCTGTTTGAATATGAGGTCTAGACGTATTTTATGCTTTGCTTTAATACAATGTTTATTCGACTATGCTAATGCGGCTTGGTACGGTAGTCTGGGTGTGATAAAAAAAAGCATAACATGAATAATTCAAAATAAGATTGTAAGATTCATAAATGTTTTAGGCCCAAGAGCACATGTCGGATGTAATGAACTTGAGAAGGCAGGATTACTCCATGTATATAGATCAAAGACCTAAACAATTAGTATTACACCACGTGCATATTAAGATATCCATATCCATATCAAGTATCCATAGGTACGATACTGGAAATAGTAATTTTAATTTTGTTTTACCAAAACGTGAAGGTCATATAGGGATCAATTTTTATTTTAATGGCATCCAATTTTGGAGTGCTCTTCCTAATCAAGTAAAAGCTTTTAAAACTTGTCCTTACTTTAAGAGTGCATTTTAAAAGAAGCACCTAAACTGGAATCTACTCGAGAACATAATCATTACCAGTAAAAATCACACATTTAAATTTGTAAAGATATATCGTTTTACCATGTTCCAGTACTTGTCGTAGTTTATACATTTTGTTGGTACAAATATTAATGTTCTGTACTATCAATAGGACCCCATTGGAAATAAGCCTCTCGGCTTTAATGGTTATCCTGTCGAGGTATTCTTCAAATTCATTGTATCTCTTATCCTGTGATATTCTTGACGAATAAAGTCAATCAATCAATCAATAGTACAAGATAAAGGAAAGTAAAATGACATCATCAGACCACTTGAAGGATATTCATGACGACGTGCACTGTTTTCACAAAATATTGCTTAACTTTAAATTTTAATAACTTTGATATATTTATTATCAGATTTCGATGAAGTTGTCAGCATTGTGCTCAGTGAATTTGAATCTATCTATTGAAGATATAATTATTTTCAGCCCGGAGTTAAAGCAGTAAACTTTGATAAGGAAGTATACGTTCTATATAAATAATTATAATAGTAGCAGTGGTGGTAGTAATGGTAGTAGTAGTAGTAGAAGCAGAAGTAGTAGTAATGACAGTAATAGTAGTAGTAGAAGTAGTATATACTAGTAGCCTTGTTATTATCATTACATTTACAACTATATGTATAAAATCTGCTTGGCCCCGTCCATCGACCTATTACGCTACAAAGGCGATGTCTATCTAAACAGAAACTTATGCTTTATCTCATTGCCCGTTATCCGGCAATCAAAATAATATTTTTGCCCCCCCCCCCCCCATAGAAATAAGAATATACCCCCTCCCCTCCCCCGGCCGACGCATCTTTATAATAATCGAGCCCATTCCAGTTAACTGATATGAATACTAGTGTGTTACTGTTTCCATCATTTCTGATTTTCTTACCTTGTTGAAAGTTGTAATTAACGGTGAAGTTTTGTACGAAGCATTTCCCAGTACAATCCCTTGTTTCCGTTTGTTGTCCGATATCCGAGCAGCTCGATATGGGGTACTGGCTTGCTGTCTGCGCTAGGAGTGAATTCGTTGAACCGAGTCCGAAACATTCGTAGCATTTATTCTGCCCATTCACTAAAGATAGGGAGAGGTGAAAAAAAATGTAGTTGCAATCCTGAAATATTTTTATGAAATTTGGCGTCGATCTCATGTGTTCATTATTGTTGTTAATAAACAAATAATGGGAAAAAATAAATGTACAATATTAATTAATCAATGATTAAATCAATGAACTGATAAATCTACACACTCAAAACTCTGTTTAAAGTTTTAAAGGAAAAGTCCACCCCAACAAAATATGATTTGAATAAAAAGAGAAAAATCCAACAAGCATAACACTGAAAATGTCATCAAAATCGGATGTAAAATAAGAAATTTATGACATTTTAAAGTTTCGCTTAATTTCACTAAACAGTTATATGCACACCCCGGTCAGTATGCAAATGAGGAAACTGATGACATCACTCACTCACTATTTCTTTTGTATTTTATTATATGAAATACGAAATATTCTAATTTTCTCCTCATTGTCCTGTGAAACAAAGTTTCATTTTTCCCTGTACATGTTCATTTACCATTGCTTAACATTTTATGGTTCAGTCAAGTTGGTCCTTATTTTCAAATCTACAAAAATTGAAATAATGTATAATTCGAACAATAAAAAACAAAAGAAATAATGAGTGAGGGACATCACCGATTCTCTCGTTTGCATGTGACTAAATTGTGCATATAACTATTTTGTAAAAAATAAGCGAAACTTTAAAATGTCGTAACATTCTTATTTTACATCCGATTTTGATGAAATTTTCAGCATTATGCTTGTTTGATTTTTCTCTATTGATTCAAATCAACATTTTTATGAGGTGGACTTGTCCTTTAAGCATCTCCAATAAATTCATCTTAAAAAAAATACTTCGCAGTACCTATTATCACTGGCTTTTTTATGCACGACACGTCTCAATCAATACTATGTAAATAGCACCTTAAAAAAGTTAGTTGTTTGATAATTTTTAAGTTTCGCTTAATTTCACAAAACAGTTATATGCAAATCCCGGTCTGTATGCAAATGAGGGAACTGATGACATCACTCACTCACTCTTTCTTTTGTATTTTATTATATGAAATATGAAATATCCTTATTTTCTCCTCATTGTCCTGTGAAACAAAGTTTTATTTCTCCCTGAATATGTGGAATTACAATTGTTTAACATTTCATGTTTCAGTCAAGTTGGTCGTTATTTTCAAATTTGTAAAAATATTCAAACTATGAAAAACAAAAGAAAGAGTGAGTGAGGGACATCATCGATTCTCTCATTTGCATGTAACTAAATTGTGCATATAACTATTTTGTGAAAAATAAGCGAAACTTCACAATGTCATAATTTTCTTATTTTTCATCCGATTTTGATGAAATTTTCGGCATTATGCTTGTCTGATTTTTTTCTATTGATTCAAATCAACATTTTACTGAGGTGGACTTGACCTGTAAGATATTTTACTGTGTATAAAATTTAGGTGTACATTTTTATATGTTATTAAAGGATATGGCGTAAGGGAAGATGGGCGGTAACGATTGACTTCCACTCCCTAATGCTGATGAAAAAAAGGAAATTTGAAGTCTCAAACGTGATCTACTTTCCCTCAGAGCTAAATTCATCCATCCCTCTCTTAGTTTGTAATTCTTGCTGAAGCATTATTTGAATGACATCGGTAGAATAACCGTTAAATCATAACAAGTATAAATCGCAAATACTGTAATACTCTTCACATAGATAGTCAAGATTCAAGCTTAGAAAGTGCTATAGTACGCAGAAGCGCCATACAACTTTTTTTTTGTTTTTTTTTTTAAGAAAGTATAAAGTACTAAATTTGATTAGAGTGCCTCTCCATTTTCTCAAAATATAAATCACAAAGTTCTCTTCTTGATGTCATATAATAATAAATAATATGAACATTTGTAATGCTCCGGTATCCATCATAAAAAAATGCTCATGGCGCAATTAAGAAAAGAAAAGAAAAGAAAAGAAAAAGAAAAAGATAGGAAGGTAGAAAACCTACTTAAAAGAGGGGTGAATAACAATTACCTTAAAGCTTGTGTGAATAACAAGGGGCGGTATTCTGAAAACGTTCTTATCTTAATTTTGTTCTTATCTACGTCACGTTCTCAAATTGGTATTCTGAAAACGTTCTTATCTTTTTCTTATCTTTTGTTCTTATCTTTTTCTTATCTTGCTTTCCATCGATGCTGAGCGCGTAAATTTATAATTCGCGCATATGATACAAAAGCGCGCTAAAAGATAAGAACAAAATAAAGATAAGTGGTATTCTGAAAACGTTCTTATCTTTTTTCTTTCTTATCTATTTACGATATTTATGATAATATTTAAGATAGCTAGAGGGTTATTACATCTTACGCTGTCCGCCTTCTTTCTTGCTAAAAATCGATGGCCACTGGTAGTAACAAGTATTCCTCCCACCCTTTCTTTCATTCACCCTTTATTTTGCCTGTCTCTTTTTTCTATCCCCTTTTTTTTTCTTTCTTTCTTTCGTCCTTCCTTTCGTTCTGTCTTTCTTTATTTCATTTAGGCCTATTTATTTTCTCTTTTTCTTCCTTTCTATCTGTTTGTCTTTTTTTCCTTTCTTTCATTCTTCATTTTGTTTTCTTTTTTTGAATCTTTTAACTTCTTCCTTATTTTTCTTTTGCGTTATTTTATTTATTCTTTCTTATTCTTTTTTTTAAATTGAATTTATTTCCGTTAAAAAACAATAACATAAATACATATGAAATGATACATGTGAATTGATAAATGAAAAACGGGAGGATGGCCTAGCTCAGCAGCATCAATCATGGTGCTGCTTGTCTACCGAGGGGTCCTTCCTTTTTTATTTTCCCTTTTCGATTTTTTCCTTTTTTTCTTTACAAATTTTTCTTTCTTTCCCATTTTCTCTCTTTCTTTCTGTTTTTCTTTTCCTTTCTTCCTTCACTTTACCTATTTTTTTGTAATCTTTTTATTTCTTCATTTTTAGGGTAAATTATATTTCATTTTTTTCTTTATTCTTTCCATTGATCTTTCTTCGTTTTTTTTCATTCATTCTTCATTTTTCCTGCCTTGTTATTTTCCTTCTTTTTCTTTCCTTCTTTGAATTTACCTTTCTTTTTATTTTTATTTAGTTTTCAATTTTGCTTTACTTTTCCTTTCATCTTATCTCTTTCTTTCTCTCCCTCTCTTTCTTTATTTCTTTGTTTCATTTTCCCTTTTTCTCTATTCCGTCACTTTTTACATATTTTTATTCCTTCCTTTTTTTGCTTTCTTTCATTCGTTTTTTCTAACTTTTTTGGTTCTTTATTCCTTCATTTTATCCTTTTTAATCTTTTTATTTTGTACTTTTTCGTTTTTTCCCTTTAAGTTTTTTTTTCCTTTTCCTTCTTTATTTTTCCTTCAATGTTTTATTTCTCTTTTTATCATTGATTATCATTCTATCTATTCCTCCTTTTTCTTTCTTGTATTCTTTCCTTTTTTTTTATTTCTTTTCATTTTTTAAAATTTTCTTTTAAGTTCCTTTTGCTTGCTTTCTTTCGTTTACCTTTTCTTTCTTTCATTGTTTTCTGCATTGATCCTTTTATTTTTTAAATTTCTCTTTCATTCTGACCCTTTTCTGTCTTCTTACTTACCTACTTACTTTACTTCTTTCTTCCTGTTTTATTCTTATTCGTAACTGCTTTCTTTACCGTTTTTCTTTAATTTCTTTCTTTCTTTATTTTGTGCACATGTCTCGAAATAATAATCACTCATTGCGTATAAAATGCCTATTTCGCGCAGTGCGCAAGAAACAGTGCACGCGCAGCGCCCATGATATTCTCTTCACATAAGGAACGCTTTTATTGGTTAAACTGCCAATATAAAGCGCATTTTGATTGGTAATATCTTAAAAATGGGCGTGTTGAAGATAAGAAGGAGGCAGAAACAATTGAACACTACATTGTAAAATGCCCTAAGTATATAATTGAAAGGTCGATGCTTCTTGTCGAGGCAGACATCGCCGATCCCGAGGAAATCCTTAGGCTCCTGAATTCTTGGGACCCATGTGTCCAAAATGCACTGGTTCGTTTCGTTTAAAGAACGAAACGCTTCCAAAAAGAATAATTCGATAGCAGGAAAGTTTTTTTTTTTTTTTTTTAAATCTGTGAAGGAAAGGGAGAAATATATCTATTTGATTAGTATGTAATTACTTATCTGTTCATATAGGTACATATGTGTGTATTTGTGTATATATATATGTCATTTATATGAGTATGATGACCACATGAGACGATGGTTACTGTTCTGTTTGTTTTAGAATAAGATGTATCTCTCTTCTCTCTGGGTTATATTCCTTGTATTCAGTAGAGCTCATTATCATTTTGAAAAAAGAGAAGAAAAAGGAAGAGAAAAGAGAAAAAACTGAGAAAGACAAAGGAAATAAAGAGAAAATAAAAGGGAAAAGAAAGGAAAAGGAAAGGAAGGAGGAAAAAAGAAAAGAAAAAAAAGAAAATGGAAGGAAGAGGAGAAGAAATGAAAGGAAAAAGAATAAAGATGAAGAAATGGAGAAAAAAAAATGTATATGCATGTGTGTGTATATACATATTTTTTATTTTTTATTTTTTTATTTTTACTAACTCGATCATATATCCATCTAACTTACAACCTTGATTTAACAATGCACCATTTCATTTATTAAAGCCCTCATTTTGGATGCCCCCATAAATTTCGAATAATCCGAACCTCCCCATATCAAATTTTTTATTTTCTCTTTACAAAACAAAACAGACATACATGTATTTGATTGGTAATTATATGCGAGATCATTTCACGGGAAAAGACTCTTTAACAGTTTATTGCTCTATTTCTTTTCCGAGTTTCAAGACTATAGAGTATCCCAAAGGGAGCCCCCTGTCTACACCGGAGAGACAGGACGATGTCTGGACGGTGTCGTTAGAAGGGACGGGATCATGCGGTAACCTGTAAGATACGATAGCCTTTATAATAATAAAAATTATTATTAAAAAACAAAAAACAAAAACAAACAAAGAAAGGAGAGGAACGATTATAAAGGACACGTCAAAGAAAAGAAAGAAATAATAGTTGACCAAACGAGTTGGCGGTAATAGTCAAATATGACTGGTCGCCATTAATTTCCAACAAACAACAACAACCTTACAGAGATAAGAACGCGTTAAGAAGATTTTCAGAATACCGATTTGCAATGATTTTAGCGTCTTCTTATCTCATTGAGATAAGAACAAAGATAAGAACAAAGATAAGAACGTTTTCAGAATACCACCCCAGGTTTTCAGATAACTTTTGAAAGTGGTGAGACAAGAAAAATTGCGGATTTCTTTTGGAAGTTTATTCCATAGGAATGGCCCAGCATGTTGAAATGATCGACCCCCCCCCCCCCCCCATGAATTATGAGATTGTGGTACAGCAAGTAAGGATGAACTAGAAGACCTAAGGTTGCGAGAGGGATTGTAAGGAGTAATCAAGGAAGAGTTGTATTGTGGTGCAGTTCCGTGTATTGAATGGAAAACAAGTAGGAGCATTTTAAAAGTTATGTGGTGTACAACAGGTAACCAGTGAAGAGATATGAGTGTACAGGGGATATGTGATTCCTCTTGGGGGACATGGTGACTATACGGGCAGCATTATGTTGGAGTTTCCTAAGGCGATCTAACTGAGATTGTGAAACGTTATATACTTAAGCATTGCAAAATCAAGACGCGATTAATAAGTGCATGTATAATCTTCTCTGGACAAGACTTAGTGAAATACTTCCCAATGAACCCTAAATTATGTAATTGATACTGTACTGATTGACATATGCAGGCGCGTAGCCAGGGGGCGGTGGGGGCGGTCGCCCCCCCCCCCCCAAAAAAAAAAAAAAAAAAAAAAAAAAAAAACGTCCCCAAAAAGAAAAAAAAAGAAGGGAAAAAAAGAGAGGAGAAAAGGAAAAGGGAAGGGAGGTAAGGGAAGAAAGGTAGCTTTGTGTTTTTTTTTTCTTGTTATTCTATTTTTTTCTCAAAAGAGAAACTCCTTCACTCTTGCTCTAAATTTATATATGAATTTTGCTTCCGCGCTGCGCGCGGTTACATGACAATATTGAAGATCTCCATTGTTTCCCCCATACACCCTTTCTTTAACCCTGTTTTTCTACCTCAGCTATATGTGTTTATTGCCAGTTAAAGTTCAAATGTATACATTAGGGCATGGAATTAGAGTAAGGTAAGGCCGAAGTATATGAAGTTATCTTTTTTTTTTAATTGATCGCGCAACTTCTGGTCGGGTCGGCTCTGGGCGGGTAAAATCTTTATATCAATTTCTGCCGTCACCTCCATAAAGTCAACTTCTCCCACTTTTCAGCTCATTACTAAACAACCATAATTTTTGGGGCAAACAGGTTCCTAATCCAAAAAGAGGAAGGTATAAAATTCGTATCGTATAAGGGTATTAAATAAAAAAGTACAATATTTTTTATCAAATTCTATTAAACTTCATGTCAGTGGCGTAGCTAGGATTTTTTTCCCGGGGGGGCACTTGGGGGGTCCTTGCTTTTTCAGGGGGGGCACCGACCATTTTTCCGGTGTGTGTGTGTATGTGTCACAAGGGCGGATCCGACTTTCGCCAATAGGGGACGGGGCCCGAAATTATCTTCACCTATATCAGTCACTTCTTAGTTTTATTCTTATAAAACAACATAAACATGAAATAATCTCATAAGCCTGATAAAAAGTGCGAGCGCGAAGCGCGAGCGATTTTTTTTTTCTTTCATGTATTTTTAATTGAATTTTCTGGGCAATGTTATGTGTGATCCTGAACAAGATTCGTATGTAACTAGATGGCTACTGCGAACGCCAAGCGCGAACAGAAATTTTTATCAACTGTTCTAGCATTATCGAAAAGGGACCTGTTAAGGACTGCTTACAGTTACCCACGAAGACGGTATATATTTCGATAATGCGTGCGCGAAGCGCGAGCAAATTTTTTTTTTTACATTCCGACCTAAAAAATGGTCATTTTAAGCACTTTTTGTATCAATAAATGGGATAGGTATGTAACTAAACAATTGATGCGAGCGCGAAGCGCGAGAGGAAGAAAATTGAGATTTTCGACCTAAAAGCGGGACATTCTATTCATATTTTGTAAATCATAAATAGGATATAGTCAATTGGGTATCATTAATAATGCGATCGTGTAGCGTGAGCAGACAATTATTGATATTCTGATGTGATACTGGATAATTCAAGTACATGTACATTTTAAATAAAGAACATGCAGGCTATCGCGCGTGTTGTAGATGTAGATCTAGAATCTGGGCATTCTGAATACATTTGTTTAATGGAACATTATGGAATACACGTAGACAATATGAACTTCGCAAATCAAACAATGTGACCACGCAGCGTGAGCTTAAAATGCTGATATATGTAGACCATAAAACGGAAATTTTACAGAGCACTTAAATTTGTAAATGAAAAAAAAATAATGAAAGCTCGATGTCGAGCTAAAATATGTTTTGCATATTGACTTCAAAACTTGCTCCATATCAGCCTATTGAGCAAGATATGAATCTCATCGAACAGGCAATGCGCCAGCAAAAAATTTATATAGTAACATAAAAAGATTTGTTTTTTTAATTACATTATTTCATTCACTCGTCTTCCTCTTATTTTCTTCTTCTTTTTTTCTTCTGTCTTTCTTCTTCTTTTCATTTTTCTTTTTTTCTTTTCTTCTCCCTTTTTTCTTTCCTTTTTTTTTTGCTCTGCCATTTTTTCTGGGGGGGCACCTGGGGGGGCACACCAAATCTCAGGGGGGGCACGTGCCCCCCCAGGCCCCCCCGTAGCTACGCCACTGCTTCATGTCATTTCCCTGTACATTCATCTCCTGTCCTGTTTTGCGGCCTCAGTTTGAAATTTTGAATGACTCTTAAGTTTCTTTATAATTCAAAATGAAGCGCTTCAGGATAAGTCAAAGAAATTAGGCATCCTTTTTATATAATTTCAATAAATCACAGAAGTTTCAATTTTTTGCGCACTATTTTCCTTTTATTGAATTTCAATAATCTTAGAAAATTTATTGAATTAGAGCCGATGGGGTATTGGAGATATCTGCATTATTTTTATGAAACATCCGCCCTTTGAAATTTCAGAGTTTCGTTGCTCTGCGCGGGGAGGAATATCTTCCTCCTGGCATATACACTTCTTCTCCTCTGTTTTGCGAGTTAAAGATATGCACTGTCGCTAAATTGTTTGTAATCAAATCTGATCTTTCCAAGGGAAGTATTCAATATATGTGTTTGAGAAAATCCTTTTCTCGGGACCCTTTTCATGGCAAAAAAATTGATAAAACGCTTTAGCTTCCGCACTTCGCGCGGGGTTATTATCACTTTAATTTCCTCCATTGTATTCCTTTTTTGTGCGTTCACAATCTTTTTTGAAAACAAGGTTCATGAAAACCTTGTTCAAAATCACAATATAGTCAACTGAATTGGAGCTGATATAGATACTAGAGACAAGAGAGGCGGCTCCTTTTCATTTTAATTTATGAAACACCAAAAGCTTCGCGCTTCGCGCGGGAGAACTCCCCCTCCCTGCACCCACCCCATAGGGAGCGCGCTTCGCGCGCTCTGTAAGTGTTGGCACGCTTCGCGTGCATTTACCGCCCCCTCCAAAATGAAATCCTGGCTACGCGTTTTTGTGTACAAATATTTTGTATAATGACATAATTCAACTCCGATTAGCATTTTCTAATATGTCAGCACCAATTACCAAATTTTCTGTTGTTGATGAATTACATGTATGTGATGTACTGCTTCATGTAAATGTACTTAACAATGAAATTTGGAAATAAATTCAGTTTATTTCAATATACCATAAATGGGATGGTATAAACTAGCATGTATAATTTCACGAATATTCTATTCTATTCTAGTCTAGAATAGAATAGAATATTTACATGAAACAGTACATCACATACATGTAATTCATCAACAACAGAAAATTTGGTAATTGGTGCTGACATATTAGAAAATGCTAATCGGAGTTGAATTATGTCATTATACAAAATATTTGTACACAAAATTCAGTACTGCTTCTAATTATTGCTGATTCAGATGATTGAAGCCATCTATTACGAACGTATAAACTATTTAATCAAAATATATTTTCATTATTTACATAATTATTTGTTTTATGTCGTATTTAGTAAATATCTCCTTAATTACGTTCTTCCAGCAGCATTATTTTTAACAATTTGTTAAATATTTTGCAACCGAGGGCGTTTCTTTTTTTATTTGGAAGATAATTCCACAAGGTTGGGCCAGAAAATGAAATTCATTGTTTCCCAAAATTAGTTTTATTTTTGTCAAGATTCACAGGATGGTCGATGAATGAAAAATATTTTGATAATCTATGCGGCAACCGATCATTAATTTGATCGTGAACATTCAAATCAAATATCAGTATTGTTTGAAAATATCAGGGAGTTACATCATAAATAAAGGAGCAAACTCATACTATATAACAGTAAATTATCACTATTAGAGCAATAACTTTTTGTAGTAATAATGTAAGGTTAATTTGTTTTGCATATCTCACCCCAAACTTCTAGGACATAATGATTTTTGTGGTAAAATAAATGGGTTGTATAACATAAATAATTATAACTCTCATAATTATCTTATTCCACATTCCAATGACAACAAGTTTTTTTCCACGTCAGGTTTTTGTTCATACATATACCTAGAAACTATATTGATTCTACAGACTCTAATATTAAGTGATATTGTCCTAAATTGATTAAAAAACATGTTATCGTCTATTTTTCAACAACAGATATTTAGTTTTATTTTAGTGTTATTACCTCGATTAACTCGACTATTTTTCATTATTTCTTTTTTTATCAATGGAATGAAATTTAAACAATAGAAATTTCGATTTTCGTATCCAATATGATAAAAAAGACACTCTAGGTCGATTTGTAAGTTAGAGTGATACAATCCCTCATGTTCAATTAAGAATCAAAACATGTTCTGCATTACAAGAGGGGGAGTGGGCATATTTCATGTAATGGGAATAAAAAGGTGTGACGTCATTAATTTGTTTGCTCGTTCGCACACCGGCAAATGTTATTTGTGCATAAATATAATCACAGTTCAGTGAAATTGGACGAAGCTCTCAAATGCAATATTTTACTTACTTTGTGTCAGACCAGTCATAACATTTCCAGCATCATGATTATATGCTCGTTTGAATTTATTTTAAATTAAAAAAAAGATTACTGAAGTTCTGTTTTTAACTGGTCTTTTCTTCATTAAACACGTGGCTTCATACGGCTATAGGAAATGTAACCTATTTCTTAAAGCGGGTACAATACATTAATGCAAAGTGAACTTTGGATGAATAATGGGGTCTATAAAGTATATATCTTCCAAAACAGGTGGGTCTTAACCCCCTGAATGTATATAGTATAGGCAAGGAGGGGGTACAGGAAGCATGGGACATGTAGGGAGAGGTGCAATCAGAAATGACTCAGAAGACGGATGCTATTGACGTGTCAAAGGAAAAGAGTTTCGACAACCGACCTGTTAGTTGACTAGGCAACAGCTCTATCATGGTTGCAAAGGGAATAGTGTATGCTGGCAAAGCTATGGGTAACACCACCCCCCCCCCCCCGCCATCATTCTCACTTTTGGCAAACTTACAGTATACTCCTCTCCTCCTTCAACGCCCCCAACCAGTGAAACAAGAAGGAATTGGAGAAAGGGGGACTGAGATAGAAAGGGAATATGTGGGATGGGGTGTTAGATATGAGGAGAATCAGAGAGGAATGGAAATGAAAGAAGACGGGGGTGAGAGCGGAGACCCAAAGGAGATCGAAAGATATGATGGTATTTAATTTTCTTTATTTTTTTATTTCAATATTACTTTTGAAATTCGATCAAGATCTGATTAAGTCAACTGAAAAATATGTGGCAAACTGAAACCATAAACCATGCCGCAAATGTAAAGTGTATCAAAAAATATCACACTTGGTTATAATACCCTCACACTTGCCGTCATATACTTGAAGCAATTGAGCATAAACTTGTGTTCACCGTATACTCACCCGAACAAATGACGAAGACGAGCATAACAAAGACAAGGTGACTTGCAGTCATAAATGCCCCTGTGAATATATTAGGGAGAAAGGAAATAATAAAAATGCTAAAATTGCAACGCCCATGTCATGCAAGTAATACCTCGGTCACATTGTTCTACGGCGGCCGTACGGCGAGTCGAAAACAGTCGTTTTAACCGTTTTTGTACCAGCTAAATATAGGTGGTTTGAATAAAAACGAATAAAACGGCTGTCTTCGACTCGCCGTAAGGCCGCCGTAGAGCAAATGTGACCGAGGTATTAAGGTTGTATTGTCAATCCACGTGTAGGCTAAGTAGCAACTAGGATTACTCTTTTTGGAGAAATCATAAAAGAGTAAATCATATCAATGAAATTCAACTTTGAAGAATGTAAAGTTGAACGGGGTTCAGCCTTATTCTAGTTAAAGATAATACAGTTCCAACTCGTCAGCCAGAACATGCAGGACGAACGAAGTTCCTCATTGTCTTCTTTATTCGAGTCGGTCGACAGTGTCAAAAAGGTATAACATCACTTTTCATAAAAACTGAAAGGTGATCGCTGTTCATAAATTATCGGTATAATAATTCCAACTGTTATAATTCATTCTAAAATTCACTACTCATGTAAGGACATAATGATTCACTACGCAGAATGAGAGTCACCTTTTTCACTTTATGATAGTTACGGATATGATCACTTTCTTGCACCAGGGACTAGGATCGATAATTATGATAAGCCATTTGAAATTCATTTTATGACTTCTAGTGCTGTGCAATACTTAATACTTCACCGTTGCAAATCGAAGTAGCAATGTTCAGCAACAAACTGTATTTGCACCCAACATCTTGCATTCAAATTTAATTTCGTAATACCCTATTAACAAAATCAGTCAGTCAATCGTTTGGAAGGGAGACCTAACAGAAATTTCCTGTATAATAATGCCCCCACCCCCGATGAGGCTGCATGTGGTTGAAGGCTTTACTAGGAGAAACACATCTGCCCCTTCCCATTCCGTAGGTATCAAACGGCACATCCGTTGATCATCAATCGCATTCACTGTCGAGAACAAGGAAGGGGCTATTAAAGGGGCTCATTCATCCCTTATATGACACATTGACACATGCCAATGAATTAACTCAAGTCAAGAAGTTAGTACAGTACAGGGAAGCTCCCCGAAATACACAGTAAAAAAAATTATACAACGCTGATTAATATATGAACCTTACAGCAATTGTTTAAACAGTTTAAACAACTGTTTAAATCTTAAGCAACAAAGTTTAATTTTCAATATCTAATTTTCAATAAATTAAACATGATTGTTTAAACGGTTAAACAAATACTGGAAGGTTCATATAGTAAACAGCGTTGTATAAAATCTTAAATAGCGTATTTACTGTGTATTTTCCAGCATTAAAAAAATAATAAAAAAATAAAATATATATATATATATATATATATATATATATATATTTATGTTTCCCGTCTACTGTGCTTTTGTCGAAGATTACTTTTATACTCATGAAAGATAAAACCATTATTTCATAGTATGCTCCAATTTTATTTCATACCCATGAACCACACTCTAGAAACAAATCAGTCAAAAATGACTAATAAATAGGGTCGGCTGGGTGCAACTGTTATTCTTGTCATATTTGACTATTTTCTAGTCGTATTGTACTAGAACAAGTTGACTAATTTGTTTTAAGAGTGCATTCCAATATCAAATGTTTCAACATCGATTGAGAAATCCTTTGTTTCAAAAGAGGTTCCTATAATAGTCTTATTGTCAAAAAAGGGAGAAATAATTATCATCAAAATTCAAATAAACTTGTATGGAGTTAATTAAACTATACAATATGCTTGTACTTTCCTATAACCAGATAATTCAATTTCTATGGAAAAGAGGAAATAAACCACAAAACATTCACCAAAGAGCCGTATAAAACCAGTAGGTCCATGATAAAACAATAGCACACAAGAGTTTCGTCTAATGAAACTAGAAGCATGACAACTGAATTAGTGATTGGTCTAGTTTATACAGACGATGTGAAAATGAAATAAGAGAAACGAAATGGAAATTAAAACGTCTGCTCAACATGTAGACCTGTTTATCCGGGTAATTTACAGAATAACACAAATAAAATTGTCCCAAGCATGCCGGGTTTTTCTTAGAATGACGGCACTAAAACAGAAAAAAAACTTACCCATGTTGAGACTAGTATAGATTAAAGAAATCAAGCTAAATTTCAAATTTATCAGTCCACGATGATTGACATTCCCAGTAAACTTCTCCTTTTATGACGTGATGAAACGCCCTTCAAAGTCACGGTGAACTTGCCCTATCAATGTTCATGTACTTTCTTAGACTTTGCGTTTATTAAAAGGCGAAATCTTGTACGGCTTTTACACAAGGGGGCGCTTTCCAGAGTAGGTACACTTCTCTTCTCCATTCTCGTGAACATGGTGAGGGTGAAGGACCCACAAAATCTGCATGAGACTCACAAGAAAAGCCCCTTGGAGCGATTTCTGGAGGAAAAGAAATGGTTCTCACTACAAAATGAAAGTGATTTGGCTAAATTTCTGATATTTTCTGCTATTTAGCATGAGGGGTGCTGCATATGGTGAATTACTCACATAGCACCCCAGGCAAATCTTGGGGGATGCTTCTGCTTCCCAGGGCCATGAAGTGTGCACCTGTAATCCAATCTACAAGGGAATGTTAAAGATTGATTCAGAGGTTCGAGGTTCGAGCCAGGTCACGTCTTAATACTGACTGCCGGTCCCAGATGACAATAGGCCTATTTGATTTGTGTTTTCTATTATTTTCTTGGTAGATTTAATTTCAAAATAAATATCGATACATCATATCAGTAAACGTAATACAAATCAAACAAGAAACAATGACACCTCTTATATACATGATAATTATGAGAACAAAGAAAAAAAATTATACGCACGCAGCACCTTTGTCAGCCCCACCCACGAAACTATAAACACATGCACACATATCCATTAACCACACCCTCACACGACCAGCACCTACCGATTGCTTTTAGTCTAAATGATTTGAATCAGAAGATATAGATGCCTTGACATTGGCCTTTCCTTCTTTTGTAGATGTTTACCACTAGCGTACCTACGGGGGGGCAGAGGGGGCAGTCTGCCCCCCCCCCCTGACGAGCCACAACCCATGCAAAGGACGTATCCCTGCCCCCCCCCCTGACGAGCTTGAAAGAACTTTTTTGCCCCCCTGACAAGCTTGAAGACCTTTATTGCCCCCCCCCCCCCCTGACGAGCTTGAAGCTTTTTTTTTTTTTTTTTTTTTTTTGCTGTCTGGTACGAAATCCTTCATTTGTGAATAAAGACCTTTTTTTTTTGCTTGTCAAATTTTTGGGCGGACGGTTTTGCCCCCCCCCCCCCCGTGGAAAATCCTAGGTACGCCACTGATGTTTACCCATCTTGTTTTAACTTATTTCGTTTAACCGCATTCTTATATTCCAATATTATTGTTTGAAAGAATCTAACTTGAGAACTGCACCCTGTGACCGCGAACGATATGGTATTCTTAGTTGTAAATATTAATGTATTACAGCAAGTGGATTTCCCCTTGATTTTCATAATTCCATAGTCAATCTTAGCTATAGAGACCAACTCTTTTCAGAACCCACACAATTTCTTTTAAAAAAGGAATGTCAACTTGTCATCATTCAATGCCATTCATTTTCATGCAAGTTCCTTCATATCACTCATTTATTGTCATTGTTATAATCTACCGTCATTATTTGCTATCAATTAATTTGCCACACTGTATTCTGCATCATTATAATCAAATGCATTGTATTATATTGTGTTGATTAGTTTGTTATTTACTTTGTGAATTATGAGAATAAATTCAATCAATCATTTAATAGCTCATATCGGACTTTCGTTTAACATCCTACAATGTAAATATAGTAAAAGATATCATCTCGTTTAATCAGCAAAAAAGAGAGAAAAAAAATCGAGTTACAAAAGCGAAGAGAATAAGAGATGGAGAGAGAGAGGATAAGAGTGGGCGCGAGAGGTTGGGCTAAAATGTGTATTATAGACCATCATTTAAACTGCATTTGACCATCTCCTTATAGGACATTTTATCATAATCGGAAATTATGTCATTTTGATTAATTCAAAGAGCGTCCTCTATCGCCATATAGATATTTTTTGTCAGTTGTAGGCGTTGTGGCGTGCACCTGTAATCCAAGCTATCTGGGGAAGTTACAAATTGATGCAGAGGTTCGAGCCCTTGTCACGTCTTTCGGATGGTGACGTTAAAGGTCGGTCCCAGACGTAAATAATCATATCTCATTGATACACGTCTGACAAAACTCAAATACGCACACACACACAGTTTCAACACATCCCCTTTACTCAATTTTCCACACACTGTAAAAAAAAAAATCATAAAGTCACCAAAAACGGGTGTTAATAATGACACAATACAGATTCTACTCATTTTGTATCTCATCAAATATCATTTGTTACTATAATATGAATACCTATTATCAATGGTTTTGGGATGGGATGGGGGTCTTCCTGTTCTCGGTAGGGGTTTGTGACCAACCTGGTTTCAGGAACAGTCATGGGCAATTAATAAAGTCAATGTACAACCCCAAAATAAATTACACTAAGACATGCAATTAAAAAAGGGTTATCAGATTCGTTTTTGTATTATGATGTCGATTAAAGGGCAAGTCAATCATCCCAACAAAAAGTTGATTTGAATGAAAAGAGAAAAATCAAACAAACATAATGAGGATAATTTAATCGAGGGTATGGCATTCTAAAGTTTGGCTTGATTTCATAAAATAGTTTTTATGCACATCCTGGAGGGTATGAAAATATATATTTCATAATAAAATACAAAAGAAACAGGAGTGAGTGACATCATCAAATCTCTCATTCATACCACTCTAATTATTAATGTCCCTGAAGCTGTTTCGTGAAAATAAGCGAAACGTATGTAGAAGTGCCATAATTATACTTCCTTACTTCATATCCGATTTTAATGAAACTCTCAGAGGTATGCTTGTTATCCTTTTCTCTATTCATTCAAATCTACATGTTGTTTTTGGTGGACATGTCATTCATGGTACAGGTCGGGGAATTCCCTTATGACCGGAACTATAAGTGTGTAGCCTTCAGAGTAATCAGTAAATCATTATAATCAAGAATCTGGGCTTCGATGATTCCACGATAAACGAACTAAACAGGCCTCCACAATTGGGCCTCCCTTTTCAAATGTATTCCCAAGAAATCATAATAATGACAGATAATGGTAGCGTCGTGGCGTAGTGGTTCTGACTCTTGCCTCGGAAGCAGAGGGTCATGTGTGTTCGAATCTGAACGGGCCTATATAGCATCCATTTGCAAGGCGTCAATCCAAATTAACTTTGCCAATCTCTAACCAGGGGAGCGTTTCATGACGGGACTTGTCAGATGTTTTATCCGACAGTTACTATGGTAACAGTGCCTCTCAGCCAATCATTATCAAGGAAAGTTGTCAGACCTGCAACATTTACGGACGAAAATGTTGATGAAACGCTCCCCAGGTGAAGAATGGGTAGGCCTTCCCGGTATAGGATGCAAAATCCTATGTAGTAGGCATACCAATTGAGTCTTGGAACTCTTATTGGAATGCTCCCAAGGGAGTGGAGAAAGTGCATAATTGTATGCGAGCATGAAATGCAAGATCCGATAACCGGAGTAAAAATATGGTCATGTAAAAGTGTTTAGAAACGCTACAAGCACTATATAAATGTGTAATTATTGTTATTGTCATCATCATCATGATTGTTGTACATAAATTTTCAACTGTTTCAGTTCGACTGAATAGCTGACCCCTATTTTGGTATAACTTTTAAGAATAAACTGGAATAGTTTAACATGTCACTGGGGAAATGATGAAAATGATGCATCTTCATCACAATTTACAATATTAAAATGAAAATGAAAACCCATATTGCTTTCTTACGTCAATATGTAACTTTATCTCGACACATTATTATCCACTATATGATCAAAATATAATTTCGAAAAATCGAACCTAATTAATCTACATATATATTCCAGCAATGCATAAATTCATGTTTCGGATTTTGCCTGGAAGTAATTTGGGTATTGCATCCATCACGCATAGTTATCTTAATTTTCATATTACTCATATTGATTAAAAAGTCTTTGAGATTATTGAATGCTGCATTATGATTATTGTTCAATTCAATCGGCTCTTTATCCTTCTCTTTTCTTCTTTAACATACGGATCAAATACAGCTTCTAATCATAACCTTTTTAAAAGAGCGTACAAGGCATTCGCATGCTTTATGCTTTTGTGGAACACTCAGCTTATTATTATTATTTTTTTCGAAAATTGTTTTAAATAAAAAAATACGCCTACATACATCCTCATTTTTCATTAATAAAAGAGGAATTCTTGAATATTTATATATTAAAGTAAATTTGTTGTGTGACCATGCAAAGTCAGTGTATAATTAAGCCATGGAGCTATTATCTGTAATAGCTCTATGATGAAGCTATATCCGTGTGGTTTTGCGTTCCTTGACCACAATCATTCATTCACACAATTGAAACCATATTACTGACTGATGGTATATACGTCAATCTGGAGTCGGTTTCCACTACCCCCCCCCCCACCACATTTATTTGTTATACCGAGGTTTTTTGCCCGACTGCTAAGAAAGCACGAATGCCTGTGAGCAAGCAACCAGGGGACCAACGGCTTAAGATCCCCGGTTAAGATCCTCTCCGAGGGACCTGGTAATGAGGATAAATGCCTTACCAAAGGGCACTAGCGCACCACTGGGGAATTGAACCCGGGTCACCGGAATCCGAAACCCCCGCTCTACCGACTGAGCTATCGCGCCTCCCATTATTATCTTTAGAGCCTATATTTAGCCCCCTCATAATTTGGATCTTGATTTTGGGACCCCCCCCTTTCGCTTATGTGAAGCTTCATTATATGCAGGTTTAGCAGGGATTCATTACGGTAAGGACACTTGGAATCAGTTGTAAACTCAAATCTTTACCCCCCCCAAAAAAAAAAAAATGCCAGTCTGAACAATGCTTGTTCTGCAAGTCGATGGTACGATTATGATATGGTACTCGGCTGCATTGCCAGATCAAATGGTCACTAAACGGTCATAATTATGAAGTATAGTCCCCTCCCTTACTTTACTCTCTTTTCTTTCTAGTCTAATATCATTCTTCTTTTTCTCATTTTTTTTTGGCTTCTCCCCTTATCCCCCCATGTCCAAGAAGGGGAGGTGATTCGCCCCCCCCCCCCTCCCTGGATCCGACTATGTAGGACTACGGATTTCCCCTTGGCCCGGGCCCTTGGCAAACTTGTCTCAGGACGCTCGGGACTTGTCTCCCCTTGGCAAACTTGATCCCAGGGCCACCCGAGCCGCACCCAAGCCTGTTGGAAGTGAATGTGTAATCGGGCATCTAATCTGGCGAGAGTCCATCATATTTATTTTGCAACATCCATTGATAAAAGGGTATATGTTTTCATATTTTGGGGCCACACCCCGGGCCACACACCCATTAATACCCTTTCCAAATCCGAGTGCACCAGCACCAGGGCCCCTACGGCGGGCCCTACGGCCACGCCCCTCTTCTTAACCCGACGTCCAGCCATAATTATTAGCGCGTTTTCGCCCAGCGTCGTACGACGTAGAACGTAAGGGTCGTGTGCAAAAATCGCCAACTTCCATGGAAACAGAGGCCCGAGCGTTCTTGAGCTCAAATCACGAACGGTTCTTCCGCAAATTAGCGGGCGTCCGCATTAGAACGTAGGATTTGTCAACAGCCAATCAGATCGCTTGTAGAGCGAGCAAGCTGAGCTGAGCCGCGCCGACAGCCAGTTCATAGAGCGCGGGCGCGGGATTTTCCCTAGTAGTGGTGACGTCATGCAGTCTACGTACTTCCGGTCGATCCGGATCCGTTCAGCGATTTGCGAAACTGCTTACAAGCGAGAGTTGAGCGCGACGGACGCACGAACCAAGAGATCGTTCTACGTCGTAGATAGCGTCGTACGACGCTGTCCCAAAAACGCGCTGCAAACGATGAGCGGACTTAGAGGTGATGCCGGGGCTTGGCTACTTCGTACATGACGTCAATATGAATATTCATCATATACGTGGCGCGCGCTATCTGAAAAAGTAAACATCCACCTTACCTGCACCTGCACCGTGCTAGCCGTAAAATGGAGTCTTCTCTGCCCGCTCCTCCCCTTGACTGGGAGTCAGTGTGGACTCCAGTAGGAGCTGACCCTCGACTTCGTGGATATGTCAGCAATCATGAAGAATCAATGAAAGTTAAAGATTATTTTGAGATACACACTGGCCTCAAATTCTACATCGAAACGAGAAGAGCTGGCACTACCTTAGGCTTAGATATGCCCATCAATAACGAATGCAGCACAAGTGCCACTGCCATGGGCATGAGTGCCAATAGTAATACCGGTATGTATTTAGGCCTAGTAGTGAGTACTACTACTACTACATCTACATTACACTTAGAGATAGTTATAACTTATACCCAGGCATCAGTGTCTATACCCAAGTTAGGCCTAGTACTAGATCAAACGTCATACAGCTTTTGATTCTAGACTTATGCTTTTTCGTTTTTTTACATGTACCGGTATGTCGATATTTATAGTAGGCCCTATAGCAGTATAGGTCTTAATTTTCAGTCAATTGTATGTTAGTTCACCAAGTTTGTTTACCTAACTAGGTAAGACTAGATCTAACAGTTAAGTCTAAATTAAGAGTCAGAACCTAAACTTTAAAGACTGGGTGGGGGTGATCAGACAAAGCAAAATGTTTGCCAATCTCAAAAACATATTTTGTAGACCTCTAACAGTAGTCCAAGGATTTGAATCCAGTTTTATTCCCGTGTAACAAGGGTGGCCGGATTTACCTCAAGCTATATATAGTGGCAATTGCCCTTACCCTCTCCCTCCCTCCAGTTCATACGATTTAGTACATCCGATATTCCTATCCTGACCCTCTTACTGTCCTCCACGTGCATCTTCCTTGGATGTTTTCATCAACCCAAAATGTACTTTAAAAGTGAAATAAAGTCGAGTCCATCACTATCACCATTTTATTTTCACAAGAAAATATTAATTTAGATTAGATAGAGAGAAAGAGAAAGTCAATAAATCTATTTAAGTTTTATGCAATACCACTCTACTTTCCTGGAGTCGTGAGGCTGGACCCATGCACTCAATTTTCAGTACGTCATCCCCATTTTAATTTTTAACTGAATTGATTATCTCTGTGTTAACAGCCAACTTTTCCAAAAACATGTGATCATCATTTGTGTAGACCCTATATACAGTAGTTTTGAAGTTTGTTGACTTTGACTTTTGACTTCCCATCTTGCCATTGGCCTGCATCTGAACCCTTTTCTCTTTCCATTTCCCCCTGCCATTGCCGAGTTATGCCACTTTCATTCTGCAGCCACCCTGTCTGTGGTGAGTTTATATACAACAATACACACTCAAAAAGTCTTTAAAATATCACTTTGGTGACCAAAAAAATGACTCGGTTCCATCCAGTTATGTTTTGTTTTATATATAGACTTATCAATATTTTTTTATTCACCAGTGTGCTCAAAAACTAATTTTAGGCATATTTTTGTAATACCCTCTATTGGTGGAAAGTACCGGTAAGATTGATGCAGATCTTCATCTCCACAGACTCTATTTTTTAATTAGAAAAAATAAGGCATAATTTTTTTATGATGAATTTACTGTAGGAACTAGGCCTAGTAAAAACTGACTGTGCCAAAGAAAATCTGAAAGCATTTATTCAGTCTAGATCAAGAGAAAATAACCTTGTACATTGGATAATTGCCATGCATGCACCATACCACTTTGGTACCTTTGTTTGTTTGTTTATTGTTAACAAATTTTCGATATTACTCTTATTTGTTTTAAGATCAGTATGCTCGATCTGTAATGAAAATCATAAGATTAGTATGCTCGATCTGTAATGAAAATCATAAGATCAGTATGCTCGATCTGTAATGAAAATCATAAGATCATAAGTCAGAAAAAATTGGAACCAGTGAGATTCGAACCTGCCATCTACTGCTTTCCGGGCAGCGACTCAACCACCAGGCTATTCTGGTTCACGGCTAAACCACGATGAACTGGAATTCAAATACCCTCGATCCTCTTCTTTCTGACTCATTAATATTCAAATGCAGTCCGCCGTGGACAATAAATAGTAAATAAAACAAATAAGAGTAATGCCGAAAATTTGTTAAATTATAATTTCCTCCTATAAAAAAATAAAAAAAAAAAAAAAGCCTCTTAATTTACTACCTTTGTTTTGTTTTCGTTTTCATGGTATACTATAACTAGATCTAACTGAAAGAAAATTAATTGATGGCCCACATTTTTTCTGAGTATATAGGTAAAAATACTATATTAATGATAATCGGATAAAATAAGTAAACAATATTTCCTTTCTTGGTCTAGATCAAGAGGTTACTAATTCTGATAGAACTATGATTATTTAATTACAGATAATCAATTCATACTTGGCTCTCCTAAGAAAAGAGACCAATGACAACATGGATAGCCTTAATAAGCTGTTCACAATACCATCCTATGCACCTGTTCATTGGGAGAATGAAATGCTTGACACATGGCTCTTCAAGAGTGTAAGTTGTTGGTGACTTTTAAATCTTATATTTATTATTTTCTTAATGTATCTGTACCTGAATAGATTGAATGATGCATGAAGTTTGCATATTAATTATGTAGAAAAATAAACTAATCAAGTTTTCTTGTTAGTGGAGCAATACATCTACAAAGAATACAAAGCCAAAGATGTGTTAACCGTATCAGGAAAAAAAAAATCCTTCCAGGGAACAAATATTCCTGCTCAAAGATAACATTTCTAGGTGGTTGAGAGGCAGATAACTGCCATGCTTATTTCTCTTCTTTGCAAACTATTGTGATATCACTTCAGGGTAATTTTTGTCTCACGTGCATACATGTAGCAGAGCAAGACTATAGAAGCCGAATTTCCTACGGCGGGGTCAGCTTTGAAATCTTAACCAAGGTTAAGTTTTTGAAATGTTATCATAACTTAAGAAGCATATGGGCCTAGTTCATGAAACTTGGACATAATGATAACAGTATCACTGATCATTGAGTTTCAGGTCACATGATCAATGTCAAAGGTCGATTAGGGTCAATGAACTTATAGAATATACTAATTCAAAGTTCTTTTTTAAAAGTATTTCATCGTAATTTAGGAAGTTTATGGAAACTTGAAACTTGAAAAGGTTATTCAAGTATTGCTGATAGTCTTGCATGAGTGTTAGGTCACATGATCATGGTCAAAGGTCATTGAGGGTCAGTGACTTTGACCATGGTGGGGTAACATCACTGAAAATTAACCAAAGTTAAGTTTTTGATGATAACCAAGTTTCACTGATCATCCAGGTCGCATGCTAAAGATAAAAGGTCATTAAGCCTAGGTCAGTTGACATAAAATATGCTCAAGTTTTTTTGAAATGTTCATCATATTTCGGAAGTTTTTGGACCTAGTTCATGAAATTTAGACAAAAGGTTGTGTATACTGTTACATGGATATACTGTACATTAAGTTTACATTAAATTTAGACAAAAGGCTATATATAAATTATACTGTTACATCAATACTGTACATTACGTTTACATTAAATTTAGACAAAAGGCTATATATAAGTTATACTGCTACATCAATACTGTACATTAAGTTTTATTCTACTGCCCTGCATTGACAGTAATGCATGGCAGTAATGTGACCTGGGCCTATCTTAATCTTCATCAGGTTTTGTAATGACTTTGAAAATTTCTTTCCTTTATTGTTGTTTTAATAAAGTGATTATGTAGAAGGTTATAAATAGATCTTCTATTTTGAGATATGACGTTTTGCAAATAAGTTTCATAGCATAAGAAGTATTCATGAATCTTTTTTCCATTTAATTTGAAAGGTCACCTTTGAGAAGTTTGAATGGATTTTGGTGCCTGTAAATGTTGGACGAAGCCACTGGCTGTTGCTGGCTGCAAATACAAAGGATGACACTGTGTCAGTTCTGGATTCACTCCCCAATGTGAAGAATGACAATAAATGTTTCCAGATGTTCAAGTGAGAACACTAATATTTTGTACTTACTTTTATCATCACTGATTGGTCTGTAATAAGTTTGTTGTTCATTTCTCTGCTTTGGATATTACCGAAAACTACAGTGCGTCCCAGAAAAAAAAGGAAACCCGTCTTTAGGGCTTTATTTAGTTGTTGGGATCGATTGCTCTTTTAACTTCAACCAGCATTAGCATAAGAAGAAGCATGACAAAATGTTACTGTTGATTATGTTTAGATTATAAATCCAACATTAGTAGTAAGAATGAAATCTTATCTTTGATTGGAGACCTAATACGTAGTGAATTGTACATGCATTGTGGAGTAAAAACAATAAATACCGAGACATGTAAGAAACAATTTGCGCAGAAATTTGCAAGTAAATCTTCATCCACTCTCATTTCGAGATTAGCGAAAGAAACTTAACAAAGAAAACAAAAGGTATGCTAATGAGCCATCGCCTTCATACGTCCAATGTTAGTAATGCATTTGGAAATTGTAGACCTTTAACCTTATCTACATGTAGGCCGGGGTATTTTTGGATATCATGTGTCCGCGGGAGGGGGGGGGGGGTTCCTCACAGAACCTACTATCATAACCTATTTTTATGACATTTTTAAAATCAAATTTGAACTGTCTCTATGGACTGTTACAAATTATGCACATATAGTCTTGTAATTCAAGCCATTTCAGTTTAAGAGTAAAGTGTACATGTATGAGAAAGTTGATTCTTTGCATGAACATAGTGTAAACTTCATAACAAGGGTAAAAACCTTGTTACACTGTTCAAAAGTATCATGGTCACATGTAAGACATCATCAAGGCGGTTTATATTTTAATCAATGTTGATACATACATGTAGTTCAGGTCAGAGATATCAACATTCAAGGTCACACTGCAATTATCCAGGTCTGGGTAGCCTAGTTTGTCTTGCAGCGATGAGTTCCGTTTCTATAGTCATTAATATTGTTACTTTATTTCTATTACTTTAAAATTATTAATACAGCATGTGGAATGCAGTTTCTATATTCAAATGTTATTGCAGGTTGGTTCTGGCTTTGTTTCATTCAAATGTTAAAACATTCAGATTCATTTATTGATCTAAAACATGGAAATTTGCCTTCCACTGACAGTACATATAATGATACATAATGACAAGAAACGTTCAATTTTGACAATTATGATATCAGAAACAAATATAACAATACAATATGAAATTGATTACAATACAACATGAAATGTATTACAATACAACATGAAAATCAATTGCCAAATAATTTGCCTATTAAAGACAAAGAGTTAAACATTAGTGAAATAAAATGTGGCTATGAGCCATCCTCCCCCTCTTCTTGTATAACATTAAAAGAATATCAATTCAGGAATGAAAACAAAGTTGTTTTTTTATTCAATCATTTTATGTAGAAAATACATGGAAAATAGGGCACAACACACAGATGACCTCTCGACTGTGCATTGGAAACGTGGGACTCTCCAGTCTGCAAGACAACAGGACGGACACTCATGTGGTGCATTTGTCATGTTGGTAATTATTAATTACTGTTAATTTTCATCATTCCTAAATAGGGGAATCCCTGTAAACTGAAGATCCAATTCGACTAAAGATGTGTGATGTATATACACAACATGTTCCCAAAAAAATGTCCCTCTAACATACGGCTGAATTAATTCCAAAATATTACATCATATTCAATTAAATGTACAGAACTACACTGTAGAAAGCTCATTTCATAATCTAACTTCTATGAAAATTTCATTTGTCTTGCTTTAGCGCATACACCTTCTGTTTTGTAACAGTGGTGCATTTTAGCTCATTCCAAGTTTGCAGCACTGCTGTATTTATGCACTGCCTCTAGCATGTTAACCCCCATTTCCCTGGTCAGATTAGGGAATTCCCTAGTCAGATTCTGGAGGATCAAAGGCAGTTGATATGCTAGACAGTACAGAACATACAACATTCCTGCATGCAAACTTGGAATTTGGCTGAAAAGCACCACTGTTACATAATAGATTGTGTATTCAAAACTGCTGAAGCGAAACCAATGAAATTTATAAAGAAGTTAGAACATGAAATGAACTTTCTAGTTCTGCACATTTCAATCAGAATAATACTTAATTTTATAATTAATTCAGCCATTCGTCAGAGGGACATTTTGGGGGGACGCGCTGTATAGTTAATGGTTTAATCAGTTTACATTGGTTTAAAAAAAATACCATTATTTTACTAGGAATGGTTCAATAGTGGAATAATCTATTTAGATGATATTTTGAATGTCAATGGAAGTTTTAAAAATGTATTCAAAATATCATCTTAGTCGAAATTTATAAATAATAATAGATCTGTTATTTTTTGTTATTCATAATTAAGACAAGCTAAATTTGGCTTTCAAATTTATCTCATAAAACCCCCCAAATATCTACCAAGCTTAATATACCCAAAGTAAAAATAGGTAATTCAGTAAATTATATATTGACATCAAGATACTTTTACAATTATGTTATACATCATGGAGGATCAAATTAACAGTGTTGTTTCTTTTTGGAAAATATTTTGAAAATGAATACAGACTAGAATTTGTTAAGAGTAAAAGAAATCATTTAATTTCAAATTACTGTATAATTTATTACAGGTTCTGTAAAATGAAACTTATGGAGGATAATTAAAGATGCAAATTGTAATACTTGTCACGAAGAGGAAGACAATACATGCATTGATAACATGTAAACTGAATCAAAGTTTTTGGACATATAATTAGGTTGATTAAAAGGGTCTTTAAAAACATGTTATTATTGTTGCCAATCTTTTGATAAGAAGTATTGAGCACAAAGAATTAGATATTTTTAATATATATTTTTGGACTGTGTACAAATCAATTTTGTTATGTAATTACAAGGGAGTAAAACAAAGTTTGAAATTTCTATGTGCATCTGAATTGCATGAAAGACTTAAAATCAACCAAAATTGTACAGGTAAAACTTTGTATCGTCTTCCGTATGAATTATTTGATTATGTTTGATGTTTTGATGTAAATGTAAAATGAAGATACAGATGATTAATATATGCTATTGAAAGAAAAAAATATTTCTTTTCTTTGGACTTAATCAGATGCAAAAATAGTAAAAACTCTGCAAATATTCACATCATTTGCAAAAAACCGCTTCATACAAACACACAAATTGACTCAAAGTGCTCTCAAATCAAATTTATTTTCACTCTTTTCAAAAATCACTTTCTATGACTGGTAAGAGAATGTAGCCAGTGAGCACCCTCTCAATTGTAGTTTTCAGTTTGATTCTTCTTAAATCATTTTATGAAATCATTGCTCTCCAAAAATCATGGCTTTGATATTCAGTTTCTAAGTTTCCTTGTTTAGGGCCTGGAACATTCTCATTTTCTTTTTCCTTTTTTTTCTTCAGAATGCCCTCGCCATTGTTAAAGGCATTGAACCGCAGGGTCTTGGCAACAAAGCAGATGCTATGCGCATCTTTGTGCAGCACCAGCTTCTGAACAAATCAAAGACTGCGCCTGAACCACTGCTAATTTGTGATGCGCCTGATTGCCTCTTAGAAGGCAAACCTCAGAAGAAGGAGGACTGGGCAAAATGTGAAGTCTGTGGTGGCTGGATGCATTATAAATGTGTTGCACTGGAAAATCCACCACCACCCAGGACAGACTACATTTGTCCTTTTTGCCAAGCAAAGTTCAAGTAGCAGGGGTGTGAGAGTTCAGATTTTTATCTGATTTCAGATTTTTTTGTTTTGATTTTCAGCTGAATTTCAGCTTATATTTGGCTTTCCTCTGTACAAATAGTATGGTAACTCTTTCTATTTCAGACCTTTTCAATACTCTTCAGCTTTTTTTCAGATCTTTTTATTTGTGACCACTCACACCCCTAAAGTAGAGATCTGCAATGATTGAAGGGGAAGTCTGGGTCAAAACTACAATTGGTGGTGACGTGAAGGTATTAGCAGTCACAGCGTTATGATATAGTCGCAAATATGCCTTTTTGTACGTCCATTGAAGCAATGCCATTACATTTGGTTACTTGATATAGTCATGTAAATTGCTGAAGTATTTTTGTTTTCTAGCAACCTGGTACTAGATTTTATTTAGAACCCTTTTCAGAAAGGCTTTGAGACATTTGGAGCAAATTGTAATGTTCTGCCAGTATTTCATTATCCCTTCAAAAGGAAGGTCAAGTATAAATAAATGAGAATTCTTGCATAGCAACATATTTTGGGCAAAACTCAACTTTCACCGGAAATGCTATTTAAAAAAAAAATTTTGTCTCGCCTGCATAGCAGAGCAAGACTATAGGCACCGCTTTTCCGACGGCGGCAACGGCGTCAACAATGAAATCTTAACCAAGGTTAAGTTTTTGAAATGTCATCATATGGACCTAATTCATGAAACTTGGACATGAATGAGCATTAACAACAAATGAAATACAGCTGTTCAAAAGTACATCAACATATGAGATTAAATGAAACTTTCAATATGAATCGAAACTATTGACTTTGTTAAGTAAAATAAATTGGGATCTCGTAAAAACCATCAACTTTTAGGGAAATTGTAGTTAATGCGTACTCATCGAAAATGTAGTACAAAGATCGAGCAGTAACATGTGCGGTATGTCACATATGATATCACTATACTTTAAGTGGTACAGCTATACCATACAGATATTTTCAAAGTTACATTATGTTTTGAGAGATTGTAGCTTTTGAAGTTCAAATTCTCTTGTGTGAGAGTTCCGAACCATTTTTCCCTTTTTCCTTGATGACCTGAAGATTCTGACTACAGTAATAATACGATGTCGGTGTCAAAATTAAATAATGGAACGGATGTTATCTATACTAACATTTGGCTTTCGTACTGGTGCTACGCATTTTAGTTAAACATCTAACAAGTTTGTAATTGTAATGCTGTGCTAATAGAGTTTTTGCTTAAAATCATTTGATTTCTATTTTAGCTTCTAGCATAACAGCGCTGCTTTTTTATATAGGTTTGAAGTACATCAGTGGGAAAACCCACTTTCTATGTGGGATCAATCTAATCGGTAATTACTTTACCATTATCCTGATTATTGCACCATTTCTGTTGTTGAAAATTTGCATAATGAAGAATGAACAGCTATCAGTCAATTGATTTATAACTTTTCAAAACTTAGTTAAAGTTTCAGGCAATTGTCCATTATGTCTCTTTCTGTTTCGTCACCTGCCTTGAGATTCTTATAAAATCAATCAGTAAAATTTCCCTGTTCATATTCACAACTGTACTTTTTATCTGTCTTGGGCAAGATATTTTTGTATGGCATGTATCATAGTTCAAGTTTGGGTCACATTATATGGCCAATAATAAGAGCTGAACAAGAGGTTGTAGGAGCAGAAGTGGGGTAGGAGTGCGATATACAACGTATATGGGCATTTTCACGGTAACTGACATTACACGGCACAATGTTTTCACACCTTTCATTGTGTGTATCTCTAAAACAACAAATGATGGGAGTTTGCTTTTGATAGAGTTAATAAAGTGAACCTTGCTGTATACTCTGATACTAAGTTTTCCTATGTAACCACATTTTTTTACGCATCAGCAAGCAAAAATGTGTCGGTAACTGACATTACGCAAAAGGACATGCAATTTCAGGGTGTTCATTAAAATTGAAATATCTCATGTCCCTGAGTAGATAGAGTAATAATTTGAATACGTAAATATACCTCCGTTACTAGGTTAAGATGTGTCAAAATATTAAACAATTCGTTTTTGTCTTTTGGGGGCTATGATAGTTTTTCCACAACCATGCTGGTAACTGACATTACGGTAACTGACATTACACTTAATTTGCCATAGAGATAACACATGGAAGTCAAATGTGTGGAATCATTGCATTGTATCTTCTGTGCAGGGCTTCACATGAAAGTGAGCTTGATGTGGAAGTATACCCGAGTTTCTAGGAACATTTCAATTTTCTTAAATTCCTTTCTTTGATTTGAAAATTTTTATCATTACTTGTCGGTAACTGACAATACACATTAACATTTACCAGTGCTATATGATTTTAAAAGGCATAATTTTCTTGGTACTTATATGTAAGGCTTTTTAAGATCATAAAAGTTTCATAATACTTCACATTTTTGATCATCAAAAGATAAGAAATGTATGTTTTACTTACTCGGGGGGGGGGGGGTGGGGTCATAGCAGCTACATGTTTTCCTATAGTAATTTAATATTGCATTGACTGTACACATGGATTTTTCTGACTATACACCCATAATATATTCATCAGTTTTATATTGACTTTTTAAACCTTTTCCTTCTCCAACCTCCCCCTCCCCTCACAAAAGGCAAAATTAATAAGGGTCTCCTCCCCTAGGCTACATGTACCCCTCCCCCGAATCTCATGCAGCCATGTAGTTTTATTGATTTCTATTCTGGTCAGTGCAAGCAATGCTTGTTCATATCTGTCGGATTTCAATTCTCTTCATAATTTGTTTAATCATTTTCTTTGCTAATTTCTTTTATAAGCTGTCAACAAAAAATAATCTCCAGCTTCTAAACTGAAACTGAACTATTTGTAAATTTGAAGAAAAAAAAACACAGTTTTAGTAGATCCATGCAACATTGATCAGAACTGTCAAATTTCACTTTTCATCTATACTTGTAAACCAAATACAAAATTGTATCACACATCCACACTACTAACAGGTATAAAAACCAGGAATTTACTTTTAGCGAGGCAATGCTCAAAAGAATCCTAGAAACTAAAAAAGGGACCCTGGAAATCCCCTTCATCACAATGTTAAGCTTAAAAAATGTTGCAGATTTAGGCAATAGGTTGGGAAAAGTACCCCCTACCCCCCCCCCCCCGAAAACCAAACGAAAATTGTCTGATACAAACAATTAGGTACTTGGTAAGTGCATGTACAAAACAATTTCATAGTAATTTTTTTTGCACGATGGGAATGCAACTTCCTTCATAATTTTATATAGTATTCCTTGTGAACTATACCTTTTAAAAGTCAATTGCAAGCTCCTTCTGGTGTGACTTTTAAAGTGAAAGACTTAAATAACAAGTATACAATATTTCTTCACCATAAAATTGACCACATATTTGCATTTCAATATTGGTATCCAACGTTTTATCATGGTAACTGACATTACATCTCGGTAACTGACATTACATTTTCCACTTGGTAACTGACATTACATACATTTAATGGTACCCTATGGCTTCATTGTTAATTGGTAATCTTTAATTTTGGTGTAGAAGGGAGGGATGTTACCTAGAGAGGAAATCTACCAAGTTTCATATAATATATCCTCTTTTCCAGGAAATGAGAAAAAAAAGTTCATGTTTTCGGTAACTGACATTACATACCATATCACATACTTCATCAATGTTTTTTTATCAGATGAATGAATTACTGGTGTTTCTTTCTGTGGGATTTTAAAAGGTGTTATAATAGCAAGCTAAATCACAGGCAAAAACATCATGATCAAACCTGTTCTTTAAAAATCTGTCAAAACAAAATATGTATCAATATACTATTTTTAACACTAATTTGTATCCATACTTTGGCAGCCATTTTTTATTTCAAAATGGCTGCCAGAGTCGGAAAAAAATGTTGTCTCAGAAACTTCAGGTCTTGTTTTATTACAAAACATAAAGCATTTGACATGAATATCAACTTCATTTTTTTGCCTCTGTGTCCATCTGTGGTGAAAATGCCCATATGTGATAATAAGAGCTGAACTAGAGGTTGTAGGAGCAGAAGTAGGGTAGGAGTGTGGTATATAATGATATATGTGATAATAAGAGCTGAACTAGAGGTTGTAGGAGCAGAAGTAGGGTAGGAATGCGATATACAACGTATATGTGATAATAAGAGCTGAACTAGAGGTTGTAGGAGCAGAAGTAGGGTAGGAATGTGGTATACAACGATATATGTGATAATAAGAGCTGAATTAGAGGTTGTAGGAGCAGAAGTAGGGTAGGAATGTGGTATACAACGATATATGTGATAATAAGAGCTGAATTAGAGGTTGTAGGAGCAGAAGTGGGGTAGGAGTGCGATATACAACGTATATGTGATAATAAGAGCTGAACTAGAGGTTGTAGGAGCAGAAGTAGGGTAGGAGTGTGGTATACAACGATATTTGTGATAATAAGAGCTGAATTAGAGGTTGTAGGAGCAGAAGTAGGATAGGAGTGCGATATACAACGTATATGTGATAATAAGAGCTGAACTAGAGGTTGTAGGAGCAGAAGTTTTTCAGCTGAATTTCAGCTTATATTTGGCTTTCCTCTGTACAAATAGTATGGTAACTCTTTCTATTTCAGACCTTTTCAATACTCTTCAGCTTTTTTTCAGATCTTTTTATTTGTGACCACTCACACCCCTAAAGTAGAGATCTGCAATGATTGAAGGGGAAGTCTGGGTCAAAACTACAATTGGTGGTGACGTGAAGGTATTAGCAGTCACAGCGTTATGATATAGTCGCAAATATGCCTTTTTGTACGTCCATTGAAGCAATGCCATTACATTTGGTTACTTGATATAGTCATGTAAATTGCTGAAGTATTTTTGTTTTCTAGCAACCTGGTACTAGATTTTATTTAGAACCCTTTTCAGAAAGGCTTTGAGACATTTGGAGCAAATTGTAATGTTCTGCCAGTATTTCATTATCCCTTCAAAAGGAAGGTCAAGTATAAATAAATGAGAATTCTTGCATAGCAACATATTTTGGGCAAAACTCAACTTTCACCGGAAATGCTATTTAAAAAAAAAATTTTGTCTCGCCTGCATAGCAGAGCAAGACTATAGGCACCGCTTTTCCGACGGCGGCAACGGCGTCAACAATGAAATCTTAACCAAGGTTAAGTTTTTGAAATGTCATCATATGGACCTAATTCATGAAACTTGGACATGAATGAGCATTAACAACAAATGAAATACAGCTGTTCAAAAGTACATCAACATATGAGATTAAATGAAACTTTCAATATGAATCGAAACTATTGACTTTGTTAAGTAAAATAAATTGGGATCTCGTAAAAACCATCAACTTTTAGGGAAATTGTAGTTAATGCGTACTCATCGAAAATGTAGTACAAAGATCGAGCAGTAACATGTGCGGTATGTCACATATGATATCACTATACTTTAAGTGGTACAGCTATACCATACAGATATTTTCAAAGTTACATTATGTTTTGAGAGATTGTAGCTTTTGAAGTTCAAATTCTCTTGTGTGAGAGTTCCGAACCATTTTTCCCTTTTTCCTTGATGACCTGAAGATTCTGACTACAGTAATAATACGATGTCGGTGTCAAAATTAAATAATGGAACGGATGTTATCTATACTAACATTTGGCTTTCGTACTGGTGCTACGCATTTTAGTTAAACATCTAACAAGTTTGTAATTGTAATGCTGTGCTAATAGAGTTTTTGCTTAAAATCATTTGATTTCTATTTTAGCTTCTAGCATAACAGCGCTGCTTTTTTATATAGGTTTGAAGTACATCAGTGGGAAAACCCACTTTCTATGTGGGATCAATCTAATCGGTAATTACTTTACCATTATCCTGATTATTGCACCATTTCTGTTGTTGAAAATTTGCATAATGAAGAATGAACAGCTATCAGTCAATTGATTTATAACTTTTCAAAACTTAGTTAAAGTTTCAGGCAATTGTCCATTATGTCTCTTTCTGTTTCGTCACCTGCCTTGAGATTCTTATAAAATCAATCAGTAAAATTTCCCTGTTCATATTCACAACTGTACTTTTTATCTGTCTTGGGCAAGATATTTTTGTATGGCATGTATCATAGTTCAAGTTTGGGTCACATTATATGGCCAATAATAAGAGCTGAACTAGAGGTTGTAGGAGCAGAAGTAGGGTAGGAGTGTGGTATATAATGATATATGTGATAATAAGAGCTGAACTAGAGGTTGTAGGAGCAGAAGTAGGGTAGGAATGCGATATACAACGTATATGTGATAATAAGAGCTGAACTAGAGGTTGTAGGAGCAGAAGTAGGGTAGGAATGTGGTATACAACGATATATGTGATAATAAGAGCTGAATTAGAGGTTGTAGGAGCAGAAGTAGGGTAGGAATGTGGTATACAACGATATATGTGATAATAAGAGCTGAATTAGAGGTTGTAGGAGCAGAAGTGGGGTAGGAGTGCGATATACAACGTATATGTGATAATAAGAGCTGAACTAGAGGTTGTAGGAGCAGAAGTAGGGTAGGAGTGTGGTATACAACGATATTTGTGATAATAAGAGCTGAATTAGAGGTTGTAGGAGTAGAAGTAGGGTAGGAGTGCGATATACAACGTATATGTGATAATAAGAGCTGAACTAGAGGTTGTAGGAGCAGAAGTAGGGTAGGAATGTGGTATACAACGATATATGTGATAATAAGAGCTGAACTAGATGTTGTAGGAGCAGAAGTAGGGTAGGAGTGTGGTATACAACGATATATGTGATAATAAGAGCTGAACTAGAGGTTGTAGGAGCAGAAGTAGGGTAGGAATGTGGTATACAACGTATATGTGATAATAAGAGCTGAACTAGAGGTTGTAGGAGCAGAAGTAGGGTAGGAGTGGGGTATATAATGATATATGTGATAATAAGAGCTGAACTAGAGGTTGTAGGAGCAGAAGTAGGGTAGGAGTGTGGTATACAACGATATATGTGATAATAAGAGCTGAATTAGAGGTTGTAGGAGCAGAAGTAGGGTAGGAGTGCGATATACAACGTATATGTGATAATAAGAGCTGAACTAGAGGTTGTAGGAGCAGAAGTAGGGTAGGGGTGCGATATACAACGTATATGTGATAATAAGAGCTGAACTAGAGGTTGTAGGAGCAGAAGTAGGGTAGGAGTGTGGTATACAACGATATATGTGATAATAAGAGCTGAATTAGAGGTTGTAGGAGCAGAAGTAGGGTAGGAGTGCGATATACAACGTATATGTGATAATAAGAGCTGAACTAGAGGTTGTAGGAGTAGGGTAGGAGTGTGGTATACAACGATATATGTGATAATAAGAGCTGAACTAGATGTTGTAGGAGCAGAAGTAGGGTAGGAGTGTGGTATACAACGATATATGTGATAATAAGAGCTGAACTAGAGGTTGTAGGAGCAGAAGTAGGGTAGGAATGTGGTATACAACGTATATGTGATAATAAGAGCTGAACTAGAGGTTGTAGGAGCAGAAGTGGGGTAGGAGTGCGATATACAACGTATATGTGATAATAAGAGCTGAACTAGAGGTTGTAGGAGCAGAAGTAGGGTAGGAGTGTGGTATACAACGATATTTGTGATAATAAGAGCTGAATTAGAGGTTGTAGGAGCAGAAGTAGGGTAGGAGTGCGATATACAACGTATATGTGATAATAAGAGCTGAACTAGAGGTTGTAGGAGCAGAAGTAGGGTAGGAATGTGGTATACAACGATATATGTGATAATAAGAGCTGAACTAGATGTTGTAGGAGCAGAAGTAGGGTAGGAGTGTGGTATACAACGATATATGTGATAATAAGAGCTGAACTAGAGGTTGTAGGAGCAGAAGTAGGGTAGGAATGTGGTATACAACGTATATGTGATAATAAGAGCTGAACTAGAGGTTGTAGGAGCAGAAGTAGGGTAGGAGTGGGGTATATAATGATATATGTGATAATAAGAGCTGAACTAGAGGTTGTAGGAGCAGAAGTAGGGTAGGAGTGTGGTATACAACGATATATGTGATAATAAGAGCTGAATTAGAGGTTGTAGGAGCAGAAGTAGGGTAGGAGTGCGATATACAACGTATATGTGATAATAAGAGCTGAACTAGACGTGTAGGAGCAGAAGTAGGGTAGGAGTGTGGTATACAACGATATATGTGATAATAAGAGCTGAATTAGAGGTTGTAGGAGCAGAAGTAGGGTAGGAGTGCGATATACAACGTATATGTGATAATAAGAGCTGAACTAGAGGTTGTAGGAGTAGGGTAGGAGTGTGGTATACAACGATATATGTGATAATAAGAGCTGAACTAGATGTTGTAGGAGCAGAAGTAGGGTAGGAGTGTGGTATACAACGATATATGTGATAATAAGAGCTGAACTAGAGGTTGTAGGAGCAGAAGTAGGGTAGGAATGTGGTATACAACGTATATGTGATAATAAGAGCTGAACTAGAGGTTGTAGGAGCAGAAGTAGGGTATGAGTGTGGTATATAATGATATATGTGATAATAAGAGCTGAACTAGAGGTTGTAGGAGCAGAAGTAGGGTAGGAATGCGATATACAACGTATATGTGATAATAAGAGCTGAACTAGAGGTTGTAGGAGCAGAAGTAGGGTAGGAATGTGGTATACAACGATATATGTGATAATAAGAGCTGAATTAGAGGTTGTAGGAGCAGAAGTAGGGTAGGAATGTGGTATACAACGATATATGTGATAATAAGAGCTGAATTAGAGGTTGTAGGAGCAGAAGTGGGGTAGGAGTGCGATATACAACGTATATGTGATAATAAGAGCTGAACTAGAGGTTGTAGGAGCAGAAGTAGGGTAGGAGTGGGGTATATAATGATATATGTGATAATAAGAGCTGAACTAGAGGTTGTAGGAGCAGAAGTAGGGTAGGAGTGTGGTATACAACGATATATGTGATAATAAGAGCTGAATTAGAGGTTGTAGGAGCAGAAGTAGGGTAGGAGTGCGATATACAACGTATATGTGATAATAAGAGCTGAACTAGACGTGTAGGAGCAGAAGTAGGGTAGGAGTGTGGTATACAACGATATATGTGATAATAAGAGCTGAATTAGAGGTTGTAGGAGCAGAAGTAGGGTAGGAGTGCGATATACAACGTATATGTGATAATAAGAGCTGAACTAGAGGTTGTAGGAGTAGGGTAGGAGTGTGGTATACAACGATATATGTGATAATAAGAGCTGAACTAGATGTTGTAGGAGCAGAAGTAGGGTAGGAGTGTGGTATACAACGATATATGTGATAATAAGAGCTGAACTAGAGGTTGTAGGAGCAGAAGTAGGGTAGGAATGTGGTATACAACGTATATGTGATAATAAGAGCTGAACTAGAGGTTGTAGGAGCAGAAGTAGGGTATGAGTGTGGTATATAATGATATATGTGATAATAAGAGCTGAACTAGAGGTTGTAGGAGCAGAAGTAGGGTAGGAATGCGATATACAACGTATATGTGATAATAAGAGCTGAACTAGAGGTTGTAGGAGCAGAAGTAGGGTAGGAATGTGGTATACAACGATATATGTGATAATAAGAGCTGAATTAGAGGTTGTAGGAGCAGAAGTAGGGTAGGAATGTGGTATACAACGATATATGTGATAATAAGAGCTGAATTAGAGGTTGTAGGAGCAGAAGTGGGGTAGGAGTGCGATATACAACGTATATGTGATAATAAGAGCTGAACTAGAGGTTGTAGGAGCAGAAGTAGGGTAGGAGTGTGGTATACAACGATATTTGTGATAATAAGAGCTGAATTAGAGGTTGTAGGAGCAGAAGTAGGGTAGGAGTGGGGTATATAATGATATATGTGATAATAAGAGCTGAACTAGAGGTTGTAGGAGCAGAAGTAGGGTAGGAGTGTGGTATACAACGATATATGTGATAATAAGAGCTGAATTAGAGGTTGTAGGAGCAGAAGTAGGGTAGGAGTGCGATATACAACGTATATGTGATAATAAGAGCTGAACTAGAGGTTGTAGGAGCAGAAGTAGGGTAGGAGTGTGGTATACAACGATATATGTGATAATAAGAGCTGAACTAGAGGTTGTAGGAGCAGAAGTAGGGTAGGAATGTGGTATACAACGTATATGTGATAATAAGAGCTGAACTAGAGGTTGTAGGAGCAGAAGTAGGGTAGGAGTGTGGTATATAATGTGATAATAAGAGCTGAACTAGAGGTTGTAGGAGCAGAAGTAGGGTAGGAATGCGATATACAACGTATATGTGATAATAAGAGCTGAACTAGAGGTTGTAGGAGCAGAAGTAGGGTAGGAGTGCGATATACAACGATATATGTGATAATAAGAGCTGAACTAGAGGTTGTAGGAGCAGAAGTAGAGTAGGAGTGTGGTATATAACGATATATGTGATAATAAGAGCTGAATTAGAGGTTGTAGGAGCAGAAGTAGGGTAGGAGTGTGGTATACAACGATATATGTGATAATAAGAGCTGAACTAGATGTTGTAGGAGCAGAAGTAGGGTAGGAGTGTGGTATACAACGATATATGTGATAATAAGAGCTGAACTAGAGGTTGTAGGAGCAGAAGTAGGGTAGGAGTGCGATATACAACGATATATGTGATAATAAGAGCTGAACTAGAGGTTGTAGGAGCAGAAGTAGAGTAGGAGTGTGGTATACTTTATTATTATATATGTGATAATAAGAGCTGAAATATAGGTTGTGTTGGCGGAGGGTAGGGGTGTAATATTACTAGTAGTAGCTCCGCCTCGCATTAAAGGGGAATCCAGCCTTGGCCATAAAATGTTGTGTTGGGAAGGAGAAAAATAAATTAAACAGAATGGTGAAATTTGAAAGAAATCGGACAAGCAATAAGAAAGCTATAGCTGCTTTAAAATTGAGATCACTAATAGTATGTAGATTTCAAATTGGCAACTAGGTAAGTAAATTATGACAAGGGGCAAGGACAACTTTCCCATAGGCCATGTACTTTATTATCAGAGATTTGTGGTTTTCTCCTAGGTACCCATTCCCCTGGGGCAGTAATCTAAATATAACCCAGGTAGTATATTGTTTTATGTCCTCATGAAAGAAAAATATAATTTGAAATAAAACTTTTGGGAAAAATGACATTTTAGCCATAATATGTATTGGAGTACATGGAAGAGTAGTCCTTGCCTTACATCACTATGACATCCGATTTGCGGCCAATTTGAAGTCTCCATGGGTATAGTGATTACAAATATTTACAACTTTTAAAAATTCATAACTTTCTTGTTGTTTGTCCAATATTGTTCAAACTTTCACCTATCAACTTGTCTGATTTTTCTTTTTCTTATAAAAACAAGTTTTTATTTGGGTTGGATTCCCCTTTAAGATTAACAAGTTCACAGAACGGATCCACAAGTTTCCTTCGCCGCCGAGATTTGGGACCCGAGATTTTATCGTGAATATTCACAGTCAGACCGCAGGTCCCAAGAAAGTGGCTTCTTTCATCCAAGTGATATTCATGACTTGAGATGTTTTGCATATTTAATGAGCTTGATGCGGACCAAAACACCTCTTTTCATTCGGTCATTGCTGCTCTAATTGTGCATCGAATTTCATGAATTTGGTACCATTGTAAAGTAGGAGAATCATTCTTTCAGGTCATGTGTTTGGATTTATTCAAAGATTTTGTAATATAGGTTAAAATTTTGATCTAAAATATGCTACAAAATAAATATTTTCACCTGACAAAAGCTGCTATTTTCACACATTATTTTTGTTTGAGCCCAAATGATTTTTATATCATGATAAAGCTGAATATATATGCTTTGAAATGATATAGGTTTCAAAATAAGAATTGGTTTAATCGGGTCAAGATCACACTTTTCATTTGCCAAGTACATAAAGCAGCTTGAAAACAAGAATACTGCACTCTGATTGGTCAAAGAGACCGCACACTGGCAAATTCCAACGGTTCCAGTGCCTGGGTTCGTGGGAAGGTCACACTTCCCATGTGGTAATCTCCTCAAATACCCCGCGCCCGTTGTTCTGTGAATCTTATCCAGCCAATCAGAACTCTGGATTTCATGCAAGTACAAAATTTCAGAAATCTCGTCTTGTACCTTGGTGGGAAAAGTGTGATCTTGACCCGATTAAAAGGTGCCGCATATCAAGAGTGGCATTGTGAGAAAGTACAGAAGTTCAGCTTTATGATGATATAGATATCATTGAGGCTCAAAATAAAAAGTTTTGCATAATTTGCAAAAGAAAACAGAGGAAGAAAATTCAGTTTTGAGGCACATTTTCAGGCCAGAAATTTACTTATTTAACAAAACGTTGTATACAAAATAAATGACCAATATGAAAGAGTAACTTTTACTCTACCTGATGGTGCAATAAAATTTCATTTAACTTGAAGTTAAAACAGGTAAATTCTTAGAGAAAGAAAATCTCACGAATCATGAGATTTTGCAAGGAGGAGGATTCAGCCGCGAGATGATTTGGATGAATCTGGCCTTTTTGCTCATTAGCATAGGGACCTGCGGTCTGACTGTTCATGATTGCGTCATATACGAAATAGCCACGCCCACACCTCTAGATCCGCTCATCGTTTGCTTGATTGCGCACGACCGGATAAGTACCTGTCCGGCCGGATGTTTACAATTGCTTGTTTATAACTTTGCTATGTAGCGGACCGGTCCCGGTATAGGTAGCGCGGGACGAATTCACTCTGTGAGAAGTCTTTGTAGACAACCAAGTTGTGCGTTGCATTCTAAAAGTACTCCCTGGGAAGTACTCCAAGGCCAAGAATCTTTTACTGTCAGAAGTAAAGTCACCTCTGTCGATCCTGACCACCTGTACTCCTGAATGAAAGCTGTGATGAGCTCGCCGAAACTCTGGTGTACATTACCGGTCCCCGTGCCTGCTAGCTGCTCCTGAATGGAGGTCAGATAACAATGCCATGTAGCACGTGTGGCGGGTGCAGTGACGTCCCGGAGTGACGTCGTTAAACTTGGAAGTTTCGAAACCGTAGATAACTGAGTTAATATATGGTTTCCCGTATTATATTGTAACCCAAAGTTGAATTCATATTACCATATTCACTGCAGCTTCAATGTGGCCTTATTGAAACGGATCTTTGCGATTTTGGGGCCCGGTATTTATTAGGGGATGATGACTTGACTCGCCACTGGTTTTGACATTGATTGCAATACATCATTACATGTGCACGACCTCAATACAGCAGACGACAATCGTAGCAGCAGTGCACTGTGGATCGGATAATGGATACACAAAGGCAATATGATTCATGGCAAGGTACAGTATTGGTTTTGCATTTTATTATGTTTACCAGAAAATAGATGCAGAGTAGACAGCCAGCGATAATCTGAAACTATGAGTATTTAAAGTCAATTGTGTGTACATACTACTTGTAGTCTACATGTACAGACTCACTTTGCTTCTTGAAGTTTTAAGTAAATATTATTTGACTCCTGTATATTTTGTGTCCATATTTTATTGATATTACAATACTAGAAATGCCAACGATACATTAATCATTAACCAAGTAATACAATCTTTCACAAAGGCTCAGTTCGGTGGAATGATCTCATCTCCCTCAAGAATAAAGTGAATATCTTGGTTCAAAAGACAATAATTAAAAAAAATATGGGGAGATCTTTAGTTTTATCAAATGCAATCTATAAAATATCTATTCTCAAATTTTTAAATTTTATTTGAATATCTTGTATATATCATACATTAATCCTACGTCTGTCTTCATGGATCTGTAGTGTGATTCAGTTTATTGTTTTGTTTAATTGTTACTGTAACTTTTTCATTTCCAACAAGCCATTGAGTTCTATTCTGTGATCCTTCTACCAAAGATATTTGTGTATTTAGATATCTCGAATTGGAAATGTTGATTTGAAAAAATCAAACTAGCATAATGCTGACAATTTCATCAAAAACGGATGTAAAATTGGAAAGTTATAACATTTTAAAGTTTTGCTTATTTTTCACAAAACAGTGATATGCACAACTGAGTGACATGCAAATTAGACAGTTGATGATGTCCCTCACTCACTATTTCTATTTCAATCTATGATGTGTATCAGTACAAATACTGGCATAATCTCATTCATCAATTATATTTCTGCAGTAATTGTAATGAAAAATGTCAATTCCAAGCAAAAGCGGACATTTTCAAAAAATTTATATTGGCTCTATTTCAAATCTGGATCAAAATTTTCAACTAAATATCACATGGAAGTTCATAAATACAAAGGGTGATCATAATTAGCTTCAAAATTTATATTAGAATCCAAACCATACAAAAACTATATACATGGGATGGTATATATTTTATTTTACTTAATTTCAATTTAACAGAAAACTTGTTTGTTTTGTAAAATTTCAGTTGGATAATCTGAAGCTCATTCTTTCAAATATAAGTTGCTGGAAGGGTTTAAAAATGTCAAATTTGTGGTGCCAGACAAAGTGTAATGCGACTGACCGGAGTTTTTGGATCCACAAAAGAAACTTGGAAGTTGCTTCCCAAAAGATCCCAAATTAGAATTTGTTATTTGAGACTTCAATATGAAAGTAATGTTGTTTTTTGTTATGACATGCGACTGACCAATATGTTGGAGTACAGTTAATTTGGCTATGACATTTAATACAGTACTCTCTTTGCAGGAATTTCTATTTGTGTATTGAAGTTGTGTACAACTGTACATTCCACCTCCTTTGTCAATAAGACTTTAATTTTATTATACTGGTTATACTTGAGAGGTACATCCATAATCATCAGTATCAAAGACAAGTTCAATATTCACTTTAACATTAACGCTGAAGGTTATGAGCCTCGAAGCCATTCAAGATCTTTTTTTCTGTATTAGCAATTAGCAAACAGGGAAACAGGTTTGGGGGATACTCAAATCAATTTACCCTTTTCCTGATTAGAGCCATTCTCCTGCCAATTGTTCCAGAAGTCAGGGATTTACAACAATGCACTTTAAAGCTGGCAGTGTGACCAAGGAGGTATTTGTGTGACACACTTGGCGAGTGCAAGCAATGCAAGGATGACAAACATCACACGTTAGGTGGTTTCAAACCGCCTTGATCACAAGAATCCCCATTAAATTATGGGAACTTTTTCAGGCTAAAAAATACCCATAAATTATTATCATATTCACACCGCCCCGAAGCATACCCTTTGGAATAAGTTCCCGAAGTTCTGGGCATGCGCAGTGTGGTCTGATAAGCAAGCAAGGCGCGAGATTCAAAATCACTAGCTCAGCACTGAGCCACCCACGGCGTCTGCGCCCAACTTCACGCTGGGCTTAATGTTCCCGTAATTTGCTTTCACACTGCCAAAATACCTGCGACCTTGGAAAAATCCCCGCAAAAGTTCTCGTAATTTTGACAAGTACCTACTGTATTTTCTTTCGGGGAGATTACGCGTAATTTGCTTTCAGACTGCCCAAATTACCTGGTATTTTCTGATCGGGTTAAATTTCCCAATCACAAAATACTTGGAACTGACAAACTTTGAGGCGATCTGAAACCACCTAATGTCCCTTACTCTATTTTGCTATCAAGTTGATTCCTGAGTTAATAGTGGGATATAAAACGACAGTTTGAGCTCTTTAAAGTTTAAACTATGCATAAGATGCCAATACTGTACTAAAGTGATGTGTGAGTGGGGTGCACGGTTTTAGAAGCCTATTTCTTCATTAATTTTTTCAAATATTTTAAATTTTGTTCCAAGAATGTTAGAAAAAAGGGTAGATTTACTGACTGTTGTCTGCTTATCAGTTATGGTTTTTTTTTTAACCATACTGTATAGAAATACTGCATTTCTGATACAGTGTGAGATTTTTCATATTCATAAAAGGCAAAAGAAAGTGAAAATGTGTAAGAATATACATGTAAAATGGGAGAAGGAAATGAGGAAGGGTTTGATTTTTTTTCTTTGAAAGGTAGTCCTGATGGTCAGGTCATAATATGATGTCCTTCCTGAGTGTAGGCTATTTATGAGTGCTACTGTATATCATCCGTCTGTAGATACCCATCTCTCTTCTCTTGCCCCTCCTTTTACCCGCACTGTTATTGAAAAGAATTTAGATGAATCTTCATGTACTCCCACGATGCTCTTTCTACGAAAGTTTTTATGTTGTACAGTATATTCACAGTTTAAAAGTGGAGGAATGCTTTGAAAAGTAATATTTTTCCTCCCTGTTTAAGGTAAACTTAAAAATTTGCTACATTGTAGTTTCCAAAGCATGTTGAGACATTTTACAATCTTGTCAAGTTAACTACATGTAGTTGAATTGTTCACACTCAATAATCCAGTATGACCTTAAAAAATTGTTGGTCTACTGTACCAGAGGAAATATTTATTAGGGTCTATCATTATAAAGAGCTTCTAAATCTGCATTTATATGGAGATTGATAATCATGTTAATGGTTGTTGAGGCACAAATGTCTTCAGCTTACAATTCGGATGATGTTCCTCTGTAACATTTTCCTTTTAATAAACAAATCTTTATCAAGGGGAAAAAATGAAAATCTGGGTCAGTCTACACATTTAAATACGAAAGTCAGTAGGCTTTACTAGGGTTGTTCAGGTTCTGGCAAACAATTCTTGTTTTGCCAGTTTTATAATGAGCACTTTCAAATCCATGCCTCTAGCACATGTAGATCAAATCATTTTCTGAACAATTAGTTCGATGCATTCATGAGTAGAATGAGTGACAAATGGCTTTACAGTAGGTGGTTTCAAACCGCCTCGATCACAAGAATCCCCGTTAAATTACGAGAACATTTTTAGGCTAAAAAATACCCATTAATTATTCCTGCATTCACACCGCCCCAAAACATACCCTTCGGGATAAATTCCTGAAGTTAGGAGCATGCGCAGTATGGTCTAATAAGCAGGCAAGGCGCCAGATTCAAAACCACTAGCCCAGCAGCCACCCACGGCGCCCGCGCCCAACGACACGCTGGGCTAAAAGTTCCCGTAAATTGCTTTCACATTGCCAAAATACCTGCGACCTTGGAAAATCCCCGCGAAAGTTCTCGTAATTTCGCCAAGTACCTACTATTTAGCGGGTATTTTCTTTCGGGGAAATTACGCGTAGTTTGCTTTCACATTACCAAAATACCTGGTATTTTCTGATCGGGGTAAATTTCCCGATCAGAAAATACCTGGAACTGACGAACTTCGAGGCGGTCTGAAACCACCTAGGGTCTCATTGTTTTTATTGACTCTTCTTCCCATGGCCCCCCCCCAAAAAATAAATCACTGGAATTATTGGATGAAAAATCGGTGTAAATAAATGACAGTGCTTTCAACTCTTTGTTGAGAAAATATCTCTGATTTCATTTTTCCTCCTGAATTTAAATATATTTTTAAACTACAGTAGTAAAACCAAACAAGCATGTTCAATTTTTATTCAAACAGATGTAAAATGATCAAGGTCTTTATGAAAAAGCCATTTTAAGATTTGTTTTAAAAGGGGTAATAAAGGTTTGATCCAATTATGTTATCCCCATTCCATTTATAGTACCTTCTGTATTTTTTAAGTTTATTAATTAATTTTAAAGCTTTTATTTTGTTTTTTTGCACCACTATTTAAAAAGATAAGAATGATTATCACCTTTTGTCTCTTTATAGTTTAAACCAGTCTAATTGTTAGTTTACTTGATGGAATTGAGAAGTTTGATAAATCATACAGTATTTTTTTTTTTTTTGGGGGGGGGGTATGTTACATAAGCCTGTCACTCTAATAATTCATTTAAACTTTTAAACAATTTTTTATTTTTTGAAATTTTCAAGTTTAGAATTTAAATAAGAATAGTTGAATGGCTGGCTCAAACAATGTGTTTCAAATTTTAATCAGCAATTTAACAGTGCATTTGTTTAATTGGATCAATTTTCATGTAATGATTAAGATAGGCTGTGGGGTCATTCTAAAACAAACGTCACAATTATTCACAAAAAACGTGTCTTGACTATCTTATGGCTGCTAGCTTCACACCCCTGAACATTTATTTACAAAAAATATTATCAAGATGACATTAATAGACTTGCTCCACAAAGCATTTGCAACCAGTGACTAGTAAAGCTCTAATTTTATTACAAAAGCCTTTTATTTTTGCCTTTTGTTAGAAACGATACTATATTTTACTATCATTCTCTTTCCTAAGTAGTCTGTATTTCGTACTTACATCATGGACCTACTAGCTTTATACATTAATGTATGGTGAGGGCAGCTTGGTGTAACTGTCTGATTGCTCTTTATTTAATATCCTAGTATTTGATGATCAATTTGTGATTATTTTAACTTTGTCCCAAATCATTTTAACCTCCGTAAAGAATACTGCCTAGAATTTGCACGGTGGTAGTGTGCGATAAAATCTACAAGGCTGTAGTGTATGGTTAACTATTTTATAAGATTTTTTATTTAATTAATTAATTTATTTAATTATGCTAATTTATGCATGAAATAAAACATTTGCTCTAATCAACTATCATACAGCCCCAAAATTGCTAATTAATGGGCAATTCCATAAAATGATCAACCTTTTTGTACGTCCAACCCCCATTTTTCTCAAGTCTTACTTCACTTCATAAACTGACCAAGTCATTGTCAATTAGAGAACATTACAGACTGTCGAAAGAACAAAAAATCAGAGACAAAAAATTTCATGAAGGTCCCACATATAGGGGGTCGGACGTACATATCTTATGGAATTTCCCTAATTTTTTATTCACGGTTTCTTTGTAGGATAACGATCAAATGTACTTTTTTTTAAATTGGTATCGCAATTCATTTTCTTATGTATTTTTTATTTCTTATGTATTTTATTGTTTTTTTACTTTTTGTTTTTTAGTTTTTTTTTTAAATGGAAATTCTGATCATAAACAAGACAAAACTAATTCAGTTTAATCAGTAAAAGTAGAAATAATGATACATTTATGAATTTTGGGCTAAATACAAAATTTGCATTGGATTTGTACATGAATTCACATTTTTGAAAATAGCCCATTACCCATCCTTTTCATGATTTACATAACATGAATAAGTGTCCCGTTTTTAGGTCTAAATCTCATTCTCCCGCTTCGCGCTCGCAACAATTGTTTAGTTATATACCCTATCCTGTTCATGATTACAAAAAGTGGCTAGAATGTCCAGTTCTTAAGTCGGGGTGACGAAATTTTTCAGCTCGCTCTTCGCGCTCGCAGTAATTATTTAGTCATATACGCATCTATTTCAGGATCACAAACATTGCTCAAAATGTTCAATATATATACAGATTTGCATGTGTGTGAGAGTTTGTTTTGTGTGATCGAGTGCCTTTGGAATGTTGATTCATGATTTGTCCCTCCAATCTGAAAAATGGATCGATGCCCCTGAAGAGTAACCATGTATCCCTGAATATCCTGTGCTTGTTTCAGTTCACATGACAAAGATCAAAGGTCATTTATGGTCAATGAACTTTGGCCGTGTTGGGGCTATTTGTTGAATTGGCATCATAACTTAAGGATCTAAACATAGATTCAATAGCTGTTTTCAAAGTCAGCACTGCTGCTTTATCGAATCGTGTAATGCAGGCGAGACAGCCACAGGCGTTCCACTTGTTTATATTTTGATCTTAAAAAATAGTTTATGAAAGTTTTAATTTTAGAACAAGATATACATCCAGTAAACAATTATTGCAAATGTGAAACGTGCGGTTTTTGAGGTTTAGACCCCAAACGGGACATTCTTTTAACGTTTTGTAATCATAAAAAAGGATGGATGTCTTGCTAAGGAAATGATGCGAGCAAGAAGCCCGAGCTGAAAATATGTGTTATTCCAATATGAAAACCAGACATAATAAGCACGCTTTTAAATAAAGAGGATATAATTTGAATAAAAAATAATTTCACACAATAAAATACAAAAGAACAAGTTGGGATTATGTACAACTTTAATTAGCTCTTTTAAAGGTCAACTTGGTCAAGTCCACCTCAGAAAAATGTTGATTTGAATGAATAGAGAAATATCAAGTAGCATAGCATAACATATCGCTTCTGAAAAAAGATATCGAATATTTTTTCTATCTTGCAAACATTTTGGCTTCAGTAAAAATAAAATTTTTGATACCACACTTGAACTAAATTGTGTGCAGTGATATAATTGAGTAACATAAGTGGACAATGTTAACGATTAACTTCTGTAACATTGATATACTGTAGGCCTACAGTGCTTGAGTTAATCCGGTCATTACTTTAAATTGACACAACAGTGACTTGCCTTTTTTTCTGTTGCCACTTTCTCATACATGGTACTTTAACAATATGCATCTTTCAACCCATTCTGTAGTCTTCATTTTTATGATTTTTCCCCATCAATTGGTGCATTTTCTGAAAATGACCCTGTGACACCATTAAAGGAGAATGAAACCCTTGAAACCAGCTGAATCCATATCAAAGAGAAAAATCAAAGAAACATATTGTTGGAAGTTTGAGGAAGATTGAATGAATAATAAGAAAGTTATGAGCATTTGAATGTCGAGATCACTAATGCCATGTAGATCCTCCCATTGGCAATGCGACCAAGATCTGTGATGTCACACACGTACAACTCCCTCATTACTTTAGCACTTATTTCACTTATATTCTTACTTTTATAGAGTCTATCACAAGGTGAGGTGTTCTCTTTATGAGAGGACAAGTACAGAGGTTTCACAACATTATATCATTGATGAATCGTTTGTCATATGATTAGAATGAGCCAAAAGATATGTTTTGGGGTATATTTTCAGTGTCCAAAGGGGAGAGTTGTTCATCTGTGACATCATAGATCTTGGTCGCATTGCCAATAGGAGGATCTCCATAGCATTAGTGATCTCGACATTCAAATACTCATAACTCTTCTATTGTTATTCAAATTTTACTCAAACTTTTGTTGATCTTATTCTTTGATTTTTCTGCTTTCACAAAAGCTAACTTGCTCCAAGAGTTTCATTCTCCTTTAAATAATTTTAAGTTTACACAGATGTTTGCAAAATCGTTTTTTTCCAATGCTCCATTTTAATGCTGATACCTTTAAACTTAAACACCAGATTTTGAAGGAGAAGAAAAAGGTTTCAGTGACGTACTTCTTTTATTCATATTGATTTATTAAAAGATAAACTAGATGTGCCTTCAAAGCAATCTGTAATAGCATGTAATAAAATATGAACTTCTTCTGAATAATCATTTGTTTTATAAATACTTACAACAGCAACATGTAGGACGGTCTACTGTTTGGTAACACTGCATCTTCATTGTTAGATAACTTGGACTACTACATGTAGTACTTGAATCGTGTCATGTTCAGGGGGTTAATTTCCTGAATTGAAATTCATTGGTTGTTTAACTTTTGCTCTGAGTTTTTAAACTTTCTTTTAATAATAGTTCACATCAGATTTTGATGAAAATGTTATAAGTAATTTTACTAACAATGTTTTACCACCTTTATTATTTAGATTAAAGGACAAGTCCACCCCAACCATTAGTTAATTTGAATAAAAAGAGAAAAATCCAACAAGCATGACACTGAAAATTTCATCAAAATCGGATGTAAAATAAGAAAGGGTTATGACATTTTAAAATTTTGCTTTATTTCACAAAACAGTTATATGTACATCCTGGTTGGTATGCAAATGAGGAGACTGATGACGTCATCCACTCACTATTTTTTTGTATTTCATTATATGAAATATTCTAATTTTCTCCTCATTGTCAAGTGAAACAAAGATTAATTCCTCCCTGAACATGTAGAATTAGCATTGTTTAAATAATATGGTTCAGTCAAGTTGGTCCTTATTGTCAAATCTGAAAAAAATGAAATATTGTATAATTCAAACAATAAAAAACAAAAGAAACAGTGAGTGATGGACATCATCGACTGTCTCATTTGCATGTCACTGAGATGTGCATATAACTGTTTTGTGAAAAATAAGCGAAATTTTAAAATGTCATAACTTTCTTATTTTACATCCGATTTTGATGAAATTTTTAGCGTTTTGCTCGTTGGATTTTTCTTTATTTATTCAAATCATCATTTTTCTGAGTTGGACTTGACCTTTAACTATGCTTTATACCTCAGTCACATTTGCTCTGTGGCCGTATATATGTAGCTGTTATCGACTCGCCGTAGAGCAAATGTGGCTGAGGTATTAGGGTATAGACTTGATACAATCTTTAATTGCATCAACTTCTTCAGCATGTATAAATTGCTAGAACTGCACATGGCTATTGAACCCTATTTCTGAGACTACCCGGACTTCCATTAAAAAAAAATGTGTGCTTGACTTGAATCGAGAGGGTCAAAGTTCTCTAGGATTCCCCATTTCTGTAGAAAGATTTGTTTACTTTTTCCCTGGAAAACATACAACTATAGCCTTTATTATTCTTGCACATTTCTACATGAGATTTTGATGACATTGTTTTCAAAGCAATCTTTAATCATTCTAAACAGAGATTTTTCTTCTGTCTGTAAGACTGGTATATTTGTTTTATATTAATGAACAACCCAGCGGAGGAAATACAGGTTGGCGAAGGATGAATTCGCACACATGATGGCCAAAATCGGCTATAATTTTTTTTCAAAATGGAATTCTTTGGGGTGACTACCTTTTCCCCAAGATCTGCCACATTCGATATTTAAAGGAGAATGAAACTCTTGGAGCAAGTTAGCTTTTGTGAAAGCAGAAAAATCAAAGAATAAGATCAACAAAACTTTGAGTAAAATAGGACTAGCAATAAAAGAGTTATGAGCATTTGAATGTCGAGATCACTAATGCTATGGAGATCCTCCTATTGGCAATGCGACCAAGATCTGTGATGTCACACATGTACAACTCTCCCATTTGGACACTGAAAATATACCCCAAAACATCTCTTTTTGCTCATTCTAATCATATGACAAACGATTCATCAATGATATAATGTTGTGAAACCTCTGTACTTGTCATCTCATAAAGAGAACACCTCACCTTGTGATAGACTCTATAAAAGTGAGAATATAAGTGAAATAAGTACTAAAGTAATGAGGGAGTTGTACGTGTGTGATATCACAGATCTTGGTCGCATTGCCGATGGGAGGATCTACATGGCACTAGTGATTTCAATATTCAAATGCTCATAACTTTCTTATTATTCATTCAATCTTCCTCAAACTTTCAACAATATGTTTCTTTGATTTTTCTCTTTGATATGGATTCAGCTGGTTTCAAGGGTTTCATTCTCCTTTAAGAACATGATTTAGAAAATCAAAATGATGCTTTTGCATCATAATAGCTTCTTTAGAAAAAAAACTAACAACAACTTAAAATGAGAGAAGAAGTACTCAGTTAAAATTCAGCAAATGACCTAATGTGGCAAGAAAAATAACCACTAAAAGAAAAAATTGATTTCCTGTCCTTGTTTAACCCATTAATTGAGCTCTATTTCTGAGATGATTCAGTCAAGAGTCTAATATCCGGAATAAAATCTTGCTTAGTGTGTCAAAGTTCTCTGGGATTCCTGATTTCCTTGGAATCATTTGTCAAGAACGTCCTTGTTTCTTTTGCTTACAGAGTTCAATTGTAATTTGTTTAATATTTTTAGAGATCTCGTATCAATCAATGGAGTAATGCAATCCTCGCAGTGGGCTAGGGGTGTAATATGAAACACAATTTTCCAAGTTTTGGGGGCACCTCAAAATCAATGTCTGTTATCAATCTTATGCTGTAACATAGAGTTCAAATTCTTATTGCTGTGCTGTAAAAAGAGAATAAATTCTATAATAAGGCATCAAAATTTACTCTTGTGCTGTTGATGGCTCATTCATGCAATGTAATGCAAGTATTAATTCCCCTATTGGAGGTGTCATGGTCTCCATTAATATCTTTGAGTAGATCTATTAAACAGTATTTAGTCTCATTTTGCAAGTTACCTGTGTAAAAAAAATGTTGCTTGTTTAAATTTTTATGGGGGGGGGGGGATTACCGGTAGGTTCAATTATATGAATTTTAACCAGGGTCCCTGCATTGGGGACATGGGAAACATGCTCCACAATTGAATTGCTATTGATTGATTCCATAGAAAAATAAGTTTGATCACAAGTACATTTGATGACTATTTCGATCGCTTTCCATCAAAATGATAGAAGAACATCCCCAGTGGTAAAAAAAAATAGCATGATGGAAATTACTAATTTAGAAAATATGATTTGATTACATAATTTCTACAGATATGCATGTCATCACTACCTTAACAAGTAATTTCTGTATATAACTGCATATAAAGATTTGTACAATCGAAGCAAGCGCAAATCTCGAGCCGAAATTTTTGATGAACTGTCATGGAAAGGTTTCTTTTTAGTAGTTAGAATTCATTTAGAGATATAGACCTACATAACTCACCTGGATCCGCCTATGGAGGGGTTTGCCATTTTCTTGTTTATTCATTGGAAGAAAAGAATTGCCTATATGATGAGATTCCTGCATAAATATAGGGCATACCTTAACAAAAGTTACAAATTGCAACATGTAGATGGAATCATTTCCCGCACGGAGTGCATGGAGAAATTGCGATATTGTACTGTACTACATGTGTAAAAACTAAATTCTATATTGTGTTTGGTTAATTTGCTGATTTCTGTGTAACATTACATCTTTTTTTTTTCATTTTTGCACTTACTGAATTATGGAGGGAGGGGGGCAAAAGATATGCTTACCACCCCAATATTTTCATTGGTGGGGTGATCGCCCCCTTGCCCCCCCCCCCCCACGGATCGATACCTCTGCTGATACCACACTTATATGTACTTTAAAAATCAATGTGAAAAACACGAGATACAAATTATGAGCGGTAACTATGTACTTTAAAGTGGGGTGAAAACGAGTCCCATTTGGGGGCTAAATTATGGGTTTTTTAAAAAGAAACTCAAGTCTAATAATGGGATAGTACCTGAATATAATTATACAGATTACTATAAATCCTTCATCCATAAAAAATTTTCATTGAATTACTCCAATCCAAATTAAGATATTGCATTTTAATAACATGAAATGGTTTTATTGGGGAGTTGCATAGCCTACAGGAAGAAAATAAAACATGCACTCTCCAAACAACATCAATTCATACAACCAGTTGTCATATTTAAAAAAAAATCCTCATTAGATGGTTGGAAAAGAAGCTCCGAGAAGACATATGCTAAAATAATGAATTCTTTAATGATGTGTGCCTAATCAGCATAATATGAACTTGCTAAAGATGCAAATTTATGCTTTTATATTCTTTTCTTTTTAAATGATAGAAGGATATTAAAATGAAAAGGATTTTTCAGATATTTGTAAAAATTCCACAGGTCTGTATAAATTAAAGCATGTGCACACCCCAGTTGTGCTATTAACTCAATGCCGAAGCAATGATGTAGCCAATGCACTGACAGTGTTTGTTTGGTGAGTGTAATAATGATAGGTAATTTATAGAGCACAGAAACTATCCAACAAAATATATTCTACTGCCCTGTGTAAGAGCCTCTTATTATATACTTGTTAGTAATTAGATGTGTTTTAAGTTTTGATCAATTAAGAATGATTCAATAACACTGATTCATTCTGACTCCCCCAATTATGAGTTTCAATTTCTGTATAATGATAATATACATGTATCTAGCACTTATGATGCGCCAATTTATCAAGTTTCCTATTCAATGGGGCACTATGACCAGGCTGTAGCTCCAGCCGCTAAAGGCACGTGGTGAATAATCCTGTGGGGTCCCCATTAACTTGAGTGCAGCACAATGTGGATAAATTTCTTGCTGAAGTAAAACATGCTGTGTACAATAATGATTTATATGTTAAGGCAACCTGAGCTTGATGCTGTATAACTTTTCGCATATAAGTTGCCCTCTGAAAAATAAAAAAACAGAGAGATCTTTTTAATCCCCCAAATTTGATATTTTGATGACTTTGATATAAGTGGGTACAACATTCTAAGATCACTTTCCTGTATTTCAAAGAGAATATGTTTAATGAAATTATATCATTATTAAAAGTGCCAACTAATGATGTTGCCAATCAGTACCCAAAACTCAAAAATGTTATATGATTTCAGCATGTTGTTTGTAACACCTCCATGGTGTTCTACTGTCAACAACAGCATTGCAGTCACCTTGTCATGTATATAAGGTTCTCATTGTGAAAATAGTAGACTATGTACATCAATACGGTGGATTCACAATACGGTGTGCCATCTATCAGTTAGCAGCGGACAGGCCAAATTTCTAACTTTTGGGTCAACATCATGTGCAGGCTACGCACAGCCAGCTTATAGTGCCGGTGTAAAGATGCTTACAAAATGAAAACTATATGATAAGCAAAGGAAGAATTCAGCGAAAACAGTCTAAATTTCCCTAAGAAACCTGCAGCCACTTTATCTCCCACCTCCTAGAGTAGACCCTGGTAAACCGCATAATTTTATGCAAAATGGCCAAGCCGCGTCAGTCAGCGCACCATTGCATGCATTATGCACTAGTGCACTCAGCAGATGTCAACTTTTTTCCATGAGGCATTAGGTGGTTTCAAACCGCCTCGATCACAAGAATCCCTGTTAAATTACGAGAACTTTTTTAGGCTGAAAAATACCCATTAATTATTCCTGCATTCACACCGCCCTGAAACATACCCTTCGGGATAAGTTCCTGAAGTTACGAGCATGCGCAGTATGGTCTGATAAGCAGCAAGGCGCGAAATTCAAAATCACTAGCCCAGCAGCAACCCATGCACGGCGCCGCACCCAACGACACGCTGGGCTAAAAGTTCCCGTAATTTGCTTTCAGACCGCCAAAATACCCACGACCTTGGAAAAATCCCCGCGAAAGTTCTCGTAATTTCGCCAAGTACCTACTATTTATCGGGTATTTTCTTTCGGGGATATTACGCGTAGTTTGCTTTCACACCGCCAAAATACCTGGTATTTTCTGATCGGGGTAAATTTCCCGATCAGAGAATACCTGGAACTGGCGAACTTCGAGGCGGTCTGAAACCACCTATTGTGAATTTTGGCCTGTCCGCTGCAACCGATGGGTACATGTAGCGCACCATATTGTGAATACACCGAATTGCCATTCATGTTTATTAGACCACCTTAACATTAATTTAAAGTCGTACATACTCCTTTTTTTGACCAGTTCACATTACTGAAATGCATCAAGGATTACATAAATTTGATTGAAAATTATCAATGTTATTCTTTTGATAATTTTATTTCTAAATCAGATATCTACACTTTTTTCTAATATTGAGTACCTCCTCTATACAAAGTTTTTGTGATTTAGTTGTACCCTATACAATGAATAAAATTTCTTTTCCATAAGTACCTCAGTCTGATCTGAATCTGAATTATAATTTCAGACCAGTTACCAGTTTCCATCTTGACATTTATTCCCAACTTATTTCCAATTTCGTGAGGGGTTCATGCAATGAAGATTTGAAGGGTTATCTTTACATTCTCAGTAAACCTCTTCAATCATCATACAGGAAACATCTATATGCTAGTTGCAATTATGGCGTACCTCAGGGTTCGATCTTTGAACCATAATTTTTCAGTTTGAAAAAAACTTTGAATGCAGCTCTGCATGCTTTCAGGTATTGCCAGATCTCTTTATGGAGATGATACACCATTTTTTTCGCTCAATCGTGATCCTCATGATGACATACATCATACATGTATGTAAAAAAATGAAGCTGAAATGGAAAATCAAATGATTCATTTGGGCTTCTTTACCCTAGATTCATATTCATTTGCATCATTGAGATATATTATTTATTTTGCATAGAATCTAAAAGTTTGTTAGATATTGTTCTAGGCAACTTCTGTGAAACATGTTTGTCTACATGTACAAAATGCTTGAACAAGATGGAGCTGCATGTATACAACTTACTTATAGGGTTATTTTGTGTCCCTTGCTAATCATAGGTTTCCTCAATAACCTGTATGAATTACTTCCTATAGATGCCATGTAGTGAAAATATCAGCCAATATCCTGTTTAAGCCTGAGATTATAATCTATGTATCTGAAGCTAATTACAGACCTTCTGGATGCTTCAGTTTTACACCTCTTTGGAATTCAAAAGCTTGCTGGATGACCAAGAACACCATGCTTTCTTTTCAAATGTTTTTAAAGACTTGAACATTATTATTATTGCATTGAGATTTGCCATTGCCTACATATATCATTTTGCTGTGTAGTGAGATGTACTATCCCTAAACTATTTATCACATCTGTTATAAGGAGATCTTTGATCCAAGTTTTTGAAGGAGAATAAAATCAAAATATCTATACATCGTGAAATCAGAATAATTAAGGGAATTTGTAAAATTGTGAAGAAAAAGTGAACAAGGAATAAGATAATGAAAATGTAACAACTTTGAACATCCATAATTTCGTTGTTGTAAACGCGATAACTTCAGTTTAACTCAATTTAGGCTCATATAATTTGGTGGGTATGATACTAGCATGGATCCCAGGAAGCCTATTGATTTTGAGCAACATGAATGGAGAGTTCTGATACACACTGTCGAGGCTGGGTGCAGGGGATCCGCTGGATTATTCGGTGAAATTAAAAGGTGGAGTTGAGATCTGTATATTGGTGCATAGCAGGGAGTACTAGTATAACATATCCTGGGTGAGAATCAACCAGGCAAAAAATTATTTTTTTGGTATTCTTGTGGGCTACTTTTCACAATCGACTGCCTAAATCTGCAACGTTGGATAAGCTTTAACATTGCGATGAATGGGGATATCCAGGGTTTCTTATTCAGTTTCCAGGGCTCTTCTGAGCATTTTGGGGGCTAGGGGCATGCAATTTAGCCCCTAGCCCCCAAAATACATCTTTTGAGCATTTTGGGGGCTAGGGGCTAAATTGCATGCCCCTAGCCCCCAAAATGCTCAAAAGATGTATTTCTTTTCCCAATAGAAGCGACATAGAGGTGGTCGGCAGGGATTCTTCAGAAAATGTGAAGTGATATTAGTGGTGGTGCTGTGAATGGAACCCAAGCTCAGAGTTTGTTATATACCATTCTCTATTCCTGAATTTGATTTGCAGTTGTTTTTTCCTGAATAGTTGGTATTAATATCTTTTGAAGCTCATGTTGATATCATGCACTCATATCTTAATGGAAGTATTGTTAATCTTGTTTCCTGTTTCAGATGTTTACCGGGCACTTCTAGAAATACTTGAGCAGCATCCGGACCCTGTTAAAGCAGCATACAGCTTCATGCAGACGCTTCCTGAGGACGACGTACAAGACAAGCTCTTCCCCTTCTACAGTCAATCTTCACTTCGTATTCAACTACAGAGGGCAGCATTGGTTAACCAGTCATTAAAGGAACTGCCTGGCAGATCTGACCAAGTGGAGCTGTATTCTCGGTTCGGTTTCCTTCATGCAACTTGTCGGAAGGGAGATGTAGATGCTGCTCTTTTGTTGATGTGCTGGGGCATTGAACCGCACTGTAAGAATACAGAGGTACGACATGTACATGTAGCCTTGTAGACACATAGCCTCATGTGTAATATGATTGGATAAAAGTATCCATTAATACTACACAGCAAATTCATCTCCACGTCAGCCCCCCCCCCCCCCAAAAAAAAAAAAATGAATTAATAAATAAATGAATGTACGGTATATATGAATAAATGAATAAGTAAAATGATGATATCAAAGCAAACAAGAGAATGAAGGGTAGATAAAAGTCAAACAAGCAGCACAAGTTTTATCCAAGTTGGATGTTCAAAGTATGAAAGTTATGATCTGACTGACATTGGATATGCATGGTCGTCACGGAATAAAAAAAATAGTTGTGAATCGAGTCTGGAAAATATGCAGTGAATGATCAAATTAAAATATCTCAATGATATATGGTATGATGGAAAATCTGTGAATCAAATCAAATCAAATGACAAGCAGAATACAAATTCTAATTGTGAAACGGGAGGGGGGTGCATTGAAATCCACCAACCCCCACCCCATCTTAAAGGATAAGTCCACCCCAACAAAAAGTTGATTTGAATAAATAGAGAAAAATTCCAACAGTGAGTGAGGGACATCATCGATTCTCTCATTTGCATGTGACCAAATTGCTTGCAAATGCTTGTCTGATTTTTCTCTATTCATTAAAAATCTACATTTTTCTGAGGTGGACTTGACCTTTAATGTATTTTATTAGGTCATCCACATCATCAGATATTCACTCAGTGTTTTGTATACCAGTCAAAATAAACCTACATGTACATGTATTTCAAAAGTATTTGATATTGAAAATGAAATGGGTTCCAGCAAAAGTATAGTGTAGTTGAAGGTTGCAGCTGTTCTTTTGGTATGCCATCATATTTGTCAATTTCATTTATGTATTGCAGGGGCGTATCCAGGATTTTCCAAATGGGTGCATTATGTATGAGGAAATTTTGACCCCCCCCCCAAAAAAAAAGTCTTCACTACCAAATCGAGGCAATTTGATCCAGGAAAAATGAAACAAGAAAAAAAAAATCTTCACTGCCAAAATTAGGTCATTTCTTCCATGAACAATTGTTAAAGCAAAAAAAAAAAAAAAAAAAAACCAGGGGCCGTATACTGAACATTGTCTTTTCTCCATATTTTATCTTTTCTCAGAGATATGACAAAACCGGTATTCTGGTGGATGTCATAAATTTTGTCACAAAAATTGTCATAAATTTTGTCTCATCTCTTTAGCGCGCACCAAAAATACGCGGCTTTATATGTGCGTAATCCTTTTATACAAGCAACAGATATGACAAAAGTTATGATAGGTATGTATGGTAGCAGTCATAAATTTTGTCATATATTTTAGTACCAAATATCCCGATACCCTGCCGACTGAATGTCAAGCATATAATGATATTGTGTAGATTAGATTGTGGTATTAGTTTCACTCATCATCCATGACAATTTTCAAAATTATTTTTTCATGCTACAATTAGTTAGGCCCTACATATTGATTCCTCCTTTTTTTTCTCTGTTTTCCTTCTTTTTCTACTTCTCCTCTAAAATCCTTCACAGCTCCCTGTCTCTCTTTGTAATTAAGCGCATCAATATTCGCGTAGTTGCGCGATGCCAACAACTGTATTGGGGATACGCCCTACCTGTCACGGGGCCTTACTATTGGCTAGAAGGGCTCCCACGGCGAACTAACAATGATATTGATTGGTTTGCTTCGAAAAGATGGGTGGGAACTTTGAGAGATATGACAGGGAAAAGACAATGTTCAGAATACCGATTTGTGACTATCATAGCGGTGTGACATCTCGGAGAGAAATGACAAAATTTATGACAAAAGTTATGACAGTGTTCCAGAATACCACCCCAGGTCCTCACTTGCCCATGCATTACATATTGCACTATAACATTTTTTTGGTGTGTCTCAATTCTCTGAAGGGGGGGGGGGGGAGGGCACGGGCCGGATGTGACCCCCCCCCCCCCCCCCCCCCCCCCCCCGATCCGCCACTGATGTATTGTATGGTGTTTAATATTAACCAGCTGGATTCATTTCTGGGGAGTGGATATTTTTTCTGTGATTTTCACTGATTCATTTGCTCTGATCCAATCAGAGCAAAGGATTTCAGGAGCTTATTTTTTTCATGAAATTCTCCCCTTGATTCAGCGATAGGCAGGTAGGGCTTGGGAATTCCTCACAGGGAAATCCTACTTCCTCTGAAATACCCACTTTCTATTATGTATTTATAAAACCATGAACTTGGGTGAGGTGCGATCAGTTTCTGCTAGTCAGATTGTCAGGGAAACATACCGAAATATCTTCAGTTTGTGAAAGAAAAAATCTTCAGATTTTATATTTCTACATACAGTGGAATGGTCTGTTGTCATTATTTTTGTAATTTTGTATAACTTTCTATTAGGGGCATTGTTTTATAGTGCATGATTTTCATATGTAATGAAATTGAAATTAATACCGTCAGTAGAATGATTCTGAACAACTTAAATGAATCATCTTGTTTTGTACAGTGCATGTAGTGTATCTCTGTATTTGACTATCAGTGTAATACTATATTGTAATACATAAATATTGTTTTATTCAGTTTGGGTTTCTTCTTCCAACAAAGTACAGGCTGGAAGATTGATGTAAGGAAGAGTGGTAGAGTAATTTACATTAGTATCACCAGAATCATGTTTATCAATCTGAATTTGGAATTCATATCATCTGTGAGGCCGTTCTCATTACGCTTTCTAAAACTAGTTTACTGGAAACCGATTCAGGAAACCACTTTGGAAGATCGCTTTGCTAGCGTTCCCACTTGATCAAACGAAAGTGGTTTTCAAAATCACTTCACGGAAAGCGCTCTTGTTGCAATGGAAACGCTCTCAGTGGGGTGATACCTTTCGCGCGAAATTCGAAACCGCAGCATAGGTATTCTACACATGTCGTGTGGAGTAGCGCGCTCAAAATGTGCGAAGATCGCTTCCTGAAGAACGGTTGTGTCCTCACTTACGCTAAAACCAGTTTAACGAGGCAAAGCGATCTTGAAAACTACATCGCGAGGTGGTTTTCCAAACTGGTTTGGAATATTGCTTCCAAGACCGCTTCGACCGTTCTCACTACGCGTTAAAGTACTAGTTTCCACTAAAGTAGTTTCCAGTATACTAGTTTTAGGAACGTAGTGAGATCAGCCTCTGTGGAACGATACAGTATTTGCTTGATCACACAGGGAAGGAGTGCACTGGAAGTAGCTACTGCTGAGGGTCATCTAAATGTTATCACTAAACTGGTGGAAATGGATGAAGGTAAGTTTTATATCTTTCTCACTGTATAACTTCTAATTTTTCAAGCTAGCAGCTCAGTGTATATTTGGAATCAAGGTTTTTGATGTTGAGACGTTAAACTGATTTCTAACTGGAGAGCTCCATATTATGACCAACAAAAGACAATGAATGCATGGACGTAGCAACACATCTTCTTTGGGACCCCCCCCCCCCCCAGGAAAAAGTTTTAGCTGCCAATTCCAGTAGTCTGAATGATTCCTATACTGTAGAATTAAAGGTCAAGTCCACTCTAGAAAAATGATGATTTGAATCAATAGAGATCGAATGATTATAACTCTGAAAATTTAATCAAATTTGGATATAAAGACATGACATTTCAAAATTTCACTTATTTTTCACAAAACTGTAATATGCACTGTAACTGAGAGTCAACCATGGTCCCTCTTTATTTCTTTTGTGCAACATGGTTTGAATTATAAAATGTTTCAATTTTTACAGATTTGATAGTAATTAGAAACTTGACTGAACAAAAAGATGTTGAAACAATGGTAATTTCAAAAGAAATAAAACTTTGTTTCACATGACAATGAGGTGAAAATTATTATAATTTATTAATATGTCATATAATGAAAAACAAAAGAAAATAAGTGAGTGGATGATGTCATCAGTCACCTCATTTGCATATTGACAAGGATGTAGGGCTGGACTTGTCCGTAAATTACCGTCTTGTGCAACCACCCCTTTATGTGAGGACATTCATCTCTGGACAATTAACTACCCCACACACCAAGCACCCTGAGGACATTATAACCCCCACCCCGCCTACCCGAAAAAAAAACGTGATATTAATGATATTGTTGATAATCCTTGTAGTGATACGGAGGGTGAGGATAATAATCAAGTTATTTTAGGAAGTAGTTGCCCATATAGTATTTGTCATCGAGCATGCTTGTTCTGGGGAAGGGTAGTTGTCTGAGAAGGGGGGGGGGGGTGTCCCGTTTTGTCATAGGGAGTACATGTGTAAGGGTCCTTTTTCCTTAAAGGTGAGTACTGATTCTATTTATCTGTGTTTGCATTTATGAATCTTCATCTCCATGTTTCCAGGACTTCTAGAGGATGTTGCCGAGTTGAAACAGCTTGTCTGCTGTGCCTGTAGAGAAGGGAAGAAGGAAGTGATAGACTACTGGTTGGATCACCTGATAAGACAGAGTCCTAGGCCTGGGCACCTCTTCTCTGAAGAACATGATCCCAATCCGCTTCTATCGGCTTGTCAAGGTATCATATCTTCATTCAGGGGATGAAAAGTTAACGAAAAATATTTTTAGGATTGGGGATGGGTGGTGGAGTTTATTCGTTATCATTCCAAATTGCATTTTTGTTCCATTGCAACTTAAAAATTTGCATTTTAGGCAATTTATTCATAGCCATCATTTATATATTTTTACTACTGGTATGTGGTATTTCATACAAAATTATTAATTGTTTGAAATTTACACAAAATTAGGCATGAAATCTTATGAAAAGAAATCATAGAAGTTATGATTTTGTCTCGCCCACTAGAGGTGAAGGCGAGACTTAGGGATCCAAATGTCGTCCGTTGTCCGTCCGTCACAAACCTTATGACACATAACTCCACAACCGTAAGTCACTTTTCAACCAAACTTGGATGGTAGATGGACTTGGGGGACCTGCATGTTATGCTGCAGTCGGAGGTCACATGGTAAGGTCAAAGGTCATTTTCAGGTCAACGTTAAAGTTTACATGCAAGACTCTCTCATGACACCTAACTCCACAACCAGAAGTCACTTTTCAACCAAACTTGGATGGTAGATGGACTTTGGGGACCTGCATTTTATGCTGCAGTCGGAGGTCATATGGTAAGGTCAAAGGTCATTTTTTCACGTTAAAGTTTACATGCAAGACTCTTATGACACCTAACTCCACAACCAGAAGTCACTTTTCAACCAAACTTGGATGGTAGATGGACTTTGGGGACCTGCATGTTATTATGCAGTCCGAGGTCATATGGTAAGGTCAAAGGTCATTTTTAGGTCAACGTTAAAGTTTACATGCAAGACTCTTATGACACCTAACTCCACAACCGTAAGTTACTTTTCACCCAAACTTGGATGGAAGATGGACTTGGGGGACCTGCGTGTTATGCTGCAGTCGGAGGTCACATGGTAAGGTCAAAGGTCAGTTTCAGGTCAACGTTAAATTTTACATGCAAGACTCTTCTGAGACCTAACTCCGCAACCGTAAGTCACTTTTCAACCAAACCTGGATGGTAGATGTACTTGGGGGACCTGCATGTTATTTTGCAGTCGGAGGTCACATGATAAGGTCAACGGTCATTTTCAGGTCAATGTTAAAGTACAACCAAACTTCGATGGTAGATGTACTTAGGGGACCTGCATGCTATTGTGTTGGGAGGTCACATGGTATGGTCAAAGTTCATTTTGAGGTCAACATTAAAGTTTATGTGCAAGACTCTTATGACAAGTGTTATTCCATCCCAGTCATTTCACAAGGAAGTTTTGATACAATTCTGTTGCGTGCCCTCGCAAATCACTATATTTCTGGTTATTTTCATAAGTGGGCGAGACACAAAATTGCTTTTGCCTTGTATTTGTAATGAGGGTGGGGGTAATAGAAACCCATCAATTAACCAATACTACATTTTAAAAAAGCCCAAAGAAATAAAGCTGTAAAGTTAATGGATTACTGAAATAAAATCAAACTCTATTTAAGCCCCAGTCACATGTAGACACGGATCCTCAAAGATCAACACAGCAATGCCGGTATGAATTACAAAAAAATAAAAAACCCAAACTTCCTTTAACCAGTAAAAACGCTGTTTTAATTTTTTACACAATGCAGTTTACTATTTGTACAGTAGTTGTTAAGTGCTTGAAATCTTACATTACAAAATTTGAATATTTAATCTTAAATAAATAAAGCATGCTTATGTCAAGTGTTTAACAACTACTTGAAAGTTCATAAAGTAAACAGCGTTGTATAAAATTGATATGAAAAAAAAGAACACGGACTGTCAAGGATACTCCAGGCAACCATGCGGACCTACACGGCAACTACACGGACCAACACGGCAGCTACACAGACATCCCAGATTGCTTGTCTACCCGGCAGTCCACGGATGACACCGGACGTTTTTTTTATAGTAAAAAACTGCCATGTTGGCATCCCGGCCGGACATTCAAGGCGCCAACACAGATCTCTCCCCGGACCACCTCGAATCAGATCCGGGGTGGTCTGGGGCCTTTTTTTATGTGACTGGGGCTTTACAGATTATAGTGAAGACAACGTGCTTGATACTGAGGCCATTGCTACATGATTTGGGGTTTTTCATCATTTACGAAATAGTATGTCTCTCCCTTTTCTTTTTCCTTCTTTTTCTCCTATAAAAGTTGCCTGGTTTTTCCCCACTAGCCTTCTCAAGGGTTGCCTAAAGAAAGCTTTCTGCATTAATATTGTTAAAAAATAAATCTGCATTCATCCATAGAGCTATGATTCATCAGTGCTCAGACCTGAAGCTCCTAGGTATGCTCAATGGAAATATGGATGAATGCACATGAAAGGAAGTCTTTTTATGAAATCCTATGTTTAAACATTCCATGAGCCCCACAAATAAAGAGCTAGTGATAAAAATAAACCCCTGGGATTTCCCTTTAGCATTGCAGTGCAAGTACAATAGCAGGCGTGTGTGTAATTTGACCAGAAGGGATTACCATTTTCTACTTTTTTTTATCAAGTAAATGTTAACTCAAAAGGAACAGGTATAAGTTTAGTTGATATCTGACAAGTGTACTTCATGCAGTCTAGATAAAGTTAATGCTGTTTGTATCAGATGACAAATTCTTTACCTTGCAGGTAAGATTTGTGTATGTTCATGGTCATGGAAATGTACGTTATTTATTTGTGTGTGTCTTCCTGGATGTACCCCTCAATATTTGGATCCAAACAATCAAAAGAGGACCAAGGAGTGTGTACTGTTGCTTTTTAATCGTCCTTATTGCTTGAGACTTTGGTGCTGAAGTCGGTAGTTGTCAATGTTTGAGTTCTTGGATGTTTGGGATAATAATCATAATGTAGTATACAAGTATACCAGGCTTTGAGGATGCATAAAAAAAAATTTATCTGTGGTTGGACCGCCAATAACTATTTTTCAGAGAAAAAAAGGATGATATTCCCAGTCCAACCAAGGATGAATAATTTCCTCAATACTTAATAAAGAAACAACAGGTATATTTGGTTTATATCTGTTCTTTATTAAAGTAGATCCCAAAAATTCAGTCCTACTTGATCCATACCCAATCTGGACCAAGATATAGGTCCGTCACTTTGCTTTCATGCCCGAGGAGGGGGGCACACCCATTGACGAGTGGATACCAGGCGCGACCATTTGGTTATGAAATGCATATCCTAAACAAGCATTTTCCATATTTTGAAAACGCATCCCTTAACAAGTAGTATTGCCATGTGAAACCCTACCCTTAACAAGTATTGGAAACAAAACGGTAGCCTTGACAACTAATCCCTGAATTGACCCCCTAAACAGCGATATTTTAATTGTTATGTCATGGACGTCAGCTTTACCTCTACTTTTGTTGGGTTTAGTACCGCCCAATCTCCCACGCCTCTCTCAAATCGGACTCTAAACACATGTTGGGGCAAAAAGTACATCCTTTGTAAAGCATTTCAGTCTGTTTTATACCTTCGCAAATTTGATCGTAAACACATAGCTTTCCTAGCAAAATATGTACACTTTTTTCAGTATTTTAATGTTTTTGACACCCTTATTATGTTACGCGTAACATGCCCTTGAAAACTAGAGATCCTTTTTACGCGTTTCTTTGGTCGCGCCTGGTATCAACTCGTCATAAATGGAAGTGGCCCACCCCCCCCCCCCTTCTGGCTTGCATGCTGACCTACTTCTCTGTCCAAGGGAATCTGATTCGTTTCTAGACCGTTGCATCATGAAAGTTGCGCAGAAGAGACACGTAGTGGTTCAGCATATTTGAGAGATTGCATAATCTGTGACATCAATGATGGAGTAGCTAGTGCATTGATTTCATGTTTCATGGGGCTATTGCCAATAGTGCTGTATTTTTGGTGTCCATCTTATCTGTTTTGGGAGTCATTTGTGGGGACTTTCAGTTCATGTTCAAGAACTTTGCCTGTTATATTTTAAGAATAATACCAAACATAAGATATATGTAAATATGCCATGCAGTGTATGCAAGAAAACTTTTCACTGATTTACTATGCATCATGTATTCCAATCGTGATAAGTTCAAATTGAAACATTTTATAAGTTAAGTAACACTAACAGTGAGAAATAAACTTTCAATTTGCACTAGGCCTATTATTTGTCAATAGTTATTTTTGCAAATTGCTTTCAGATATATTTCATTCAATGTTACCTTTTATAAGTTTCTCCAGTGCCCTTCAAATAATCATAACTCGTAAATTCTGGACTCTGATCTTACACTCATTCTGAATATGGAAATGATATTTTCCTAGTAGCGAAGGTCCGATTGTTATGTTTAGCCTGCTTTATATCAATAGAAAAACTCGCTGTTAGATTTGATACCAGATGTACTGGATTTGATATTTGATTGATTGAACCTTTGGATGTTATTACCAGGTACAACATGGATGTTACTGATGAAAGGTAAGAAAGAAATGACAGTGTATACTTAGTTGTGTTTTGATGTCAGTAGGTTATGGGGGATTTATAATGGCAGAGAGGCAAACAGCCAGACATACTTGGATAAAATTCAAAAGAGATCTCATTTTATACACACTTGTGACAAAATAAAACTGCAAAAATGTACTCTTACATGTATTTGTTCAAAATATTTAAATGAAGCAGAATCACCAATTAATACAGATATTCCCTCCATTTTGTGTTCGGGAACTTCCTTTCAAAACTGGTGCAGCCGTGAGAACATTGAAACACGATACAATTACACGTATGTAATCAAATATTTGTGCAAGGCTTATTCAAACCCCATGTTATGATGATGAAAATAAAATGGAAACCGACATGTATAAATAAAGAATGTCAACTAAACACATTATAAAACTCATATTTATTAAATATGAGTTTTATAATGTGTTTAGTTGACATTCTTGATCCCAATTCAACTTGTTGCTTCAGAATCTTTTATCAATGCACATACGGTAATATAGTTTAAAGGTAAATGTGTAAAGTGTAGGATCTTCAGAATTTCATTGATTCCTTATTACATTCTAATTGACAAATATCATGTCAATTTCCCTATGTAATGTACGGTACTTGAACATAATGTAGCTATGTGCATGTGTGGAGTTTTCATGAAGTATATTGGCTAGAGCTGAACCATTCAGATTCAAAGGTTTGTTTCATGAATGTGCTAAAAGGGATGAACATATTTTGTTAAAAAACAAAATGTCTGGAATACTAGTTTGAGTTTCCTTCAAACAACTATTTTTTAACCTGTTAGAGACTGACTGAGCCAGCATGCATATACACAGGCTAGACTTTATGCACTATAGTGAAGTTTAGCAATATTTTGAGAAAACAGTCATCATGAATATTCATTAGGTGGGCTGATGATGTCACATCCCCACTTTCCGTTTTCTTATGTTATTACATAAAATCTTAATTTTTTCATTATTTCATACTTGTGTGAATAATATGTCTCCCTTATAATGAAATAAGTTGCAGCAATAAATATCCAATGCACTTGTCAATCCAATTTTCCTAGTTCTTGGAGGAAAAAAATTGAATAAACCTAATTTCATATAATAAAATACAAAAGAACAAGTGGGGATGTGACATCAGCCCACCTAATGAATATTCATGACGACTGTATTTGCAAAATATTGCTAAACTTAAAAATTCAATAACTTTGTTATTTGTTATCCGATTTTGATGAAATTTTTTTGGCATTTTGCTCAGTGAATTCTACTCTATTTATTAAGCTATAAATACTTTCAGCCCAGACCATCCCTTTAAGTGTGACTTTTAAGTCACTCTTTACTGTTTGTGAAACAACACTGTGTACTGAGTCATGCAAATCAATTTGATTTCCATTTCGGAAAGAAGAGGGCTTTACAGCCTCTCCATATGTGTTCAGATGTTTATTTTACACTGAAGTATGAAGATGCTGATAGAGTCCAAATAAACTTTTTTTTGGACTTGACTGTTAAAATGGGGTTTGAATGAGGATTGTTTTTTTTACATTTCTAGTATAAAAGAAGAGCAAGTTTTAAAGTTTATGACTGCATCTGCACGTATTACTTGTACTGTCACTCATAATAATATTTAGGAGCTACAAGTGCAGCTCTTCTGCAGTTCTCTCTAGATCATCTTCATTGTCACATTATTCCACTCGCCATCATCTGCTTACGCAGCCAATTTTATGCAGTGTCCGCTATTTAATATTAGTATGTTTTTGTGTATTTCCCAGGGTGCGAGAATTAAAAAATTGAGTAATTTTATTGTTCACCGCTGAATTTAATGATGGTTTCCTTTTTGTTAATCCTTAATTCAGTCTTATTCATGGAAGTTACATTGGGGACATCTGGGCTTTTCCTGTATTTCAAATGAATAGGGTCCACAGTGAAAGTATGTGGTTACAGACCAAATATTATTTTAATAGTGAAAAGTTGGGGAAATTTTTAGAAACTGATCTGTGAGATATCAGAATTTTGTTTGAAGCCAATGAATCATGCAGCGCAATATAATATATTGAATGACTCTTTGCTGTGATCATATGGAGAATGGCAAAGTATTTCCCATTGTAAAGTAAAATTTAATGAAATTTTCAGTGTTATACTTGTTGGACTTTTCTCTTTTTACTCAATTCAACTTTCTGTTGGGGTGGACTTGTCCTTTTTTAAAGTATTCTTGGAAAAGATAGAACTATTGTGATTAATAAAGATAAGTTATACTGGTATCCATATTGTCTGTTCTTTGATTTTTTTGGTGCTATTATTACCGTGTTTACATGTGATCGGCTTTTGCATCGGCTTTTTCATAGCGTGTAAACGCGATTAACTTGCATCAGCTCTCGGTTCAGAATCAGCAATTTTGCACCACAAAAGTAGTAGGGTCAGAACCGCAAGCCGATGCAGAATCGGCTTTTTTACTACGTGTAAACAGAGAGCTGATTCTGCATCGGCAATTGGCTCGCATTTCATTTACTTTACCATTATGACGTACTTCAAAGCGCACGGCTCCAGCGTTGTCTTTATTATGACATATATTGTTGGTGTGCGTATCATTTCAGGTTTTTGCCACGTGAGCCGATTCTGCACCGCGAGCTGTAACAGCGTGTAAACGCGGTGCAAGATATAAACCAATAGCCGATTCTGCATCGGCTCGCGGTTCTGAAACAAAAGCCGATCACATGTAAACACGGTATATGTTTTGTTAATCACTAACCACTACTCTGATGAGTGCATATCGTTAAGCTGCAGTGCGGCCATGATCAATGCTTCTTTCCCGTCTTTGAATAATACAATTTTTTTGTTGATAAGTATTTTACAATCAACAAACAGTGTGTGCACCAATCTGTAATTGCCACAGCATAAAGTGCTAGATAAGTATTTTTAGAAGAAAATTTGAGTTCTAAGTTTTAATTGTCAGATATTTTGCAAGGACGTATTTTGGAATTTTCCCTTTAAAATGCTCCGCTTTTGGTATAGTATCTCTTTCCTGTTCTTGATAGGCCATAGTTGTCATCTTACACCCCCTCAACAGAGCACTGGCAGTACTTCCTGAGTATGCACTTCCTATTTACCTTGCATACAATGATTACAATCTAAACCACTTTCAAATAATCCCAACTCATTGTTTTATCTAGATGTATCACACATCACTATAAAAGCTTTTCCTGCTCTGGTCTGTATTTCTGGCATATCATTTAATTTTGCCTCGGCTTTATACTAGTCTGATATAAATGGATTATTATGATACGTTTTATCTATACGACGAAGCATAATAACTGCTTCTTCCGCAGTGTAAGTACATAAAATTGATTTACTTACTGGTTCTGATTTCCGCCCTATAGTTCTGATTATTAAATAAATACTTGTGAGTCTTCTTCAGCTGGTACATCAATGTTCTTATTTTTCTGATGCTTGTGATTTCTTTTGTCTTTACTCTTTGGTAGAAACCATCAAGTCTTTTACGGCATGATATAGAAAACACATGAAAACTATATTAATTATTTTTCAGTCACTTGGGGTATTATTATTAATGCATTCAGTATAAGAGCCTAACAAGGATATAAAATAAGAAACATCTGGGAAAGTATCTGTTCCAGACTTGATTGGAAGACATGGAAAAGAAATTACATCCAATGAATATTGGCTCTGTCAACTGGAAGGATTTAGTTAGATTTTTAATGGGAAAGTGACACTAAATAGGATTTTGGAAACTTGTAAGAATGAAGATTTTAGGCCTGAAAATAGGATTTTTTAACAATTAAGGTGGGCAGTTCTGGCTATAAGAGTATATTTACAAAAATACTTACAAACTCAGTTGAATTCAAGGACCCATATTTATCTATAGCTTTTCAATTTTGTTTGATTTCTTTATAAATTGTACTACATGTGTGTATGGTAAATGGTATACATGTTCCCAGAATAGCACCACGCTCTTGCTGATTGATTGCTTTGAGGTTTTGACATAGCACCACCAATATGTGGACAAGTATTGATCAGAGGGGTGAAAGATTGCCCCCCTCATTACACCTCCCTGTTGGTCCCAGCGTAGCTTTCAGGGGTTGGTAGCTCATGATTGGAGCTCTGGGGTTGCCTCTCAATCCTCACACATCATTCATACTCTTATTAGTGGTGACATCATTTTGGTGTTTATGTTCATGTGCTGCCTGCCCTTGGGGAACCTTGCTTCTAATGGACCTTCTTCCCAACCCTTGGAGCTTTATTGCATTAAACATTAACTTGAAGAAGAGATGAGCATCAATCCTGCGAGATCCTTGGTCTCTCCGGGATCGTAGATTCCACTTCCGATTGCATCGGATCATCAATATAATGTTATATATCATGTAATTAATTTATTTGAATATAAACTGTTTGGAGACAATATTTCTTTGAAAGAATCGTGTGTGTGCCTATGCTGTGTTCTTTTTAACATTGAACCAGTTGAGTGAAATGGAAAGTTACTCTACTATTAATTACTACGTCTCTGCCATGTTGTATTCCTTAAATGTTTGGATATCCTTACTGGACGTATAATTTGGATTACAATTACAAATTTGGATTCCTACAATGTTCATATATAAGGTAAGCAATGCAGTCCGCAATTTCTTTTAAACTTGGGAATGGATATTGTTACTGGTTATATTAATCCCAAGAATTACAAAAAGTACTGGTAAATCATGTAATGGAGATATAAATTGCATTACAAAAGTGCATTTCTTCTTGATTTGTGCATTTCTCAGTTCAGAGCACTGATAAAATTCCAGTAGGGAGCTTACCAACCAACAGTTCTATTAAAAATAAAAAGTCAGGAAATCTGGGGAAAAGGGTCATTTTTCAGAAGGTTCAATTCTCATATGGGTTACCATTCTTCATAATCAATGAAAAGAGCTACTTTTCATGGTCCACAATAGATGGCTAGTGTTAATCAAAGAAGAGGGTCACCACTCTTTGACAAGAGGCCATTATTTATAATCGCTAATGAAAAGGGTTTACACTGAGTATTCATAAAGTTGATATTTCATCATGAATAGCGATTCGCTATTCATGATGAAATATCAACTTTATGAATACTCAATGTAAACCCTTTTATTTGATTATGAGTAGTAATCCTTTTATCTTATTATGATTATAGCTACCCTCGCTGATTGGAGTATTAAATGACTCTCTTCTCCCAATTTCTCCCATTATTAGGCGGTGCTGCACCATCCCGAGTTTGCTCAATCTCGAGATTTTAGCCCGATCGGCCCTCATTGCGATTAATCTCGAGATTCAAGAAACCCCGTCTCCACCGTCGCAATAAGAGCGATTCCTGCTCGAGCTAGGCATCGATGCGTTATGGTCTGACGCCGTGAATAAATAATCCCGAGTGCGTCTAGCGCGATAATTTGTAAAATAGCACGCTATTTTGCAAATAATCCCAAGTTGACTTGGGATTGCAATCTCGAGATTAATCCCATGAACTAGCGCGATAATTGCGTCTCCATTACAAATAATCTCGAGATTGTTCAGATCGGGATAAATTGCCGGATCAGAAATAGCGCGCTAATTTGAAAAAGTTCTCGGGATGGTGCAGTCAGCCCTATTGAAAACCATTACCGGTAATCCCCTTGCGAATATCAGCCCCCTTTCTCACAATATGACTAGTGACCCTCATTCCATATTATGAATAGTGGTCCTTATGATAAGTGATCCTACTTGATTAATAACCTTGATTTTGTATTACGAATGGCGCCCTTTTGATTAATTATCTCATGGTACATGAAATAAATATATATTGGAAGGCTCAGAATGGAATACCAGAAACATTCCAAGAGTTTGGGCAAATATTCCATGAATTGCAAATGAGTGGAATATTGTCCATAACGAGTGGAATATTTCTGGTATTCCATGAAAGAAAGTCATCAAATATAATTATTATCATCTATCCCACCCCGAGCAATCAAAAAGAGGGAGCAATTTGATTAAACAAGTCATATCACTTATCACATTATGGCATCATCACTTCATAAGATCAATTTTGGTCGTTGACATGCGACTTGCATTCAGTTCATTATGATGTCATTGAGTGTCTTTGTGCTCTTATGCTGCGCCCCGCATTGCTTTCATTTTTGCACGCGTTGTATATTTCGCGCATTCGCGCATGCGCACTACACTGTTGAATATGCTCTCATATTCAATAGCAAATTTTGTACAGGAGCCTATGGGATATTCTTTGGATTTTGGTCATTCTAGGGATATGCTCTGATACTGCACAGGCATTTGATGCAGACCAAAATACGCATTTTTAATGTATGGCTAAAACGCTCTATAAAGATGATAATTATATATAATTTATTATTATAATAGAATTCTTGAAAATATCTTAAATTGAAAAAAAGTAGAACTTTCTTAATGATTTAGTTATATACCTTAATGGTATACATTTTTTCAGATGAGAAAAAAGAACTTTATCTATTTGTTATTCCTTTTTGTTGTTATAAGCACTCGCGTTTGGTCTTTCATTGGCTGTGACGTAGGACGCATCATAAAATTTGGAAGTCCAAATTTGTGGAATCTGTGTAACGAAAAACATGTAGACTATACCGAAGTAAAAACAAAGTAATTAGACTTGATTTCTTGGCAAATGAAAACAAGTCCTTCCCCATCCTGGCATTCATTGGTAAACACTAAGACCGTTCTTGGGAGTTACCTCCAAAGCGTAATCGGGAGTTCCCCCAATTCATTATGGTTATAGGATAAGCTTATTATAGAAGTGAGAGATATGCGATGGGCTCCTAATTGTTAGCCTTCCTTTGTGTTTCCAGAAAGCAATGTTGGAGGAGTGCTGAGGAATCGTTTTGCATCTCTAAAGGAGCTCCAGTCATTCCATACCTCCTTCTTCCAAAGTCAGAACACCTTGATACCATGTATATTTTTCCGTTATTGTTGGAGCTGATTAAATTACTAATGCTGGATGAGATATTTGGTTATATCAAGTTCTCTAAAAAAAAATTGGTTTGATGCATTTCTTGGGCATCGATGACAAGTTCAGAGAAGTTAGACCAACAGATAGGATTTTAATCACTGATGGTGATCCAAGATGTTTTGTTTTCTAGTGTCTTGAGCTTTGAAATATAAAAGGAATCACACATTTATGTATGAATTTCAATTGATGTGAAGACTGGACCACACTAGTCGTTCTCCTCTACCGTTTGAGCAAACTTTCTTCACATTTCGAAAGTGGAGGATATCTAACAGAAAACCAACTGAGCACTGCGTGCTGTTCTAGGATTCATTTGATTGCGGAAATGTTACATGTCTATTGATTGTGATATGGAATAAAGAAATAGAGAGTCATGTGTCCACTGCACTGGATATAGAGATCAGTTTGTTTACCTATTGCAGTAAGAAGTCATTATGGAACCTATAGAAGGTGCTGAGTTCAGAATTAAATATTATGTTAATTTCCAAGTAATTTGACATTTTTTGTCTGCATGCTGTGTGGTCTTTGAGGTGGCAACGGTGTCATTCTAATTATTACAATCAGTGTATCATTTAATCAATGGGAGTAATGAAAATGACGCTCCAAATTAAAGTTTGAAGAACGGAATAATTTGTACATCTGGAAAATTCATATGAACAAGTGAACCAAAAGAATTGGTGAATAGGAAATTGATTAAATCAAACTGATCTTGAATTACATTTTTGTGATTCTCATTCTATACAGTTGTACATCACATATTTGATCCTGACAGAAATGCAGAAATTAATGCATATTATTTTATTTTAATAACTCTGAAAACTGCTGTGTGATAAATATTTGATGTTAAAAAAGAAATTTCATTGCCAGCCCAGGAGAAAATTGAACCCATGACCTATGGAATACTAGACTGGCCTCAGACCACTTGACCACTGGAGTGCCCATGTGGTCTAATTGGCTCAAACCATCCAGATTTTTTCTTTATTTGCATAGTAATTTTAAAGACAGAATTCTTTTCATGATAAAGTAAAATTATATAATACTATCAAATTAATATGAAATGATGGTAACAATGAATACTTTGTGTTGTCTTATGTAGGAGAGAATTACATCATAGCGGCAGATCTGATTGAGAGGGGTTTAGTAAGCATTGATGAAGCCACTGCCAATATGTTAGGTGCTGATATCCTACCACTACTCAAGATATGGGTTGAACCTGATGAGGATTCCAGCACCAATAACAACAACAACAAACAGGTAATTTACCCACATTTTGCTGCACTCAACCCAGGTGAGGTAAATGGGTACCCGGTGTGAAGCTAGAGCGCCTGTAGCACAGCTTTAGCCGTGGTAATAATAGCAGCGCTTTGTATCCTCGGGCAAAAAACGCTTTAAAAATCCATGCCAGCTATCATTTTTATTATTGATTCTAAGTATTTCCAAGAAGAATAATCAGAAAAAAGGGTTGTTAAAAATTTGAGCAAAATTTGGCTTTTATAAGGAAGAAATTAGCATTTTAAAAGTTTTTATTACAAATTTCAGGCTTTCAACTGTCTCAATAAAATTCACTTTCATGTATAGAAGGGATAACTCATTGATCCAGTAAAAAAAGAAGATGGGTAAAATATCCCCTTTTTCACAGTAATATGCACATAAAATTGTTTGTTTTTATAATATAAGAATGAATATGTTCTACTTAAAAACCTCAAATTTATATTCATACATGCTACAAATGTTGAGTTGTTCTTTAATACAATTTTTCATAATTCACCTTTTTAAATTCATTAGTGTTCACAGAATGAAGATTTCCTGTTTAAGTGTCTTGACTTTTGAATCGACTAGTTTTTAATAAAATAAATTTCATAGAAACGTTCCTACACTTACAAATATAAAAAATAAAATCACTTGTACATGCGTGATTAAGCACAAATTAAAGCAAGGGTTTTGTTAGGAAATATGAAAAATAAAATCACTTGTAGCGTGATTAAGCAAAAATTAAAGCAAGAGTTTTGTTAAGAAGGGAGAGAATGATCCACCTCCCCATAATTTGTTTTTTTTTGTAGTAGTGAAAACAAAAATACTCTTATTATTCAATTAAGAAAAAACTGATTACATCTTCACTCCACCCTGGTATCAAAATACCATGGTACCACCCTTGCATTTAAGACAAAATTGTGATTTACAATATGTACATTACACTTTAGTTGAAAAATCTAATGTTATTTTTTTATACAGTGCATCCCATAAAAAAGTAAACCGGAATTTCCTCATCTTTTTTTCTTCAAAGGCAAATTAATTGTGATATTTCATTTACATCATCATACAATTCAATTATTCCGAGCCACATTTTGATGCCTAATATGTGATGAACACTTCACTCATTAATGAGCAAGACAGGTTTGAAATTTTCATGTCAAAATCAGGTTGCGCAGAAAAGTTGGACAAGATTGGTTCATGATACGACAACTGTGCTTATTTGACAATTGACTCATTAGCATTTTTTTGTATTCTTTGTAAAATTTATCTCACCACCCTTGCATTTAAGACAAAATTGTGATTTACAATATGTACATTACACTTTAGTTGAAAAATCTAATGTTATTTTTTTATACAGTGCATCCCATAAAAAAGTAAACCGGAATTTCCTCATCTTTTTTTCTTCAAAGGCAAATTAATTGTGATATTTCATTTACATCATCATACAATTCAATTATTCCGAGCCACATTTTGATGCCTAATATGTGATGAACACTTCACTCATTAATGAGCAAGACAGGTTTGAAATTTTCATGTCAAAATCAGGTTGCGCAGAAAAGTTGGACAAGATTGGTTCATGATACGACAACTGTGCTTATTTGACAATTGACTCATTAGCATTTTTTTGTATTCTTTGTAAAATTTATCTCACTGATCCCTGAAATGATAGTGGATTCAGATTAAAATGTGAGTTTCTGCACAACTCGTGTCTGATAGGCCTCAGTATTTATCGTTTGTAATCTGCCATGCGTGAATGATTTGTTAAGCTGTTGGTCTCAAATTATAGATGAGATTCCACTCTTACCATAAGTATCAAATTCATATAGTAAAACATGTTTAATAATTGTGAAATCTATATCTAAAGGGGAAAACATGAATGTATTAGACAGGTGCAGCTTTTTATAATAATGAAGGAGAACGCACATGGCTGACATATTTTAAAGTTGTTTCCCTGTCAAATTCCCTGTCAAATTGGCAGGAAATACAAATCTCTCCCTTTGGTTTTTTACACAACAGCTCAATATCATATTTGGTTTTTGGACAAAATGACACAAAGTAAGAAATGTGCCAACCTTGTTAACGTACAACCACATTGTACATGTATAGTCATACACCAGAAAAAGAATTTGTCAAATTATAGTCCAAAATGATTTTTTTTTACCCTTAAAAAGTGATTATTTTACCTCGAATGTTCTTTCATGCATAACCCATCTTATGAATCTATTTCTGCACATATATTATTAATTCAGTAAATAATTGTAGAATCACTGTGACCTATTTATTTTGCTGGAAACCTAAAGGAATTACCCTTTTTTCATGGATTTCCAGAATTATTGACTTTCTTCTTCCTTATCTGATTCCTTTCATTTTGAAACCATCCAGTGTTAGTTTTTTCTACTTTTACATCATAACCAAGGTTTGATTGACCTTTATAGTAAGTAGAAAAAAGGGTTAAATCAATGTCAGTAGACAAAATATTGTGTGAAGAGAACTGGATTCTTTTACCTAAGTGTCTTTTAATGAAGTGAAAATTGTAGAGGACTAGATTGAGGTGTCTTTCTTTTGAAAGGAAATTGAAGTTAGGTTGTTCCTAGAATAAGATTCATGTAGATCACTAGTTCTTGAAACCTATGTAAGTGTCAGCATAGGAAATACATTAGGGCAACATGCGATTTTGCCCTCATGAGAGCCCAAATCGCCCCTAAAATACCCCTAATATGCATGCCTTGGGGCGACCCAAGATCTGTCCCAAACAATATTCAAGATTATTCAGAAAATACATATTGTAACTGCGTGTGAGTGTATAGAGGGAGGGGGGACTAACTTCTCTCTGCCTCTTCACTCCTCATTTAAGTTTATACCCATTAACTGTTTAGTAAAGTATAGTGTGAGAGAGTCTTCTTTAGAATTGGAAAAAATGCATAACAGCAAATCAGCAATGGTATTTATCTGACTCAGATGGACATACAGTATTTACATTGAATCTTGGCTGCATTGCAAACACATTCAAATTTTTTATTTTTTTTGCCAGGGCCCTGTTGCATAAAAGTTACCGTTATGGTAACTTTGCCATCCATTGGTAACTTGTATGGAATCCTTGATTTTGATTGGTTGGTGATCAGCGTTACCATGGTAGTTATCATTGGATGGCAAAGTTAGGAACTTTTATGCAACTTGCATAAAAGTTAGGAACTTTTATGCAACGGGGCTCTGGTCTTGCAAGAAGGGTTATGTGATGTTTTTTTTTTATTCATTATTGCAAACTAGTGCAATCAACAGGGTCATTATGAGTTTGTTTAGTGATTCAGTTCCATCTTTGAAAACCACAACAATAAATACAGTCAAATACATGTATATTGTAAACAGGAAAAATTGAAGAGGGAGTTAAAGTAGAATAATGATGACCTTGTCATTTGATCAGTATATTTTGATTACCCTATCCTGCACTGTATATAGAACTAGATGTTTTTTTATTCATAATTACCTAACTTGAGGAATTAAGAAAAATTAACATGATGTAAGTTTCTGTTTGTAATAAAAGAGAATATGAAATTCGCATTAGACATGCATGAAAATAGGCTTCCTGGGTATATTTAAGTTCAATAAAAGACTGCATGACAATACTTGTCGGTATTTAAATCCACCACCATTCATGGTTTGTTTTTGTGAATTGGATAATAGTTATTTAAACACTTTTTTTACCATGACTTCAATAGTTAGCTTTTTCATTCCCAAGATCCAATATTGAATGGGGAAAGGGAGACTTATTAAAGATATGTATTTTTTCATGAAGTATTAAGTATTAAACCCCTGATGATGTATTCCATGAATAGCTAATGCAGTAGTGCTCGACTTTTTGAATGCTTCATTGCTCCAGATTCGTGTGTGAACATGGCAGGCTTTTCCTGGTTCCTGGATGTGTATAACAAACATGAAATTTGAATATGACTGACTAAAGGGTATGATATCTCCATGGTGAGGGGAGTGGAAAGGGATCATGGGGCCCATTTTACAAAATCTGTTACAAATTTGCAATTTAACAGTTTAAAGCTACTGAAATCGATCAATTTGATTGGCTGATAGTACACTTGTCATAGAAGTTGTGCATTTGTTATTATAACACTGTCTTTGTGAAACAGGGACCTAGGATAAAGTGGGAGTGGGAGGGTAAAGAGCTGGAGAGATAGAGACAGACAGGCAGAGAGAGCATGAGAGACACACAGAGATATAATAAGAAGAGGGCAAGAGAGAGAGTGAAGTAGAGAGTTTTTTTCAAGAGGAAGAGAGGAAACATGAGCAATCGGTGTCGGGGGAATAGCGGGCATCATCGTTTTATTTATATCTTACATTTTGAACTTCATCCAAAATTAATTTAGTTCTCTCTGTAACCTCATTATTTCAAAAGGCCATATTTTAAAGGTATGCTACTTATATATAAACTCATTAATTCATTATACGTGTGCATTCTTAATTGCACTCAGTTGTGACATAGTAAATCAGGCACTTGAAGTGATTGATGACTCAATTTCAGAAGCTAATTGAAGTAGTTTCAGTTTCATTATATAATAACCATGATTATTATGAAATGAATGTGATGCCAACTGCACTGTATCATTTATTGAATTTAATTTGTTATAATAAAGTTGAATTAAAGTTAAATTTTCCTAAACATATGAGTTAAATATATCAAACTAAAGCTTATTAACAGCCCAATAAAACAGTTGGCAAACTAATTTTAGCTGATACAAGCTTCAAGATAACAGCAGTTCTCAAAACATGCCGAGTATCATGGCACCAACAATGAGACAACAACAAAAAATATACCCAACTCGGTCAGGAGCCATACAAAAAAAAATTCAGCTTGGTATTTCATCACCTTATAGAACTTGAAATGTTTAATGATTCATTGATAAGGATTGTTCAAAAAATATTTATGCCAAACGTGGGAGGGGGGGGGCGATGACTGTTTGCCTTTAGGCTGCTGTACAAAATTCAAAATCCCCCACCCCCTCCCAAATTTATTACAAGTTCTTTGATTCAATTTATTACTCTTGATTGAGTATCCTTATCACACTAATGATGCAAATAGAAACTGTTGAATTGTGTACTACTTTAATAACTAGCCTACCAGTAATCATGTACATGTATGTAATTCTTACTGAATGTAATTCTAAATCACTTTTATTGTAGACCTCGGGCCAGCTACAATCAAACACGTACACCACGTGATTTTCTACCAACCAAAATTGTGCATTTGGGACTTGCAATTGTTTATTTTCATTTTCAAATAGGAAATTCACCCTGACAAGAAAATTTTTTCTAAAAATAGCAGAAAAAATAATAAACAATATAAATGAAAGTTTGAGGAAAATCCATCAAAGATTTAAAAAGTTATTATGATTTTTATTTTTTTATGTGTCACATCATATGTGAGCAGCTTCCCATGTATCGTGAATTTAAAAATATCAATGAAATGTCATTTTCTTTTTAAAAAGTTGAAAAAAATGGGTTTTAATATATCCTCAGTATTTCAGCATAGAAAATAATTCACACCGCTCCAGAAAGAAGAAAAAATTTAGTCCTAAAAAACCATTAAAAAATTTGAAATTTTTGTATGTTATATTTCATAAAATATGAGGCAGCTGCTCGGTACATGTATATGACGTCGCAAATAAAAAGATTGAAATTCAAATATCTTTCTTAATCTTATGGATTTTCCTTAAACCTTGATATTTATCATTTTTCTGGTATTTTTACAATGAAAGTTTTGTCAGGGTGAACTTCCCCTTTAAGTGAATCTCTTTCTGCAACAGGCCACTGTCATTTTTTATCATCTCGCTTGAATTTATTCTCCAATAGTTTGAACATGATTGAAAGTACATTTAAAGTCCCATCTAATGATGATTATTTTTATCATTACCGAGCAACTACGACTTTCCACCAATATCATGACATATGAATACAAACACTAATGTAATTTTGTTGGGTTCTGTTCAAATTATTATTGTCATAATCTCAATGAAATTTATCTTTATTTATTATCTTCTAGAAATAAAACTTCAATATAGAAGTTTGATACCTAATGGATCTTAGTTCAGAAACTTGCCAAACTCTGGCAAATGTCTTTTTTCTATTGCATAGAAGTTGAAATTTTCTCAAAAATATTGATCTCATAATTCATAAAAATAAATCCATAAAAAATGTTACCAGTTATGAAGTACATGAACTTCCTACCATGACAATGATTCTATTGTGAGGACACTTTAAACACTGCGATTAAAGCCTACACATCTATAAATTTCCATATAGTAAATGGTCAGTAATGTGAATTATACTCTGGTATCACTAGTATTGTAAAAGTCAGTGGATGTTTTTTCAGCCATTAGACTTTTTATTTGACATCTTGTGCCCCCTGTGAGTAATGTTTTTATTTCTATCTGAAATTAGCCCCCCCCCCCCCAATTCGTAGAGGTACAGTGCAAACAATTGATATTGATTTAGACTTTTTTGTAAATCTACATGTACCTTGTACATGTATATTTTGAAACACCTTGAACTTGTAACCTGCCAAATTTCCAGTTACAGCACCACATACTGTACATTATACACTACCCATAATTCCCATAGATTTGATTTTTTTCTGGCATCTGCTTGGAAAACAGATAAATGAATGGTAGAGTGAGTAGTCTGAAACCACATAATGTTTTGTTAATGACAGAAACTATTTTTTTTGTGCAAATAGTGGTGTTGTTCTGTTTTCTATGCATGCATGGCCTAACAAAATACACAATAGCGGGATGTCCTTCTCTATACATGGTTTCATAAATCTTCACTGCAGAAATATACATGGGCATTGGTTCAGTGCATGAGCTGTTTTTTGCTGCAACTTATTGGCCCGAATTCACAGAGGTGGTTTTTGCAAAAACCATGGTTTAAACCGTTGGTTTTACTGATTTTGCGATTCACAAAGGTGATTGCAAATGAAACCACCTTTGTGAATTTGGGCCATTCTGTTTATAAGGGAGACATGTCACTATGTATAAAAAAATATAGATTTTAAGATTTCAAGTAATATAAGGAAAATGAAAGTAGAGATAAATGGTGAATTTTACTCTATTTGATAAGATATTAGCCAATCTAATGATTATTCATGAAGGGATGCATAAAACTGTTTTCATAAAATATTGCTTAACTTTAAAATTCAGTAACTTTGTTACATGTATTAGTGATCCGATATTGTTGGACTTTTTCAGCATTTTGCTTGTTGAAGTTTACTCTATTTAATACTACTATTTATTTATAATTATTTTCAGCCTCCTGGGAGTGGCCCTAATAATTGATGTGATTATTGTCCTTCATGATCGAATTTTCCTTACTAGATTTAGACTGTCATAGGTAGCAGTATTCAATGACAATGCATTCAAATTTTATCAGTATTCTTCAGTTATACCCAAATCATTTCCATATTGATGTTTGTATTTACATTTCAATCCTTATTTCACACCCTTCAGGAACTCATTGCAAATTGGCACCACAAGCAACTCAATACCTTTGACCCGTCATGGCTGCAGGATTTCCAAGATTCAACTCACCAAGTCCTGTCGACCATCAATCTATCCCAGAATGCACTCTTCTCTGTACCAGAAGGACTCCTGTGGGGTTTGCAGAACCTCCGTCGTCTCAATCTATCCCAGAATTCAATTCAAAGACTGCCGTCCCCCAAAAGCCATCGAAACTTGAGCGAGTGTCGGTATGTTATGAATTGACAAATGTAATTTTTGTCTCACCTGCGAAGCAGAGTGAGACTATAGGCGCTGCTTTTCCGACGGCGGCGGCGTCAACACCAAATCTTAACCGAAGGTTAAGTTTTTTAAATGTCATCATAACTTAAGAAATATATGGACCTAGTTCATGAAACTTAGACATAAGGTTAATCAAGTATTACTTAACATCCTGCCTGAGTTTCAAGTCACATGACCAAGGTCAAAGGTCATTTAAGGTCAACGAACTTTGGCCAATTTGGGGGTATTTGTTGAATTACCATTATAACTTTGAAAGTTTATGGATCTGATTCATGAAACTTGGACATAAGAGTAATCAAGTATCATTGAACATCCTGTGTGAGTTTCAGGTCACATGACCAAGGTCAAAGGTCAACAAACTTTGGCCAAGTTGGGGGTATTTGTTGAATTGCCATCATAACTTTGAAAGTTTATTGATCTAATTCATGAAACTTGGACATAAGAGTAATCAAGTATCATTGAACATCCTGTGCGAGTTTTAGGTCACATGACCAAAGTCAAAGGTCATTTATGGTCCTTGAACTTTGGCCATTTTGGAGGTAATTATTATATTGCTGTCATAACTTTCAAAGTTTATAGATATAGTTTATAAAATGTGGATATAGGGGTAATCAAGTATCACTGACAAGTCTTAGGTCGCATGATCAAGGTCAAATGTCATTTATTGTCAATGACGTAGTATTGTATCATTATATGAATGGTGTTCTTTGTGAATAATTATTTTATAGTAGTTTTCAAAATCAGCACTACTATATTGAATCGCTCAATGCAGGTGAGACTGCCAGAGGCGCTCCACTTGTTTATATCAATATCAGGCCTTGTTGTCCCCCCAAAAACTATATAATCTACAATGAACTCTGGTAACTTTAACCCTATCTAGACCTCCAAGGCCCCCCCCTCAACGAGTCGCCCGATATTTTCACGGCGCAAAATTTTTTGACCACGCTGCTCACCGACTTTTTACTTTCAAGTCTTGCGCAACTTTTGAGACCAATTTTGCGTCACCCGGGTACGCGGTTCCGAAATTACGCAACGTTATGTAAGTGCATGTCGGACCAAAAATTGCTCAAAAACGTGATTTCGTGTACAAAGTCAATGTAAATTGTGTTTTCAACCAAAAATCGTAAATGTATGATTATTTTTAGTTTTGCGGGTCTAAATGTATGTATTTTATGCTGTTTGTGATCTTAGAAGAGTCCCTAGTGAATTTCATTGAAAAAACAATGAAAAACAAAGGGTCCAAAATTGCAAAAAACAATATGATACATAAGAAAATGATCTGATATCACAATTTTTTCATTTATACTTGCTCAGAACACCACAAAGAGTTTCTATGCCAAAAGTTAGAACATTTGGAGCTTTATTTAGAGAGTTGAGGAAAAAGTATGATTTTGCATACTAATTACACATAAATTAGCATAATTACTTAATAACAATTTGCATGAAATAAATTACTATACAATTTTGTAGATTATATCCAAGACAACCTGCTTGCCAATTTTCGGCGCGATCACGCGGTCGATGGCCGAGATCTCAAGGGGGGGCCTGGGAGGCCATATGAACTCCCAAATACCCCAGCCTAGATAGGGTTAATATACATGTAGTTTGTACAAGCATTTGATCAGTATGGTTTTGAAAACTTTTGATCGATAAGATAGCTAGCTTGAAGCAAGTATCAGATGAAAGCAGAATGGATGTAGTAAATTGCAATTCTTGAAGCACCAAAGTTTTAGGGGAAAATTGACTCAACCTCAAGTATAAAGATGTTTAAACCTTATCAAACACCACTAAATATTACAAATGCAGTTTAAGGTTTTAATTAAAAGACCAACACATTCCACACTGATCACATAGGCACACAAATGAAACCATACTGATAGTTCACTGTTAGTTAATGTTAGAACAAAAATAAAACACTTGATGATGACACGGCTGTCATAATTACTGTGACAAACACATTTAGAAATATATGAATTTTCTCTCCTGTTGAAATAAGGTGAGCTGAAATGTAAGAAAATAAATGACGATTTCCCAACTCGACCGAAGACGATCAGCTTGTCTTTGTGTGAATTGATGAAACAAAATCAGTTTTCTTCTATGCTTCATATAATCGCGGTGAAAGAAATTCTGTTGTAGTTGACTCTATTTGTATACATGATCTGACATAGCATTGAAAAAGTTTATATGCAAATGATTATAAAGATCCAGGGTCGCGGAACATGAGGGTTAGTGATTAATTGTATGCTTGATTTGCACGATTAATTATACATTGTAGTTAATGCAATCAGTCTTTTTGTTGTACAGTGATTGTTAAAGTGATTGGTTAACATTGGTTTGACTTTTAAAAAATCTGAGCTAGAAGGTCACACTTGTCACCTGTGTCTGTGATATGTTACAAAAATGAAGCCCAGAAAAAATTGCGTTCGAAAATAACTATTTAGTGCTTCAAAAATTGAAATATAAAGTGACCGAAAACACCATCTTAATTTCATCCCATACACTAATGCGAACTATTTAGGCGTCTATAAGACGCCTATTTACAAACTCGGGGTTTGCCTTGTAGTTTTAGCTTTTCATTCTCAATAATGGTTGTTTTCAGGGCTTATTAGTTCTAATACATGCACTTGTACACATGTTTCATCTTGGTTTGAGAATTTTTTAAATCGGCTGCTCACAAAGTTAAACAATACCTTTAAGCTTTGTGTTACGTGCCCCTGATCTAGTTAAAATGTTCATTGGACTCATTGGCCCGTATTCTGGAGTCGGGTTTAACTTAAACTCAGGTTTAAAGTTGTAGTTTAAGTATGGACAGCCAATTGTTACATAAATCACTAACAGTAGAGATATCATACTTCAGCTCATTTGGCTCTCAAATCATTCATAATTGTCTACGAAATATGAAAAGATTATTGTCTTCACCATCGATGAATCAGGAAAGAGCACAGTAAACATAAGAAACATACAACTTAATAAAAATTTTGATGCTTTTGGCTTCCCATACTTAAACCACAACTTTAAACCTGAGTTTAAATTAAACCCGACTTTAGAATACGGGCCATTGAGTCAAGTCAGGATGTCCAACTATCAGAATAACTTATATGGGATTAAACATCACCAAGCTTTTCAGGGACAATATTTTATTCAACACTTATGATATCCATTTTACAACTGTATTGCTCACGATTAGTAATTATGTATTATGTTTTATGTTTTATACAGCTTACGGTCTCTAAGCCTTTACCAGAATAAACTGGTGTCTGTACCTGCTGAACTATTCATGTTAGAAGCATTAGAGTTCTTGTCTCTTGCCAGTAATTCCATTACAGAACTTATCCAACCTGCCAAAGAATCTATCAAACGTAAGTACCAGTATATTCAAAGGATTTGATTCAAAGTGTCCGAGTTCGAGTCTCACACGAAGAATAATTATAATAATAATAGAAATGCATGTAACTTATAGAGCACCAAATCAATTCTGTAGAGCACACAAAGTGCAGATGGAGTAATGAAACAAGTCGAAAAATTTCAATGATATTTTGAAAATATTCAAGAGAGATACCAGTACTGATGACTCTAGGAAGACTATTTTACAAAATGCAGAATGTGTGAGCAAGGATCCCCCTCTGGGATGGCCATCATCATGACCTTATAGGCTTTTTGTTAATGGGCAATTCCATAAAATGATCAACCTTTTTGTACGTCCGACGTCCGAACCCCATTTTTCTCAAGTCTTACTTCACTTCATAAACTGACCAAGTCATGGTCCTTTGAGAACATTACAGGATGTCAAAAGAACAAGAAATCAGAGACAGAAAATGTCATGAAGGTCCCACATAGAGGGGGTCGGACGTACATATTCTATGGCATTACCCTAATAAAATGATTTTGTATATCTAAAGAAGTTAAAAGTAATGTCAACGATTTTCAAAACATAATTTAGGGATATATTGCAAGACAGCAAAACAATTTCGAACATGTAGAATAGATATTCATCTAAAACCTATTAGTTACAATATACCTGGTCCATGGAATATGTGAAAGTCATTGATGTTATGGATGACTATATTTATCATTGAGTCAGCTCATGTTTAGTCTTCTGTCGAATTTCTATTTTGTTTTGATGTCCTGAAAGCTTTTCCTCTTCATCTTTTCAGATGAGATCCCAAGACAATGGAACTGCATTTCTCTCGTCAATTTGGATCTATCCCAAAACAAATTGAGCTCTCTCCCTAGACAGATGGATGCGTGCACTTCCCTTATTACCATCAATCTATCAGAGAATTCATTCAGTGAGATACCGAGGCCTTGGGCTTGTCCTTTGGTATGTTCCTATCCTCTCTCAGAAATCCACCACTTCCCCTCTTCTGCTGGTCTGTCTCTGTCTGACTCTGTCTATCTTTGTCTCCTTATCTCTCTCTCTTGCTGGCCCTCTCTCTTGTACTGTCCCTCCTTATCTGTTCCTCTCTATCCTGTCTCTGACTTATTGTCTCTGTCTTCCCCTCTCTTTCTTTATCCCTCTATTTTCCTTTCTGCATAGACATCTATTAATTGCTCAATTCGTGTTCTACAAATGGGACATTAATCTCCAGAAATAGATCATGGTTTTAAATTTCTTTAAATCAAAACTAAATGCGCTGATTGTTAGTGTGGCAGGATGGACTTTAATTGAAAACTGTGCTGTCATTATGGAACAATAAAATGTTGGTCATGATAGGTCCCTATGTGCAGTTTCATTTTGTTCCACCATTAATTGTTTGTTTTTGCTGTATAACTACCTGCAGGAATTAACGCAATGGAGACCTATTTGAATTGGTCTTGAAGCCACATGTGTATTAGTATGTCCATAATAGTCTGTATGTATTCTGAGGTCTGGTTTAGCCATGGACTAACTCTGCTAAAATTATGAGAATCTGCAAAATTTTGTTTTCACTCTATATTTCTTATGTTTATTGTTTTCCTTTTCTGTGCTTTAATTGTGAAGGAAACTATTTGAGTTATTGTTCCCAAACAGCAATGAGTGATTGAATTGATTGTCAAATGATATGATAAATTGAGCCAATACTGTTAGAGATTAGATTTGTGTCACAATTGGCTCTACATAGTATACCACAGTTTTAGACCAGAGTTAAACCATTCTTCAGAATATGTGCTAACGTCTCTATGAGACTAGAATATTGGTTTGTGTTGAAAAGTCTTGTTTGATTTTGACTGTATGTCTTTGCATTTTCAAGGGGTTGCCTTTAAGCACAACTAAATTTATCTACAAATCTCTTGAGTTTTTTTGGCTAAACGATGATTTTATACTTCCGTTCTCATATTGTTATGAAGCGATGACATCATGGGTATTGTTTAGAGAGTGTGAACAGATGTATTGTGTGATAATGGATGATGCATTAGAAGGAAAGACATCTCTGTTAGCACCAAAGATATTGCTCAAGGCATGTTTACTTTTGATTCATATCAGAATTGTCATGTTTTGTCAGTGACAACTGTCAGAGACAGCCTTTTTATGTGATGATCAACACCATGCTTTATTCTTCAATTCCTCACCTGCATTTTATATTCATAGAATGGGACAAAAATGTAACATTATAGATTAAGAATTGTAGATTAACGATTAAGAGAAACTAAGAAGAGCCATCTGTTTGTGTTTCTTTATTTACAGCTTTCAACTGGGGAAGTGACATGATATTGTTCAGAAGTTTGTCTAATATTTAGTCAAAATTTGAATAGAAAAATGTTAATGAGAAAATTATCTTTTTTCTTTCTCCTTTACTCTATCTTTTCCCCTAGGTTTACCCTCTCTGTGGTTTACCTGTGTGTTTATGTAATAACTTATACTATTTTCAATTTACGTAGCTTATTGATATGAATATTAATTTGTATGTAGTTATTTTTTTTTCATTGAATTTATTTGATTATATATTTCTATATGTTGTGTAATCTTATGTATACTGTATGATTACCTAAACGACCATTTCCTACTTTTTATCTTTGTGTTAGAAGAAAGCAATGAATGTTATATATATGTTCTATTCTGTTATACTTTGTTCTATGTGGATTGGTTAAGAATTTATATAAAAAATAAAAATGAATATGTGCAGATATGTACTTTACTTGACTTGTAATTTTCCTGATTTGACCCATGCAGGAGATCCTGAACATAGCTAAGAACAAGGTCCAATCTGCTCCCGGTGACCTACCAAAGTTCTGGCATCGTACGTTACGATTCATCAACCTCAGCTACAACCGTCTGACTGAGATTCCCACACCTATGTGTCAGTTGAGCAGTCTCTCTGAGCTTGATCTATCTCATAATGTACTACGTTGCTTTCCATCGCCGGGGACATGGAGTATACGTAAGCTACAGCACCTTAATCTGGCTTACAATCAACTTATGCACAGGGAAGCACAACCTCAGACCAAGCAAGACAAAGACAGGTGAGTTCGCTTACTTGAAGAATGCAATATGATATGGGTAATAATGATAATAATATATAGCATTTATGAGGTGCCGATTTCTCTAGTTGCCTATTCAATGGCGTACTATACAGCATATTACCCCGGCTGTAGCTCTAGCTGCTAAAGGCGCTTGGTGCATTCAAGGAATTAATCCTGCCGGGTACCCATTCACCTCACCTGGGTTGAGTGCAGCACAATGTGGATAGATTTCTTGCTGAAAAGAAAACATGCCATGGCTGAGATTCGAACTCACGATCCTCTCACTGACAGATGAGATTCATAACCACTAGACCCCGACGCCCCCGGTCCAAACGTATGTTGTGTTGTATTAAGATAGGCCTAGTTTTCTGCACTTTAAAGATTTGATATAGTCCCATGACACAAAGTTTGATGATTAATCTAAAAGTATTGTCAGAATTGATTGCATACTAAGATAAGTGTGTGCATTCTATTTTAATCATCAATCTTAATTACTATCTTAAAGCTTTGTGTCATGATTCCGTAACTGTTAATGAATTCAGTTTATTTATTCATATTTACATTGTATGTTTTAACTCAACTAGGAGGAGTATGGCGTATGTAGATAACTATATTTTTTTCTAATTACTACTGCAGTAATGCTGTGACTTGTATCATGAAATCCAGTTGAAGGAATGTACTAGACCCATGAAAAAGTATTTAATTCAATTAATTTTTTTTTCATTCATTAAAAAAAGTATTTTTAATGATAGTCTTTTGTAATTTTTAAATGATTCAAAAAGTTGTTTTGCTGTGTATTTACTGTTTTGGAAATAATCACACGATGCATGTATGTGCACTGTAATATGAGAATATATTCTTTGTTCATGTCCTACAAAGATTAAATCCTGTATAGTGATTGGTTCAAATAGCATCATGTGACCAAATATATTTTAACTATGATGTTGCCTGACATAAGACCTTGATATATTTTTCGCTATACCAATATTCTGACGTCATTATTTCAGAAATATTTAGCTAAACTCTCGGGCGCACCAGTCAGCGAGCTATCTCTCCCGGGTAAGTCCTGTGATGCACCGGGGCAGGCACTAATCTACGTTCTGCTGAGCGCAGTCCCTGTGGGAAGAGTAGGTCATTCAACGCAAGTAACCGGACTCTGCAAGCTCAGCGCATAGATTTTGGTTCTAAATTATTAAAAGTAGGATATAAAACAAATATATCAGGTGTTTCCTTCGAAAGCATAGTGGGAATTTTTAATCCTCAGTTGGACCAGCAAAACCCTCAGGGATTCGCCTCTCTGGGAAAAATAGTAATTGCAAGACCAACATCGGATAAATAATTCCACTATACTTTCTCAAAACCTGATATATTTGTTTACTGTATTGTATCTGCTTTTTATATCGCTCAAATGAATGATAATAATAATGAAAAATAATACATTTCTCCTGCATTGCATCCCAATAGTCCTAAAACCTCTCCTGTGAAAAAGAAGAAAGACAATCCTCCCTCTTCACCGACCAGTCCTCAACAGAAACAAGGCGTTGCTAATTTCTACACCAAGCTACGAGCTCATAAGTCACCAGCCAAGATCATAGACGCTAACAGCCGAAGTACCTTCTACACGCATTCCCCAAACGGTGGTAGCAGTCATCCGGAAAAATGGGAGAAGATTGAATTCCCAGAATGCTTTGCACACAGTCTCTACGTTCTGAAGCTATCCCACAATGCTCTAGAGGATGTGCCTCCCAGCGTTTGTAAGCTGGAAGCATTGTATGATCTAGATGTCAGCTGGTAAGCAAATAAGAGGGTATTATTCTTCAGGTTACTGAAAACAATATTCATTTTGTTAGTACTATCAAAACCAGAAATTATAGCGAGTCCATCTAAAATACCCAAATAATGTTCTGCTATATTAAGAGAAAGACATGAAATAATTTGTCTCAAGTGTCTTGTGAATAATACAGTGTCTTAAATGTGTTTTAAAGGATTGAGAGTGGTTGTCATTAACAAATCACAACATTTTATCTAATGAAAGTGCCTTTCATTTTATCTACTTTCATGAGAGGTTCTTATGTTGAAAAAAAGTATTTAAAAAAGTTTTCTTTGAAGAAAAAGGCTGTTATCTTTTATGCAAAGATATTTTTAAAATGATATAGACAAATGTCAGATTTTCAAATAAGTTGACTAACATTTTACAAATTGCAGGAGAATATGTCATTTATATCCAGAACAAATACTTCAATACTTACAACTGTGAATATGCACAGGCTTTCCTTCGTCTCGCATTTATTATTCTCTTTAATTTCAATATTGTAGGTTGAACTTAAGGTGTTATTTTACATACAGTTTTTAACCCTAATTGAACCCTAACCTACATTATTGAACCCTACCAAAGGAGCTTTAGTTAAATAAAGTTGACAAGTTAGAATTTACACTTTCAAGAACAGAATATGTTTCAAAATTATCACACCTCATCAGCAGCCTGAATAGTATACAAGGTGTCATGGGTATTTATATATGTATTAAAATAAGTTTTTATTGTGCCAGGATCCGGTTCTTGTTTCTTTATTATTTGGTACACTGCAAGAATAGTCTGACATTTTTTGGTTTTCATTAATGTGTATATTTGTTTATAACATTTTATCTCAGAAAAATGTTCAATATGTCTCTCATTTTTTCCAGGAATCCTGATCTGCAGAAGTTACCAGAAGGTCTAAGCACTCTGAAGCATCTCTTTCACCTGAAGATTGAGGGGTTAGACATCAAGATTCCATCTGACATCAGTCTGTTGACTCCAGAGCAACGGTGTAAATCTGGTCAAGTTCTCAAGATACTTCGTGAGAAACTTCTAGACAGTCAACCCTATCACAGCATGAAGCTTATGATCATGGGTCCAGCAGTAAGTTAAGCTCAAACCAAGATCAAAGATTTGATGAAGGAATGCTCTATAAATTTCTGTACATATCATCTGAATGCCTATGTTGAACATGCCAAAATTGCTGAGCATTGATTTCTAGGACAAATTGGGCCCAAAGTTGATATTACGTTTTTCGTTGATGAGAGTTTGAAATTGATAACTCTTTGTGGAAAGTTGTACATTCAGAATCTTTTTGGATTTGTTTCCCTTGATTTTGTTATCGGTTTAGAAAATTTATTTTATTTCACATTAAAAATTCATCTGTTTCCCAGAAGGCAATCATTTTTTCACTGTACTACCTACACTTTTATATCACATATTATATCACAAAAGTGATGCTAATGAATACACAGCTTACAGCAAGCATCCAAGTACTTTTTGTTGTAGATCAAATGGCAATATCATTTTATACTGGCATTACTATGCATTTTTAATAGCGTCATGAAAAGGTGTAAATATTAAGACTATCACTGCAGTACGGTATCCTAAGGTAGACCACCAATTTTGGGACAAAAATTCTTGGTTGTGTTTTGCAGAAGAGTGGTAAGACCACATTACTTGGAAGTCTGATGAATGATACCAGTGGACGTGTCCTTGATATGGCTCTTCATGTAACGGAATGGGAACTACAAGATCCAGTCGTAGAAGGAAAAGGGTGCAGTCTGAGGGAAAGGGTCAAAGAAAAGTTCTCAAAGGTTTGTACCTATCTAGACTTGATTGCGAAAATCCCATGTGTATGATAAACCTGAACCTTCTTTATGAAACAAACCAAGAGACACTGAAATAGTGACATTTGAGTGGGGACGATGATGATGATGATAATGATTGATGATGATTAATGATTATGACGATGATGATGATGGGGGTTGTGGTGGTGGTGTTGGTGGTGATGATGATGGTGGTGGTGATGATGATGATGATGATGATGATGATGATGATGATGATGATGATGATGATGATGATGATGATGATGATGATGATGATGATGATGACGACGACGACGACGACGACGACGACGACGACGACGACGACGACGATGATGATGGGGGTTGTGGTGGTGGTGTTGGTGGTGATGATGATGGTGGTGATGATGATGATGATGATGGGGGTTGTGGTGGTGGTGTTGGTGGTGATGATGATGATGAGGATGATTACAATATTGATAATGATAATGAAAATAGAATAAGGAAAAAAGCAAATCAAGCTTCCAATTTTGTATCATCGACAGGAGAAGGAGTTTGTTGAAGGCCCATCCATCACATTCTTCTCCTGGGATATGAAAGGTGGTGATCTGTATGAGAATGTTCACCAGTGCTTTGTTACTGCTAAGACTTTGTATCTCTTAGTATGGGATATGAGTGAAGGCATGGATGGGGCACATAAACTATCATCTCTTCTCTTGAACATCAGTGTAAGTCCCTGTGAAATGGTTTTTAATATTTATTTAAAATTTGATACATTGTTGCATTATTTACGATTTGAACAAAGAGGAAAAGATGAAGCTGGTGCCATATTGAAAAGTAAGACTTTCTGGCATAAACCTCTCTCAAAATGTAAGGTGGCCCATCTGTTGTCATAGCATATAGATAAAACTCTGAAGGAGGTAAAGAGGGTAGAAAACAAAAGTGTATCAAATCGAATGAATAGAGGGATTAACAAACTGATGTAAAAAAAAATAGCTTTGAATGTCATGATACGACAGAAAAAGATAATGGTGAAATATCATTAGGATTAAAGAGTTAAGTTATTTGTGATGTGTTGGTCTCAGTTCTGTAAAATGCAGTCTTTGCAAAACACACCCTAGGCCCCTCTATCATTAGATGTGTAATCAATCATTAGGTGTGTAATCAATCACAAATTTGCAAAACACACTCTTATGATTTGTTACTGGTCAGTCCCATGAAAAATATTCATATTCAACAATGACCCTGATTGGCAGTTGCCATTTTGTGATTGATTGCAAACCTTAGTGAGACGGCCCTCTCCCCGGTCTTGCAGTCACAATCATACTACAGTGTGTTTTTTACACATCCCAAATAATCTCTTTGTTTCCTAGATTTCTTTATGTTTGTAACAAATTTTGTAAAATTCCCTTTATTATGTATTTGATGTTTACTTATCTTAAAAATTGCATATTGTATTAATACATTTAATTCCAGTTTAGGGCACACCATCAACAATTTCAAGTCTTTTTTTTTCTAGCATTTTCAGTGACCCAATTCTATTTGATTACTTGTATTTTTATGTAAAATCAATGCTTTTTTATGTGTTTGTATAACCTGTTTTGTAAATGTAAATTTGTATCTTTATATCGAGTGGAATGAATAAATCTTGAAAATATTCAACATGGATTCCTTTTCTCCCGTAGTCTCGATCCTCAGACTTTGGTATTGTGATAGTGGGCACCCATCATGATGTGGTTCAGAACTCGCCTGTAGATGTGATGGAGCTACGGAGTCAGCTTGTTGAGATGCTGGATGTTGGACCAGGATTCCCACCGGTAGCAGGGATTGTAGAGGTTGACAGTCGAGGGAGTAAGAACCACGGAATGGCTGAGCTCAGACGGGTCATCTATGAGACCGCTCTGCAGATGAAGGTTCATCATAAGAGACCTGTATGTACAGAGAAGCTTATAGGCAGGAAGGTAAGTATCATTATGGGTAGCAATCACTTTACTGTTTTTATCATATACTAAAATGCATATCCTCATCTTTTCTCGGTATACTGTTTATAAGAACTAATATCTCACAAAGAGTGTACCTTGAACCTTGAAGAATAATCCCTTTCAGCAGCTTCAAAGCTATCCCGGGATGAAAACATTCTGTGTATCAGTGCGAGGTGCCATGGTGAAGTAATTTGAAATTTCACTTATATACATTAAAAGTGAATGTGCACCGTGCAAGTAAAAACTGCCTCTTGGTTTACAGCATAAGAGACCCAACAGGAGGCTGCATCACGCGGATGAATGGCAGCGCAGCCTCTCTAAATACAGCTGGGTTTGTTCCCATTACAACAGGTCCTGGTAGGTGATTCCAAATTTTGATAGTACGTGGGAAGAAAGAGAACTTGTATGCATCTGTGGTTGCCTTTGGTATAGCATATTTAAGGCTGTGATCATGTCGTCCAATATATGTGGCAGGACCAATGGTAGGAGGAAAAGGTACAGCAACTAGATGATGATGAATTTTATGGAAGAGGGTACACTGAGCAAGAAGACGGCGTGTATAGAGACTATCCCATCCGAGTGCAGACACAAGGTCTGAGGAAGATGTTGAGGGACTGTAGTCACCGTGTACAAAGCGAGCAGCTGATCTTTGCACTTTTTCAATTGAGCTAACAATTGTAGCTGAATGCGGGTTCCATGCCTCTGATGCATATTCCAATTGTGGACGGACCAATGCAGTGTAAGCTCTGGCTTTCACCTCTTTAGTACATGGTGACAGGGTCCTTCGGATAAGTCCTAAAGTACGACTTGCTTTGTGTCTGATGTTCTGGCAATGCTTATTCCAACGTAAATCAGCAGTGATCGTCACACCTAGGTATTTGTATTCACTTGCTCTTGGTATAAGATCATTGCAGAAAGAGTAATCATAGAAGCCAGGCACACGTTTTCAAGTTATTGATAGAACTGCACACTTCTTCACATTGAAATTCATCAACCAGGTTGAAGACCAATTGGATAGTTGCTGGAGATCCTGTTGAAGAATGTGATGGTCCGTACTTTTGGAAATCTCTCTATAAATTACACAGTCATCAGCAAATAGCCTCATACTTGACCTTATCTGATCTTGGATGTCATTTATGAATAATAGAAAGAGAGTCGGGCCGATAACAGAGCCTTGCGGTACTCCAGAAGTGACACTTTTCCATTGTGACTTGGTTCCATCAACTACCACAGCTTGTCGTCTGTTGGTAAGGAATGACATGATCCAGTTGAGCGTATCGCCTGTGATGCCATAATACAGAAGCTTTGAGTGTAACCGTTGGTGAGGTACTCTGTCAAAAGCCTTCTGGAAATCCAAAAAGACAGCATCAACTTGTCCTCGCTTCTGGATGACAGAGGTCCAGTCATCAATTGCTGACGTTTGTTGGGTGACCGTGGAGAGTCCTTGTCGGAATCCATGCTGTGCATCTGTCAGGATATTATTAGATGCAAGGTGCTTTGAGACATGACTAAGGACAACATGCTCCATGACTTTACAGCATGTACATGTGAGTGAAATAGGGCGATACTGTGAAGGTTCACTCTTGTCACCTGACTTGTGTACAGGGGCAACAAGCGCTTGTCTCCAGTGTGATGGGGTAACACCAGAGTTATAGCTCTGTTGGTACAAGAAAGAGAGGGCAGGAGATATTTCTTGGGATATAAGTTTCAGGAGTCTCGGTGGGATTTCATCTGGACCACATGCTTTGGATGGATTCAGCTGTCTCAACTGCTTTTCCACACCAGTCCTATGGAAATGTAGGTGCCCTATTGGTGGGTATTGAGAGTTTTCTTTAGATGGCAATGTTTGACTATTTTCTAGAGTGAACGTTGACTGAAAGTGGTCATTGAGGGCCTCTGCCTTTTCTTGGGCTGTAGCACACATCTTGGTAGTTGTGCGTAGAGATGGTATTCCAAGGAATTCGGAGCGGCAGCTTTTGTATTGTTCAAAAGAGTGATAAAACATGGCTATCATATTATCAGACTGTTTCAGTTAGGACACCATTACCTTTGACTTGGTGTTGTGGCTTTACTTTTTAAGGGCTTGCTACACTTGTTCTAATCATGAACTCGTTAAAGGGATTTGTCAAATATTTTAGATACATGTATTTCATCTGTGATATCTTGACAATCGAGTTTATGCTGAGGAGGGGAAAAATTAATAAAACCTTTCCGGAGCAACTTTATGAGCTCACCATTACAATTAACATTGGACCCTATATTCCAAGGGCTATTCTTTGCATTTCTGGTGCAAATTTCCCCTATGCCCCGATGTGATTTATACCCTGATACAGAGAAGATTGTTGACTTTTTTACTTTTTGTCTGTTCCAAGGTGTGTTTTATGAATGGTCATGCCTTATATTTAAAAATATTAGGTACATAGTCATGTTTAGTGAATGTATTCAAAATGGAAAGAATTTACAGTTTTTGTCTCACCTGCATAGCAGAGTGAGACTATAGGTGCCGCTTTTCTGACGGCGGCGGCGGCGTCAACACCAAATCTTAACCTGAGGTTAAGTTTTTGAAATGACAGCATAACTTAGAAAGTATATCTTTTTTTTTTATTGATCAGGTACCGCAACCATACTTCAATCTGAAGAAGCGTATATCCCAGGAGGTTGAAGTACGTCAGAAAGCTGATCCTCCTATACTACCTATCATGACTGAGACTGAACTGGCCCAGATAGTACAACTCATACCTGATAGTGGGCTACATACACCAGAAGAACTTCAGGAAGGTAATTACTCCCCAGCTTTAAATAATGACCTGGGCTCCGTAACACAAAGATAAGCGATCAATCTCTAAATGAACTGACCAATCAGGATCAATATTACACGCGCACTTGTTTCAAAATACTGACCAGGGACCAATCAGTGCGGTTCTTTCATATTTGCAGTTCATCGCAAACCTTTGTGTTACGGATCCCAGGGCTGCATCTTACAAAGAGTTGCGATTGATCCGATCAATAGCAACTATGGAAAGCCAGTAAAGTCAACATTTATAAAATGCATGTTTGTTCGAACTTTGTTCTAGATATGAATGTATATCCACAAATTCATTGATTTCTTGACAATTTGGTATGTTCTCCTTTGTTTACAAAGGACATTATTCATATTTTATGTAGAAAAAATTATTTCACTGATGGATTTCCATAGAGTTACGATTGATTGGATCGATTGTAACTCTTTGTAAGACGGGACCTGGTAGGTGTTTCATAAAGCTGTTGTAAGTTATGAGTGACTTTACAAACGACTGGTGATCCTTTGGAGTAGAATTCTTACCAATGAAAATTTGGTGCGCATAATTTACTTCAAGAAAGGATCACCAGTCATCCGTAAAGTTGCTCATAACTTACGAACTGCTTTATGAAACACCCCAGGGGCCTGTAACACAAAGGTTAGCAATGATCGTAGAACATTTTTCTATGATTGATTGCATAGACTACAATGTACAATCAATCGTAAAAATCAAGCGTACGATTAATCGCTAACCTTTGTGTTACGGGACCCAGGAGCCAGTAACACATAGCTTTTAATAGCGATTAATTATACAGTTCATTTGTATTCTTAATTGCACTTGATTATCAATTGCTAAGGTTTGTGTTGCTGGGTCCAAGTTCTTGTTGGACAAAGAGTTGTATTAAATGTCTCAAATAAAAAAAAAAAGATAACAATGGCTAACGATGTCACTGCTCCATTAGACTGATTTGGGAAACTTACTATGATGATGGATTCCTCACTTTTGTATTTTGAAGTATATGTATCATTATTGTGAATTTTTAAACTCCAATGATTTGGTAAAATTCATATTTTTTTTAAACTCTTTATTCTAAAAATACTATGAATGCTTAATAGCCTGGGTCTCCCCCCAAAAAAAAAAAATATATATCTCCCTCCTCATTTCACCTACACATAACAGTTGAAGGGTTTCCATCAGTTATTGTAGATATAGAGTAACCTAGCTCTTTGTGCATTTGGCAATTAAGTTTGATGTACAAACTTTTTTATCATATTGAAATGACTGATCATATGTTTCTTCCATTTCTCCATCAGCGATCAGTTTCTTGCATGAAATCGGGAGCATTGTCCACTTCACTGACCACCTGAATGGTCTGAATGACCTCTACTTCATAGACCCAGTATGGCTCGCCTGTACGCTACAGAGGGTGACTGCACTACCCGCAGGAAGTCTTAAAGGAGGCAAGGTCCACGTACAGACTCTCCGAGAGCTGAGCAAGAAGAGCCGCATCGGGGAGGATAAGTTTGAGCAGTACTTGCAGCTCTTGGCTCGATTTGAGATTGTGGTTCCAATTTCACATCACTGGTAAGAGAAGTATTTCTGATCAGGATATCTGGCCTTTGATCTGTTTCCTCCTGTACATAGCCTTTGGGAAGTACAAAATTCAGAAGTCGATGTGTTAAGTATAGTTTAAAAAGAAATATATTCCCTCGAAAGTAGATTGTGACAAAAAGTAATGTATATTATTTCTGATAATATTTCATAAATGTCCTCACTGACAAAGAAATGAATAATATCTTTATTTTTTATTCCCTGAGAGGTGCTGTTGCGTTAATAACTCTGGAAAATGACAAATCATGAGAGATTATTATAACCTTCCAGAATGAGAAGTACCGTGGAGTTCACATTGTAGAATGCATGATTGATTCTATGGCATTAATTGCATCATTTTAATGTGACATCACCTCTGTATTCTGTTGCCTTGTGGAACCATGTAGTTTCTGTATGATTTCATGGGATTCACAGAATTCTGTATTCAACAGGCTATGAAGAGATGTCTTTGAGAATATGATCCATGCATAAAAGATTTTATTCTGAGTACATGCTAGGTTATTGCATTTGATAATCCAATGTAGTTCATCGCATGAAATAAAAATGTCATCAGATCCTCCTATATTTGTCATCATTTCATGATTTTTTTATACACTGAATCATGGGCCATATTGAATTGAATTGAATCGAATCGAATCGAAAATTTGTATGATTTTCACCACATCACCCAGGTTCTTGGTACCATCTCGGCTACCTCGTGACAATCCTGGTTTGATGATATCCTTACGTAACACTAGCACTGCACCATTCTACTATCTGAGGAGGGTGTATAAGATGCCCTATCTACCTCCAGGTTTCTGGATCAGACTGGTATCACGTCTCATCGCTGATCTTCAGATGCATGATAAGAAGATCAAGATTAGTCCAACGAGAAGCGAGAGAAAGATCTGCCGTTCAACAAGGTGAGGACAGTCTCATCGTTTCCCCTTTGAAATACATTAGAGGTATCTGTATAAATGAAATTTAGCAGCGATTCATAGATTGAATTTGGAGCATAAGTGAACTCTCTTCTTGGCATCTACAAGAAATTTTAAAGAAATCTTTTTCTAAGGAATATACAAATACTGTCAGTGGCACAATCAAAAAGATTGTACATGTACTTGTTCAGATTGGCCTTATAAACATTTCCTCTGCTTGATTAGAAGCCTGATATTGGGAATAGATTCAAACTTTAAGCTGGATGGATTCCATATTTTGAACTTTTAACTTTGTTGGAAACACTGCTTGATATTGCATGTTGGTATCTCTGATATGATAGCTTGCAGACATTAATGCTTCTCTACACAAAGATGAACCTTTAACCAATGATGTCTTGTACCTTTTCAGTATCAAGAACAGCATATCAAAAGGCATCAGGTTTCTTCAGAGTGAGTCTATCTACTGGAGGGAGGGTATATTCTTCAGGCACAAGACGGGACAAATCCTGGTGCAATCAACGGTCTTTCCATCGACTGACAAATCTCCAGGAGTGGACATCCTCATCCGCTGCCAAGAAGGTCACTTCTCAGCCATGGGGTGCGTGGTGGACCAGATTGAGGGGCTTATCAAAGATTGGTATCCAGGTATTATTATTATTTGTTAACTTTGCTTTTAAGCAAGTGTGCATTTATTGAAAAATATTAAATAGAAAGTTATAATAATAATGATAAAAAAAAAAATCATTGACCAAATCACGAACATGACATTTACATAATAATAAGTACAGATAATAGATTTGATATGTATAGACAAGGACAATAATTTGAATGCAGTGGCCAGCTACTGTATTAAGCAAAAAGCTTAAATGAATAGCAGTGCTTTTCCCAGTATTGCCTTAACCCTAATAATGGGGGGGGGGGGTGGTTCAGCCCTCCTTGACATTTTTTCACGTTGAATCCGCAGCGCAATTTTTTTACTGCGTTGCTCGCTGACTTTTTACTTTTATGTCTCGTGTGACCCAAATTACGCAACATTTTGTAAGTGCATGCATACAGACCCAAAATTGCTTTGAAAAAAACGTGAATTCGCATACAAATCCAATGCAAATAGTGTTTTTAGCCAAATTCATACTAAAATTAATCATTATTTTTCCTTTTACTGATTAAAATCAAATAATATATTTTTTAATGGTAAAAATAAAGTCCCAAACAATTTCCATTGAAAAAAACTATAAAAACAAAGAAATACATAAGCAATTTAGAAAAAAATAATGTACATGAGAAAATAAATGTGATATTAAAAATAGTAAATATGATTAGATTCCTATATATGAAAAATCTATGAACCAAAAATTAGCATTTTAGGGGCATTATTTAGTTAATAAGAACAAACCTTTGATTTTATGCATAAATTAGCATAATCAATTAGCGATGAGATTTTTCACAGAATTTAATCTTATAGTTATGCCATGGGTAATGCGCGTGCCAATGTTCGTCACGATCGACGGCCGAGATCGCAAAGGGGGCTGAATCAGTCTCCCCCCCCCCCCCCCCCCCCCCGTCTTTTTAGGCATCGAAATGGCCCAGTCTATCTAGGATTAAGTGCTTCAAACAAGAACAACCAAAAATGTCACAAGTATTGAAGAATAAATTCTCACAATCCTTAAATCTGTACAGGAAAATGTTAATGTGTTTTATTCCAATTTTAAATGAAGAGACATATGATGATTGCCTAAGTGTAGAGATAACCAATATTTGAATGTTGTTATAGGAAAAGTCCTATTTCCAGCCAGTTTCTGTGTGATTTTTTTTTAATGTAAGATGGAGGGGTTACTGGAGGCCTGTACTTTCCTGCAAGGGTGTATAGGGTCAAACAATCATGCAGATATTAAGGTGCCTGTTTGATTTAAAAAGATTTGAAACTGACAAAGGTAGTTAAAAATGTTTTTCTAACAGGTATATTAGAATATTTTTTTTTTGTATTGAGGTGACTGATAGATGTGTGTTCTAATGAATCTTTGAAACTTTTATAATACTGCTTGAAATCAATTATCATGTGGTAATTACAAAATTATTAGGAAATGTAAAATGTATGTTGAATTTAATTAATTGATTTACAAGAGTTGTTCTTTAAATAATTTTTTTTAGGCCTGTGTGCATCAATCTATGACAGTATTCAGCCTAAGGTCCAACGATTGGTGCCTTGTCCAATATGTGTGAATCATGGAACAGATGACTATGAAGCAACGACAGAGAATCTCCCTCATTGCTACACTGTGGAGGAGCTAGTTCAGCGATACGTCCGCGGTGAGACGCATATAACCGCATGTGCCAACTCCAAGGAGAAACTCCTCCCCATTTCTGTTCTGATACCTGACATGTTCATGGAAGACCTCAGCATAAGACATCTGAAGCAAGAGGAGTTCAAATTGCACATGGTGTCGGGACAATCTCTGGGACAGGGAGGATTTGGTGAGGTCTTCAGGGCAAAGTTCCGTGGACAGACTGTAGCAGCTAAGACCATGTTTCCATCAAGACTCTTGAAGAACCAGGTGTTCTCTTCTCCTAGTGAAGGATATGCATCGTGTTCTTCTACGCCATCCTCTACGCATAACATGACAGGAGAATCAACATCAGCGCATGAATCATGTGACTCACTCGAAGCATCCATGTTAATGGAGAGTTTCCACAAGCTGAGAAACGAGGTTGCAATTATGGCTAAACTAGATCATCCATGCATTGTCAATCTTGTTGGTGTATCTGTCAGACACCTCTGCTTTGCCATGGACTATGCACCTCTTGGTGATCTTCAGAGCTACCTGTTTGCTGAACACCAGTCTGCAAGGCCACACCTAGTGAAGCAGAACATTGTCCTGGAGCCAGTCCTGAGCAGGATGCTGACATACAAGATCAGCCTACAGGTTGCTTCGGCCGTGGAGTTCCTGCATAGCAAGGACATCATCTATTGTGATCTGAAGACAGACAATATCCTGCTCTTCTCATCAGATGTGAATCAAGATGTAAATATCAAGCTAACAGACTATGGGATATCCCGAACCTATGACCTGATGGGTGCCATGGGGATGGCAGGGCCGCCAGGGTTCTGTGCTCCAGAAATTCTCCAGGGCAAGGTCTTTGATGAAAAGGTAAGGATGTCATCAGATTCTTTTAATCTTCAAGAATATAGAAACCCAAGTATTTAAAAAATATTGTTTGTTCTAATGTGATTGAATTGTTTTTTCCAGGTGGATTGGTTTTCTTATGGAATGTTCCTGTATCATCTGATGACTGGCCAGGTTCCATACCATGATCAGCACAGTCGTATCGAGATTCAACTGGCCGTCAATGAGGGCCGCAAACCAACCTTCAACTTCCACGAGTACACAATGCCCCCGAGTCAAGTCTTTCCTTCATTAGGCTCCTTGATGGAATCATGCTGGCAGGATAGACCCGGTGATAGACCTCATGGTAAAACAGTTCTGCAGCTCTTATCAGATCCCAGCTTCCTCTGTCTGAGGAGGATGGTAGCGGTTGATGATGATGGGGTTTCTATGGCATTCAGTCCAGGAACAAACAATGAGGTATGCTTTCTATACGAGACACAATCACATAATCAAATCTCTTGCACATTTGTACAGTTATGATTTCAGTGATGATTATACTGACTGCTAAGAAATCATGATTGATTGGTAATTAAGCAATTGGGGGCTTGATGGCTTTAAGTTTATTTACCATAGAGGATTAATGCATTCAAAAAATAATAAATCCAGTTCCTGGATTACAAGACCACTGCTCTACCAACTGAGCCATTACACTCTAGACGAACTTGATAAGCTAACTAAAATGTATGAAGAGATTGAATAGTCCACTCTTGTCTCAGATTTTTTTCCGCAGTAGAATCTAGTGGGAACAGAATTTTTTTCTACTTCGGTCCTGGTAGACTGATAAGTGGTTTCCATGGTCTGAATAATTTTCACGTCTGAGAACTTTCCTTGATTTTGATTGACTAAGAAGCACTGTTACTATGGTAACCATTTGATAAAATGTCTGACAAATCCTTTCATGAAATGCTCTCTTTGGTCTCAAGAGACTTTGCCGCTGTAACATTTTTCATTTATCAATCCTTTCTTTGACAGGCTAAGGTTGTTCACCTGGTGGTCGACTCAGGTCGTGGTACGTCGGTGAAGTCATTCCGAGTTGATGAAGATGGTTGTTATAAATCCATCAGAGAGAATGCACTCCAATGCCCCATGATCAAAACTGCCATAGCGACACCTTGTGGATCAAAGCTGGTTGTTGGAACAGTGGTATGTTCTCGTGCTCAACATTGATACAGCATGATATTATGAATGCATAAGTCATATCTGTTGTAATTCCATTTTTAGTTGCTGTTAGTTGACGAATTTAAATGAGATGACTAAATTAATAATCTATCAATGAATGAATCAACCACTCCTTATAAGAAAGAATAGTTAATTGGATAAGTAAAGGAATTATAAATTTGCTAGTTTGTATATTATGCAAAGAACGTGTGGTTCTTAGTGCATTGGTCACTTGCAATAACATAAAGTAATTTCTGATGCCAAATGCACTGCAGATTGGCTTCTGACAATTCTGAAGTTATTTTGATTGCTACCTGTGTACATCAATTGAGATTAATTTTGTGCAATGATTGTTGTTTGCAGGGTGACTTTGTGCAAGTTTATCATCTTCCGTCTTCTTCTCAGTCTTCTAATGCAAGTCTTTTAGTAGAAGCTAGAGTCGCTGGTCAGCCAACATCACTCCTTTATCTTAAACAGGTTTGTTTACTATGCTGTTAATAGAGCCCAAAATAGACAGGCATTTGGGATTCCAAATTAAAAATTGGGACAAAACTTTGCTTATCTGAAATATAAACTTTTCCTGCTTCAACTTAAATCATGAGATTCAACCAGTGCAAGCATTTCTTAAGGAGCCATTTTTCCTCAGGCTGCTTCAATATTTTTTGCAAAGTATGCATACAAGTGTGTCATACTGAAACGAATATCAAACTTCCGACCCTGTTTCTCCTAACCCTTATTCATCAAATCTGTCCTTGAAAGTCATCTATATACATGATATTGAACAGTTCTGTGGGTATTATTTGTTCCATGTTGATAAGATATGTATCATTTAGCTCAGCATTTTTTTCCAAACTTCATGTTAAACTTAAGTAAAATTCCCTTTGGCTAACTTAAACAAAATTATAATGATAATGAAGTCCTGTATAGTATTAGTTTCCACCAAATAGCACTTATAGCACTTCCTCCAAAGAAACAAAATATCAATTTCAAGTGTACATCACTTGGTCTATTTCTACATGTATTTTGAAAATCATCCTTCTTCTCTTGTTTAAATACTAACAATAAAGATAGGTTTTTAGGATTTTGAGTCAAATTGAAAGGATTGATAGAAAATTTTCACTTTTGTTCTTCGATTATGCAGCCAAATGGGCATGACCATTCATTACTGTTGGTTGGTCAAGCCAATGGAACATTGACCATCCTAAGCCATGAAACGGAAGAGAGTGGTCATCATGCAACAGATGCCCTGAGGCAGGTCACCAGGATGCAACTTAATAAGAACAATCTTCCTTGTAGCAGCATGGTGGCTGTCTCCAGGAAAAAGAACGGTGACTCTGTGGCTGAACGGAGAAGACAATATGAAGAGGTGGTCTCCAATGGAAGGTGGTATAGATCAGCACAGACCAATGGCCAACAGGAAGAGAGTAGTGATGGAAGTGCTCCTAGAGAAAATAGAGGTGGAAGGAGAAGCCCTGGAATGAGAGAACGGACAGGAAGTAGTGAAGATGAAGCGGATGGAATGGAAGTCTGGGTTGGTTGCGGGAGTAACTTGAGGATCATCCTCTTGAATGATATAACTCTGGAACCAGCTGAGATTCAGGTGGCGGTTGGTATGGAAGGAATGGTGGAAGACATAGTTCATAGTCCAGGTAGTGTGTGGTGTTATACATCAAGTGCGCTATATGTCTATCGGTATAGCGTTGAGACTAGGAAGTGCCTGGAGATCCTGGACTGCAGGGAGACTGTCTTGGTCCAGGGATCTTTTCTTCCATTCTCCCAGTATGAGAGGCAGGACCTTTTCAGAAGCTGGGAGGAGAAAGAAAAGGAGCAGGAGCTTGCGAATGCTACAGCTGTATCTGAAACCAATACTAATGGAGATGGTAGGTATGTATCCGCTCAGGAAGACTCGGTGCAAGACGAACTGCCAATTGTTGATGATCACTTCAGAGCTGCTTGCATAGCAGCACCTCGTAGGCAGACCGACCGAAGGGTAGGTGGCCAACGAGGCAGGACTGACATGCATCGATGGAATATCCACAGCACCTTGGCCTCTCAGAGCCAGTCGTCCATCAAAGTCAGTTCCCTCCTTGTGATGGATCATGTCTTGTGGATTGGTAGATCCAACGGTGATATTGTCCTTGTCAACATCCAAGACAGACAAAGGTCTGTTGATGAAAAGCTTGATGTCGAAGTAGGTGAAGTAGTGACTGTACTGAATGCTCATGTTGCAGTGAAAGGCGACAGTGGTAGGGTTGTAGAACTACATCATTCTGGACCTAATAGGGTAGTTGCTTGCCATGACAGCAACAAACCAGGCAGCAACGATAGTCAGATTAAGACTATGTGTGTATGGGAGGACTGGGGATATGCCAAAGTGGAGCATTTTCAAACCATCAATAATCAGTGTAGGAAGATAAAAAGGAAATCAAGAACATATTTAGAAGTATGATTTTTTAATTTGTGATCAGTGTATTCCTTCACATCCATGTGGTATTACAATGTATTCATAATCCTTGCACCCATGAATGTGCAATCATCCTTATCATATTACCCATTCTTGCCATTACCCTGGTGATATTTAAACAAAAGTTGTAACAAAATCCAACAAGAAACGAAAAAGCAAATAGAACGAAAATACATCCAGTTTCATTTTATGATATGTATAATTTCATAAACAATTTACCTTGTTTTTATGAGCTTCCATATTGTTGTACAATCAATGATGATATAGTTATCTTCGATTAAAAATCTTGTAATGTGCTTTTTCTCAGGTCCAATGAATCCCCAAACTTTTCTTCTTTTCTCTCAATTCCTGCCTTCCTCCCTTTGATGTTTGAACTGTTTTCTATTTTACTTTGGAATAATGATAAAATGTGAATAGTGATAAATTGTCATAAACATAATACAACTTATGTGTGCCCTTTGTTGAATTCTTACAGCAGAATTGATTTTTTAACCAAGATTTTTATCTGATTGACTGTTCGGCAATGCCACTGTATGCCCAACCCCCTACATGAGCATACTTCAATGATTTATCTCTGTTTTATAGTTTGTATGAAATGTTGTATTGTAGTGAGTGAAGTGAGAAGCCGGTGGAACGTACAAAAGGTTGATTTTTTTATGGAATCGTCATAATCATCAGTTATTTGTTAATCACACATTCTACTATTTCAAACAACTTGCCATTAGAATTAAATTGCCCTTTAACTTTCAATCTTCCACCAGTTATACTCGCTTAAGTGGATTCTATTTTGATATTTGTAAAGCATTCTTGTTATAAGACATGTGTTGGATATATTATGAAGACTCTGTACAACTGCATCAAATCCTAATACAGTTCAAGAAAGCTTAAACTGTAAATTTCTAATTTATTTTTAAGATAGGAAAATTTTTATTGTATTGTTATAGAAGGCTGATGATATTACCCTATTATTTTAGTCTGGCACATTTTTTTTTAAATCTTTTATAAGAGTAAATATATTTATTAAACAGACTGGAGAAATAGATTTGTTTCAAAAGTACTTTCTCCAACCTTTTTTGACAAGTTTGACAATGTTCACTCAACTCATTACTATGTGGCAATTTATTTGTATTAGTGATAAATTTTGTGCTTTCAACTTCACTAGCTTTCAAGTGCAAAGAATGGGAATCAAACTTTTATCCTGACTCTGGTGAAATACATACATACTTATGGGCAATATACAATGAATCACGGGCTTCACCGTGTTGCAAGGAAATGTCATCCCTTTCAATTTGATAGGAAGTCCGCTTCATTGTCAAGTAGGCATTAACAAAAGTACAAAATGAGAGAAACATTAATGAATGATTGAAAACAAATGTCAAATAATATCATTGTAATGATTTCAAAAGTTTTAATATTAGGATGTATTTTGTGAGAAGTTCCTTGATATAAATTCCATGAATTGCTGTGTTCTCAGAAGCTGAAAGCTAATTTATATATACATTCATAATCAGACATGATTTTATTGACACTCCAATGGGGAATATATTTTAAATCATCATGAAACATCAAAAAATTGGGACAGCTGCTCGCATTTTACCTTTTTAATTAAAATGACTTATTCTGTTATTTGTTGATGGATTTTCGTCAAAAACTTCCTAAATATGCTTCTCCCATTCTGCATTTACTTAAAACACGTTGGTGTCTGGGTTAGTTTTATTTGAGATCAACTCCAAGTGGGTGGTGTTTCATAAAGCTGATTGTAAGTTACGAGCAATTTTACCAACGACTGGTAACCATTATCTTGTGAATAATATACACCAGATTTGCATCTAGGTGTTGACTTAGTTCCCAAGAAAAGATCATCAGTCATTTGTAATTTACGAAGAGCTTTATGGAACACCCACCAGTGGCCATTGCTTGTTAATTAATGCTCTGATAACTTGGCCGTCAATGGTTACTATCAGTGGCGGACAGATGGGGGGGGGGAGGGGGCTTTCACAATGAAGAAAAAAAAAAGAGAAGTGATATTTACTGATTATTATTTCAAAAATCTATCACAATATTGGATTTTTGTAATAAAAATGTCAATATTTTTGCTTAAAATGACTTATTCTGCCATATCTGACCCCCTCAAAACTCATTACACCACTGGTTACTACCATGAAAACCTTGAAACTTGAGAGGCTGTTATAGCTCTGATACATCAATAGGTAGATGTATTGTAGTTTAATACCTTTGTGACAAAGTTACCATTCATGCTATTAAGCAACCAAGTCAATAACTTGATCCATTAGGGTTACCAAATCCTTTAAAGAGGGCTTAAAGAACTTTGAACGCCACGTTACAAACCTATTCGTTTCTTCCTTAATCGTCAGGCTGAACCAATAACCAATTTCATGTACACACAAAAGTTCAACATGGTATACTGGAGTCCAAAGATAATACAAATTTGGTATGAGCATTTTTGAAATACAATATGTATATATTTGCTACTTTTGGAAGAGAAAACAATTGTCTAACCTTATTTGTATATGTGTAGAAATAAGTACTGTAGTGTAAACTATGCATGGCGATGTTGTGAGTGCATTATTTGTAAGCGTGTAGTATTTAGTACTATTTCCATGACACAAATTTTGAGATGTATTGATTTGAACCTGTATCTGCATGAAGTAATTAGTAAAGCTATATAAATGAAATAAGTGGGACCTTTCATCACTTACAACATTTTGTAAGCTGTTTGCAAGCAAATGTTGCAATTTTACACATTTTTAATTTTAAATTCAACTATTTTAATACCTTTCTTTGTACTAGAGAAGCTAGCAAATTTCTAAAATGCTTAACACCTGTATCAATGCTGCAGTAAGGAAATCATGAGACTCAAAAAATATATCAAAAGAATCGGGATGAGTTTTCCCCAAAATGAATTCAGTGTGCAAAGAATTCACTTAAATCTATGGGACACTTGAGTCTTCATTCTACCGAAATAGAAAGCTTCTACAATTTGCTTACATTTGTGGGTGGATTGGAGAAGAGGTCACACTATGTTATTTTACCATCTAGGCTTTTTTTTTTTAAGATACATAATTAACAAGTTAATGACATGCCAAGAGGCTAACTTACACTTTTTCACACCAATGAGAAGTTACAAATCCTGTTCTTTAAAAAATACAATAATTCTGGTTGGTTGGGTTTTTTTCTCTTGTCTTATTCCCCAAAAACAAATTGTAAAATTAGCCCTCAAAATAGCACATAAGCTTGTCAAGTCATAACAAAGTGGGCAAGACCAGGGAAACATTTCATCAACATTTGATAACTATCCTTGATTTTGATTGGCTGAGAAGCACCGTTACTATAGTAACTGTCGGCTAAAACAGACTTTGTCAGATGAAACGTCCTGCTAGCCCTTTCATGAAACACTCCCCCAGGCCCTGACGTAACACAAAGGTTTAATAGCGATTAATCGCTAATTTGAAAGGGCAATTCTGATTGGTTACTGCGCAGTCTACTGTGCTAAACGTGCATGCAGTGATAATCTTGTTTGTGTTTGCAAGTGAACTTGAATGAGGGCAACGTCATTTTTTTGTCATGCCTAACATAATTTTGCACAAGCTTAAAGAGAAATTCCAGAAGTTGCAGTAAACACTGATTTCATGAGAAAGTCTGTAAAACCAGGCTTAATTGTCAGTATATCATCGAAGATCTAGATCTGAAACAGTTACATAAACTGAACTTTGTGAAATCTTGAAATCTACGCTGAAAAATGTTCAGACTGAACTTCCCCAACACAGATAAGCGCACGTGGGACAGTGGACGCTCTACCCGAATCCTGTGCTTATTTGCTGATTTCTCAGCAATTACACAATTTCTTCCAGAATCCTTTGGCACATATGTTTTATTTATACAAACAGACACTTTGGTGGTCATTTCATTGGATTTTGTACGAACTCATTTTGATATCGTTACCAAAACTAGCATTTACCTTTAACCTGTTGACTACTGAATTCTGTTATCCCCATAGGCTTTATATACAGGAATCACCTGGTTCAAGTAGGCAATAGGTTAACAATCCACAGGTGAAAGAAAGCACAAAGCTCTCCCATTATGATTTTTTTGTATATTTGATTCCATGTGAATTGAACTTTGTCTACTAATATATGTAGTACATGTTTATTGTCTGTACTGTGTTACCCAAGTGCAATATTTCAAATTGAATTGATTACATCATGTATAGACATTAATATTATGTAAACTCATGAAGGTAATTAGTGGACAAATGAAATAACCGTTAGTATTGTAATTAAGAAATAAAGATCTCATACCCCTTTCATAAACCCAATTATGCGGATAATATCCGCATAATTTGGTCGTAAAATCGGAGCGGGACCAGAGTTATCCGCATTATTTCGATGCTGCAATTATCCGCATAATAGCGGCATCGGGACCCAGACGGGTCAATATATGGTTTGACCCGGAACAAATTGCAACAAATGATTTTTCAACGGTATTTTGTACTATTTGACCTCAGGAATAACATACTAAAAATCTACCAAAATCCGCATCCAGGAAAGTGGTTATTTTCAAGATGGCGTCCAAGATGGCCGTCATTCACTAAAAATGGATATGACTCACTCATTATTCACCCTAGAATCCTATTTGGATTCATATTCCATGGTCCAATGGGTAAAATAATTTATTTATACAAGTTAGAGTGCATATTAGCACTCCAGGCTACCAGGAAAATCCAAGATGGCGCCCAAAATGGCTGCCCTAGTCTAAAAATTCCACAATTCATCTAGTACTTACTTAAGTGGCTTTAATTTGGTTTCCATTCGATTGTTTTAATGATGAAGTAGTACGTCGGGACAAGTTACAAGGACAGCCAGTGGTCTGGTGTGTCGAAAAAACCAAAATGGCTTCCAAAAATTGAGTTTAAAATGGCTGTTAATCCTTAAAATGGACATAGCTCATATCACATCCACCTGAGAGATATGATTTTGGTGTCTAGACCATGTTCAAATAATACATTGGGACAAGTTACAAGGACAGTCAGTGGTCCGGTATGTTAAAAAAATCCAAGATGGCTTCCAAAAATGGAGTAAAAAATGCTGTTGCTACTTAAAAAAACCCAACATAGTTTGTTCAATATCCGGGAATATGATTTGTGTGCCTATACCATTGGTTAAATGGGTCAAATAATAAATTGGGATAGGTTACAAAGACGATTGGTGGTCACGTATGTCCAAAAGTCCACGATGGCTTAAAAAATAGTATTAATTAACCGCGATGGTATTTAAAAATGAACATAGTTCATGTTTTATTCGTCAAGGGCATATGATTTTGTTGCCTATATCATGGTTTCAAAGGCAGAAAATTAGTTACAAGGACAGTAAGTGGTCCAGTATGTCGAAAATCTAAGAAAGCTTCCAAAAATTGGAGTCTAAAATGACTGCTGTTACTTTAAGAATGGACATAATTCATTTAAAATCCATCTAGGAGATATGATTTCGGTGTCCACACTATGGTTTCATGAGTAAAATAATACGTTTGGACTGGTTACATTGATATGCAGTTGTCCAGTTTGCCTAAAACACAAGAGGGTTTTTTAAAAAGGAATCTAAAACGACTCATATCATTCAATAGTGGTCAGAGTTCTACAATATTCATCTGCAAGAAATAATGTTGGTGTCCAAATTGTGGTATGAAGGGTCAAATAATACATTCGGACAAGTAACAAGGATGGTTAGTACCCCATTTTGTCAAAGAATCCATGATGGATTCTAAAATTTCATTAAAATGGGTGCTGTTACCAACTCATGAAACGATATGATTACTTGTCCCCATGCATTTAAGTGTAGGCACCAAGATTATTTCTAACAGGTAGATATTTAATGTAACAGTAGTCACTTTAGAACCCATTTTTAAAGCAAACTTGGATTTTAAGGCAAAATGGATAGCTGCATATCATGGTAACCAGTCCCAAAGTATTGTTTGGCCCTTGAAACCCTAGTGTAGACACCAAAACAATATCCCCAAGGTGTATTTATAATGTTCTACATCCACTTTTAAGTAACAGCAGTCATTTAAGACCCCCATTTTTAAAGCCATCTTTGATTTTTGGACATACCTGACACCTGACTGCCCTTTCAACTTAACCCAATGTATTGCTTGACCCTGTAAACTCTAGTATAGACAGCAAAACCATACCTTTAAGGTGTATTTATAATAAACTATGCATACTTTTAAACAGCAACAGTCAATTTACACCCCATTTCAAAATTAATCTTGGATTTTTTAACATACAGACAACTGACTGGTCTTTTAACTTACCCCAGTGTATTACTTGACCCTTCTAAACCATGTTTTAACACCAAACTCATATTCCCCAGACAGATATTAAACAAACTATGTCCTTTTATAAGCAACATCAGACATTTTTTTACTCCATTTTTGGAAGCCATCTTGTAATTTTGGACATACTAGACCACTGACTGCCATTGTCTTGTCCTAATATATAATTTTACCCTTGAAACCATAGTTTAGACACCGAAATCATATCTCACAGGCGGATTCAAAACGAGCTATGCCACTTTTAAGTATCAACAGCCATTTTAGAATCAAGTTTTGAAAGCCATACTGGATTTTTGGTCATACCAGACCACTGACTGGCCTTAAAACCTGTCCTAATGTATTATTTTGGCCCTTAAACCAGTGGTTTAGACACCAAAATCGCATCTCCCATGCCGATATGAAAGAAGCTATGTCCGTTTTAAGTAGCAGCAGTCAATTTAGAATCAATTTTTGGAAGCCAACTTAGGTTTTTTGCCCGACCATGCCACTGACTGTCCTTGTAACTTGCACTAATGTATTAATTGATCCTTGAAACCAGTGTTTTAGACACCAAAATCACATTTTCAGGCCGATATGAAATGAGCTTTGTCTGCTTTAGGTATCAGCAGCATATTTTTAAAACCAATTTTTGAACGCCATCTTCGATTTTTGGACATATCAGACCATTGACTGTCCTTGTAACTTATCTTAATATATTATTTGACCCTTGAAACCAGTGGTTTAGACATCAAAACCAAATATCCCAGGCCAAAATTAAATTAACTATGTCCGCTTTATATATTAGAAGCCATTTCAGAATCAATTTTTAGAATCCTTTGAGGATTTTTGCACATGCCAGCCCACTGACTTTCCTTGTAACTTGTCCCAGTGTATTATTTGACCCATTTAACCCATGGTATAGACAAAAAAAAAATCATATTTCTGGACATTGAGCAAACTGTCGTTTTTTTCAAGTAGCAACAGCAATTTTCGACTCCATTTTTGGAAGCCATCTTGGATTTTTTAACATACTGGACCACTGACTGTCCTTGTAACTTGTCCCAATGTCTTATTTGACCATTGAAATCATGGTCTAGACACCAAAATCCGTATGTCCCAGGCGGATATGAAATGAACTATGTCCATTTTAATTATCAACAGCCATTTTAAACTCCATTTTCGGAAGCCATCTTGGATTTTTGGACACACCAGACCACTGGCTGTCCTTGTAGCTTGTTTCAATGTACCATTTCACCCTTAAAACCATTGAATAAAAACAAACTTAGATGAATTGTGGATTTTCAGTCCATGGCAGCCATTTGGGCGCCATCTTGGATTTTCCTGGTACCCTGGAGGGCTTATAATTCTTTCTAGCCGAAATCATTTTTTGTACCACCAGACCATGGAATATGGACCGAAATAGGATTCTAAGGTGGATAATGTGTCAGTTGTATCGATTTTCAGTGAATGGCGGCCATCTTGGACGCCATCTTGAAAATAACCACTTTCCCGGATGCGGATTTTGGTAGATTTTTAGTATGTTATTCCTGAGATCAAATAATACAAAATACCGTTGAAAAATCATTTGTTGCAATTAGTTCCGGGTAAGGCTATTTTTGGTCGTATATTGACCCGTCTAACCAGATTTTGACTTTATAAACGCATTTCCAAAGTAATGCGGATAATTGCCATGGTGCGGTCACAAGGTCACCCTTTTCCAACACATCCCCATCGGAGGGGGTGTGTGCAGTTGCCATGACAATTATCCGCCTTTTTCAGGTCGGGCGCTCGTAAAAAATAGTGCGGATTATTTTTGGAGTTTGTGAATGCAATTTTTATTGAATTATCCGCATTACTCTTAGGCGGATATTTGGAGGATGGGTTTATGAAAGGGGTATAACATCCTATAATAAATTTGTATGTTTTGTTTAAGGTACAATTCAAACTTACTTTACTGTCAAACCAAGTTGTGAGCTGTGGTATACTGCCATTGTAATGTGTAAACGTATTTCGGAAATTTGTATTTTCTCCATTATGTGTTTATAACAGTTTGGATGAAAGCTAATAGCGTAAAATGATTTAGGAATCAATGTTTCTTTACTATGACTTTACAATAAAATATGGATACTTCTATTTTGAAGAAGATAATGTCCTATGGCTGCTTTTTTACATATCTTACAAGTAATATTACAGAGCTCTTTATCTTAAAGGCCTGGGCTGGTATTCGATACTTAAGCCAGAGTATACTTATCCATCTTTGCCAATTAATTGCATTATTTGACTAAGTATTTTGCTTAAATCTATGTCAGCTGCCTACCAGACTAAGTCTGGCTAAGTGCAGTGACCTGAATATGAGTTGAATCATTTTGCTTAGCCAAGTAAAATGCTAAGTAAAATACAAAATCAACACTTTCAATTGAATATGGCCCTGATCAGAAGCAAACATGAAAATGAAAAAACATATACACCAGTGGAAAAATGATAAGCTACAATATGTTTCAGTTTCCAGCAAATTACTAGTCCCCATGTTTGACTAATGGCTCAATGAACCATTTTGATTATCACATTTGAGTCGCGAAATTAATATCAACATAGTCGGATCAAATTTTGGCAATTTTATTTCTATAATTTTTGTACAAAGGGATCTTGATACATGAATGCACTGTATGAAATATAATTAACTGCATTGTTTACATGAATATGAATGATCATTAACATTTCAACAGGAGTACGAAAGATTTACATTTAAAATTAAGGATGCAGACTGTATCAACTAACTTCAATTGAATTATTTAACATTATTTTGGTTATCCCTATTGTCTGAAAGGTTGTCATTTCCATCAGAATACTTGCATGACCCTCATTAGTGTTGCTTTCATAATACAGTATATGACTTCATTTTTCAGGAGATAAAATGGAAATTGAAATAGACCCTCTAAAACAAGAAAGGAGAATGATATCATTTTGTAACTTTGGCGTTTCTCCTTAAAAAAAGAAGACATCCTAACTATTTAAACAACTGAAATTACAAACCTATAATAATAATAATGTACTTAAATGCAATTAATTCTTCATTATGATCACAAGATTATTTTGATCTGATAGACAACACTCTCTTGATAGCTTAAAAACAGTTAATGAATAAACAAAATAAAATTATAAAAAAAAAAAAAGATATATCCTGTACCCCATAGGGATGGATAATGTTGGCCTAAAAATACAAGATGGTTTATTATTAAAAGGGCTCTTATTTTCAGCATGATTACAAAATTTCAAAATGATGATGGAAAAATGCAAGTCATAATACATATTTTTTTAATATTAAAATGAATTTCAAAAAGTGGAAGGCAAGCACCAACCATAAAATCATTTCACAATCAAAGTTGCTGGGATAAAATTTATTCGAAAGCATAAATATCGAATTCAGCCTGTAATTGAGATGTACTACATACATGCATGAGATGTATCCCAATGTCTCCTCTGAAATTATAATACAATGAGTCGTTAAACCAAAAAAACTTTTGAAATAAAGTTCTCAATATACAGATTAAAATATCAATTAAAATAGAAATAGTCTGCTTCGGCATATGTAATAAAATAATCACAAATGGTTTAGTAAATGCCATAGAAATAAAATCGTATATTTTAAAAGGAGCTACGATTTTATTTCTACGGCATTTACACAACCATTTGTGATTATTAAAATATCAATTTATATATAAAATAAAAATAAATAATAATCAATCACCACTCTCGATCAATTTTGATTTTTAAGCATTGTTCATACTTACTACATCGAGTCATGATGACCATTATTCATTTGGCTTGAGTTCAAATCATGAATAAAGAATCTTAATTCACTGTGAAAATAATTTCTGCTTCATTTCAATGGGATGCACACATCATCATCTAATGCCCGACGATGACGAGTGCATCACATCAAACCAGAATACGAATTATCTGCATTGCAATTTCAGACTTCTTTATTGATAATTCTACCTCATTTAATGGAACAGTAAAGCTCAGCAATGTTTGTTTTAGATTTCAGACATGGTTTAAAATACCCCCCCAATTTGTGTCTAAAAAATGAATCAATTTTTGCCTTGCATTATTGGACAATATTTCTATCCTAACTATTCAAGAATTTAATTGTTATCGGTCCACATGCTTTAAAAGCCAGGTGACATTAAAAAAGTCTTGCCTCTTCAGAATTAGTTTTCCTCTCATATCATGGAATTTGTACCCCAAAAAAAAGCTTGGCATAGTTGCTGAGCTCTGTTACTGGCATGGGCCTAGGAACAATTTTTGAAGAGGGGTTGCTAGTTTTGAAGAAAAAAATGACAAAAAAAAGGTATTCATTCCAAACTAAAGGTGACTTTGGTCTGAAAAAAGCCAGGGTTACTGGGCATTATTTTGCCAATTTGAACAAGCCTTCAGAAAAAATATATGAACGCATCTTTCTATCTTGCATTCATCAAACCCACAATTAAAAATATCATACATGAATTTTCAACAAACCAAGCAGCCCAGAGAAACCTGTATTTAGATCGACAGGATTCTTGGGCATCATTGCATAAAACCAGGCTTTTCAATTTCTTAAAAATAAGGGAAATAAATTTTAAATCAGTATGAACTGTCCCATGGTTTGAATGCAAACATGAAACACTAAATGTTTGTCACTGTGAACATGGTTTATACTGTTCAGATAACTTTAAAAATACAAGACTACATCAATTTCTTTTTCATGAGATGATATTAACATTCCAATCTAATAACTAAGAAAAGTAGCTTAATCATCCAGTAGAAATTCATCATTAACAAGTCTCTATTGATATAAACTAGTGGATTTGTGGGATAAATGTGTGACATTTTATAAATATCATAAATGAAAATGTTATCTGTTGACTCAAGTGATTCTGGCAATCAGAACACTTCAAAATGTGTTATTTTCTAGCGCTTGCTTGCATTCTCAATCATAAGAAAACTTCCATGGAATCCAAGTCATTTTTTCTTCAACACACTGATTCGGAGGGAGGGGGGGGTGACTGCATGCAGCCCAAAACATGATTAACTTGCCAAAATTTGCCAACATACAAATAAAACACAACTTCGAAGTCAATAATAGCAAGAGATGTACTGGTAAAAGCTGCTGTGGGGGGGGGGGGTAATATTAAAAATAGCTCAGGCTTAATGGAGTTGGAAATGTTCTTTTCTGGTTTCTGATTCTGTATAACCAATCAAATTATACAGTCAAACCTGTCTACTCAGACGCCCTTGAAGGAAACAGAACAAGTGGCGAATGGAAACAGGTGGCCTTTATAGACACGTTCTATAATGCACATTTTTAAAAAATGGGAGACAATTTTGATGGCTGCAAAGACAGTTTTGACTGTATTTTACGATAAATGGATGTCCGGAAATGGGGAACATTTTTAAGATGAGAAGGTATGATTTTTTTTCTTACATCTTAAGTAGATTGATTTTTCTGCTGACTTTCTGCTGACACATGTTTCATCAGAAGACATGATGATGGATGTTATATTACTGGAATATGTTCACATCAAAGCAATCTGAGCCTTTAAAAACTAGTAGCACACTAAAATGTTCCTTTTAAAGGGGGTTAAAACATCAGAGGACTGTTTCATAAAGAGTTGCAACTGTTGTAACTTTTCCATTATGGCAACTGCCATGGTAACCTACATTTTGATTGGCTGCTGAGCCCTGTTACCATGGTAGTTGCCATAATGGCCAAGTTACAACCATTGCAATTATTTTATGAAACAGGCCCCAAGATTGAATAAAAAAAGGTTTGCAGGTATGTGAATGAAATAAACAAATGTGATTTGACTGTCTTAAAAATCTAATTATCTGATCTTAAAAATTTAATTATTAAACTGACAAAATAAAAGAAGAAACAACGCCGCATATAACAGATAATCGTGGCTACTTATAAATACTGGACTCATTACAGGACAATCACAACACCATGGGTCCTTTTAGACTTAATTGTCACTTGCAAATTGTAGAACTATCAGCAGGTCGTGATGATGATCAGCAACACGTCATTTGACGTTACTGAATAAATCTTGATTGCTTACAGAAATTTTTTTTTGGTTAGTCACTTCTGTTTGCCAATGTGGGACAAAATAGAGGCCAGCTCTTCAAAACAGGAAAGTCAAATAGAAATCACATAGTCAGAGCCAATGAAATGTAAACAATGATGGTGCATATCATTATTTCAAGGGGATTGTCGTTGGAGGACTTCCCATCCAGGAAAGCTATCCTTGAGAGATGATTTGTGGGAGCTGCCCTCAGGAGGGAGTTATCAGGTGTCCATTAACTGTCACATACAGGATTCTGATTAGATGTATCAATAAAATTCATGAAAATTGAAATATTCCAGGAAAATATTGAATGATTTTAGTTTGTTTTTACATTCTCTAGGCCGAACATGCCCAATTGATGTTTAGAAAACCAGTGCCGGCCGCACAAAAATGTTGTGAGCCAAACAGAGCGCTAACAGTAAGCTCAGTCATATCTTTTGGATTGTGAAGTCAAAACATTTATTTCAATGTGTAAGTAGAATAGAATAGAATAGAAATGGTTTATTTGAACAAAAAAAATCATTCGCGGCCCGAAGGCCGAATTACAGATTTTCAGACATAAAATCAAATACACAATATACATAAAAATTACAACATAATGAAAAACGGGAATTAGAAACACAATCAATTACGTAAAAAAAATAATCACATGCCTGAGGTAAATAATACATACATACGTTATTGCGAAATCAATCATCATTGTAATACAATCATTCTATATCCATTTATTATTTGATTCATAAAGTAATGCATTGTTGTATCATAGGGCATTGCTGCCACATTACTTGTTGTAACAAGGCCTCTGTGAGCGCATTGTTAGCGCTAACAAGTTTTCTGTTCGGTCAGTACAGATGTCTTCACCTCTCTTAGAAGTACAGTTTATAATTGTAATCTGAGCAGAATTTTCGAGCTAGAAGAGAAACCTACATACAGAGGACACCTCATCATCATCATGCATCATTCCTGTGAAGACAAATGAAATTATTATACATGCACTATGATTTTTATCTGGACCTGGATTTCAGCAGGAGTAATACACAGCTTCAGAGGCTGCATTTTCTACAGTCAATCTGATGGTACAGACCCTCTTCACATACCCTGAAAGCATACGTAATTGCACGATTTGCTTTATGAGTATACATCTTTCTATGCATATCAGGCCTATCAATACAGCAATTTTACAGGGTCTAGTGAGCTCTCGCATTTATACTGCAATAGCTTCCCACTTAGAGATCAAACTTGGTACTTCAGGTGAAGAGCCAACAACCATCAGCTGCACAATCTTCAGAGTTCATGGAGCCTGTCCGCCAGATCTGCCAGGCTTGGTCTGGGTTTCTTCTTCTCCGTTCCCTTACTACTAAGCAGAGCAAGACCTCTCCCGGGAGACGGCGACATGTAGCCAGGCAACGACCCCCTACCTCTTCCGAACGGGACGCCTCCTTGTTGACTTGTCACAGAAGAATCCTCGCTGCCTCCTGAACTCATGGTATCATCTGAACGGGATGTCTTATTAGCAGTGTAAGGTGAATCATCAATAATAGGTATCTTACTGTCCATGTATGAAGGAGTGTTCGGATCGTCATTCACTTCAACCTCAGCTGAGATGCTGTCAACAGATTCGACGTCGGATAGGGAACTATCACGTTGGTCTCTTGATTCGGCTAGGGTATAATGAAAAAACACTTCAATCACATGACATGCAGATAAACTCATAATCATGTTTGTTATATGAAATTCTTTGTATGCCATTGTTTAATTCATTCGGCTTCCAGACATGTGTATTGTAAAATTCTGCACATTTCTTGTGAATATCATATACTTCATCCATTTCATTTCATTTTGAGTTACATTCATGCTTGAAGGCATGATTACCTCCGTGCATAAATTTCATGAAAGATAGCAGCACTGGGAAGTGGTCATTCCCTGACAATTTAAGTAAGATCATTGGTTTGTTAATTGATCATAAATTGATTTTAAATTAAATTATAATATTGGTTTGTTAATTGATTATTAATTGATTTTAAATTAAATTATAATATTCATGAATACCCTACAAGAAATGCTGCAAACTTCCACTTTCCTAAAATAAGAACTTGCCTTTCTCATAAATCTATTTTCTTTCGTGGCCCACTACTTTGGAATTCTTTGCCGGTTAATTTGAAAACATCTTGTTCATTTAATATTTTCAAACGTAACTTCAGAAACTTTATATTTGATAATTAAACCTGTTTGTAAATATGTTTTATATATAATCTAAATCTTATCATTTTGTGTATCTATGCCTTTGTATTGTCTTCTAATTGTTTTTTTGTTTTTGTTTTATTACTTTTGATATTGTCAATAATTGTTATTCTTTTTAAAGTAAGGTGGGTCGGCCGTTTTATAAGGATATTCTTTTCCTTTTTGGCGGCTTCACTCTCAATGCTTTTTTGTATTACTTTTATGTCTTTGATGTTATGTAAACTTTGTTCCCATGTATTTTACCACAATTATGTTCATTTTTATGCAGAGAGCAAAATAAACTTGAATTGAATTGAATTGGCTAAGAAACGTTGGTCCCAGGTTGTTGCTAAAGAAACTATATAAGAGTCCTGTCCTTTGTAGTTGGGCAATCCATGCACGTCAGTATATATCAAGCTACAATGCCAATTGAGAAATTTTGTTTGAACAAATATCAATTCAATTCATGAAATATGATTACAAAGTAAACAAAAACTTCTAACAAAACATTTAATACATGACTCAAACTCACTTGGTTTGACGTTATTGGAATTTTTGTCCTGCCGCAACGTGGCATCTCCATCTGCCAAACTGTCTGTATGGCGTTTTGTTTTGGCTATTTCAAGAGAAATACGGCAGCCTTTTATCCTGCTTCCCTGTAGGCCGACTTCAGCGTTATGTGCATCAGCAATACAGCCAAATGCAACAAAGGCAAAGTATCTGAGGGTAAAGAGAGAAGGGCACAATAACAATCTGAGCATAGCATAAAGATACTGGGAGAGTATAACAAGCAAACAAAATGGACTCAAGACGAGTTGTGCCATCTCAAGATGAAGTCTGAATGAAATTTCCTTTAAAAAATGTTACCAGTCATACTCTCCATTTTCTTTTTTCAAACATAAACATGTTGTCAACAGTAAGTCTGTAAGGTTGCTAGGTACATGTACCATTAATATCTAGACCCTTCAATATCCAAGAATGATATTGAGTGATCACATCGACTGGGCAAGAAAAAAGATGTTGGGGGAAAAGACAGATGTGACTGAATCACAATAAACAAGAGTTACCCAATGCAGTAAAGGATTCAAAAGACCTTCATGGCTTTCATATGAAACCTAGAGCCATTATCACAAAGTCCATCGCTTCCCATGTGCGGCAAGTTGTACTACTAAAACAAAGTGAACTAAGAGGCAAGAAGATGGGTAATGGGGATTTAACATGGGTCAATGCTACGTTCTTGAAAAACATTAAACACTAGCATTAAAATCATAGATGCCTGGTTGTCTGTTGGTCGAATAATAGCTCTTAATCAAGTGGCAGAAAGACTGTCAAACGCTTGATCACGGTTGAAAGTGATTTGGACACAACGCAAGTACAAATATGGACTCCTAAATGATGTATCCCTTGATCAAGCAGAACTGATGTAGATTTACAAAATGCAGGATTGAATAACATATTGATGTAATCCCTCTTTCTGCATTGCATTTTCAAGTACAAATTTCATTCATGCCTGTTATGTAATACCTGTTAAACATGTAAAATATTGTAAACTACATCTTTATGCAAATGATATTATTCATTTTCTTTAAAACATATTACATGGATGTAGTAGTAACCTGAATTTTTATTTCATTTCATATTTTCTTACTTCTGTTGCCAGTTTATCAGATTATGGTTATTTTCCAGTATCTTTGTTGATTTATTTTATGTTCTGGAACCAAAGGCAGAAAAGAGTGCTAATAACTACTATTCTGAATGGGCAATCCCAACCACTTATCGTGCATTCACACAACGAAAAGATGAAGAATAGACAATCTTTAGATAAGCACGCATGGAAGATTGAAAATGCATTTTCTTACTGTAGTTTTCACAGCTTGTCCAAAAAAAAATCTAAGAGACAAAAATACCTTTGCGAAAACCATGATTACCTTGACAAACTTACTTTCTATCATTGCCATCAGTTTTACTCCGCATTCTTGCAAACAGTGGGTTGAACGGCCAGAAATGGGACATGATATCTTCCTGCGATAAACCACAAGAAAATTTCAATTTTACATACCAGCTTTTACGAAACAGTGAGAAAAAAAATAAGACTGTCACAATTGGACAAATAAGGGCAGTTATGGTCCATTATTATCAACCTGCTAAAAAACTTCAAATTGGGATTTTAAAAAAAGGTTGTTGACCCCTGCAGATTTTCAGTTGCCTGTGAGAGATCAACTACCAAATTTTAGTAATATTTGGAAAAATGGGGACATAGTTAATAACAAAATATAGAAACTTGCTCAAAAACTAGATGGATTCTTGATTGCATGCAGTCAAAGTTTACACCTCTGCCATTGCCAGACCATGGACGTATTACATAATGAACTTGTCAAATAATGATCTCTGTGACCCCACAATCTAACCAGGTCATTGTCACTCCCGTATTTGTACATGGACCAAGTATGAAGTTTATCTATCAATTGATTCATGAGAATAACTAGCACATCAATGATGTGGAGCTCATCCGGCATCTCGCAACAAAATTTAACACAATTTTAATTTCAGCCCAGTTGACACTGTAGTGAATTATATTGGTGACATAAATTGAGGATATAGAATTGAACTTTATGAAGAAATGACATAGAAGCATTTTTTGATCTATGAATAAATTTCATATAAATTAAGCATAAATTTCGTGAACCTATATGAAGTTGTACCAGATGGAAGAAAAAAAATCTAAATCGGTCAACAATTAAAGAAGAAGCATTTTATGTGAATTTTTAAAAATATGCATAAATTAGCATATTCAAATGAGTTTCAAAATTCTGTGTAGAAGTTTTGAATCCCCCACCTAATGCTATCATATAAAGAAAACAGAATTGAAATCAGACTTGAAATGACGAAGAAGCATTTTGAAATTTAGTCAACAAAGAGGCATTTTCTGTGATTTATGAATTTTGCATATATTAGCATAAATAATTTTCTACTCCAAATTTCAAAATTCTGTGTAGAAGTTTGATGAACCTCATGAAGCTCTACCAGATGGAAGAAAAAAAAATCAAAATCGGTTGACCAATAAAGAAGAAGCATTTTATATGAATTTTTAAAAATACGCATAAATTAATTTGGCATAAATTAGCATAAAAATTGTTCTAGTCAAAATTTCAAAATTCTGTGAAGAAGTTTGGTGAACCTCATGAAACTCTACCAGATGGAAGAAAAAAAATCAAAATCGGTCAACAAATAAAGAAGCATTTTTTGTGAATTTTGAAAAATGCGCTTAAATTAGCATATTTAATGAGTTTCAAAATTCTGTGTAGAAGTTTTGAATCCCCCACCTAGTGCTGTCATATAAAAGCAACAGAATTGAAATCTGACGACGGATGACAGACGGACGCCACGCCCTGGCATAAGCTCATCTGGCTCTTCGGGCCGGATGAGCTAAAAACAGGACAGATGAACAACCCCAAAACATAATGCTTCCAGCAACCACTATGGTGGGTGGAGGCACAAACACACTGAATGATGAATATAACGGACAAATGAACAGATGCCTAAGCGATTCCTTATTTTCCCTTCACCTTTGGTATGCTTTGATGATAAAGAGACTTCAACGCTCCATTTTCAATTTTATCAAGCGTGTATTCCTGTCATAACAATCTTTTGATTAAGACAAGCAAGTGTACAGGGACATTTGTGTTTACATTTTCCATAATGGCTTTTGAGTAAATCTCACTTACCACAGTAATGGATCTGTTGAGGTGACGGACACAAAGTTCCTGAGCGGGGTTCACTCGTCTTTCAAAATTGTCTGCAACAAGAGAACAAATTAACAAACTTTACTTCATACAAATCTGATATCCTTCCTTTTCTCACTTCACAGAGCTGTCTAATGATGACTGGCAACAGCCAAAATTAATTGCTGCTTCTTCATGATTGCCATTTCAGAATTAATCCTGTATTCACTTTATTTCTAAAATGAAATCTTACCATGCCTAAAAAGGCACAATATGCATGATCATGAACAGTGACAGTTCTAGGATTTCATCATAGGGGGGGGGGAGATTCTGCTTCCCTACCCCCCCCCCCACAAAAAAAAATGGTATTACCACCAAAGTTGCCAGTATTTCTCGCAAAATGAAAAGAAAAAAAAAATCCTGGAATGAAGGACATTACATTGGATGGTGGGGGAGGTGGCATGACCCTTAACTCAGATCTGCTACTGAACACGAGGACATTAATTTTTAGGAAATCCAAGTCCCACTGGGTATTTTGGACAAGTACTTGACCTTAAAACAAAACAATTTCCCAGTCTTACCCAGATCAATCCAAGCCTTTACTTTTGTGATCACTACAAACAAAACATTTACCATTATTCATATGTGGATGTCCCTGCAAAAATGGACCTCCATGCATTCTTGCATATGCTTCTTGCATCCCAATATATGGTGACATATATGCGTATGCTTCTGATGGCCATGGCCCACTTTGTTGCTGGAACATCTGTTGCTCTGTTAGTATAGGCTCATTGTGTTGCAGATGTTGGTGAATAAGATCCCCCTGTAGCTTTCTTTGTTCATGTAGAGAAGGTTTCCCATGTGAAGGTTCTGGTTTTTTGTTGTTAGAAGTTAGTCTTTCAGAAGCTGGCTGGACTCTGATTTGTGTCCCATCAGACAGGCAACGTCCATTGTATAATTTGATGACCGAGATGGCTTCGTCTTCGGTCAGAAAGCGGAAGAACATCAAGCTAGATGGAAAGAAAATAAAATGATCCACTCAAAAATACATAAATGTACGTTCATCAGGGCCAGTCACACAATCGTTGGCAATTGCAAGATTAAAAAACAAGTAGAACCCCTCTGGCAGTCTCGCCTGCATTACGCGATTCGATGTAACAGCAGTGCTGACTTTGAAAACAGCTACCAAATAAATATTCACAAAAGAAAACATTCATATGATAATGAATATTTAGTCCATTGACCAAGATCATGTGACCTAAGACGTGTGCAGAACAATCAATCATACTTGATTACCCTTATGTCTATTTTTCATGAACTAGATCCAAAAACTTTCTAAAGTTGTGATGCCAATTCAACAAATACCCCAACACGGCCAAAGTTCATAGACCTTAAATGACTTTTGATCTATAATCATGTGACCTGAAACATGCACAGGATAGATGGTTGCTCTTATAATAATAATAATAATATAGGGTATTTATATTGCGCACATATCCACCTTGTTAGGTGCTCAAGGCGCTCCTATATTACCCGGCTAAGCTAGGCGTTCATAGCGCACACAGCTTTTTAAGGAATTACTTCCTACCGGTACCCATTTACCTCACCTGGGTTGAGTGCAGCACATTGTGGATCAGTTTCTTGCTGAAGGAAATTACGCCATGGCTGGGATTCGAACCCACGACCCTCTGTTTCAGAGTCCGAAGACTAATCCACTGGGCCACAACGCTCCACGCTTATGTGAAAGTTTCATGAACTACATGTAGATCCATAAACTATCAAAGTTATGATGACAATTCCACATATACCCCAAACATTACCAAAGATTGTTGACCCTAAATTACCTTTGACATCGGTCATGTGACCTAAAACTCGCACAGGATGTTCAGGGATACTTGATTGCTCTTATGTCCAAGTTTCATGAACTAGATCCATAAATTTCAAATTTATGATGACAAATTCACAAATACCCCCAACATGACCAAATTTGTTGACCCTAAGTGACCTTTGACCTTGGTCATGTGACCTGAAACTCAGGCAGGATCTTCAGTGATACACCATTACCTTTATGTCTAAGTTTCATGAACTATGTCCATTATATACTTTCTAAGTTATGACAACATTTCAAAAACTTAACCTTGGATAAGATTTCAATGTTGATGATACCGCCGCCGTTGTCGGAAAAGCGGTGCCTACAGTCTCACTCTGCTATGCAGGCGAGACAAATATTATAATCACTAACTTGTTAACATTTTCAGCAGAACGTAGAATAAAATTATTTCTCTTTGCCATTGCCATTTGCCACTTACATGTATGCTATGAGTACCAGGTGTCAATTCAAAATTGTCTTTTTCTAAATGAACTTTAATCAAATTAAAGAAAAAGAGAATACGGTCATAAACAGCTTTGTTTTTTCAAATCAATGAATTTGTATAATTCTACAGCTAGAAGGTAGCTGGTTTTAAACTCACTTTTTAACACACGAATTTTCTACAACATCTCCTTGGGTAGCAAATAATTCAACAATTTCCTATTGAGAAAGAGAAATGAAAGTTGAATTAGACCGAATCAATACAACTAGATAATATGATTACATGATAATCAAGATACACATGACAAAACCCTTGTTTTACCGATGGTTATGAATATTCCAGGAAATGATTTATGACTGTCAAATTTGATTAAGAGCAATTTTGGTTGATGGTAAAAAGATTTGAATACAATTTTGTACAGAATAAACAACAAATATTTGCATAGCGACCTGCACAGTATATTATGTGATACCAGAAATATTCCTTTTTTTAATGAAGGTGCCCGGGAGAGATATGCTTTTGGGGTTTGAATGGAATGACTTCCATTTGATTGTTGCTTTTAACCAGTAAACAAATATGAAACAAACATTTGAATTCAAATGAAAGCACTTCGTATTGAACTTCTAGGTAATATTCAATGAATCTTCATTTAATCATCTCAATCTTTTTCAATCCTACAAGATGATTTCCGATTTTACGATCACCCTCGTGAGCAACCTGGCTGTGTAACATTAAGAGATACACTTAGTATTTACAATTAATTGTAACCTCTTTATACACGATTTTCCATAGACAGACAGTTGCATTTAATTGTACATTAGATTGTATCTTATATGTCACAGGGTCCTGAGCCCCGCCTTACAAAGAGTTACGATTGATCCAATCAACCTCAAGTATATGGAAATCCGTCAATGTCATAATTCTTTCTTCAGGAAGTTTGCACAATGTCCTTTGTAAACAAAGAGAAGCACACTGAATTTTCAAGAAAAATATGAATATATGAATATACATCATATCTAGAAAATATACTAAACAAACATGTATTTTAGGTGTAGATGTTGCTGGCTTCCCATTGTAGTAGTTGAGTGGATCAATCGTAACTCTTTGTAAGACGGGGCCCTGATGTGACTTAAAATGACAAATTTGCCTCTTACTAATCATCTCTTAAGCGCTGATGCACACAGTCTTACAAAGAAAAAAAAAAGTGAACAAAATAAAGTCAGTAAAGGTTTCATTGTCCAGCATTCTAGAGTATCATGGTTCAGTCAAAACAATAAAACCATTTCCAATCCAACTGACGGTATACCAGTTGGGCAGAGTAAAAAAAGAAAATCATTCAAAGAATGAGACAGGGTGCTCACCTGAATTATTTGGGTTTTTTTCTCACCCAATGTGTTATTATAATATACACAAACTGAGTAGAATCCCCTGTTACTCCTTGGTATTCGAAGTTCTCCATCTTCTTTCCGCTTGATATCTTCTCCCATTCTACTGGCTGGCCTTTGGCTTCTATCATTGTTATTATGATTGTCACCTACCATGATAATAAGACATGCAAATTTAATGAATTTTTACAAGAGAACGATACAAAAAGCAGTGGCATCTAGTGGGCGTTTCATAAAGCTGTTCGTAAGTTATAAGTGACGTTACGAACGACTGGTGATCCCCTCTTAGGCGCTAAATCAACATCAATAAAAATTTGGTGTGAATATCATTTACCACAAGGAGGGATCACCAGTCATTCATAAAGTCACTTGTAAATTACGAACAGCTTTATGAAACACCCACAAGGGCCCGTAAGAAAAAGCATAGTGATTGATTTAATCAGTGGCGGATCCAGAGCGGGCACAGCCGGCCCCCCCCCCCTTTCGAGAGCCATAATCAATTTTTTTTTAATGTAAATATACCGTATTTACTCAGTGTGCCCCCCTTTTGAAAGTGAGGACCTTTTTTTTTTGCTTGTCAAATTTTCCGCCGACTAAAAATTACCTCCAATTTTATATGAAAACTTTTTTTTTTTTTTTTTTACTTGTCAAATATTCATCGGGAAAATGTGCCTCCCCTTTTGGAAAATCCTGGATCCACCCCTGGATTTAATACTACAACACACTCATGTAACACTAACCTTTGTTTGGCTTTCCAGATTTTCTTCTGTTCCTCTTTCTATTATTATTGTCCTTTGTCCCTGTTTGACAACAAAAATGGATAAATTCAAATATAATCAAGTAAATAAACAAATGAAATTGAAGAAAAACATAATGAAAATCCTCACTTTAAATGGAAGCTTTGCCTCTCAGTAATATAATAATATTAATGATCAGTTATTTTTATAACACATTACTTTATGTCTCTAAGCACTTATATACACCCAGACACATGTACATTAGGCCTACATCATATAATAATTGTGAAGTAACTTGGAGACCCAATTTCTGGAAAAAGCAGGAAAGTGTGACTTCTGCTACAAGATTGTATTAACCTGTTATTTTCTAGAAAACTTATATTGGACAATTTATACATTCTGCATTGCAATATACATGTACAGTATCACTATGATTTGAGCATGTACTTCCTGGGTTATCAGAGAGCTTTCACTTGCTGTCATGTTCACTAGCACTGAGGATTGCGCAACTTCCTGAGTAACATTCTAAAGTATGCACCGGTCATATGCAACCACTGTTGACATTAAAGCCTATTTGAAGTTTTGGGAAAGCCACTAAAAGTGTACATATCTTTTTTTCAAATTCATTACTGAATTATGGATAGAATATGGAGGATATGAAATTAAAAAATTTGTTTATTTTCTAGAAAACTTATATTGGACAATTTATACATTCTGCATTGCCATATACATGTACAGTATCACTATGATTTGAGCATGTAATACCTGGGTTATCAGAGAGCTTTCACTTCATGTCATGTTCACTGGCACTGTGGATTGGTTTATTGAATAAACTTTCTAATTTTAGATTAAAGATTATTGTGGATCGAATTTTAGATTAAAGATTATTGTGGATCGGATATAACTGTATATTTTTCTATTTTTTATAGAAAAAAAAAACTTTTCGATCATTGAATCAGATGAAAAATTCAGGACATATTCTTTGTATATAGCTTTTTCATATCACTCATTATGAATGCAACCTTTTGATGTGTATACTAATAGAATGATGGATAATATTCTTCTTCTCTGCATTCTAACCGCAATATTTAACAACAAACAGCATATTTGGTGGATTTAAAAGAAAGATTGAATAACCATCATTAAACAAAATTCACAATGAAAATGCATTAAGACTATAAAAATGCACATGGGCCCATACCAATTACCTCTTTCATAAAGAAATCAAACTGTCATTATGGCAACTACTTTGGTAACATGGCTCAGCAGGCATTCACAATTAAGGTTGTCAGTAGTTACCATAAAGGCAAATGAACACGGGTGTTCCTCTTAATGAAATGGGCCCTGGAGATTTGTCATGTGCTTGAGCTCCTTGAAGCTCCCCCCCCCCCCCATCTAATAAATGTTAAACTCACCATCACCAGGTTTGGAGTATTGTGCCTTCTTTGCTGCAGAGCTCATGTATGTATTAGGATCTCCTATCCCATATAACATCCACTTTGATGCCTCATTACTGTACTCAAACCTAAAATCAAATAAATCAAAATTATATTGTTGGCATCTTCAAAAACACACTAGGAAGATGAGACTTGTTTAATAGTACTTACCTTAAACAGAATGTTAAAAAAAAATTTGTCCCAATACATGTAAATTGAAAAATAGCACTTTCATAGTACCATTGCTTTCAAACTTCTCAATACAACTGGTACTTTGGAATGAAAAGACGCAAATAGAAACAAGTGGAACGCCTCTGGCAGTCTCGCCTGAATTACGCAATTTGATATTCCAGCAGTGCTGACTTTGAAAACAGCTATTAAATAATTATTCATAAAAGAAAACACTCATATGATAATAAAATACTGTCCATTTACCCAACATGACCTTTGAACATGATCATGTGACCTCAGACATGTGCAAAACAACTCGATTACCCTTAAGTCTATGTTTCCTGAAACATGTGTAGATCCATAAACTTTCTAAGCTATGATGCCAATTCAACAAATACCCCCAACACGGCCAAAGTTCATTGAACATAAATGACCTTTCATTCTGGTCATGTGACCTGAAACATGCACAAGATATTCAGGGATACATGATACATGTGGAAGCGCCGTGGTGTAGCGGTTCTGACTCTCGCCTTGTAATCAGAGGGTCGTGTGTTCGAATCCCACCATGGCCTAGCGTCCTTTGGCAAGGCGTCAATCCACAATTTGCCACTCTCCACCCAGGTGTTAAATGGGTACCCGGTAGGATGCGAAAGCCTATGTAGTATGCCTAGCAATTGAGTCTTGGAACTCTTGTTGGAATGCTCCCCAGGGAGTGGAGAAGGTGCATACATTGTATGCGGGCATGCAAGGATCCGATGACCGGGGTAATAATATATCTGTAAAGCGCTTAGAGACGTCGTTCAGATGTGTTAAGCGCTATATAAATGCGGAATATTATTATTATTATTATTACTCTTATGTCCCAAGTTTCCATGAACTAGATTTATAAACTTTTAAAGTTATGATGACAATTCCACAAACACCCCCATTATCAAAGTTTGTTGACCCTAAATGACCTTTGACCTTGGTCATGTGACCGGAAAATTGCACAGGATGTTCACGGATACATAATTAATTGCTCTTATGTCTAAGTTTCATCAACTAGATCCCCAAAATTTTAAAGTTATGACGATTCCACAAATCCCCCCCAATATTGTCAAAGTTTGTTGACCCTAAGTGACCTTTGACCTTGGCCATGTGACCTGAAACTAAGGCAGGATCTTCAATGATACACTATCATCCTTACGTCCAAGTTTTACGAACTAGGTCCATATACTTTCAAAGTCATTACATTTCAAAAACGTAACCTTGGTTAAGATTTCGATATTGATTCCCCTAACATGGTATAAGTTCATTGACCCTAAATGACCTTTGACCTTGGCCATGTGACCTGAAACTCAGGCAGGATGTTCAGTAATACTTGATTACCCTTATGTCCAAGTTTCATGAATGATGTCCATATACTTTCTAAGTTATGACGACATTTCAAAAACTTAACCTTGGTTAAGATTTCAATGTTGAAGACGCCGCCGAAGTCGGAAAAGCAGCGCCTAGTCACGCTCTGCTATGCAGGCGAGACAAAAATAGCCCTATTCATAGAAAATGTAAGTTTTTCCTTGGATAAGCATCATTTAACAATGAATTTACTTAACAAGTTTAAAGAATTAAAATGCAGCAGGTAGATCACCTACATGTATGAGATAGCTAATACATGGATGGACAGACCAGTACTAATACAGGATAGATCTATTAGTCTAAAATCATGCTACGACTATTTGTTTGGTCATGTTTGCCTTGAAAATATAACAACGGATCTACGGGGCATTTCTACGGCGATTGTTGCATCGTCGAGTATCCTCCAGCGCCCCACGTACTCCTATTTGTGTAAGTTGAAGGTAAGTGTTATGCCGGAGCTCCGAGCGCGCGCGCTCAGCTCGTTAACACAGTACAGGCATCAGCTCCGGACAGTTTCGGAAAAATATTAGAAATGACACATTTGAAGAGATAGATCTAGACCTAACTTTTGTGATATTTTGTTGTGATCTGCACAAATTTATTCAATATCAAACATGATCAGCTAAATATTTAAGAGGAATGTAAGAAAGCTGGTGTGGTTTATGACGTCGCAAAAATAAAATTCCTCAAGATGCCAAAGTAAAACCGGTCGGATTCTTAATATGCACACCCTCAACTTAACCTTTGCCAATATATTCACCTAATATCTCACTTTTTTGTATTTAAAACATGATATGTTCCACATTATATCTATTACTTACATTTGCAATGCAATTTGACCTTCTATGACCCAGGTGGCACCCATTGGATTATTGAAGTAGACACCTCACACTACAACCTCCAGCAAAAAAATTGCAGTCATACCCAACTTGACGGTCATGCAATAATTTTGATCATATCTACCTGATTATACCCAGTTTATTAACTTTTATCTTAATAGTTTACTTGTGTAAGGTATTATTGTGCATGCCAGAACTGTAGTAAATTTTACCACTGTCCCTCTTTTTTTCTGACTGAATGCCTATGAACTCAACATGTCCGATGAGCAAATGAGGCCAACCAGATTAAACATAACTGTGGTTATATCTGTTAAAACTTAAAAATGCAGTGTAGAGTGTAGACATCACCACTCTTTACTATACATAATGTATGTGTCCACTACCAATAAAACACATATACACAATAATATACATGTAACTGTGACAGTAGAAAACACAATCAGAGAATTTTTTTTTTCAATAATATCGGATAGGATTAATAAATCAATCCTAAAATGGGGGTTTGTAGATAACTACATGAAATGTTAATATGATTGTTAATATTAAATGTTTAGTGATTTTATCAAACTAACTGAGCTAATTTGAATTTGAATACAGCAACAAATAATAGGTTTTAATAACTGACAGAAATAGTTATGGCTCATTAATATGCAAATTAGGCTGATTCTAATTATGTCAGTCTACTCTAGAACTAAATTTAGTAATAGACACCTAATCATGCTTCTACTGCTTTACATTAAAAAGATATAATTGAAATTATAAAAAAGGTGGCCTTATTTACCCCACCCTCCACTATATCACATAGATTGCATTTTCATTAAAAAATCATGAAATTTTGCAAATTCAAATGAAACCCGTGAAATATCACATAAATTGCATCTCCATAAATAATCTTGACTTTTAATGATAGGGATATTCAGCTGGAGCATAAATAAAGAGATATTTTGAAAATTCAGGTTGACATAGACTGAGCTATGTTATTTTACCTGACAGCATCAGGCATAGCTTCTAGGAGTGATCTGAGTGTAGAGAAACCAAGCTCCTCGAAATGAAGTGGGTAGCCAGCAAGATTCTTGAAATCAGAAGAAAACTTTTCAAGGGGCACCCCTCCGATCTTGGACAAGAGTACAGCTCTCGTAAATTTCTTTAACTCCTCCGGTATCTTGCATTCTTTGGATGAACTTTCAGCCATGTTGGTGTCCTAAAAATAATAAAGGAGAAGTTGAGCTTTGGTTAAATTGTGATCGATGCATGTACATGTTATTGATAGTAATAATAATCATCAAGCCTGAGTTAAATCGACCGACAGATCCTTTTTTTTTCAGTCAACAGTGCAATTTTCTGCAGACTGGCAGACCAATGCATACCTGCCAACCTTTGAGTATAAAAAAATAAGAATCTAAGAAATGAGCGCGCATAGTGCCCAAGCGGGAGGGTGTGGGAGATGGTGTACTTTTCGCATTTTAAACATGTAATTAGTAACATGCCCACTACCAAGCTACTGTTGCGCCACTCCCGGCTAGCAATACAGATAGAGCATTATGACAAAGGAACATAAAATAATAGCAAAATTAATAAATATGCTCATAGCAAGCATACATGTAGATCTCTACAAAATAATCATTTTCACTTTATATTGAGGAAAAACAATTGATTGCATGGGGTGGGTTATTGCAGCAGCCTGTGGCAGTGTTCCAGAACTACAGGGAGTGCTGTGTACATGTCTACATTTTCATATCCTTTTTTTTTTATCAACCTAATTTTAGTAAGTAGCTGCATCATTTTAAATCAGGCTAAGTCATAGTGAAGGGGATGTTAATAGTTTAACCAGTAAATAGGGTGTGGTGACATTAAGATAGTCAAGACAAATTATTATCTAAAATATAAAACTCCTTCCTCACAACTGTCAAAATATCAGTAAAATCCACTTTTCACAAAAATGAAAAGCCCTTCCAGGGAACATATTTCTTAATAGTGGTTTAACAAACTCATTTATATTAACAATAAAGTAAGGAATTATCAGTTTATTTGGGGGTTTCGAAGAAAAATGAGTGTATCAACAAATAAAACTGCACATGTGGGACAGTAACATATTCATCGTGTAAAAAACAGTATTTTCAAGTTTGTTGATGATATCTTTTTAAACATGATCTTTTTTAGCAAAAAAAAGGAAAGTGATAATTCCCCAATTAGTTGTTTGCAAACGACTGTATTACACCACTTCTTATCAAGCAAATATGGACATACATGTATTAAAGGGCATTTCACTGGTGCAAAATGTTAATTCCGACTGATCTGTGGGAGATTTTTAGGGCCCAGACTTCAGAGTGGGGCTCCCTAGGTGGAATTATTGTCTCTGTAAAATTGGTGAAAGTCTTTGTCCTACTGTTCCTAGAAGCACTTAAGATTTTGGACTGAATGAAGAATAGCAAAATTTTGATAATTTGTCATATCGCATATTTAGGGCTGACTTTTCAAGGTTTGCATGGTCTGAATATTAGCCAGTTCATGGTGCTCTGGCTAGGCAACTATTCATGTAAGGTGTCACTTGCGACAGCTTTGTGCTGACCAATGATCCATTTCATGGAGGAACACATTTGGCAAAATCCAATCACAGCTTAGCATTCAAGCCCTGAACACGTACAAAAAATAGCAACAAAATGGTTCTTTCCATGTGTTACTGCAATGTCCCATGTATTAACAAATGTAAAATTTTAGCTAATCTATTTTAAATACATAAATCCGATGAAGTTTTAGAACTTTCACATCACATCGCATCACATCAGCTATGGAAATGAAGGATTTCTCCTGTAGATTTTCTGGTCTTTACTTCTGGTTATTGACGATTATTTTGACAGTTTGAACTTTGGAAAGGTTTAGCCAAATTTGATTTTGTAATCAAAATAATTAAGAAAAATTGTTGTAAAAAAAAGTAACACACCGAACATGCAAATTTTGGAACATCTCTAATTTGAATATATTCAATTACCCATCAAATTTAAAATCATTGTACGAACAAGTGATTCTCTAGTATGCCCCACTCTAGGGGCATTGAGATCTGCCAGAGCAGTCATACTTTTAAGCACCATTGTACGATATCCACAGATATTTATTCAAAAATTTTACTTTTTTTTTGTTCAGATTACAAAATTTCAATGTTTATAATTTGGTTCATAGATCTTATCAAGTCATTTGAACAAAATTGAAAAATCAAATGTAAGAAAAAATAGGCTAAGATATTAAAAAAATATTGGTGCAAATTTCATTTTGTGAATTGATAATATAGAATAAAAATCATGCTTTAATACTCTGTATGCAAAATAAACCACTATTGGTAATCTTATTCATGTCAGCCTGAAACAGCTACAGCATATAAATTTCAATAGACATATCTCCAGATCGGAGCTAATGCAGTTTCGCACTGGTCGACTTCGAGCAAATCTCCCCACCAGAAATTGTTCACAAATGTCATAGCAAGTCCCTCAACTACATTTCAAGGTCAATATACTAACCGATTTTCCGAATATTCCAAATATATTAGGCCCTACTAGATCTAAATGTAACTTGTGACTTTTATCCCCATCTTTGTTACAAACTTACACACCTAACACTCTTCATTCATTGATTCAGGGGGCAGCTGGTGAAATCAATCTTGTTAACTTGTAAATTAGAGTGACCATCAATGCTTTATCTAATTTTACTATTACTGAGTCTAACGTTAGAATCACTCTGCAATTATTTTTTAAATGGGCAGTGTCAATACATGTATACAGTCACACGGCAAGATATGGCAGTGTATCCTATTGACAGACACCTTTATGATTCTGCATGCGCACCGGACAGGTAAAGATATTCTTGATTAATGTTGTAAATCGGATCAAAAATTAGATCGAAAATCGGATCACCAGTTAGGCTTCTAAAATCAAAATCGAATCGAAACAAAGGAATACATCAAAATTTTGTTCGCGGTCACGCGCATCTTCCTGACAAAGTCACAAAGACGAATGCATTGGAATGGAAGTTGCCAACATGCGCGATCGTTTGGAACATGTTTTAAAAGGGTTTTGAGGTGTTAGTGTTATAAAATAAACCAAGTGATATATATTAGAAAGATAAACGAATGATGCATCTTCCGAGCAAAGTCGCAAAGGAAAATAAAATGAAATTAATTCTCATAGATCACAAGTTAATGAATGATCTTTTATAAGTATTTTTTGGTGCTAGCGATTAATAGAATTATCTTTTGATCTCGTACGACGCATCATCTCAAAGTCGCAAGTGCAATTAAAACGTAGAAGTCGCAAGCACGCGCGATGATGTTATTAAAATGTTTTGAGGAGTTACCGTTTTCAAATTAATTTATTACTATCTTGAGATATGAACTTTTGATATCCAAAAAGAAATATAAAATAGGCATCTCCCGACAAAGTTGCAAAGACACATGAATTGAAGAGAAAAAGATGTCTATCATCATAAAGGAGGTAAGAGAGTAACGAAATGATTTCCCTACGAACTTTAAAAGTTAACGGCGGGGTCCGCTTTCACCACGAGGTTGAAGAGAAGATGTATATCATCATAAACGATGTAAGAGAGTAACGCAATGAGCTCCGTCAGTAGTACGATCTTTAAATGTTCACGGCGGCGTCCGCTACCACGAGGTTGAAGAGAAGAGGTCTATCATCATAAATTAGGTAAGAGAGTAGCGCAGTGATGTCCGTCGGTAATACAACCTTTAAATAAACGTTCACAGCGGCGTCCGCTATCACCACAAAGTTGAACAGAAGATGACTATGATCATAAAGGAGGTAAGAGAGTAGCGCAGTGATGTCCGTCGGTAATACGACCTTTAAACGTTCATGGCGGCGTCCGCTATCACCACGAGGTTGAAGAGAAGATGTCTATCATCATAAAGGAGGTAAGAGAGTAGCGCAGTGATGTCCGTCGGTAATACGACATTTAAACGTTCATGGCGGCGTCCGCTATCACCACGAGGTTGAAGAGAAGATGTCTATCATCATAAATTAGGAAAGAGAGTAGCGCAGTGATGTCCGTCGGTAATACGACCTTTAAATGTTCACGGCGGCGTCCGCTATCACCACGAGCAGTCCTTCGCGTTTATAATTTCGTGGAGCTCAATAAATTGCTCTCCTTATTTTTTGGAGCTCAATTGAGCTCCTCAGAATCGCTCTCCTTGAGGAGCTCAAATCAATTCAATACAATACATGTATGATAAATTGTAGATTTTTCTTAACATCATATATGCAATAGCTGTGTAGTTATTAATAAATCTGTGGTGAAAGTAGGCCTGGGTCAATACGTTTACAAAATATCGCGCTCCTGCTCAAACATTTTTTTTTTTTAAATCTGAGAATATTCGCCTCTTTCCCGACTCTGATTTGAAGCGTTCGCAATCACCACGAGGTTGAAGAGAAGATATCTATCTTCGTAAACATCGTCAGAGATAATACCGCGTCTTTCTCCCTGATTAATGTGACCTCTAAATAGTTAGCACCTCAAAAGAAATCTTGAAATATGTTCTGAACGATCACGCACTGAAACTAGATCTACGCCGATTTTTTAGATCCGATTTTTTCCTTCAAGGGGCAGAGGTGATCGCCGATTGTGGTAAAATCGGGAGCCGATTTTAAAATCGGTTACAGCCTTATTCTTGATTATGATGTAAGGAAGAATTGGTGTACATTTTTCTTCATATATCATGAGTTAATTCAAAGTTTTTGTTTGATTTTTTAATATCGAATCTGAGCAGATGTTGGTAATAAATTTGTGTTTGCTTATTTTATTTTTTAACTGCATATGCTCCAATTTCCATGCCCTTTTGGCACTTTCCAATATTATGCTCATTCGTATCGTGACGCTCAAGTTCTATGGATGCGCTGTCGATCGTCAGCCGGCACGGTCTAATCAGGGTAAACCTAGCGCACGGTATGGGTATCTTGAGAACGATCCGTCGATGATCACCCACAATACACACCTCAACATTCGATCAAAGGAGTGGATGAGATTGAAATTCGGTAAGTCAGGCCCATATTTCTGTCAGAAAATATATCAATTGTTAATGCAAAACTATGTTATATGAATATGATATTTTAAGCATTATCTGTCATTTTATAGATGAGGTAAATTAAAAGTTTGATTTTTTCGCCTTGTTTTTGCAATCTTCAGATCTTGTTCTAATTGTATTGCTCTGTGAGTGTGAAATTGAACTGCAGAAGTCTTACGGTAGGGTGTCTGAAGCCACACTGAAAAGTATCAGCATAAAACAGGCTGATTTAGGGGAAAATATGGCACATTTTTTCTGGAAATTCAGGCTGCTATAAAAATGTGATCTGAATTAATAATTAACTTGTGTTTGGCATGTATGGAAAGAGAAAATTCAGGGGCTTCTTTCGACAGTAAGGACAAGTTTGTAGGATTATTTGAAATAAGGATTTAGAGATAAATTGCAAACCCTTATTTGTGTGTGTGTTGAGATTGCCATTTCCCCATGCGTTTTCATATGGGAAAATGAAATTTCTGTTTTGCACAATTTTTTTCACTTTGTCGCAATTTTTCATTGTGATCTGGTTTCCAAATCTTTATAAAAATCATACCATCAGCAAGAGCATAAAAATTCCTATTAGACACTTAATGGACAAGTTTTTGGCATTAATAATAAATTTATTACAGCTCTCGGAAGCTAAAAATTTGGATTTGTGTGTGTCCATTTCTTAACTACACAGTCTATGGGCTTATGGCAGGGAAATGCTGAAAATTGACCTAATTTCATTCTTCTTTTTTGCAGCCAATAATTTTTTTTTAATGTTATATTTCTGTCAGTCTGTAGGTAATTATTTCTCTTCAAATTCACAAAGAAAATGTGATATTTTCTTGAAATAAGAAAAATATTTTTTTTCTCCAGACACCCTAACTTACTTACGCAAGTTACGGTACGAAATAGTTTTCGTACGCAGTAATATGCGCGTCCGGAATCATGTTATTGTTAGTCACTTTTAAGTTAGTGTCACTGCACTGTCAGGTAATACAATACGTGACTACCATGGCATAACAATAACTTAAAGGAGAATGAAACTCTTGGAGCAAGTTAGCTTTTGTGAAAGCAGAAAAATCAAAGAATAAGATCAACAAAAGTTTGAGTAAAATAGGACTAGCAATAAAAGAGTTGTGAGCATTTGAATGCCGAGATCACTAATGCTATGGTGATCCTCCCATTGGCAATGCAACCAAGATCTGTGATGTCACACACGTACAACTCTCCCATTTGGACACTGAAAATATACCCCAAAACATCTCTTTTTGCTCATTCTAATCATATGACAAATGATTCATCAATGACATAATGTTGTGAAACCTCTGTACTTGTCATCTCATAAAGAGAACACCTCACCTTGTGATAGACTCTATAAAAGTGAGAATATAAGTGAAATAAGTACTAAAGCAAGGCTCCACATTAACTTTTTTTGGTGGTGGCCCGTTCGGGCCACCAAAACCTTCAAAAAAAAATTTTTGGTGGCCCGATATTAAAGTCTGGTGGCCCGAAAAATATAAAGAAAAACATTAATTTAAAATAAATAAAACAAACTTCTGAAATATTAATTCTGCAGCCACTACCACCAAGTATATTAAAAAAGAAAACAAAAATAATAAAATAAATAAGTGAAATAAAACAAAAGAAAGAAAATGAAGAAAGAAAAAACACAGAACAGGGCAAAAAAGAAAAGAAAAAATTTAGAGGAAAAAAAAACAAAAGAAAAATGAATAAAACAAAATTTATAAAAAATGGGGAAAATTTATAATTATTTTTCAGTAGAAACATATTCTTTAATCAGGCATATTCAATGGGAAGGGGTATAAATGGTTTAACCACTATAAAAAAAAAATGAAAGGAAAAAAAAATAAGAAAATGGCATAAGTTATATCTGGAAAAAAAACAGTGTGAGAAGAGTCCTTCCGTATATTTGCCAAATGCTGGAAAAATTCACATTTCATATCAATGAAATGCCTTCCCAAAGTATTTACTTCCTCAAGAGTGGTTTAAGAAGTCATTTATAAACAAGAAAGAAAGAAACTGTCTGCTTATTTTTGGCTAGAAAAGACACAGCTTCGAAAGAAACAAAGTATCAACATACATACAAATGCACACGTGGGACTGTGATGTACTCACCTATGTGTTTTATGTGCATTAATGCATTTGGAAATCGGTCTTTTTGAGTCAAAAGAGAGGTCATAATTCCTCTTTTTAATGCTTGCAAATAATCAGGTTACACCAGATTTTAGTAATATGGACTGTAGAAGGGCATTTCATTGGTGTAAAATGTGACTTTGACGTAGATTTTCAAAGTTCTGTGGAAGATTTCTTAGCAGCAACATTTCGTATCGCAGCTCCCTGAGTCTAAATAGTCTGCTAGCTAGCGCACAGCTAGCTAGCTGCATGCAGTGGTTTCATGCATGCAAAGCTCTCGCCAGACGGCCGGCTGGATAATAGTTTACTGTATGCAATCTTTGTGTGTGTGTATTTGTGTGTAGATTAACAAAAAGGGCGCATGACGAATTGACTTGCAATTTGAACTGTAGAAAGTTGATAACTGCGTGCAAAATTGGGAGAAAAATTGCGCTACTTTGAAAATTATTGGTTGCCCGATTCGGGCCACCAAAACTTAACATTTTTTCAATAATGGTTGCCCGAGGTGAATTTCTGGTGGCCCCGGGCCACCGGGCCACCGCTAATGTCGAGCCTTGACTAAAGTAATGAGGGAGTTGTACGTGTGTGATATCACAGATCTTGGTCGCATTGCCGATGGGAGGATCTACATGGCACTAGTGATCTCAATATTCAAATTCTCATAACTTTCTTATTATTCATTCAATCTTCCTCAAACTTTCAACAATATGTTTCTTTGATTTTTCTCTTTGATATGGATTCAGCTGGTTTCAAGTAAGCTTGTAACCGATTTTGCAATCGGCAACCGATTCCATTCGATTTCACCACAATCGGCAATCACTTGCCGATCTTCGATCATGCCCCTTGAAGGAAAAAATCGAAAATAAAAAATCGGCGTAGATCTGGTTACAGTGCGTGATCGCTCAGAACACATTTCAAGATTGTTTTTGAGGTGCTAGCTATTTAGAGGTCGCATTATTCAGGGAGAAAGACGCGGTATTATCTATGGCGATGTTTAAGAGGATAGATATCTTCTCTTCCAACTCATGGTGATAGCGGATGCCGCCGTGAACTTTGAAAGGTCGTATTACCGACGGAGCTCATTGCGTTACTCTCTTACATCGTTTATGATTATATACATTTTATTTTCAACCTCGTGGTGATAGCGGATGCCGCCGTGAACTTTGAAAGGTCGTATTACCGACGGAGCTCACTGCGCTACTCTCTTACCCCCTTTATAATGATATAAATCTTCTCTTCAACCTCGTGGTGATAGCGGACCCCGCCATAAACTTTTAAAGACTGTACTATTGACGGAGCTTATTGCGTTACTCTCTTACATCGTTTATGATGATATTCATTTTATTTTCAACCTCGTGGTGATAGCGGACCCCGCCATAAACTTTTAAAGACTGTACTATTGACGGAGCTTATTGTGTTACTCTCTTACATCGTTTATGATGATATACATTTTATTTTCATCCTCGTGGTGATAGCGGACCCCGCCGTGAACTTTTAAAGATCGTGCTACTGACGGAGCTTATTGCGTTGCTCTCTTACATCGTTTATGATGATATTCATTTTATTTTCAACCTCGTGGTGATAGCGGACCCCGCCATAAACTTTTAAAGACTGTAATATTGACGGAGCTTATTGCGTTACTCTCTTACATCGTTTATGATGATATACATTTTATTTTCAACCTCGTGGTGATAGCGGATGCCGCCGTGAACTTTGAAAGGTCGTATTACCGACGGAGCTCACTGCGTTACTCTCTTACATCGTTTATGATGATATACATTTTATTTTCAACCTCGTGGTGATAGCGGATGCCGCCGTGAACTTTGAAAGGTCGTATTACCGACGGAGCTCACTGCGCTACTCTCTTACCCCCTTTATAATGATATAAATCTTCTCTTCAACCTCGTGGTGATAGCGGACCCCGCCATAAACTTTTAAAGACTGTACTATTGACGGAGCTTATTGCGTTACTCTCTTACATCGTTTATGATGATATACATTTTATTTTCAACCTCGTGGTGATAGCGGACCCCGCCGTGAACTTTAAAGATCGTGCTACTGACGGAGCTTATTGCGTTACTCTCTTACATCGTTTATGATGATATGCATTTTATTTTCAACCTCGTGGTGATAGCGGATGCCGCCGTGAACTTTGAAAGGTCGTATTACCGACGGAGCTCACTGCGTTACTCTCTTACATCGTTTATGATGATATACATTTTATTTTCAACCTCGTGGTGATAGCGGATGCCGCCGTGAACTTTGAAAGGTCGTATTACCGACGGAGCTCACTGCGCTACTCTCTTACCCTCTTTATAATGATATAAATCTTCTCTTCAACCTCGTGGTGATAGCGGACCCCGCCATAAACTTTTAAAGACTGTAATATTGACGGAGCTTATTGCGTTACTCTCTTACATCGTTTATGATGATATTCATTTTATTTTCAACCTCGTGGTGATAGCGGAAGCCGCCGTGAACTTTGAAAGGTCGTATTACCGACGGAGCTCACTGCGCTACTCTCTTACCCTCTTTATAATGATATAAATCTTCTCTTCAACCTCGTGGTGATAGCGGACCCCGCCATAAACTTTTAAAGACTGTAATATTGACGGAGCTTATTGCGTTACTCTCTTACATCGTTTATGATGATATACATTTTATTTTCAACCTCGTGGTGATAGCGGACCCCGCCGTGAACTTTAAAGATCGTGCTACTGACGGAGCTTATTGCGTTACTCTCTTACATCGTTTATGATGATATGCATTTTATTTTCAACCTCGTGGTGATAGCGGATGCCGCCGTGAACTTTGAAAGGTCGTATTACCGACGGAGCTCACTGCGTTACTCTCTTACATCGTTTATGATGATATACATTTTATTTTCAACCTCGTGGTGATAGCGGATGCCGCCGTGAACTTTGAAAGGTCGTATTACCGACGGAGCTCACTGCGCTACTCTCTTACCCTCTTTATAATGATATAAATCTTCTCTTCAACCTCGTGGTGATAGCGGACCCCGCCATAAACTTTTAAAGACTGTAATATTGACGGAGCTTATTGCGTTACTCTCTTACATCGTTTATGATGATATTCATTTTATTTTCAACCTCGTGGTGATAGCGGAAGCCGCCGTGAACTTTGAAAGGTCGTATTACCGACGGAGCTCACTGCGCTACTCTCTTACCCCCTTAATGATGATAGACATCTTCTCTTCAACCTCGTGGTGATAGCGGACCCCGCCGTGAACTTCAAATTGATTTGAAAACGCTAGCTACCCAAAACATTTTAATAACATATTTCAAATCATCTTGCGTGCTTGCGTCTTCTACTTCATTTTAATTGCACTTGCGACTTTAAGATGATGCGTCGTAAGAGATCATTCCAATAATTCTAAATCGCTAGCACCTAAAAATACTTCTAAAAGATGTCCCGCCGATCGTTCATTAACCTGTGATCTATGATGAATATTTTCATTTTATTTTCCTTTGCGCCTTTGCTCGGAAGATGCGTCTTTCGTTTATCTTTCTAATAAAAATCACTCGGTTTATTTTAAAGCAATAACACCTCAAAACCCCTGGCTTTAAAACATGTTCCAAACGATCGCGCATGTTGGCGACTTCCATTCCAATGCATTCGTCTTTGTGACTTTGTCAGGAAGATGCGCGCGACCGCGAACAACATTTTGATGTATTCCTTTGTTTTTAAACATCGCCGATTCGATTTTCGATTCGATTTCGATTTTAGAAGCTTAACTGCCGATCCGATTTTCGATCTGATTTTTGATCCGATTTACAACATTAGTTTCAAGGGTTTCATTCTCCTTTAACGTTAGATCTAGGCCTACTAAGTCATTAGTCAATCCAGACCTGGCGTAAACTAAAGAAAGTCTAAACTACATGTATTGCCAATCATTGATTAATTTCTTCATGAAAATAAATGCTAATTTGCTATTTTAATTTTTATTAATTAAAAAACTTGCGCTGCGAATTGCGCTCACTTGCTAATGACTAATGTTACTTAGATCAAGCAATCGTGAGAAAAATTCAACTGTCAAAATAATCAACACATTGATTGCGAGCATTAACACACCAGAAGGACAATACAAAAAGTCAAAAGAGCAGTGCAAGATGAAACCCGACTGACGGTTTTCAAACTTATTTTAAGTTAGGCCCTACACAAAAATGCACACCTGGGACTTAACACTGGTTTTCATGTTTCGACTTCTTGACGATTTGAATTATGTGATTTTAATGTTACGTCACTCACAGCACTACAATACAAAGAGACATACACCACCACCCTCATCGCATTTCCAAATCAACAAACATGCTTCATATCTTTTGGAAATTCACTCCTACCTGACTTAAATCGGTCGATCCGCTCCCCAGTCAAAACAAGCCGCATGTATGCAGAGTACGAGTATGACGACCGTCGACCGACCCTGGCCCTCCCGCGCTAAAGACGCTAGCTAGATCGTGGCTGGCTGGCGCCGGCGCGGCGCGAAGCGTGCGACGCCGGTACGGTGGAGCGGGGGATACGGTATCCGCCGGCAGATATCCGTTCATACAGGTACTTGGAAGTTGGAACCATATCCGCCGGGTTTGACCCTGTTTGATGTTGCAGATTTGGTTCCTCGGCAGATTTGGTTCCTCGGCGGATTTGGTTCAGATTGACTTTATGTATGATGGTGGGCCCCAAGTCTGCGCACCTAACAATTTGAGTTAAAATTTAACATGAATTTCTTCTTATTTCACAAAATCTTTTGGTTAATAGTGTTCCTTATATTATTAAGAGTAAGTGTACCAAATTTCTCATTAAAAAATGAAAGAAAATATAAGATTTTCTTGAAAAAACCTTTGGGCAGTCATTTTCAGATTGAAAAAAAAATGGTACCCCATGTCTGCGCTCTCATTCACTTTGCACACGATTCAGGGATTTTGATGACAAAGGCTGCATTTGTCACATAAAATACCCTGAATTCATTATTTTTCCACCATTTTGAGTCGGATTTTTTTATGAATACCTGTCTATGTATTGCATGTGTAAAGTTCGTGCTCGTTGCGTATCTTCTTTTACTAGAATTGCGCAGATACGCGGGTGTGCAGACTTGGGAGACCTGGAAACTATTTCTCACAATTTTTTTAATTTATGTAGTTTCCATTTAGAAAGTTATTGGGTGTACAACACAATTGTTGACGACGACGACGCCATCGCCGGAAATAGTGATACCTATGTCTCGCTCCGCTACGCAGGCGAGACAAAAACATGCAACAGTGATTTTGATTGGCCGTTGCATCTTACCAATAGACCTTTGACTCATTGCACCCTCCTTCATAGGGTATACATGTAAACAGAGTTGTCAGGGATGCACCAACTGCAGACCACCAACGTATGCAAGGCAATGGCACTGACCTCCAAGATGGCAGGGCAATGACGTCAATGATTGCAAACCTACAGTCTCAACAATATCTTGGACTCAAATGGCTGAGAAGCAGAGCTAGATGTCCGACTGTAATCAGCCTTTTCTAATTGATTTACAAATAACAGGGATTAAAAGGGGAACTAATTACTATGCAAGCATAATGTGAACTGATGTACTACCATATGAATTTCAAAAAAAATTTAAGTCTAAAAAATCTTAAAATTGGAAATATTGCTTCAAAACAGCATACGATTTGTAGGTAGTTCACCGTTTTGTACAGATTTTGTTATGATCTTGGTGGATTCTGATTATGTGAACTTAATACAGGACCACTTTCCTCTAAAGAATAGGACACACTACAGCTAGAAATATTGCAAGTTTACAGATGGATCGAGGGGGTGGGGGGTTAATGTTATTTTGATGCAAAATTGACAATTTGAGAATTGGTCAAAAAGAGATTTGTCAAACTTTCATAATTTTGAAATTTCACATAACTTGAATGGGATATTGTTACATGCTTCCTTTTATCATCAATCCAGTTCCACAGAGTTATATTCTCAAAAGGAAAATAATACATAAACATTTACATTATTAACTTGAATGGTTTATTAATTATTAATTTATACATTATGTACAAAAAATATCAAATATACACAGAAAATGTCTAATCAGAAAATATTTGAACATTCAATGAATGCAAATGATAAATGGGAACAAAATACTAAATGAGTATACATGCACAAATTCATTGACCTTGTAATACAATTTTAAGTTATTTCATTGACCTCAAGATATAAAGAAAGACGGTGAATAATATTGCAGATATGGCTGATGATGCAATTGGCCTTTAATATATTTGGTGAACCCATTATACCTTTAACTCTTTATTTCAAACTCCCACTTTAGGGGGGAAAATCCAGGTTTTGTAAAAATTAATTTATATGAAAGCAGGCGACAAGGCAAACCTGAATGCTGAAAGTTTGAAAGAAATTGATCTACTGACAAAACTTTCCTTAATCAGGACATCAAATATATGTAAATATTTAATTTTCAGTTTGGCAAGTAGATTGTGATGATGGTAGGGACAAACTTTCACATAGTGTGTGACTTGTAATTAACCATCCATTTGAGGATTTAGCATCTTTCAACGTAGGGCAGCAATCAAGATACAACAAAGATAAAAGATAGAGAGAGTATTGATATCTTCATTTTAAAAAGTAATACTTTTAACAAAGAAGGCATTTTAGTGTTCCAAAGTTGGAGCAGTAATCACCTTCATGGCAATGACATTATACACGTATTACCTTTTCAACCAATTGGAAATAATGTGGTTGTAGCCAATGAAACATTTTAAGCTGTATGTTCTGCCGGTAACCTTTTTTTTATCAGCAAAGTGTTGGCAAACATAATTATTTCATTATTTGATTCAGAAATATAATGGTACAAAGGCTTAACATGAATCATTCTTACCTTACAAAATACACAAAAGCACAGCCAGCGTGACATTTTATAAAGTGCATGCTAAGGAGTTGTCCATAGATTCAAATTTCTTGCATGCATTTATATTTAAACGAGGCCGCAGGCTAAGTTGAAATATAATTCAATTCATTGCGCTCAGTAAAAAATGAAGGTGTATACGCGTGTGGCCTGCTGGCTAGCTGCGCACTGCAGCTGCCCTAGATATCATGCACGCTTGTGGGATTTTGCTTTTTGCTTTCAATATTTTTTGCCCCTTTTTCATAGATTAATGCGGGGAAAAAATTGATTTTTTTTTCTTCATATTTTTGCTGAATTCCGAGGTGTTGTATAACACAAATAGCAAATATTTATTTATTGTAATGAAAAAATATAGCAGAAATGTTTTCCTCAAGGTATCGATTGCGACATCACCCTATGAAGTTTTGTACACAAGCTACCCTGCAGAAATTGCTGGTATATGCCACGATCATAGCCATATACCGGATTACATAATTGCAAAAAGAGGGCAATTGACCAATCAGAAGCCTTCTCTCATACAACCCATATTATATAAACAAATATTGCACTGTATATTTAACTGTGTGAGCTGACAAACCATTTAATTTGCATAGTACACTGCATTTGTTCTCTGTCAATCGCAACATCAATGAAATAGTTTGTGTAGCATACATCATAAACATATTCAAGTGTCAAGATTTGAGCCTGCAAATTCATGCACCATGATATCACAAGATGTGTGCTACACAAGGAAAATATCTAAATAGTGTGATTAGAATTTCTTCACTAATTATTCAAAATCTTAATAGCATAGGGACAATTCTAGTCTTATGGACATTCCAGTCTGAAGGAATTTTTATCCAATATCAAAGACGATATGAAGCTAACATACAAGTTGTTATTTCCAATTTTTATTTGTTTTCTTCACAATGAATTCGACCGGATGATTGAGAAGAATCTACTTCAATATGGATATATCATTTAAATGGCAGCTTTCAAGGAGAGTACATTACTATTTACTGACCCCACACTTTGTGAAAAGCATTGAAATACCTATAATAGAGACTTCTTTGGGGGAGAGCAAACTCGATGTACAAGCAAGAAATTCTTGAGCCAAATCCTGCTTAGCTCCATGCAGCTGTCAGGTCAGGGAAAATGAGATGTCTTTACCATTAGAAAATGGGTGAGTTCCAAGTGGTATTAAATATCACCTGCAGGTCATAGGTCTTTAGATGATTGATATTGGCTGTACATGTTCAGCATCTGATTGGTGTCAAATTTTCCATGAAAACTGGTATTCTTCATTTAACTGTTAACTGCAAAATTACTAATTCAATTGATCACCATTTGAGATAGGCAAACTGTACTAACTTTCATGGCAAACAAAGCAATGCTGTATACACAGGCAACCATACGGCAACCATTCACATAAATCTCAGTTGTTATTCTTATAAATGTATGAAATGGGACGATGTCTCACCACTTGAGGAAATGTTTCAGAGCCATGTTATAATCATGTGCCTACAGGTCTTCAGGCACATGCCTCTACTTGCTCAGCTCCACGCCGGAGAGAGTTTCCTACTTGCACTATTCATATAGTTTGCACGACAAACACATATTTCTTACCACAGCGTTATCTTCTATATTGGCCATTAATGACTCCAAGAGTAGATATAGATATTATGTTGTTCAACATTTGTCATGAATCTTTCTCTTTTAAGTTCATATTAGAGAAGTCTTGAAACATTGTGTAAAATTTTCCATCTGTCTGTCCATACATCTCATGCAGCTTGGGAAGGGTTGATCCTAACACTACCATTTGATCCCGAAGGTTTATCGATGAAAACGGGCTCTCATCACTCAATGACTTGACCTCCTAATGTTAAAATAGATAGGAGAATAGAGGAAATAAGGACATCATATTTACTTTGCTACTTATTGTACTGTTTAAACTGTATTCAACCTTTCCATACATATTTAAATAATTTCACACCTAAGTAACAATGTCAGTTCCTAGAGTACCGCTTTGTCATCCCTGTACAATATTAGTCTCAATTAAAATGTCTAGTACTAGAAACTAGACCCATGCACTGTGTTAGTCTCTCATGAGGTGCCATGTCATACCTGTACAATGTTATTCAACAAGACTATTCTATTTTGTCATACTGTTAAAATATCAGCTAACCCTGGCTATTCTGCGTAGCATACATTATTATTACTGCCTTACCGGTAATCTCACTATTCTGCTTAGGTACACCTGTACATTGAAACTTAAACTGATTATTCAGCTTAGTCATATCTGCAGCATTAGGCACCAATATACATGGTCTGACTAGTCTGTAAATTGTGAGTTGACCTGGCTGTATTTTGCAGTCCCAAATGTACAATGTTAGGCACCAATATAGATGGTCTACTTAGTCATACCTGTAAAGTTTAAGTGACCTGACTATTCTGCTTAGTCACACATGTACAATGTTAGTCACCAATGTACATGGTCTACTTAGTCATACCTGTAAATTTTAAGTGACCTGACTATTCTGATTAGTCATAAATGTAAATTTTAAGTGACCTGACTAATCCGCTTAGTCATACCTGTACAATGTTAGTCACCAATGTGCATGGTCTACTTAGTCATACCTGTAAATTTTAAGTGTCCTGACTATTCTGATTAGTCATACCTGTAAATTTTAAGTGACCTGACTAATCTGCTTGGTCATACCTGTACAATGTTAGTCACCAATGTGCATGGTCTACTTAGTCATACCTGTAAATTTTAAGTGTCCTGACTATTCTGATTAGTCATACCAGTAAATTTTAAGTGACCTGACTAATCTGCTTGGTCATACCTGTACAATGTTAGTCACCAATGTGCATGGTCTACTTAGTCATACCTGTAAATTTTAAGTGTCCTGACTATTCTGATTGGTCATACCTGTAAATTTTAAGTGACCTGACTATTCTGCTTGGTCATACCTGTACAATGTTAGTAAGCAATGTGCATGGTCTACTTAGTCATACCGTACCTGTACAATGTTCGTCCTAAGTGAACTGCCTAGTCCATCTTCTTGCAGATCAAAGGTGTGGGGCTCAGAAGCTAGCAGCTGCAACCGGAGTGAGTTAGGGTGTGCTCTAGAGCTTTGAACGCTAATACCAACCTGTGGGTGTATAAGAAGATACTTATTTGATCATATTTACTCAATATTCAGCTTTTTATGGCATTGTGTTATTTAAACATTAATCGTGTCTGCTATGAGCTTCTCTACAGCATGGGAGTTTGAAACTCTGAATTGACAATGAAAAATAGACCATGTGCTTGTGGCTGTGCTGTTCATGTTCAGTTCAGTTCAATTTCTAAGCATAACAAGTGGAGCTCCTCTGGCAGTCTCACCTGCATTACACGATTCAATATAGCAGCAGTGCTGACTTTGAAAACTACTATAAAATAATTATTCACAAAAAACACCATTCATATAATGATACAATACTAGTACGTTCATTGACCCTAAATGACATGTGACATTGATCATGTGACCTAAGGCTTGTCAGTGATACTTGATTACCCCTATGTCCACAATTCATAAACTATATCCATAAACTTTGAAAGTTACGACAGCAATTTAATAATGACCTCCAACATGGCCAAAGTTCATTGACCTTAATGACCTTTGTCTTGAGACCTGTAACCCGCACAGGGTGTTCAGTGATACTTGATTACTCTTCTGTCCAATTTTTATGAATCAGATCCATAAACTTTCAAAGTTATGACCGTAATTCAACAAATACCCCCAACTTGGCCAAAGTTCATTGACCCTACATGACCTTTGACCTTGGTCATGTGACTTGAAACTCATGCTGGATGTTAAGCAATATTTGATTACCCTTATGGCCATGTTTCATAAACTAGGTCTATATACTTTCTGAGTTATGATGACATTTTAAAAGCTTAACCTTAGGTTAAGATTTCGATATTCGATATATGCAGGTGAAGACAAAAACGATTGAAGAAAAATGGAAACTACATAAATTTAAAAAATTGTGAGAAATAGTTTCCAGGAATTAGAAAGACTTCATTGAAACAACATAAATGAGATATTAATATGTAAATATCAAATGTGATTTAAAATTATTTCCCTGATTTATTCATATTATTTCTGCTTTCTAAACTTCATTTCATGAGAACCAATGAACCATTTACTGGTTCCCCAGTCACCTCTTATAAATCTGATTCAGAACTGCATTGATAAACAATGAAAAAACACTCACTGTAATATGATCAAAGAGTCGGTATGTAGATACATGTTCCCCTGCCTGCACAGTGATAGCAAACTCTGATCTTGATAGAGAACCTGTGAGAGAAATATGATCAACAAGTCTCAATGAAAACAATCAAGATCAAAGAGTAACATGTACACTTTTACATGTGCCCACATGCAATCATCTGCATTGGTGATTTCTATTATGCTTGGTTTTCGGCCTATATCTCAGAAGTTGGCAGTTTTTTGTTTACATAAACACTTTAGATCTTTACTGGATAGAGATCTATGATAATATGGTAATAATTGACTGTAAATTTAAAGGCCTTTGCTTGAAATTTTTGCACATTAAATTCTATATAATGATAATAATATTCATTACAAAATCTCCTCTTTTATCTGGTATAAGTTGAATGATTCCTTATTCACAGATGAGTAAACAAAAAAAAATTGAAAAAGAGACACCAACAATTCACTTGGAGGGCAGTATCAGAGTATCAAAAAGAAAATCACAAAGTCATGTCTAAAAAGTACAAAATCTGCTCTTTAATCCTAGACCTCAATCACAGAAAATGGTCAAGAAATAACAAAGTTCTGTTTCTTTGAAATAAAGCTTGTATTTCCATAATGTCATTAAACAAAGGTGTTTTCACTGATTTCCTACCTTGGCTATTGCACAGTTAACAAAAGAGTTTATGCATGGCTGATCATCAACAAAACAGAGTGTCAAGCAAGTCTGACAGTTTGCCTGTAATAGCTCTTCATGTTAAAGGACAAGTCCACCACAACAAAAACTTGATTTGAATAAAAAGAGAAAAATTCAACAAGCATAACACTGAAAATTTCATCAAAATCGGATGTAAAATAAGAAAGTTATGACATTTTAAAGTGTCGCTTCATTTCACAAAACAGTTATATGCACATCTCGGTCGGTATGCAAATGAGGGAACCGATGACATCACTCACTCACTATTTCTTTTGTATTTTATTATATGAAATATTAAATATTTTGATTTTCTTGTCATTGTCATGTGAAATGAAGTTTTATTCCTCCCTGAACACGTGGAATTCTGTTATTTTAACATTTTGTGCTTCAGGCAAGGAGGTCCTAATCATCGAATTCGTAAAAATTGAAATATTTTATAATTCACACAATAAAAAACAAAAGAAATAGTGAGTGAGTGACATCATCGACTCTCTCATTTGGATGTAACTGGCTCGTTCATATAACTATTTTGTTAAAAATAAGCGAAACTTTTTTAATGTCATAACTTTCTTATTTTACATCCGATTTTGATGAAATTTTCAGCATTGTGCTTGTCTGATTTTTCTCTATTGATTCAAATCAACATTTTTCTGAGGTGGACTTGACCTTTAAACAGCTACTCAAATTCAAGCCTTCTTTCAAACAAACAGAAATTTATTTCTTGACCATTTTTATGTGATTGAAGTATCAAATTAAAGAGCAGTATTTAACTTGTGAAACACATGATTTTCTTTCTGAAACTCAGATACCGCCCACCAAGTGACTTTTTTGGTATCCTTGCTTCAATCTGTATGCCATAAACATAAGAAATTAACATATTATTTAATCCAGCTTCTTCACAGTCCCAAAGACTTTCTCTTACTTATTACAATCGTTAAAATTATTAAAAAGGTGACGATATACCTTGTACCCATTGAGGTTGATGAGGGATTGATGTATCACAAACTAAACCAGCTTTATCTCGAAGATAGACCGCTCCTTTAATACCATATCTAGATGAAACAAAATATAAATCATATTGAAATATCAGACATATTTTATAATGTTCAGACACATTTTATAATGTTCAGACACAAGAAAAATTCCACAACGGATATGCTACCAAAGGATCTTTATAATTATACAAAAAAATGCCAAAGTTAAGCAGACTCATGATATTATATCTCCAGTATTTCACTATAATGTCAGGAGTTTTGTTACATGTCATGAGTTGATTATCATGTTTTAATTCATGTTACACAATGTCATGAGTCTGCATAATTTTGAAAATAACTCATTATTTACTTTTTTTTCAAGAATTTTTATTGGTCAGCATTAATTCTCTGTAGCAAGGTGACAAAACCAGGATCTTTGGCTAATGTAACATTTTTATTGTCACCTGATGGAGTTCTGTTGCTGTTTTTTGTTGATAAGCTCTGCTTAACCAAAAGCTGACAACTTTAATATTCACCTTTCAGGGAGAATTCACCAAGGAAGGAGGGAGATTTTTCTCGATTATACACAATCCATTGAAATAAATCAATGGATTGTGTAATAAATCAATGTATGAATCAGGGAGATGTTGAAAGTCTGCAGTTTTTCACTCGAAAATCAGTCAATTTTCAGGAAGTCGCACTGACAATCAGGGAGACTTGGTAGCCCTCCTAACAATGTCTGAAATGCCTTTATAATTGGCAGTCAGGTACAACAAATCATGAAATCTTATCTCCAAATACAAAGAATCTTGCACCAACCTTGGAATAAAAACCAAGACACCATTTGCCCTGAGGTTCTGAATAATAGCATCAACGATGCACGCTTCATCTGATGGTTCTCGATCCTTGAAGAATAGGGCTTGAAACAGTTCTTGGGAGTCCTTTTGGGCATTCTGAGCAGCCTTCAAAAACAAGACAAGACATCAAACTTCACCCACATCTTCACAATGCTAGTACACAAAAGCACACTCAATATTCTCAGGGGTTCTCATTAAAACTATTGCAACATAAATTAACCAATTATGCATTATTTCAGGTAAACTTCAGTGACCAGGAATATAAAATGAGTTTCAATTTTTTTTTTGTGATAGGTTATAAGTAGCATTATGTGATCAAGAAAGACACCAATAGACAATTGTCATTGCTTTTCAGATTTTTTTTAGTGCATTCTAGTTGCATTGTGAGTACCTTGCAGTGTGTGTATAATGTATATATAGACTTGTCTAATATTATTAGGAACATGTTAATCAGAATTCAAACTTACTCTATGTTTCCTGTTCAGGTGTTGACAGAGTTCCTGCAGATTCTGATTACTTTGCAACCCAATTTCTGATTCTGGTACCTCTCCCACAGCAGCAAGTAACAGACGGTGAACCTTAAAAACAAAAATAATCACCATTGGTGAGGGTAATGGAACCGTAGTATCTGAATTGATTTGGATGTAACTATCTTTTTGAAGCTGAGAAAAGACCAGCCCATACAGACATTATCGTTGAGATAATATGAAGGTATTACACAGTACAACATATTGATGATGATGATGGTGATGATGATGAACAGCTTAACTATATTGACTTAGATATTTTATTGTCCACTGACAAAAGAAAGCAACATTGACTTTGTTTCAAGATTGACTCTTTTCCTTGGTGTGGGATATTTTCTGTATGTTTGACATGATGCTACACATAGCCCCCAATGTCTGAAATATAGACATTTCCAAAGCAATTTATTCAAAAGAAAGCATGACACATTTTCCTCATTTACTAAAAATCTCATCCCTTCGAGTTCCTTTTGTCAGTGGATGGCAGTATTACCCAAACAATGCATTTTTACCAAAAACAGTTCACAGTATGTACACACTGTCAGTCTGTGCATATTCAAGACAATGATCTTGATTTTTTTTCACTCTTTAATCTATTGGTTACTGAAACCGGATGTTTGATGTAAAAGTTAATGGAAATTAAAGCATTCAGTAGTCAACAGGTTAAGATAGCTGTCAACTTGAGAGATCAGCAACATGCAAACATCAATTTTACAGTTTCATTATCACCTATGATTTAGGCAAATTGAGGGGTAAAAAAAAATTGACACATTCTCGGGTTAAATTGGATTGGATTGGCATAGTACATTATGCACATATGAATAATTGTTACTGAAGAAAAAATAGAATTTGGGATAATTCTAAAGGTTTAGTGTATTTGCATTGTACTGTGGGTCAAGATATTAGTGATGTACACAAATGAAAGCATATAAAGAGAAAATTAATAATACCTGTACATTTGGTGAAACTAAACCATATAAATCCAACTGAGAAATGCAACAATGAACTGTAACCCTCATTTAAGGAGAGATTTAATAGTGAAATCAGGATTTTCTTTCTTGGTACAAAACATACTAAACAAATAAAAATTACTTAAAACATCATTCCAATGAGCAAATGTAGTTTCAGACTGATCTTGTCACTTCGGATACTTACTATGATATCAGCGTATCTTCGTATGGGAGATGTAAAATGTGTATATCTGTCCATTGCCAAACCTATAAGCAAAAATCAATAAAGGAAATTGGTTGGGATAATAAACATTTATTATGTATTAAAGTAGATGTATCCAGTCAAAATCATGAAAATAAGTGAGGAGAAATTTAATGGGGTATATAATATAGACAACCCCTTTAGGTATTTATTACAAAATCATGGGTTGAAATGGAGTTTATCAAGAACAAAGCTGAGGTCAATTTATTTGGATCTTTTTTTTTTTTTTGTCCTCATCATCATTTATTTGGATCTTAATTGCAAGACTTCACTCATCTAATTTCTATCTTATCCATCCATAACATTGCACCTCTTTTTGATTTGCATATGAAAAGGGCTTTGACAGTCAACCTCCTATACCTCTCAGAAGGCTTAGTGATAGCTTATGACCATCTAACTTTGTCAATAAACATGTATTGGCCTCTTAAGCTGGACATCTTTTAAAATATCTGTCCGTAACAAACTGATCATACTGTAGTAACTTAATTCCCTGAATTTTTAAAATTAAAATCATGGATCAAGGTTGAGCTTACCATAAAGTTAAGATTAGCTTACCATAGTGAAAGAACTGATCAACAGACAGGCTACCAGTTGAGAAGTAGAGGGCATTAGACATTGCCTTGGTTGCTAGGGAACGAAGAACTTTGTTGAAGACTGGATCTTTCCTGTCTATACATCTATCAAGGGACTCGGCAAGTAGCTTGTTTGAACTGAAATAATAAAAAAGGGCAACGTTTCATGGTATCCATCTTGAAATGATTGTATGCCTCACTACTCAAAGATTGAAAGAAACTCGTCAATGGAAAAAAAAGTAAATCATGTACATGTATATCAATCATTAATCAATCTTAACAGAAAGTAAACTAAAAGAGTAGTAATTCATGCCTCCGTTATTGCCACATCTGAATCATATCACTCAATAAAATTGTCAAAACTTTCATACTCTAATCTGGGTCCCTAAACACAAAGGTTAACGATCAATCGTATGCTTGATTCTCACGACTGATTGTACATTGCAGTCTATGCAATCAATGGTAGACAAATGTTCCAAGATCATTGCTAAGTTTTGCGTTACGGGCCCCAGATCATCACTCTCATGAGCATACATGGATCACATTTGAAGTTGATATAAGAAATAGTTCTTCAGTTATCACAAGATCAAGCCATTTTCAGAAATATATTCAAATCTAACCAGGTCTTTGATCCTCCTACATGGATGCAAATACATGATCCAAGTTTAAAATAACTTAAAAAATGATCATTAAGTTATTGCAAGAATCACAACAGGAAAGAGATGAACAAATCCAAACACAAATATCTCAGCAACCACATATGGTGGGAGGTATAAAGATCGTGACAAAGGTAACCATTTCATCATCAGAAATCTGTATAACTCATATGAGACCCACCTGGTATCTACAGTAAACCCCTTAGACCTGGCACTGGTTATTAGCTCCTGGAACTGTTCCTGCCTTGGAAGTGGATGGTGTCTTAGCTGAAACAAACATGAAAATTTTTAAGTTTGGATTCACTCCAATGACGAAACATTGGATGGATGGATGGAAGAAAAGTCAGTGGCCGCTCCAGTTGAAATGAAGTCATAGTTTGCCTCTCAGCAAAAATGTTTGGTTCACACGTTCACACATTTGCACTCCAATCATTTGTAAAATGTGCCACTTAACAAATAGCAGTACCTTGGTTCCTTTAGCCATGGATTAATAAGTTCAGAGAGAAAGAAAAGTGACTCACCAGAGCAGCATGTGGATACGATTGAGCTATCTTCTTAGCAACCCAATGATTGGTGTAGATCATACATTCAGCTATGGTCTCATGGATCTCAAGAGTCTGAATAATAAAGAAATTGAATTGAACACAGAAGAACTGAATTTTATTCAGAGAAGAAAATCATTCATGATTGGATTAGATTAGATACATGAGGGGTAATTCCATAAAGTAATCAACATTTTTGTTTGTCCAACCCCATTTTTCCATATTCATACTTCTTTTCTTAAACTGCTTAAGCCACAATTTGAAAGCATTGTAACTTTTGATATGGACTAGGGAGTAGAGATGAATCATTTTACAAAGGTCCCACACATGGGGGATCGGGTACATACTTATTGGAACTTAACAAATGAGAAAATAATTTCATAAAATAGATAATCGTATCAGTTCTGGTTTTGTGGAACTCTATGTCTGTTCAGGTCCCACACATGGGGGATCGGGTACATACTTATTGGAACTTTACAAATTAGAAAATAATTTCATAAAATAGATAATCGTATCAGTTCTGGTTTTGTGGAACTCTATGTCTGTTCAGGTCCCACACATGGGGGATCGGGTACATACTTATTGGAACTTTACAAATTAGAAAATAATTTCATAAAATAGATAATCGTATCAGTTCTGGTTTTGTGGAACTCTATGTCTGTTCAGGTCCCACACATGGGGGATCGGGTACATACTTATTGGAACTTTACAAATCAGACCATATTTTCATAAAATACATAATCTTTTAAATTCTGGTTTTGTGGATCTCTATGTATGTTCAACCACAAAAAACATGTTATTAATCAATCCAATTCTTTCTAAACAAAATATTTCAAGAAAAAATAAATGTGCAATATTATTAAGACATGAAATGCCTTTTCATAAAAATATTTTGTAGAATTCACTAATAGGTAACAATTACAAAAAATGGTATAATTCTAAGACATATTATTAAGGACATTACTTAGAATTACACACACAATGTGTATGTACCTTTGGAAGAGTTTTAACCTGCGTGGGGATATTTTCGATTGTTTCAAAGTTAGCAAGTAAGGGTACATGTAGTTATTCCAGTGCCTGAGCAAAATGATCAGCACTAGATATCTTATACAATAGTGATGTAGAACCTTGTTATTTGATCAACCATCCTCGTCTCAAAACCATGACTGGCCATTATACATTACTCATGACTGGTCATCACCAGTCATTAATGACAAAAAAAAAATTACTGACAGGCCAAATGTATGACCAATCAGGTGTACATGCTCAATCATATCTTTAGGATCAACTTTGTCTTCTTAAAATATCACATAATCACCTCTAGGAATGATAAATTGAAGAAATGAAAAGTGTGAATGCAAATGATTAACTTCACAATTTAAAAGAAACTGGAAACAAGGAATGTGGAAATGGAGATAAGTTTATGCATAGACCATATAGTCAGTTGATTGGGTGCAAAGGGGAAGTAAGTATAGTACACTGTACCTACCTGCTTTGGAACAAGATTTTCAATCTCTTGTTCTTCGTTGAGTTCAACTTTGACCTCTGTACCTTCAAGCTGAACAGCGCCCCCAACCTCTCTCTGTGCCTTCAGCTTACGAGCAATCATCATTAGCTGATCTACAGCCCACTTTAATCTTTCAAGCCTGAACATCAAATAAAGAAATAAAGAAACAAAAAGAAACGCAAGAGGGAACTTGTGATTATATCCACATTAAAAAAAAGGTGTTTCACAAGGCATGAACTTTTATGACCATTTCTCTAGAATTCAAAAAGTAGATCTTAAATTACATTAATCAATGCATTTATATTTCTACTTTAAACCTGTGTGAGACTATGTGCAAGTTGAAGTTTATAGGAATGAGTGTTAGAGCAGAATCAGACAGTCTTGAACAGGTTAAAAAGGTAACAATTTAAAGTTGCAGCAGAAGCTAGTCAGAGGATGAACACTTACTCTAGTTCCCTGGTTACGTCATCTACATCTCTCAGCTCGGGTATGTCATCTGCCGATAGATCCTTCCCATCATGCAACATTTGAGCTGCCTATATCAACAATAGCAGAAATAACCAATACTTTAACATACTATTCTTCTTCTATTTTTCAATTCAATTCAATTCATTTATTTGTCATCCTTCAAAAATATACAAACACATGTACAAGGATAATATGGATACAACAACAAAAAAGTAAAAGAATCTAAATCACAATATAAGCAATAAAAAAAATAGAAGAAATGTAAAAGAAATGAAAAGAAAATGTAGCGGATTTAGGAAGTCATAAAATCCATAAAAAACGTATGAAAACGTACCTTAACTATAAAACTATTGACCTTTTACTGAATTATAACATTTAAAACACATCTTTCAATCTCATTTAAACAGGACAAAATATGCTCATAAGATTTACAAAATGAAGATGTATATTTGCTCTATACTCATTTACTATTCCAAATGCAATTCCATTCATTATTCCACTTTTATTTGAATAAACATGCTATATTGTTAAATTAACATTTAAATTATTCAATTCACATTTACATTGTTAAATTCATGGAATACAATATAAGTGATATAGAACTGGAAATGGATACCTCATAGAACATCTTGTAGGCTGAGCGGATGATAGTCCTCCCATACCAAACCTTGTTCTTAATCACTTCATATGTGAAAGATTTCAATTCCCACAGCACACTGACTGCATAGCGATCCACTCCACCAATCAGAGAGCAGAGATCGGCACTAAGGATTGTGGGAAGCATGTCATAGCGTCTGTCGGCCAAATAAACTGTGGTTGATCTACAAAATGAAATATTGACAGAGCAAATAAAGAGTCACATAATAGTATATATTCATGCAACATTATTGACCACTATACTTTTGCAATTTTGTAATCTTCAAGTATATTAATAGCAAATCTCAAGGACTACAATTACATATCACATGTGATAATCTTTCAGTCAGTTTTCTTATATGTACGCTTGAATTTGAATATTATAATTAGAATGACTTTCAAACTTTTAGAAGCTCTGCCCCATCTTCATTTTCGTAAATGTAGCTTCCATGTACATAAGATTTCTGTAGTCTTTTAATCAATTAACTTTATCACGTTCACAAAAGAATAACAAAACTCACTAATCCTCACGATTAAAAAAAACATATTCGCCTCTTTTAATCTCTTTCCAACAATTAATCCTCATCAAGTTAATGCACATACTATATCAAATCGATTCTAGTAATAGGGCAATTCCTTAAAGTTTGTACAACTGACCAGCTACATGCAGGACCATCCTGAATATTTGTCTCTGTTTTCTCTGTGTTCATGTGACAAGATGCAATGCTCTCAAATTATCATAGCTTGAGCAGATTGGGAAGTTAAGTAGGAATGGACTTAGATGGAGATCAGAAATACCAATGTTATTTCATGGAATTATTCACTGAACGTATTTCAAGCATATAAAACAGCAAAATGCGAGCAAAAACCTACCTTAATCTTGCTTCTAGATCAGTGAGACTTCCTTCTTTCACAAAGTAAGATACATCAGCTATGTGGACCCCAAGCTCTATGTTTCCATTACTAAGCTCCCTATTGATAGAATGAAGAGAAAAATAGAGCAGCATACCAAATCTCAACATAGTCAAAGTTGTATCTTTTTTGTGGGAATCCCATTTAAAGTTTTTTTTTTTTTCTTGCTTATCCGTCCATCTTTGCGGAGACCAAACACTAAGGAATGTCGAGAATGAATCCTGCTAGTTAATGTGACACAGATTTGTGTCAAGGTGCCTATAAAGGGAAGTATATTGAGACTATGGTAAGAGAATATTAGATATTCAGTGACGGAGGTAAATTAAGAGCTATGATTTTCTTACCTCACAGATAGAGTATCATCAACATCTTCACATCCTTTGGGGTCAATACTGAATATAAGATGTGAGTGGCGGAGGTCTCGTCGATTACCCATCTCCTCATCGGTCATTAGCCAAGGGTTTTCAGGGGTGTTAACAGGCATTTCTTTGATCTGTTGTCGTAAGACACGAATCATTACCAATTGATAGAAAAGGAAGGGAAAGTTCCCTGATGAAGTAATGGCGCATTCAAAATGCAACATCTGACTATGAAACCATAATAGTACATGTAATAACCATTAACTTGGTTCTTGTGGCGAGCACATCAAACATTTACAAAAACTGAGAATATTAAGAATAATAAGAACAACTCAAAGACCTGTATTTCCTTATCTTTTTTAACATTTCCACATGACACAAATTTTAAACCTTTAAATGACAAAATACATGTAGGACTGTGAAAATAAGATTATCATGCAGGACTTCTCAATACTTGCTTGGAATTATCAGCCCATATCATTATGATATTATATGAATGGGCACGACAAGTTTGTTCTGCTGGTTTCCGATTCTAAGTCATTCTGCTGCAGTTATACAATTTATCCACATTATTGCAACATATTCCCTTACCTGTCCTTCAGAAAATGCACCCACTGATAAGCTGTTCTCAATCAAAGTAGCTGCTACCTCCGTCTCTAGTTCACCGATGGTACCAAGTGACCGGACATAGTGACCATTAGGATACTGGGAGTCTGCTGGCCAGTTGTCAAGTCGAACAACAATCCTTCAAAAGAATAGCAAGAGGTTTCCATTAGAAACTACGCATATAGAATATATTTTATTTTGATCATAGCAATATCAAGTGTTCATGAACAATTACTACTCAGTTTGGAAGAGTACAAACCAAGTACATTATATTAGGATCTATATGTATTACAGTACACTAGTACAGGTGGGTGTTTCACAAAGCTGTTCATAGAGCAACAAACAACTTTACACACGACTGGGGGTGTTTCACAAAGATTTAAGTATGACTTAGAGTCGCGCTTAAATGCCTAGTTGCATGCGATATAAGTCATGACCGCATTGTTCAGATTATGCCAAGAGGACGCGCACTACTGCATATTGATCAATAAGATTGCGCGTTGCATTTACACGTCGGCATTTAAGTGCGACTCTAAGTCTTACTAATTTCTTTGTGAAACACCCCCTGGGGTGCTAAGTCAGCTACATAAAGACCAGTTAGCACAAGAAAGGATCACCAGTTGTGCGTGAAGTCTTTCATAACTTACAAGAAGCTTTATGAAACACCCACCTCATATCAATCTACCAGTTCACATGTTAGATGAGAAATTGAAAAAATAACCTCCTCTTATCAAACCATTAACCAAACAAATCAAATTTGCCCAAGCTGCAGTTACTTCATAGGTACAGTAGATTTGACCTTTATGAAATTTAATGCAACATATATATGTTGGGACGATGAGCATATACATGATTTGTACCCCATAAATGAAACAGAAATGATACAAGATTCATGTACCAGGAACAATTCATCAACATCTTTCAGTCGCTACATTATGATAAAGGCCTTGCAATAAGTGTGCTCATACATGTGACATATACAGTTGAGGCCAAATTTTACATACACCCATGGAATTCAGTGAAATTTGTAAAATTTACTATATCTTCAGAAATATAAATACTCCCATGACGAATTTGGTATCAAATGAAAGAGCGTATTAAGCTCTTTCACATGATTGGAATGCTGTTGATTAAAGTATATTGCAGGAGGAATTTTCATTGAAGAAAAAAGGAATATTCTTGCCAAATGTATTCTATTGTTTGCTATTATATTTTAAAACATCGTTTCATAGAAATATATTAATGTCAAATCTATGATTCATATTACATTTTCTATCATGATATGTCACCACTGAACAAAAAGTGTAATCTAACATGTTTGTGTTGAGAAGTAACAAGCTTAAAAATAAAAGGGTTTGTTTAGTTTTTATTTTTAATTTTGTCTAGAATATGAAGATTTTTTGGGGAAAAATGACACCTAAATATTTTTCAGCTCCTGCATGACATACTCATTTGTTTGATATCAAATTCGTCATGATAGCATAAATATTTTATAAGATACAGAAAATTTTATGATGTTTGGCAAGTGTCAACTTTTCTTTGAATTTCCTGGGTGTATTTAAACTTCTGGCCTCAACTGTACATGGAAACCTGTGTGTAAACAAGAAAGGAAGGAGTTATTATAAACAGGTGGCTTGTATAAACACATTCCTGTCGTATATGGTCTGAAGAATTACCTTTGATCATTTAATGCATCTGCTTGTCTTGTACTAATCCTTATCTTAGGAATTCTGTAATCCCAAGGAATCACAAGAATCTTACTCCCTCGATTAGCTGTGATCTGCAAGAAAAGTGGTAGAACACTGGTATTATATCTACTCCATAACGGTAAAACTGATGACTGATGGTAACTCTGACATTAAAATTGTTGAATTGAAATACCGTTTAAAGCATAAACAAGTGGAACGCCTCTGGCAGTCTCGCCTGCATTACGCGATTTAATATAGCAGCAGTGCTAACTTTGAAAACTACAATAAAATAATCATTCACAAAAACACCATTCATATAATGGCATAATACCACGTTCATTGACCATAAATGACATTTGAATGGTGACTTAAGACTTGTCAACTACACCCATGTCCACATTTCATTCACTCTATCCATAAACTTTCAAAGTTATGATGGCAATTCAACAATTACCCCAACATGGCCTAAGTTTATTGACCTTAACTGACCTTTGACCTTGGTTTTGTGACCTGAAACTCACAGGGGATGTTCAGTGATACTTGATTACTCTTATATCCCAAGTTTTATGAACTAGATCTATAAACTTTCAGAGTTAGGATGGTAATTCAACAAATACCCCCAACATGGCCAAAGTTCATTGACCTTTAATGACCTTTGACCATGGTCATGTGACCTGAAACTCGTACGGGATGTTCAGTGATACTTGATTACTCTTATGTCCAAGTTTTATGAACTAGATCCATAAACTTTCAGAGTTAGGATGGTAATTTAACATATACCCCCAACACGGCCAAAGTTCATTGACCTTAAATGACCATTGACCATGGTCATGTGACCTGAAACTCGCACAGGATATTTAGTGGTACTTGATTAACCTAATGTCCAAGTTTCATGAACTAGTTCCATAAATTTTCAAAGTTATGATGGTAATTCAACAAATACCCCCAACTTGGCCAAAGTTCATTGACCCTAAATGACCTTTGACCTTGGTCATATGACCTGAAACTCAGGCAGGATGTTCACTCATACTTGATTTACCTTATGTCCAAGTTTCATGAACTAGATCCATAAATTTTCAACTTTATGATAGTAATTCAACAAATACCCCCAACTTGACCAAAGTTCATTGACCCAAAATGACCTTTGACCTTGGTCACGTGACCTGAAACTCGAGCAGGATGTTCACTAATACTTGATTAACCTTACGCCCAAGTTTCATGAACTAGGTCCATATACTTTCTAAGTTATGATGTCATTTCAAAAACTTAACCTTCGGTTAAGATTTTGAAAATAATTCTCCCAACATGGTCTAAGTTCATTGACCCTAAATGACCTTTGACCTTGGTCATGTGACCTGAAACTCAGGTAGGATGTTCAGTAATACTTGATTATCCTTATGGCCAAGTTTCATGAACTAGGTCCATATACATTCTAAGTTATGATGTCATTTAAAAAACTTAACCTTATGTTAAGATAGTCTCGCTCTGCTATGCAGGCGATACAAAAACTAAAGAGTAAATTAATATTGATACAGAGGAAGCAAAGGAAAGGGGGGAGAGATTTTTGTACCTCATCTCTTTCTGGGAAAGTAGCAACATAATCCCTCCAGTTCCTCTCTGAGATGCCAACCACTCTTCCACATGGGACCACTTCACTGATTGATTCCTCTTTTTTATCATCTAATGGTGTGGATACAAATAAACAATTACAAAATAACAATATACTGGTGGGCAATAATTCAAAAATTCTGCGAAATTGAAAAAATATTGAATATTTTATTATGGCTCTCTGATAATGTTGATATTTTGCGGTATACATGATATGACCAAAATATTTTTGATCAAGAAAGAAAGGTTAATCACTTTTTATTGCTCTGCATTGTTTTAAACCAACTCAGAACTTCATAAATTGGTAAACCAATGCCCACTTTTCATGGACCACGACTGATGAAAGCCTTACTGTCATTTCCATGCTCTCCCAGAATTCCAGCTCATAATGAATGTATACGAGTTATCAGACTTGGCGATATATCGGGTTAACTACGATATTTAGCTGATGATACTCGACTAACAATGAAATCCAATATCAACCAGCACAATAATCATCTATTCAATTTGCATGGGTGGAGAGGGCAAAATTATTTGATTAAATATCCAAGGCCAAAGTTCAGCAAGGGTTCAGGATCTCAATTATATTAAATGTCTGTTTTTGTGTTGCTGCTATTGTTTCACAGATGCGTACTGATCATACATGTATATTGAATTTCATGTCGCTTTAATTCAATCAATTTTCAAAACACAAGAATCCTTGCAGAACGGACAATGTACTACGCTTAATATGCATTGAGTCAAAGATTTATAAATTAGCGGGGACAAATATTTCTGGTATCACATATTTGTGATTTGTTTTCCTTTTTCTAAACATTACACAAAAGACGTTTTGTGTAGGGTATTACATTTCAATCATATTAGAATATTTCCCAAACAACTTACACCACTATTCAAACATAAGACATAAATTATTCCCAGAATATATAACTAATAATAAAATAATGGAATAATAAATATAACTAGCACATCTATTCGCTCATCAGCCCTTTCAAGCAGTATGACAGCTACTTACCTCCAGATTTTAAAGCAAGTCTCTTTCCAGTCCATTGAGCCTTTGGGAGCAATTCAACTACCACAATGTCTCCATGAACAGCTCGATTTCTGGTTGAGAAGAAATGTATGGAATGCCATAAAGAATGAAGACTCAATTACATTTTCTTTTAATCCAGACATATATATGTATAGAATTAAGTCTAGCATGAAATTTGGACTCATTACACTTTAGATTTTGAGTGTGTGAAAAAAAAACCAGGGTGTGAATTACTTAGTAGAAAACATTATTATATATTAACATTTCTAAAGTTAATTTGTAGGAAGGCATATGAAAGATTTACAGAAAAGGAAGGTCTGAGATGTATTTGACCAATAAAAGTTTATATGAAGTTTGTGATATAAGACAAGTAACATATCACTATCACTAATTAGCAACATCAGTCCTGATTGATTGTTCAAAATATAGTCTGTTGAGGTATAATTTTTATTCTCTTTGAGTTATCCTTATAATGACTGCATTCAGCATTTACAGTTATTGTTGTACATAAATACATATCTAACAGTCACACTTAAACATTCATGTAGATCACAAGAAAAAAAATAATGGTGCAAATCTCTCAATTTGAAAGTGTAACAAGATAAATCTTACCTATTTTTCCTCCCAGATATCAAGATATCAGATTCTAATTTGGTATCTTTAGAACTCTGACCTGACCTAGAAAAGACAGATTTTGTCAAAAAATAGGAATATAATTTTAAACATAATTGTGGGTACTTTTCATTTCTTACAACATAACATTTTGTTTTAAATTCAACTTAATTGTCATAAATTACTATCACCATTGTTCTTTATGGTCATTATCAGCATTATTTAATGAAATGAAATACAAAACAAATTGTTAACATAGTGACACATTTTATATGTGTCTCTAACATCTGTGCAACATCTTTTTGCTGCAAAGATCTGAATGCCGGGGGGGGGGAGGGGTGGTAAGGGTTCAAATTGACCTCCCCAGTAAAAACCTGATCTGAAAAATTTCATTTTAAATACGATAAAAGAACAACTTAAAATACAACTTGATCTTTAAGGTCAAGTCCATCCCAACAAAAAGTTGATTTAAAAAGTAGAGTAAAAACAAACATGTACAGCTTAACAATGACAATTTCATCAAAATCGGATGTAAAAAAAAAAAGATATGAAATTTTAAAGTTAGCATTTTTTTCCTTATACATGTAAATAATGGGAAAATGCTTTAACATGTAGAATTGCCATTATTGTAACAACCTTCTGTGAATAATTACAATTTTCCTTATTGTCAGATCATCAGATGTGCAAAAATTCAAATATTGTATAATACATATAAAGAATTACAAACGGAATAATGAGTGACATCACCGACTCACTTTGTTGTGCATATGACTGTTTGGTGAAAAATAAGTGAAACTTAAAAGTCTTAACTTTGTTATTTTACATCTAATTTAGATAAAAATTCCAGCATTATGCCAATTTGATTTTTTTCCCAATATATTCAAACCATTTTTTCTAGGGTGGACAAGCCTTCAATAATAATTCAAAAAACATGTCTGAAAATATATCTTTTAAACTCACTCTTTTCTTTGTAAATAAGCCTCGTCCTGAGCATGATGTTTGTTGACCCGTAGCATTCCTTCAATATATCTTCCTGATTTGATTCCAGTACTCAAATCATCACTTAAGAGATGATCTCTATACTCCTTACTCCCATCTATATCAACATTCACATACAAATGAAATCTACTTAAAGATGAGGTTTATGAAAGCTAAATCATTTTGTTAATTGACCTGCAGCCAGTGTTGTCACGACCGTGGACTGTGCCAATCAAAACGTTCCACCACTGGAAAGATACCATGTCACTATTTGCTACTAAAGTGTAAAAGTTGATTGATATCTATCTTGATTACCTTAAGAGTTACCTTCTTCTTCAACTGCTAGATAAACTAAAGGGTGAAAGATGATGCATAGATCTATGTCAAAGAGTGCTATTAAAATGAGGACTTTATTTTTTTAATGAAAACTTCCACATATCAAACTTGACATGAATCGGTTAATGCTGTCAACAGTTTTATCATGAATACTATATTAATGTTTATTACGTAATGGAAAAATCAATCAAAACTATCATTAATGAAAAGGAAAATAAATCAAATAAACATTGTTTCATAGATAATACTGATTGCCTAGGCGGTAGTTGCTCACCTTCATTGCAGCTCCTACGAAGCATTCTATCACCAATTACTAAAGTGTCAAGTTGTTTCATATTTAATATCAACTGCCTAAGCAGTAACTGCTCACCTTTATTTCAGCTCCTATGAGAGATTCTACCACCAATCACCTAATTGTACATGCATAAGTTATTTCATATCTATAACTGACTGCCTAAGTGATCATTGCATACCCTCATTTCAGCTCCTACAAAAGATTACTAAAATATAATACATGCATAAGTTGTTTCATATCTAATAATGACTGCCTAAGCAGTACTTAATATTCTTTAGATATTTGCTACTCGCTAAAGTGTGCATGCATAAGTTGCTTCATATCTAATTCTGATTGCCTGAGCGGTAATTGCTTACCTTCTTTGTCGCCTGCTGCTATCACCTGTTACTATAGTGTACACGTGTAGATCATTGAATATCTTATATTGATTGCCTGAATCTTACTTACCTTCTTCACAAGCTGCTACCAGATATTTTATCAGTCATTACTAAAATGTACCAATGTAAGTTATTTCATATCTTATGCTGATTGCCTGAGCAGTACTTATATACCTCCTTCACAAGCTGCTACCAGATATTTTATCAGTCATTACTAAAATGTACCAATGTAAGTCATTTCATATCTTATATGCTGATTGCCTGAGCGGTACTAACTTACCTTCTTCACCAGCTGCTACTAGATATTACAGTATACACTCGTGACTCGTTACTAAAATGTACCAATGTAAGTCATTTCATATCTTATATTGATTGCCTGAACTTTACTTACCTTCTTCACAAGCTGCTACCAGATATTTTATCAGTCATTACTAAAATGTACCAATGTAAGTTATTTCATATCTTATGCTGATTGCCTGAGCGGTACTTATATACCTCCTTCACAAGCTGCTACCAGATATTTTATCAGTCATTACTAAAATGTACCAATGTAAGTCATTTCATATCTTATAAGCTGATTGCCTGAGCGGTACTAACTTACCTTCTTCACCAGCTGCTACTAGATATTATACACTCGTGACTCGTTATTAAAATGTACAAATGTAAGTCATTTCATATCTTATGCCGACTGCCTGAGCAGTACTTACTAGCCTTCTTCACCAGCTGCTACCAGATATTTTATCACTTGTTACTAAAATGTACCAATGTATTCATGTCATATCTTATGCTGATTCCCTGAGCAGTACTTACTTACCTTCTTCACCAGCTGCTACCAGATATTTTATCAATTGTTACTAAAATTTATCAATGTAAGTCATTTCTTATCTTACACCGATTGCCTGAGCGGTACTTACTGACCTTCTTTACCAGCTGCTACTAGATAAATTATTACTCATTACTAAAATGCTAAAAATACACAATGTTTCATATCCAATACTGATTGCATGCGTGGTACTTGTTTACATTCTTCTACAGCTGCTGCTAGAGATCAATCATATATGTGAGTTGTTCTGTATCTTATATTGATTGCATGAGCGGTACCTGCTTACCTTCTTCTACAGCTGCTGCTAGAGATCAATCCTATATGGGAGTTGCTCTGTATCTTATATTGATTGCATGAGCGGTACCTGCTTACCTTCTTCTACAGCTGCTGCTATAGATCAATTCAATATGTGAGTTGTTCTGTATCTTATATTGATTGAATGAGCGGTACCTGCTTACCTTCTTCTACAGCTGCTGCTAGAGATCAATTCAATATGTGAGTTGTTCTGTATCTTATATTGATTGCTTTAGCGGTACCTGCTTACCTTCTTCTACAGCTGCTGCTAGAGATCAATTCAATTCATATGTGAGTTGTTCTGTATCTTATATTGATTGCTTTAGCGGTACCTGCTTACCTTCTTCTACAGCTGTTGCTAGAGATGCCTTCACTGATTCCAGAATATCATATGCTTGAGTAAGATCTGGCCAGAACAAGGAGAGATAGTCCCCCATATTACTCACATGTACATTCATGGTCTGACTTCCATACCTTTCTATCACCTGCATTGAAATAATGCAAAATATTTAATACAAATAGAATGGCCCAAATTCACAAAGGTGGTTTTGAAAACCCACGGTTGAGTCCATGGATTATGTAGATTTCCTGTATAGATTACGCTTAATTTAGCGCGTATATAAAAAAGGCCCAATGCCGATGCGCGCTTTTGTCACAGTGCGCCAAATTGACGCCTGTTGCCATGGTTAGATACCCTATTTCATTCATGAGTCCACTGTTTGAAGAGTGGACTCATTAATTCAAAACAGTGGACTCATGAATAAAATAGCGTACTTAACTATGGCAACAGGCGTCAACTTGGCGCACTGTGATAAAGCGCGCATCAGCATTGGACATTTTTAATGTACGCGGTAAATTAAGCGTAATTTAAACTGGAAATTTGTACAAACTATGGGTTCAACCGAGGGTTTTAAAACCACCTTTGTGAATTCGGGCCAATGTGTACGGAACTGATGCACAACACAATAAACATAGAAAGGAGCAACAAATACATATCTAAATATCTTACAATATCATTTTACTGATATATTGTACACCCTAAAAACTTGTTTACAATCTAGGTAGTTGCTGAAATGATGTGATGAATGAGGCAATTCATATTTCAATAATGCAAGTTATGATCAATCTTATAATCACTTTGATTGTAGAGAAGTTCACTAAAGAAAAAATAAAAATTTTAACACCACTGCTGAGGGTGGAACTGACTATATTAATGCCAGTTGAAAACCAAGTTTGATTGAGTAACATAATCAATATTTTCTAATTGCTTTCATCTTATCTGTAAAGGTCAAATACATGTAGGCCAATAATTAAATACTTGAATGAATGATATTGGTTTTCAAGACCTTGAACTGTCCTGCATAAAGATATAGTATAGATATATGGACTGCTTTGAGAGGCATGGTTGTTTCTAGAGGCTCAAGGGGACCGCAACGCGACTATGCCCGAGGGCTTTGCCCGAGGGCATGGTCTGGCCGATGCGGTACCCGCGAGCCGAATTGAAACAACCATGTCTCGAATATAAAAGCAGTCCATATATATTTTATGAACCGAATTATTAAACATTAGATCTAACGTTAGGGCCTAGTCTAGGTCTAACAGTTAGATCTAAAAGCCTGACCCAGGCCTAGACCCCAAGCTAACGTTAGGTCTAGGCCCTAACTTATCTCTGACCCTGAAGTTGGATCTCAAAATCGAATATCAAAGCAGTTCATACCGATAGGCCCTAATATAGGCCTAGGCCTAGGCTAGATATTTTTAGGAACCAAATTAGGCTCTGATTCTGAATAGGATGATTCTAGGCTATATCTAAATTCAGTCTTAAATCTCCATTAGAGTGTAATCTATAACGTTAGATCTAGTCGACTAAACCTATGTTAGTAACGTTAGATCTGGAGTCTACTCTTAACTTCTAAGCTAACTAACGACCATTAACATTAGATCTACCCGTCCTAACGTTGTCGTTTGTCAATGTCATACCTAGCTGTCCTAACGTTAAGTTGAACGAATAACGTTTATTGTTAGAAAGTGCAGTGACCGTATAATCTTTTCACCCGACTCACCTTTTGCGAGCATGCATTTGAGCGAACTGCGACAAGACTTGATGATTGATACATCCGTTATGTCCTTAATAAGTTAGTTGTCTTTTCAATAAATGCCATATATTTTAACAGGAATTAACAAGCAAAAGTCAAAGATCGGCATCGTTCCATCGATATGTCACATCCGTTGCGCGCACTTGCGCAATAAGCGCGTAAATGCGCGAATTGTCTAAAACTTTCGATCAAATCGCGCGGATATTTATGGTATCCGCAATCACCGCAGAAAGCAACATTTTGCATGCAATCAAATGGGGATTTCAGCCAAATTTTGCTATGCCCGTCGTTAAGGGGCGGATCAGGGGGCAACGGGCAGAAATATTGTAAACTATGCCCGTTGCCCTTGGTTACCACCTTAGTTTGTTGTTTTGAAGGCATGGTCGTTTACATGACCTCAGTTTTGACCAATCAGAGGAACGGATTATTCGAGATTCTTAAAGAGAGGTTTATAATAATATATACTCCTCACTCGTTTTGAGAAGAAAAGAATATCCCAAACATTGAATTCTAGAAAGAAAAAAAAATTTACCTCTTGATTATCGGTCAATACTACAATTGGAATCTGTTCTTGTAAATGTTTATAGTACCACATCGCTGATGCATACACCAATCTGAAATCAAATAGGGCAGAAAACAGGTGATATGGAAAGATAAGAAAACTGACAATTTCATTACAGAAAAACATAGGTACACATAAAAAATTACTGTTTTATTGCTCTAAATTCTGAAGTGGAGTAACTTAGAGTCGCAAATAGCCACAACAAAGTGGCCATACCAAATCACCAGGATTATAACATAACAAGCTGCTAAAATAAGTATATGGAGTAATCCTACTCAGTACTATTATTCCCATAGCTCTATTTAGTTGATCAATGATTTGAAATGTACTCTCATGTGAAAGTTTAAAATAGAGATCTAGATAAGAACAAATACCGTTAAAGTAGATGATATTCATATTCTTTGGCGACTCTGAATTTTTTATGTATTTCTTCATTTTATATCAGTCTTCATTAAAAATAATCATGCACAGTGACCAGTACTCACCAGTCATAAAGAACGGTTTCTTAGCCCTTAACCTTAATACCAAATACCTCTGTCATTAGATTCTTGCTTGTCCACACACAATGTTCTCCACTCCCTGGGGAGCATTCAAGTAATGAGCAAAGACTGTTACTTAGCAAATAGGATAGGACTAACTGGCAAACACGTTTCAGAACAGAAGAAATTGTGACCAGTGTGCATCTTTACTACCTACTCTAACTATCAAATTAATATAATTCTTGTATTTCTTGTTACCTAGTTTGCCACTCTTCTTCACTCTCCCCAAGTTGTCTGGGTGAGAATACTTCTCGACAGAATTCATCAGCAAAGAAAGCGCAGCCTTGTTTCTTGTCTTTGACTTTGTCTTTGAGTCTGTTCAGGAGACGTCTGCTTCCATTATGCTTCATCTGGTGGCATCGAAATACAACAGTAACAAAAAACTTATTAAAGGAGAAGTCCACCCTGACAAAAACTTTATTGATAAAATATCAGAAAAAAATCATCGTAAACATTGGTGAAGGTTTTAGGGAGATCCATCAAAGAATATAAGAAGTTAAGGACGTTCCACAGTTAAAGTGAAATCCATGTCATTTTCACCAAACTTTGCACAAAGATACTTTAGAACCTTAATATTCGAAATATGCAAAAATTAACATAGGTCCATGTGCTTGATTTTTTGCTATAGAGCTTCAAAGTTCACCCAAATTGATGTTCTTAAGAATTGCGCATTCAAAAGAATTTGGCATTTTTAGACCGCCCAAGATTACTACAATGAGTTTAAACCTCCATTACTCATTCAAAATACATGAAAAAGTCATCAAATTTCGCAAGAGAGTTAATAATTGTATCGTTAGAATGGAGAATATATTAATAGTGCTATTTGTTTGCAATTTTAAGTTTAACAGCACTGTCAGTTCTTAAAAATGGCGTAAAAGATAACAAAATCCCAATCTAAAAATGTAAAATTTCAGTAACAAACTACAAACGTACAATAAATGCTGCACTTTATTCAAAATCCATGTCATTTTCACCAAAATTTGCAGAGTTGTAGAGGAAGGTATACCTAAGAGGTACAAACATAAAAAAATAGGGGTTCATGTGCTTGTTTTTAAACTATCAGCATTTTTATTAGAGCAAATGTGCTTTTTAAAACACCAAAAATGGGCCGAATGCTTAGTATCTATGTGAAGAAAAAATCAAAACCACTCTACCATTTATTCAAACTCGGGCTAATATTCGTGATTCTTGGCAGCACTGCAGAGTAAAGTATTTTGAAATTGTAGAGAATATTTTTTTGAATGGTCCATGGAATAATTCAATTTTTTAGCTTCATGAAATAACGCATCGGATCTGCAGTTAAAGTGCAGAAGATGAGAAAAATCAACTCATACCCGCAGCTAATTAATCACCTGTTCATCCATTGTGACGTCAGCGCGCAGAGTGTAAACTATGCGCAGATCATAATGCGCACAAATATAACTGTGGAACGTCCTTAAGAGAATTTTAATTTTCTGGTTTGTGATGACACATGCGAGCAGCTCCCCTACATGTATGGTGTAGTAAAAAAATCAATGGAATGTCATTTACTCAATATATTGTAAGTGGTTTTTATGGTCTAATCAACAGGAAAATTATTTCACATCCACTCTTGAAAGAAAAAAGAAAATAGTCATCATGAACCATTGAAAATTTGAAATTCATGAATTTTATATTACACAACGAATGGGACAGCTGCTCTTATATTACATCATAAATCAAATATTAAACAGTGTAATAACTTTCATAATCTTTCATGGATTTTCCTAAAACATTCATCAATATTTTTAATGATTTTTTCTGGCACTTTTACAACAAACATTTCTTCAGGGTGACCTTCCCCTTTAATAAAAATTTCATTCCATGGAGCTTATGACACCAAATTTTACAGAGTTACGGTGATGAAATAGTTGTTAGCATACATGCATGATCTACATAGATATTTCTTCACCCTTTTCATCACATAATGATCTGTTTCCACCATCTTCTGACGATGACATCACAGGCACAAAAAACATCCAGTATCATCCTTTTGATAAAGGCCTCAACAACAAGCCCATTTGAATATGATATCAAGTACAGAGCTGCCAACCTTTGAAAGTAAAAAAGAGTAATCCAGAAGCTCAAAAATCCTAATATTGAGATAAAAGAGTAATTTCATGCGCGCTATCATAAACTTCGAGTTTGAGATAAAAAAGGTAATTTCATACGCGCCGCGCAGTATTATAAATTTCTTAGAATTGGTATAGATCTAGATCAGATGCAAAATGGAGCTTATTTGCAAATTCATGTAAATAGAAATGGCACATAAAGGGATGTAAATGAACAGATACTTAATATTAAAAGAAGTGTTTTTAAGGACGACCACCATGTACGGTAGATCTAATGTTAAGGCATGGCCAAGGGCCAGGCCAGGGTGTGGGCTTCGATAGAAAAAGTCAAGGTATTCTCATCATTTCTTACCTCAAAAAAGTTTCTACTAATTCTTCAACATCACTGACATTAATCATATGGATGCGTGAAAGTCTGTTTCATCTTTGAACCCGACGCCATATCGAAAATCATTAGAAACATGGAAAGATAACTTCCTGTTTCCGCGCAAGTGCATGCGTGGATATGGATTCATGCAAGAATTTTCCAGCAATGCACGCAATCTACGTTAAGAACATTCGCCACTTTCCGGCCATGGCAGAGGCAATCCTTACGTGCGTAGTAATGTAAACAAAGCGACACAATGGTGCATGCAATGGCAGTATTTGCCGCCCTTGGATGAGTTTGCCACAGCGCAATGTATTATCTGTGTATTTAAATTTTGAACATAGCTATTGGCAGTGAAAAGCGTAGTAACAGACGTCAAAAGCGTACTGGCGTAATTTGGTGTGAAAAAGCATAATAATTAGGCTCTTTTCCTAATGGTTGGTTGCTCTGCAAGTATCCTTCATCCATCAATTCATTCTTTTCTTTATTTCAAAAGCTAATCACTCTTTTTTAGCATCCATGCTTCAATGACCATAAGTTACCTCATACAAGAAGTTAATAATCATTAATTCATACATTTCACTTAGTTTCAGGTACTGCATAATTGGTTTATTGCTGAAGTTGATCAAGAGATGAGGGAGAATATCAAACTCATGAAATGAAGGACCGTTTATAATAATCAATTCATAAAGGTTGAGGTCCTGCAGAATTAACTGTTTATTGGAAAAAGTTGATCAGAGATATGAGAGAATACCAAACTTACAAAATGAAGGACAGTTTGCGGGACTATGAGACCTTTGAACTCATCTAGCTCCAGGATATCAAGGTAATCTCTTGCAGTTCCTCCATCCGGTATGATATAATGATTTACTTCTCTGGTTAGACATCTTTCAGCTGTAAGAATAAACATCAATCAAATTGCAAAACAAGTTCTTCTTTTTTGCTGTCAGTGAACTTAACTGAACAGAACACAAAAAGAATTAAGTTGTCCCTAAATGAAAATGGCACAAATTATAACCAACATATTTTGACTATTACTTTGTCAGTGTACTGCTCTACTTATTGATTAAATTCTGGACTGAAATCATATTCATTCACTGGTCAATACATGAAGGAGCACACAGTTCTGTCCTCCTAAAACTTGAAATTGCTAGTTCAATCTTGATTGTTGAACAAAAGTTAAAATGGGTTTTGCGACCAAAAATGTTGTCATTCGTTGTAAAAGTAGTAAGTAAGAGTACTTTTTTATATCATTCATCACTAGACCTAGTCGCAAATAATACATTCTGACAATTGTATTTTGCAAAGGGTCAATAAACACAATTTTAGGAGTAAATTCAAAGATCAGTCCTCCTAAAACTTGAAATTGCTAGTTCAATCTTGATTGTTGAACAAAAGTTAAAATGGGTTTGCTTCCAAAAATGTTGTCATTCGTTGTAAAAGTATGTGTGCTTACTCATAAATGACTTGATGTGGAGGATCAATTTCTATTTCACACAGAACTAAGTCAATTAGTTAGAACACTTTTACCAATTGATGTTTCAAAGATTTGTAGGAAAATTGTAAGGGAATGCTTTATTTCAAATGATTATAAAATTGTACAAATGAAACCTTCCAGGTGTTACGTGACACATTCCAAGCTCTAAATACCATGGATGTAAATCATGCAAGATATTTAATCATGCCAGGAATATCTAAACTTACATCAAATATGCACTAAAGAAAAGGGTGGGAGTATAATTGAATTTTAAACATACATGTGAAAATACCTCCTTTTATTTTATTTACCTCCTTTTTAATTATCTATCATTAAGACAGAGCTCTTCAGAGCTCTTGCAACTCAGACTATAATCCATTAATAGATCAATTTTTTTTGTCAAGGAGTAATTTCTGACTGGAACAGACTGCCTACAGAAGTAGTGGAAGCTAAATCAGTGGAAAGGTTTAAACATCTATTGGATAAATTTTGGTGGGAGGAAAGATTTAAAACCTCCATTTCTCAACGCACGTAAAGTTTCACAAGTTTAAACTGTCTAGATAATCAACAATTACCAGAAGTAAAGACCGGAAAACCTACAGGAGAAGTCCTTCATTTCCGTACCTGATGTGATGTGATGATCAAATTAATTTTCTAAATAAGGAAATCATGAAAGGAGCTACTCACACATTGGACACTCCCTAAGACATAGTTTACTATTACATGGCACGTCATCTCTCAGGTAATGTTCACGCACAACTCGTAATGGTTTTCCTTGCTTGCTTTTCAACTGAAGAACTTTCTCTACCTTCAACATTTCAAAGAACTCCCACAATGAAAAATTACCTGAATGTGAAAAAAAATTTGGAAAATTATAACTTTTTTTATAGACATAACCTGTTCTCAATTAAATTTATCAACCCAAAACATTAGGCCTTCCAAGTTTCTTATAGTTAGCAAGAATGCATATATAGCATAGCATTTCTATTTTAAAGTAGGATAAAGAAATGTAGATTAAATGCCTTGCTCGATCACAGGCATGATCCATTTTGTTCTATTTGCATTGTTTGCAACTTTTAGTTACTCCACGGCAATGTTGCAAAATTGAGAAATCCTCATTCAGCTCGATAAAATATTTTCATAGCTCTACTTCTTTGATTTAGATTTATTTAGAGTTAAATCCAAAACATTTGGCATTGCATGGTGCCACAGAATTTCTTCCGTTTATATTTTAATGGTCATGATGGGGCACTCAGCTTACTCAGTCACTGGCTATACCGAGTACCAGTATGGGGGTTCTAGTTACAATGCATCACACCAGTAGATGAGCGAAAACGATGGCAACAGGTGGGCACAGATGTCTGTGATATTTTATTAACAAAAAGTCAAAAAAACAATGCCTCCAAAGTCCAAGGATCGACCAGAATCGGATCCAATTGAAACCAGTTGGATTTCCAACTGGTTTCAATTAATTTTTACTGAAATATAATAATTTACTGCATGCCCAAGGACCAATTTCCAATTGAAACCAAATGGAACCAGTCGAAAGTTCTTGATCCATCCAACAAAGAACCATTTTCCAAAATCGGGCCACCGTCCGCATCCGGAGGAGGCGGCCCTTGGCCTTGGCTTGGGAGGCGGCGCGCCGGGCCGCGTTAACTTAAGGACGTTCCACAGTTATGTTTGTGCGCATCATAATCTGCGCATATTTTACACTCTGCGCGCTGACGTCACAATGGATGAACAGGAGATTAATCAGCTGTAGGTATGAGCTGATGTTTCTCATCTGCACTAACTGCAGATCCGATGTGTTATTTTATGAAGCTAATAAACTGGAATTATTCCATGGTCCATTTTTTTTAATTCCTCTACAATTTCAAAATAGTTTCTTTGTATAGTGCTGCAAAGTATGATAATTATGACCCCGAGTTTGAATAAATGGAAAAGTGGTTTGGAATTTTTCCTCACAGATACAAAGCTTTTGGCGCGTTTCCGGGTGTTTTAAGAAGCAAATTTGCTCTAATAAGAGTACTGATAGTTTGAAAACAAGCACATGAACCCATATTTTTTAATGTTTGCACCTCTTAGGTATACCTTCCTCTACAACTTTGCAAAGTTTGGTGAAAATGACATGGGTTTTGAATAAAGTGCAGCATTTCTTTTACTTCTCAAGTTTGTTATTGAATTTTGACATTTTTGAGGTTGGGTATGTTTCCCGCAATTTCTAAGAACTGAGAGTGTTGTTAGACTTTAATGAGCAAACAATTGACAGCAATATGAATATATTATCCATCTTACGGATACAATTATTAATCATATTGCAAAATTTGATGAAAGTTTAATGGGTTTTGACTGAAAAATAGAGCTTTAAATTCATTGTTGTGTGATCTCGTGAGGTCTAAAAATTACAAATTCTTTTGGATGCGCACTTCTTAAGAACATCATCCATTTTGGGTTAACTTTGAAGCTCCATAGCAAAAAATCAAGCAAATGGACAAATGTAAATTTTTGCATATTTAGAATATTCAGGTGCTAAAGTATCTATGTGCAAAGTATGATGAAAATGACATGGATTTCAATGTTTGGGAGCAAGACTACGGAACCATTCGCATTTTAGACGGTATTAACAGACTTTTGCTTGTTTTTGGTGCATTTTGGGCTGTTTCAAGCCAACTCGCAATACTTTGGACACTGATAGTTTGATAACGAGCACATGGACCCCATATTTTTAATATTTAAACGTCTTAAGAATATATTTCTCTACAAATCTAGAGATTATGATGAAAATCACATGGATTTTGAATGTTTAGGAGCAGAACTACGGAACTATTCGTATTTTAGACATTTCGGACGGTATTATAAGACTTTTGCTTGTTTTCAGCGCATATTGGGCTGTTTCAGGCCAACTCGCAACCGTTTAGACACTGATAGTTTAAAAACTAGCACATGGACCCCATATTTTTAATATTTTCAGGTCTTCAGAATATATTCTTCTACAAATATGGAGAGTATGATGAAAATGACATGGATTTTGAATGTTTGGGGGCAAAACTATGGAATCATTCGCCTTTTAGACGTGATTATTAGACTTTTGCACGTTTTGGGCGCATTTTCGGCGATTTTCATGCCAACTCGCATCATTCTGGACACTCATAGTTAAAAAACGAGCACATGGACCCCATATTTTTAACTTCCCTACACCTTTGATATGCATTCCTCTACAATTTAGCCGAATTTGATGAAAATGACATGGATTTTGAAAAAAGTGCAGCTTCAAAAATACTTTTTTAATTTTTGAGTAGATTCACGTCTTTGAAGATTTGTTTTTCCTAGTTTTTGCACCATTCTTGCCAAATGAGGGCGCTGCTGACTCCAAATTGATATAGTCTTACCAATTAAAAGACTTTCTCTTACTTTGATATACACTTTGTTATATATCTTAAAAATTTGATGAAGTTTGACGCGGTATCCATTGAGTAAAGATGATTTAAAGTCATTTGGTGAATTTGTGAGGTCTAAGAGAGGCATGATTCTCTTGATTGCGCAATATTGCATATCATTCAAATACGCCAACTTTGAAGACCCGAAGAAAAAAAATAAGCACATGAACCTATATTATTTTTTGCATTTTCATAATGCATAGATACCAAAGTAACTCTCTGCAAAATTTGGTGAAAATGACATGGACTTCATTTTAACTGTGGAACTTCCTTAAGGGCTGGCTGAGGTAGTACAACCGCAACTACAAAAGTACAAGGAGCTCTGCCGCCAGTAGACAGGAATAACCGTCGTTTCTGGGGATTTATTCAACAATTTCTGACATTTTACTGTAATCCCCATTTACCGACGGTAGAGTGTTCGTGTGGGCTCGCATGTGTTCTCACTCCCTCCCTTTTGTCAATTCACAGTCCAAAGTTTGATGTAATTTTACACATCGAATTTACAATCTAAGGATGTATAAACAACAAACTTTTAAAACTTGATATTCCATTATTAAAATACTTTAAACGATATAGATGAAAAAGGCATGAAAATTATACTTTACCGATGTTTAATTGGGTTGAACACGATAAAAATGGTCAAAATGGCAGCCAAACTATAAAATATTTACAAACGAACGGAGAGGGCGTCAACAATCACGAATGTGATATCGATATTGCTTTCGATATTATACGATCTGCTCCATATGCGAGCGAAACCGAAGATAAACGATACTACCGTAGTTATACTAGTTCTAACTTCTAGTACTACTAGTTATAATCGCGATATATCGATTCGAGACGACATTAAGTTAATAACGATAATGACGTCATTCAAGATGGCAACTTGCAAGAAAAACGGTCAGGTCAGGTGAAAATGTCTTAGATGACAGATTTCTCAATCATCCAGAGGATTTTTTTCAATAACTCCGGCCAAAGGCCAAGGTATGCAATTAATTAAGTTATTTATATTTCCCTGATAATGGAAACCATGAAACTTTCAATTTTGCTTAAAAAACAGTTTTAAATCGCGATCTATAAAACGCTAGTTCACTATACGTTGGCTGTAGGTACGGGCCCCCATCCTCTTCAGTCTATGTATGGTGAGTGGAGCCAACGTAGTTCAGCGGAACAACCAAAATACAGAGACTGAAGCTTTTGGTCTATGCCGCCAGCAGCTCTGCAACTTAACTGCGGCGCGGCGATGCTCGCTGCTGCGCACGTATGTTCATCACCCATAGGCTATGTATCAACCCAGCGGAGTTCGCCATTAAAGGCCTTTGCACAGTTTCAACGTTGGTGTCGTGATACTTTTCAATAAAGAAAATGTGTGTCGTACCATGACAACATGTATTGTTGCTGGAATTTCCAGGGATTTAAAGTGGATATGGTGTGATCAAACTATGAAAATTTATAATCCATTATATCAATGGTCATATCATGACTTTAGTTAAGAATATCGTGCGCAAATAAAGGCAGATCAGCAGAATTTCCTATCATTGTCTAATACGTAATAGATCGAGTGTGGGAGACGGGGGTAAAAAATTTCAACATTTTATTATCTTTATTGTACTAAGTTCTCAATTTTTTTAATACTTTCTTTCTATAGTATGTTATTTTGTTGTTATTTTATTGTATATTTGTGTTGAGTTTGACAACTCTCCAGTTTTTTTTTAATGTGTAAGCTAAATAAATAGTCAGTGGATCTTGGGGCTATATTGCAATTGAAATCACGAACGTCAAGTGGCGTAATTCATCTGATCGGGGGGGGGGTGTGAGAGCAATACTTATGTTGAGTTAAAAAAAAATGGTCCCCCCAGAGCTGTTAGTAGACGGGGATATACAAAACGTGTGTGAAGGGATGGGGGTCAAAGCAATATATTGAGCTGAATATTCAACAATAATATTCAGGGGTAACTCATCCCCCCTCCCCCTTCAAGAGCTATCAGTAGACAGGGGCGGATCCAGCCTTTGCCAATATGGGGGGGGGGGAGCCGATTTTTTTTAGCCACATTTTCCCGATCGGCCACTCGAAGTTGATTTTTGTTTGTATCTTTGAAGGGGTAGTCTTTTATTATAATAGTCTAAGCTTTATTCTTATAAATCAACATAAATATATAATAATCTCATAAGCCTTATTTGATTAGTGCGAGTGCAAAGTATTTTGTCCTAAAATCTAAATATTCTGGGCAATGTTTGTGATCCTATAAGACAGATGTGTATCCACCGCAACTACATAATAATTACTGCGAGCGCCAAGCGGGAACAGAAAATTTTAATATATGTTTTGATCTGATCAAAAACAGCTGCTTGCAGTTAGCCATGAAGACCTTACATTTTTCAACAATCAAATAATGCGAGCGAAAAGCGTGGGCTGAAAATTTTGACATTTCTAGACGAAGTATGGAAATTCTAAGCACTTTTTGTAATCGTGATAATAATAAGTAAATGACTAAACAATTGATACGAGCGCGAAGCGCGTGCGGAAAAAATCGAGATTTACACCCAAAAATGGGACACTCTGATCATTTTGTGTAAATCATGAAAATGATAATTGGAAATCTTATAATGCGAGCACAAAGCGCGAGCAGAAAATGTTTGATATTTGGATGATTTAAATAGTGAACAAGCTGCGTATCTGAATAAACATGCGCGACCTAGAATCTGGGCATTCTAAATACCTTTTACATCATGAAAATCAATAAAGCGAGCGCAAAAAGCGCGAGCTTAAAGTATTTGATATTCCGATCTGAAAAAGGGACAATTTAATCTCTGTATTTCAAGCACTTTGTAGGACAATTGTGAGGTGGATTTGGATCACAGTTTTTAAAAAGCCGATATGTTTCAATATTATTCCTTTGAGTTTTGACCTAGGACCGGGACATCCTAAGAACATTATGTCATCAAATGAAAATGATGACTGTCTTCCTATTTCTCTTCCTAAGCACGAAATAGAACTTGTCGATATTCCATTCTGAAAACAAGGACATAGTGATTACTAAATTAATATCTTATTTATTAGTCTAATAAGCCTAATGAGAGCGCGAAATCTGTTAATATTATGGCTAGAAAAATGGACATTTAAAGCACTTTTGTAATTATGATGCACGATTTAATATATTTTCAACAATCAATGCGAGCACAAATCGTAAGCCGAATTTTTTTATAATCTGTCATGAAATGGGGATTTTAAGTAGTTTGTTATAAAATCAATATTGAGATATACATAACTCACCCGGTGTATTGGAAAAGAGAGAGAAAGGAGCACCCCCTTCTCCCGATCCGCTTGAGACAACATTATACCTTCAACTTTCTTCTTCGTTCTCTTTTTTATATATTTCTTGTACATACCATCTCAAGATCTTATTTATTTTTAATAGTAATTCATATTCATATTTATAGTGTAAACAGATTTTACCTTTTATAATTACAATTCTATACGTGTTGAGGACCCCACTGAAAATAAGCTTTCGAACTATCCTGTTAAAGATTACTGACTTTTATTTTTATTTAATTTCATTTCATTTATTTATTCATTTATTTATTTATTCTTACTCATTATTATTTTTGGGGAGGGGTCCTTTCACATCCATAATCATCAGACAATAATCATTCCGAATCCTCCTTCATTTAGGTTATGTAAATGAAATACTAAAATATTAAATTAAGAGAAAAGGAATTAAGACAAAGTAATTTTACAGCTACAACTATGATTCATTTGCGAAAAAGGGTATTTCTTTTTTATTTTAAGACCGCTCGGGGGACATTCATAATGTAGTTTTTAGTCTAAAAATAAATTGTGTCAGGAACTCGTTGGCTGCAGTAAATAAATATTGTTTTTAAAAATGGATAACCATGAGAAACAAAATAATCATATCCATCTTTAGTCGAAGTGCCAGGAATGAGCTCTTTGGCAAGCTCTTTGGTGTAAAAACCGCTTGCGAACCAATTCTGCACATTGAAAAATAAACGCTGACTAAGCAAAAGAAAATTATAAACTGATTGAAATTGCCGTTGCATACGATGACATGTTCAAATAAAATTGGAATCATGCAGTATTTTGTTTGTTATACACAAAGAAAACTCAGACCATGACACCCGTCATGATTTTTGTATCCAATATGATTTTATAACATATATTTACATCAGGACAATTTATATAATATAGACACACATAATAGAAATTGTAATAGATATGCATGCGCTATGCTAAACAGTCAATGTGAGTATGCAATCTTGACCTAAATTTGCCTTTTGGTAATTCAGGAAAGAAATAATAATTCTAGAAAATGAAATCATTTATGTGTTAGGTATATTCCGAACATTTTCCAAAATCGTTAAACCATTAATTTCACAGATTAAGTGTCAAAATTAAGTATTAAAGTGCGAAGTGGTCATTACAAGGGGAAAAGGTACGTGGAAAATACCACCTTACACCAGTATGGGACTAGATATCCGTCCCCGCAGACACGGCGATCAGCCCGTGTGCGCACGCTAAAATTTATCATTCTGCGGCTCTCGTGCTAGGAATGAACTTGATTTTTCTCTCAATTACGAAACTCATCGTGGAAAAGGTTATCCAACATGCAATGATATACTCGTAAAATTTGTCGTCATGTATCATTTACACACAGATAATAGAATATAACCCTTCTTTTGGAGAACTATTAGTAAGTTGTTCGAATCTAACGATTTTCTTTTAAAAATATAACAACAATTTACCTGATTTCAAATGCCTGCCATTTCTTTAAAAAAACTAGAATCAATAAGCCACCACCGTTATCAGTTGTGAAAAATTCTAGGAAACGTACTAAGATGCTTTTGCAAATAATTAAAATTTAAGGGGATATGAAAATAAGGATTTTGCAATGCTATATCAAATTTCTGTTATATTTTCATCAATTTTGGGATTGCATCGAAATGACTGATAATTCAAAGTCTTACCTAGCCTGGAGGCGTCTGGGGAGTGAAAGACATATATGGTTGGAACTACCCCTTATCGACCACCTAATCTTCTCAGCATCGTATCTGCGAAAATATTCATCAATTTTACCCAGTTTTAGTCCCATTTGTGCAGAAAATTGAGCAGATCAGATTCCCATGTTTCGCTCGGCGACTCCGATTCAATCCGCGTATATATCGACGAACAACGAATACGACGATTTTACATTTGCTCATTTGCACCCGTCTTTTGAAACCGACCACCCGCGATACACTAAGTTTACGGCCGATTCTTGTCGCGGTGGCGAAATATTTTTACTCTTCCAAATCAGTTCTATAAAGTCAACATGCTAAATGATCGTCTCACTACTTCCACTGCGAGCTCCGGCACATGATTCGACGATTGACGACGGATATTTGTTCTAAAGCCGTTTCCTATCGGATTTCTTGGTTTTTCAGCGGGAATTGGGTCTGGTCAATACAATTTTGATTAATTCTACTAAATTTTTACTTTTTGTTGCTTCTTTTTTTCTCGTAAAATCGATTCTTACCGTTTCTATGGACACTGCGCCTACTCTCCCGCGCGTATCGTTTGTAATACGCAATAATTTTAACGCGCGCAAGGTGGTCGGTTTCAAAAGAGGTGGTCGATATGTGGTAGTCTCACCATACTGTACGTATGGTCCCTCCCCTAACGCCTGGGAGCCTAAGCTATATTCCCACACGCACGGGTACAAAACCTGAAACTTTCGCCCCCGAGATTTCTACTTTCCCTCTAAAAGATCTAGCCCTAAAACATGTACATGGAGTTAAACTCCATTCCCAACATTTCTGCGATATTGATTACATTTTTAAAGAAGAATTCATGAAAAAAAACGAGGAAAATGTTATGAAAAGATGAGAGAGCTTACGGCCGTGTTTACGTCGCCATCTTGATTTCTTTGTCTTCCGCTTGGCGACAGCACGCAATCAGCACGCGATTGCGTGCTGTCGCCAAGCGGAAGACAAAGAAATCAAGATGGCGACGTAAACACGGCCGTAAGCTCTCTCATCTTTTCATAACATTTTCCTCGTTTTTTTTCATGAATTCTTCTTTAAAAATGTAATCAATATCGCAGAAATGTTGGGAATGGAGTTTAACTCCATGTACATGTTTTAGGGCTAGATCTTTTAGAGGGAAAGTAGAAATCTCGGGGGCGAAAGTTTCAGGTTTTGTACCCGTGCGTGTGGGAATATAGCTTAGGCTCCCAGGCGTTAGGGGAGGGACCATACGTACAGTATATGTCTTTCACTCCCCAGACGCCTCCAGGCTAGTCTTACCCACACTTGCTTGTAAATTCGGTATATGTTGTTACACTGATAAGTGATAGTCAATGTAAATGATAAACATTCATAGCCTCACTAAAATTCAATAAATCCATTGTTTTTAGAATTTTAATGTCGCAGACATTTTGGAGAGTGAGCAAAGTGATGCTTACAAACGTCGCTAACAATATTGCTAGGCGAAAAGGCCTTTCAATGGCGCGCTCCACTGAGTTGAGGCCGTGAACATACGTGTGCGCTGGAGCTGGAGGATCTAGGATCGAGGACTAGCGTATAGCCAGTAGCCATAGGCAAAGCGGCGGCGACCCGAGGCTGAGCCTGAGCTACGCGCGCGGCTTGCATTGAGACCATTTATTTCATCATGGGAACCATATTTACAAAACTAATAATCCATATTTTTGACAGCTCGAATACTCACAAAATACAGCATCAGATCATGCAAGTGAAAGAGGTCATTAGGTCAGAAATTGCCTGAATTTTACTCGTTTTCGTTAGCTTAGTTGGTTTTCCCGTTTTACAATACATGGAGTCCGTAAGATTACAAATTTTAAAGAAAAAATGGGCTGACCGTACCGCTAAATTAATGGGAAGTTCACCCTGAAGAAAAGTTTGTTTAAAAAGTACCATAATAATAATAAAAACACAATCGTGAAGGTTAGAGAAAAATCCATCAAAGATTTAGATGGTTATTAGAATTTCATTTTTTTATTTATGACGTCATATATGAGCAGCTGCCCCACAAGTTATGTAATATAAAAAGCATGAATTTCATTTTTTTTTTGGGGGGGGGGGTCATCGGGAGTGGGTGATTTGTCTGTTGATATATTGAAAGTACAATAAAAACAATTCACAATTTTTTGAGGAAATGACATTTCATTGTTTTTTTTATTCATGATACATGGAAAGCTGCTCCCATATAATATCACAAATAAAAAATTGAACTGATAACTTTTTAATCTTTCATGAATTTTCCTCTAACCTTCACAATGTTTTTTTTTTCAGTTATTTTTACAATAAGCATTTGTCAGGGTCAACTTCTCCTTTAAGAGACAACATAGCTGGATTCAAAGCCACTGAACTATACAATTTTGGAGGGCGAAACTGACAGTCAGTGAAGGGAGTAGCTTGTGGGGTGAGTTCGGGAGACGAGCACTATATTTGGCGCCATGTCTCAATCTGAAAAAATGATATAGCCCAGGGAAGGATGCTACCATAAATTATAGTACACTTAGGCCTGCTTCGGCACAAATGGTCTGTTTTCTACAAAAAAATATCCCTAAACACGATCTTCAAAAAAATACTGAAATATGGATTGTCTAATTTGTCTTCCAAAATTCTATGTCCTGTATTGTATCTTTTTTAAATGGGCATATAAATAACGACTGTAGGATGAGTGAAAATTGTTCTCCATCTTAATGATTGCTCTCCAATCTTCTCGGCCTCTTCTTCTGGGCCCTTCTCCCTTGATCCCCTCCCCTTACTCGCATGACTCCACAAAATTAATTCATAAACAACTATTTATCCAAAACTTTTATGTTGAACTTCTCTTTTAACGAATGGACTATACATGTAGTCCTAAATGTCTGGGAAATCTTCAAGGCAGCACTGAGGTTGTCAAAGTCAAGCCCACTTATTCCCCTTTCAGTAATTCATCCACTATTGGTCCATTCTCCATGCATAAGGACTCCACAGTCAAATTGCACTAAGAATTTAACAGCAGACTAATTAAGATTCTATTATCATGAATCGGTCTATCCCCAAGTAATGGAACTGACACTGAGTAGAGACTTTTGCATTTACATCTATCAAGCCCATCTTGACATACAAGCTAGGCTGTTCAGTAATTTAACATTTTCACGACTTGGGACTAGCCAGATCAAGGCAATGACTTTGTCTGAAAGTTTTGTCCCAACAAGGCTGACATGTTATACATTTCCAATATATCCTGAAGTTTACATCTAAATCTTAATCAGAATTTCTTCTTGGTAAAGAGCAACATGTCATCTCAAGTAACATATCAGGGGGCCGTTTCATAAAGCTGTTCGTAAGTTAAGAGTGACTCTAAGAACGACTGGTGAACCTTTCTCACGCGCTAAATAATCACCAACGAACATTTAATGGTGAATATCATTTACAGGGAATAATTTTGCTTTACAAATATGAATAGCATTTTTGGTTTTAAGAGAAAAGCTCTCAACTAAGTAATGTACAGTCCTATGTAAAATTATGCTATACAAAAGATTTTATGCATAGCAGTCTTTCAAAAATGTGAAGCAATTTGCGATGCGATACCAGGAAAATTATTCCCTGATTTACCACAAAAAAGGATCACCAGTCGCTCTTAACTTACCAACAGCTTTACAAAAAGCCCCCTGGTCCCTTATACTTGGGTAGTAGAATCACAATCACAAAAATCCACAAAGAAGACAAAAATTCATAAATTTTCATTGAAAACTCAATTTTATAATCAAGTAGTAGATCAATAAATATACTTATTTAAGGCACAAACACATCTTCACTATAAATGTCATTGTGTCACATCATAAATTATATTTGATAATCATCTACACGACTTCAAATCACTTCACAAGAATGATCTTTCGCTTACATGGGAAAGTTCAATGGCAATTAATACATGTACTGTGTTTTCTTATTATTACCTACGTAAGCCTTTGTATATATTTTTCTACCAAAGCTATTGAAATGGGGTGAGGTGTTGTTTTGCTTTACAGGCAACAGAAAGTTCATTGTAATAAAGGCTTTAATAATACCCTTCATAATCTTTAGATGCAGTGCTTATCAATTTTTACCAAATCTACACAAATTAGTTACTTCCTGTTTCTCAACCCTCAATTAGATATATTTTTGCTCTCCCACTCATGACTTTTATATAAAAAAAAAATAATAATAAAACTATTTTTTTTTTTAAATAAAAAATTCTACTTCAATAATCTCCTCCATATAATCACATAAAAGATTATGCAAGAATGATATGGCATTTCTGTTGTGAATCTATCTATTGCACTTATCAATGAATAAACTGATCCCAGAAAAATATGAGTGAACACAGGCCATGACACTTGTTATTACTTGTCAATCTGTTCCTGTTATTTGAGTGTGATCCCATAAGAAAATTCACTAACATTAAAATAAATGTTAAGTAAAATGCAATCAATGTTTTGAAATTTGATTGATCTGCACCCTCTAAAACTGACTTCAACTTAGTAACAGTGATCACACAAGACAGTCCCGACATTAACCCTCTAGAATTCAAAAGTCAAAGGAAATAGAACAGATCAAACCAAAGCCAAACTTATCAAAAACACAGTTTGGTGCTGTGACTCTATTAAACTTGCCTGTTCATGAAAACATAATCTGTATTGTGTTACCCATCAAATGTATCCATTAAATTACAAAATGTTAACCACCATTACTTTTCTGTATCCTGACACACCAGACACTTATGATTATCCAAATTCTTCTCAAATTGAATACATTTTAAAAAATGGATGGAAAACTTTTCGAAAATTAAGCTTTGTGATGGTTTTCTACAGACTGCTTATCAAAGAGAGTACTGTAATTCAGTCTGTGGTCTTTGTTTTCCTTCAATTATACCTAATGTGATGGAAGCAAAGGCATTTCCCCCAAAGGACTCAGGCCTTGTAATATTGAAATATTTTTTGTAATAGTAGGATTTGAATTATTAAAATTACTCCAATGCCATTAAAGGTATGATCTTGCATGCTACTAATTGGCTTCATTGCCCCACTTATTATTAGCCCTAGATATTTTTGGTGACCTTTTGAACTTTTTCACATTTGCGTTATATAGAAATGTGTTCTGAAGAAAAGTGGCCTGGCCATAAACCATCAAAATTACAGGCCAGTGTTGTAACATGTTTCCTTTGAATTAGAATTGAATGAGAAAAAAATACACGTCATAGAAAAAGAAAAATACATATAAAACAGTTTTATTACATCATGATTTGCTGGCCCATGGACACTCTTTATTTTCCTTCCAGCATCCATCTCCTTCTTCATATATTTCCTGTATAAATAGATTAGAGGATGGGAAAACAGATACAAGGGAAATTAAAAGAGAAAAAAGGTGAAAGAGACAATACATGAGAGATAAAAGCACATGGTGGTGTATGAAAAAGAAAAAAAAGACAGAAACAGTATAAGTGGGAGGGGAAAAAAGAAAGAAAATGAAATACACTGATTATATATGTCACTTTCAGCTAAGGAATTTAACACTCAAATTTAATTTATCCTAAATTATATTCTACAGACTTTAAACAAATAATAAAGAATATAAGTGAAAATTTTTAAACAATCTAAAGTCTAAATTTACCTGCACAATTCAAAGTAAGACTTGGGTGTCTTGCAACCTGATGTAATATCATGAAGAGATGCATGCAGGCGTGGGATTGTAATACATCAATTCTAAGGCAATTCAGTCACCCCAAAACAAAAAAAATTGGTCACAAGGGAAGGTATAGCAAAATTAAAATACCTTATCTGTAGGAGAAATTCTTCTTCATACTGTCAAAATTTCAAGTTGTAAAATTGAATAGAAAAGAAAAGTTAAGAGCACAAGTTTTTTGCAGACATCTAAGAAGTTTCACTAAGATCATAGTGTGCTTGAGTGTACCCTGAACTTTTGTTGAAATGTTGTTTTCTCCTTCTTTTTTTAAAGCCCTCACTTAGTTTCTTCTGCATTCAATCAAGCACTCGTGAGGGTAATTGTTAATCAATTTTGACAATTTATGTATCATATCAAAGCTTAGCATGTGCTTTTTTCAAACTCGATAATTTGGGCGACTTTGTTGATGTGGGTGGCTGGTAACATACTTTGTATGGAGGGAAATGAGAGGCAGCTTGTGAGTCTACCTACTGGTTTTTATTCCCTTCACAGGGTGCTACATAACTTTTTAGAAGCACTTTCCCGGTTGGGCAAGTAAATTTTTAAATAGTTGAAATATACTTGCCCAAATATCTATTTCACTTGCACGAAAAAATCCTTGAAAACAAAGTTTTACCTCTTTTAAAAAAAATATTGCGGTTTTATAAATCATTTACCTTTTTTTTCTCTCTTTTGACATGAACTGATGTACCATGTTCTTGCATTTCTTTTTCCAAAGTGATTTTTATCGTGCCCGCCATGACCAAATTTAGGGTAGATATATCACATCGACCCTAATTTTGGTAATTCTACTGTGAGAATTTTCCTTGCCCAATTCGAGCAAGTTGTTTTGGTCTTTACTTCAAAACACTTGCCCGACTTCAACTTTTACTTGCCCCGGGCAATCGGGCAGGTGCTTATGTAGCACCCTGCCTTCATAATGATGAGCCATTCTTCCTCCCTGAATTTTTTTCTTCTAAGTCTATGGACTGTGAACCACATAGTGCACAGTTTGGATATAACCATGGATTTCAAATCCTTTGGCAGACATGAATTTTCATTAGCCTTCCTCCATTCAGGTAAATTGCTACCTGGAAAGAGCATAAGTCAATGCAGCTTGCTCAGAATATCGGTCACCCTGGTGCCTGGCTATAATAACCCCAGGTAAATGGAAAATTTTCTAATCCATTTTTGTTAAAATACAGAAAACTAGAACGTAAATAAACAATGATGTTTTACGAATATGCTCAATACCTTTTTCCATATAGGAACAGTAGCTTTGAGTTGATCTATGCAGTACTGCACTGCCTCCAGGGATTCCTTTCTGTGTGGTGATGATATTACAATCATAACACTGCTTTCTGTTACAGGAACATGACTGAAATCAAATACAGAAAATGGCAGAAAATAAATATGAAACACTGCTAGTATGCTACATTATACAACTCCCAAAGAATGTTCTGTAATCTGATTGGTCCAAATCGGATCACATGATATTCAGCGAATTGCACTATTGCATCCAAAATGCACTATCCTGCACTCTGACGTCAGAGTGCAGGATAGTGCGAGGGTCTGGAATTATCTAGAATTATCTAGCATTTAGATCATATATAGTATTCGCGGCAACTCAGTATCTTGGGGGAGGAGGGGGGTGTATAAAACAAACAATGCACGCATTTTGGTGCATAGAGGACCTAAATAATGAAGTCTGTGCTCGACTCGCCAAATGGATATACCGCACTCGGTCCTCGGTCCCTTGTATACATGATCCAAGTTTGAAGTTAACCCCAAAACAGTTATTTAGTTATCATGAGAACGACAGGACAGACGGGTGGACATCCCAAAAACATAATGCCTCCCATATTCAACTGTAGTGATTGAAGGGATGCCAGCATCAAAATAATGCAACTTACAAAGTGCTTGTCATGTCTCCACTCTGTGCAGTCCCAAAGGTGCTAATTGTGCATTTCACTTCAGCATTATATATTATATGTGTAATGAATACAATTTGAATAATGTTTCCATAGTCCACAGTTACCTTTTGATTTTGATTTTTTAACAATCAAAGACTTAAATAGAGATATTTAAATCGGAAATGTCCCTTTCTTATAATCAACATTTAACAAAACACTCCCTACCTCATTAAATAAATTATATGGTACTTCTTTACATGGTGATAAAGGGGTTGCACCTGTTATGAACTAAAAGCCATAGCAAATGCTTCATCAAAAGCAATTGCTTGAAATAACATTTTAATATTACTAACACAAATTAAAAAATTGCCTTTAGTTTATTAATATCTTACCCCAATCTGTGATGAATAAGAATGTTGTGAAGGTCCCATTTCTGTCTCATATCTAAGCAGAGTCTATTGAGCTGTTTCTCTGCCATCGATTCATAAGCTTCATACTCCAGACGAACTACATTCTTCCCTTCAAAGTTGTTGCGTGTTGTACCTGTCGATGAAAAAGGAGTTGTTTCTACTTTTCAAAATTAAGTTCTTTCAAGCAACATTTTTTGTAAACCTAAAAGTTTTAAAACATTCCAATGGTCCAAGACTCAAAAAATAAAAATTTAGATCATGAATGCGTTAATTCAAATATCATGCATTTGAAAGACTGAACAAAAACATACTAACCTAAGGATGGGAAATAACAGAGATAAGTAAACAGTCATCATGAAAATAATTTCCTTGATCAATACGTAGTTCTCACTGTCACAATTCGTGACAGGATTGAAACCATTATCTAGATCATAGAGTACATGTAATTGTAGTGATCGTGTCAGATCTTACATGTATCAAATCTTGAGGTCAGCCATGGCAATTGTTTTGATTGTAGAAAAATGTTGGACATGTAAAAAATCTTTCGTGATCAGCTGCAAAATGCCAATTGTAACAGGTCACAAAATCCATGACTTTACACTTCGAGATTAAAAAAAAAACTCTAACTTTTCAGAAATGCCCTGACTAGAAAGCATGTTTTCAATGTACTTGCTGTGGTAATATAAATTTGATAAAGATTTTCCAGTATTACAAAAATATACCCTGTGAATATGCACTGTGAATAAAAGTGAATTTCTATTGTTTGTGAATTATTTAAGGTGGGTGACAGATGGGCCGTTAGCTTAGGTTATAAAGAGGACTCAAAATGGATTATATTTTACAACAATTTTACATGAGAAATATTATCTTATAATTTGCATCAAACATAATGGTAATAATAGTTTTTGAGGGGAAACAACCAAAATATCAAACTATAACTAGGGCTCTGATGATCTCAATCTTCTTCTTATTCTTCTTTTGCTAGCCTTACACAAATGATCAAAAGTTTTTAAAAGTGTCGGGTGATTAAAGGTAAATAGAAAGCTAACAAATGACAAAAGTTACCCAAAAACATTGACACTGCACCACAGGAAGGGTCTGTGACCGTCTGAACAGCTTTTTCTACATCAAGAACATCTGTTGTCAATCTTATATCATCCATAGTCGATTTCTCCTTCTTGCTCCTGAAAAGGATTTTCAAACATTTTTAGATATTTTCAATCTTTCTCCTGAGTAAATGCATCAATAAATAATAGGTTTGAAATGTCAAAACTTTCTGAACTTGCAACTGCTAAATGGTACTATCAAAATGATGAATGTAAACATAGAAATTAATACTTAATGCAAAGGAATGAAGTTTAACTTACAAGTGGTTAGATAAAAATGATTACGTTAGCCTCCAGAAAGCGGTGGAATTACAGCAATCTCATCCCCAGGTGAAAGATGAAAAGAACATTCAGCAGAGATGTATTCTTGATTGATGCACAATACTATAGAATCCTGAATAGCAGACAATCTGTTCAAAGATGAAAGGATTATATACTGTGTGATTCCACTTTCACTAAGTAGGCGGATATTTACTAGTCTATCAAATAATATTGAGTTCTGTAAGAATAAACATACCAGACGAATCAAGAAATGAAAAGGACATAATCACAGAGGTAAAAGTCGAATTCTGTCTCTTTTTTTTACTAACTGATATATGGAACTACAATGTCCCGCTTCAACTTGCGAGTTGAAGCAGTTGAGGCGAGTTGAAGTTGAAGCGGGACATTTTAGCACTTTTTAATCTAGCACCGCTCATGATTTTGCCGCCCTCTATATGCGTCACGTAACTAGGTTGCATTAACAAAGGATCAAAGATGGCGATGTCAACAAGTGTAAGTAAACTCTCTTCTACTTTTATTACTTCATGTCATTTATTCATCATTTTGTAACCATAACTATTCATTTTGCGCCAAACGTTGCCAACCAATATTTTTACCCATGTACAGACGTGTTAACCTCAGATTCTAAACATAACTAGAAGTTTGGCGCATTTTTAAAGTTGCCTTTTCCCTCAGTGCGTGGGAGCCTATATGTAGCAACGCCAGGCGTTCGGGGAGTGACCATACGTAGAGTATATGACTTTTACTCCCCAGACGCCTCCAGGCTAGTCCCGATGTTCGGGTAGGTGGAGCGGAGTGTAGCGGTAGTGAAGTGGAGTGGAGCCTGCACGAACATCGCCCGAGGTAGCTCAGCACACAACATCACGCATAGCCTGGAGGCGTCTGGGAAGTGAAAATCATAGTACTAACGTACGCTCACTCCCCACTGACGCCTGGCTTCCTTGAGCATTGGTCTACACACACACACTAGATTTTCCCACGGTGAGAGTGGACCTAAATTATAAGTTAGGGTTAGGATTTTTACCCCAAACTACTGTACATGGGCCAAAACTAAGTTTTCCCCCCAAATTTAATATATTTGTATATATATTCCTTCATAGATATTATAAAAATGAAAAATAATTAAGAGCACAAGCGTTGACTTACCAAGTCTGTTTTGGTCGCCATCTTGATCTCTTTGTTATCGATACCTAGATACCACACGTGTGTATAGCTGCCAATTTAAATTTTAAAAATACTTGCATCGGCCGATAAATATTTTTGATCGTAAAATACTTGTCTCGGTTGATAAATATTCTAAAATTGCTTCATATTTATCAAGCGAGGCAAGTATTTTGCGATCAAAAATATTAATCGGCCGATGCAAGTATTTTTAAAATTTAAATTGGCAGCTATACACACGTGTGGTATCTAGGTATCGATAACAAAGAGATCAAGATGGCGACCAAAACAGACTTGGACAGTCAACGCTCGTGCTCTTATTCTTAATTATTTTTCAAATAATATCTATGAAGGAATATATATACAATATTAAATTTGGGGGGAAAACTTAGTTTTGGCCCATGTACAGTAGTTTGGGGTAAAAATCCTATCCCTAACTTATAATGTAGGTCCACTCTCACCGTGGCGTGGGAAAATATAGTGTGTGTGTAGACCAATGCTCAAGCCAGGAAGCCAGGCGTCAGTGGGGAGTGAGCGTACGTTAGTAGTAGTGATTAGTACTATGATTTTCACTCCCCAGACGCCTCCAGGCTAATCAAGCATGACCACTTACCTTGGATATTTCTCACTTAATACGTTCAGAAGGCTTCCGGTGTTGATTTTTGACTGGACTCTGATATTGGCTTCCTTTGTGCCGGTAAGGTCTCGACTTTTAGCAAAAAACAAGACAGTGACCTCCACTTTTTCTCCGGCGATGCTATCGCTGACTGCATCCTCTGCCATGTTTGTGAACGAAAATGGGACTTTCCCATGGACTTTCCCTTCGCTGCGCACGCGCATGCGCGTTCATTGTGCTATTAAAAATAAGCACTGCACTGATAAGCTCAAGGTCCAACAGTATTCAAGGGTGACATGACAAATTTTGCTCCGGGCTCAGAAGCGTGGTAACAGGCGGGGGGGGGGGCAGGGGGCAAGCCCCCGCCCCCGGGATTTCATCGGGAAAATAAAAATAAAAAACGGGAAAAAGAGAAAAGGGAGGGAAAGGGAAAGAAAATTGAAAAAGAGGGAGGGAAGGAAAGGGAAAGGGAAAAAGTGAACCGAAGAAAAGGGAAGAAAGGACATAAGAAAGGGGGAAAAGAAGGAAATCGTAAACAGGAAGGAAAGAAGAACACGTGAGAAAGGACAAATCATCGCGAAATACTATACATTAGCATGATTTGTAAGATAGTGAAATAAATAAAATGACACGGCCATATGGCGGGAAAGGGAAAAAAAAGAGGCAAAAAGAATTGGGAAATGAAGATAGAATGAGCCAAAAGCTAAATTTAAAGATGGAGAAAAGGGGACAAAAAAAGAGAAGAACTTAATAACACGACTGGGCTGCCGAGGATTAAAAATTAAAAAAAAACGGGGAGAAAAATATGGCGTGTAATATTTTGTATGAAGTTTGTAATAAAATTATTAAATTTCATACAGTATACGGTCGCAATCCGGACAAAAAAGTCCTTAGTCAATTAAGGGCTAGACACATCCCCCTATACAGTGCGTATAAAAAAACGGGACAGATTTGAAAAGTCTATAATTTTTTTTTTCAAATTATGATGTCTATATTTTGGTGTAAATATATGCTCTGAGGTCTTATCTTTCAAATGCCATTCAAAAAAGTTAGTTTCGTTAATGCTTGAGCGAACACGGAATGTTTTTGTCTGGGGTTAAAAGGAGGCTTGCTCCAAAATGGCATAAAATGATTGATGATTAATGACGATCGGACTTCTTGCTAATCAGCAGACTTCCTCTTAACCTTTTGATTATCTTTGCCATAATTTTCGAATTATGCGGTCAAAAATTAATTTTGAAATTTATTTATTTGCTTGAATTGTTCTGTTGTATCTGTGCTTTTTTAGCTTTGAATATTCCTTCTTTAAGCAAAAACTCAATTTTTTATCCGAAGTTTGGAAAAGCGTGTATTTTTTTCCAAATCCTTTCATTGTGTGCTACAAAGGTTATGGTGCCTATGAACAGTGGCATACAGATGGGCAGGGGCTTGGGGTGCCCCCCCCCCCCCCTCCAAATAAAAAAAAACATGACCAAGAAAAAAAAATTGGAAAGGAAATAATAGGGAAATGGAAAATGAATTATGATATTACTATCTGAATATTATGTCAAAATTTATCATAAAATTTGATATTTTAATAAAAAAGTGGATTTTTTTTTGCTTGCTCGCTCACAACTTTTTAATCCATTTAACCCGATCTTCCATATCTAGCTCCTTCAAAATTGACTCAATACACCATTGCCATTGAAATACATTAATCCTTCCCTGTTTGCCCTGTCAAGCACATAATTAAACTTGGTCAAGGAATCAATAACCCTTTGAAAATGATTCATGTCTTTTAAATGTACTTTATCATAATTTGTTTCACATAATAAAAGGATTTGAATAATTACAAGTTCTCTCAATTAATAATGCAAATCTTGCTTGGGTTGACAAAAAGTCCTCTTTTCTTACTTAAGAAGGGAAATTCAAAAGTAAAAAAGTTTAAATGAAAAAAAATAATAATTCATGTAAATAAATAAATTTGACAGCATAATTCGACAATTGTGGCAAAGATAATGAAAAGGTTAAGAGGAAGTCTGCTGATTAGCACGAAGTCTGATCATCAAATTTCTAATTTCTGCCATTTTGGCGCAAGCCTCTTTTTGAACCCCCGACTAAAACGTCCCGTGTTTGCTCAAGCATGAACAAAATTTATTTTTAATGGAATTTCAAAGATAAGATTTCAGAGCATCTATTAACATCAAAATATTGATATCATAATTTGAAACAATTTTTTTATAGACTTTTCAAAACTGTCCCGTTTTTTAATACGCACTGTGTAGGTCTACATTGTGTGTGTGTGTGTGTGTGTATTTGAGTTTTGTCAGACGTGTATCAATCAGATATGATTATTTTCGTCTGGGACTGACCTTTAACGTCACCATCCGAAAGACGTGACCAGGGCTCGAGCCTCGAACCTCTGCATCAATTTGTAACTTCCCCACAGCTTGGATTACATGCGCACGCCACAACGCCCAGTTGTGGGCGTTATATATTCCTAGTTATATATTTCTACGTTATATATTCCTAGGCTAAATTAAATTTTACGCTGGTATCATGGTAATAGTTACCGTATAAAGCCTCGATGTTTACTTTGGATAAATCTGCAGAGAATCGGCGGGGGCTTTGCCCCATTCAGTAGGGGCTCTTCATGACCTCAAAAGGGCTCTATAACAGGCCCCTGTATAATTCTTGCATTAAACTTTATGTTGATTGCACTGGCGTATAGAAGGGGGTGGGACTTTGGTTCCACAGCCAGGGGGGCGGAGAAAATGAAGATTGCAACGACAGAAAATAAATGAAAAGAAGTGAAATAATTTTGCTATTTATATGTTACTTGCTGAATATACATAATGTAAAATATATTATAATAAGAAGGAAAAGAAGGAGAGAAGGAAAAGAAGGAAGGAAGGGAGGGAGGACTCAAGGAAGGACGGAAGGAAGAAAGAAGGGAGGAATGAAGGAGAAAAGAAAGAAAGAAAGAAAGAAAGAAAGAAGATTTAAACAAATTTATGAATAGGCCTATACACTCCCCGAAACTTGGCAAGGTAAATACCTAACACGAAACGTCTAATATTTTTGTAGGCCTAACTATAAACATCATATCGGTATCTCGAGAAATGCGACAAAATCCTTACACTCACACTCTATTAAATTCCAAGAATTCAAAATAAATCCAGATAGGCTGTGAGTAGTGACCAGCCGAATATTAGATTAAGATCAAACCATGTAAGATTTAAAAATAAATCCAAAATCACCATTGACAGCCGATCTGGATTTATTTTGAATCCTTGGACTTAGAGTGCAGACAAAATATTTATATACATGTATAACAGTATATATCAAAACTAACTGCAGTACAATTAATTAATTTTACACATGATTAAGCTTCAAGCTCGCTCTCATGAAAGATTCTTCTCATTATACCGGGATATAATGAAGTATATTAAGGAATATGGCGAATAATCTAAGTAGTGAAGACAAAAAAATATTGAAAAAATATAGGATTTCAGGGACGGATCCAGCCTCCGCCAATAGGGGGGCCGAATCATTTTTCACTCATATTTTCCCCGATCGGCCGCTCAAAGTTGATTTTTGTTTGTTTCTTTGAAGGGGTTGTCCCAGTGGCGTAATGAGCCAAAGATTTTGAGGAGGTTCGGTATGGCGTATCGCGTAAACTCAATAAGAATTTACGAGCGAGCGAGCAAAAATTTTGACGTTTTTATTACAAAAATCTAAGTTCGGGATAGATTTTGACATAATATTTGGAAAATAATATCATATTTCATCCTTATCCCTTTCCTTTTCTCTTTTTTTTCTTGGTCGTGATTTCTTTTGTCCTAAAAGTAATTTCTTAGCTTTATTCTTATAAACAATATGAATATGTAATAATTTCATAAGCCCTATTTGAATAGTGCGAGCGCGAAGTGCGAGCTAAACAATTTTTAATGTATTTTGTCCTGAAAATTGAACATTCTGGGCAATGTTTGTGAAACAAGATACGTATGTAACTAGATAACTACTGCGAGCGCGAAGCGCGAGCAGAAATTGTTATAATGCGTTCTGGCCTTGTCGAAAAGGTACCTGTTAATTTCAGTTAGCCATTAAGACGATACATATTTCAATGATCAAATATTGCGAGCGCGAAGCGCGAGCTGAAAATTTTTTGATGTTCCGGCCTTAAAAAAAATTAACGATCAAGCTGCTTATCTCAATAAACATGCGTGCGCGTGTTTTAGGGTTAGACAGAATCTGGGCATTCTGAATTCATTTCATTTTTCATCATGAAAATCAATAATGCGAGTGCGTCGAAATATTTGATATTCCGATATGAAAAGGGTCAATTTAAAAAACTATTTCAAGTACTGTGTAGAAAAATTATGAAGTGGATGTGGATCACACTTAATGAATGATGCAAGCGCGAGACACGAGCGGATATATTTTATAATCTTTTTGACCTAGGATCGGGACATTCTAGGCCTAAGGACATTTTGTCATCGTACGAAAATGATGACTATCCTCCTATTCCTCTTAATCCTAAGCCCGATATGAAACTTGTCGATATTCCTTTCTGACAAAGGGACAATTTAGTTATTAGGAATTCACGAAAATTTTATTATCATATTTATTAATCTAATAAGCCTAATGGGTGCGTGAAATTAGTTGAAATTGAGGCTTGAAAACTAAATACTTTAAGCACTTTTCATTCATGGGTTGAAATATCTAAAAAAAATAATGCGAGCTCAAATTGCGAGCCGAAATTTTGTATAAACTGTCATAACAGAGAGATTTTCACCAATCAAAATGCGAAAATGAAAGCTCGAAGTCCGAGCTGAAATCAGTTTTGTATATTGACTTCAAAACTTGATATTTTAAGCTACACATCAGGCTATTGAGCAAGATACATGTATGTATCCCATCGAACAGGCGATGCGAGCGCGAAGCGCGAGCGGAAATTTAATATAGTGACATGAAATATTCTAAAAACAGTATTTTCAAAGTCTTCCCCTGACCTTATTTTATTCACTCATCTTCCTCCTTTCATTGTTCCTCTTCTTTTTTCCTCCTTTCTTTCCCCTTCTTTTTCTTTTTTTTCTTTCTCCCTCCCCCTATTTTTTTCATTTTTTTGCTCCGCCAATAGGGGGGGGGGGGCCTCGGGCCCCCTGGATCCGCCTGTGGGATTTGAATATGAAAATGCGAAACTTTTCAAGCTCACTCTCTGTACTTGCTCTCATTTCCAGTCTTAAACACCTTTCCATTTTATATAAAACTTTTGGAACACTTGCCTGTTCGCCTGTCTCATTTTTTTTTAAACAAACATTATTTTCAATGAGATTAACTAGACTATTTTAGGATGAGGATTTAATTGTGTGTGTGTGTTTTATATATATATATTTTTTTTACACAAAGCCCTCTTAAAGTCCCAGAATTCTGGAACTTCCGAGGGCTTCGCACCCCACCCCCCGCGCAGTGGCGTAGCTACGATTTTTTTCATGGGGGGCACTGGGGGGTCCTTGCTTTTTCAAGGGGGGCAACATTTTTTTTTTTGTGTGTGTGTATATACTATGTCACAAGGGCAGATCCGACTGGGGGTTGGGCCCGAAATAATCTTCACCTACATTTTCCCCGATCAGTCATTTCTTAGCTTCATTCTTATAAAACAACATAAATATGAAATAATCTTATAAACCCCAGGGGCGGATCCAGCTTTTTATAAAGGGGGGGGTTGGGGTGGTATGCGAGGGAGCGTAGCGACCGAGTCCAAGCGAGCGGAGCGAGCGAGGGGGGAGGGTGTGGGAGGGGGGTGTCCCCCCTCCCACAGTAGGGAAAATTTTTGAAAATCTGTGTGTGAAAATGGCGTTTTATAATAATAATAATAATAATAAATGAAATAAATACATAGAAATAGAATAAAATAAAATTACAAGTTTAAAAAAAAAGATAAGATTAAAAAAAATGGTCCCCGGATTTGTTTTTTTGGGGGGCTTGCAACCCCCCAACCCCCCCTCTAGATCCGCTTCTGAACCCTATATAAAAAGTGCGAGCGCGAAGAGCGAGCGATTTTTTTTTATCTTTCATTTATTTTGTCCTGAAAATTGAACATTCTGGGCACTGTTTGTGATCCTGAACAAGATGCGTGTGTAACTAGATAATTACTGCAAACACGAAGCGCGAGCAGACAATTTTAATAAATGTTCTAGCATGATCGGAAACAGACCTGTTAAGGACTGTTTACAGCTACACACGAATACGGTACATATTTCAATAATGGGAGCGCGAAGCGCGAGCTAAAACTTTTTGACATTTCGACCTAAAAAGTGGACATTCTAAGCACTTTTTGTAATTATAAATGGGATAGGTATGTAACTAAACAATCGATGCGAGCGCGAAGCGCGAGCGAAAGAAAATTGAGATTTTAGACCTAAAAGCGGGACACTCTATTCACTAATTTAGTAAATTATGAATAGGATATGGTTAATTGGGTATCATTGATAATGCGAGTGTGAAGTGCGAGCAGATTTAGACCTAGAATCTTGGCATTCTGAATACATTTTTATAATCATGAAGATCAATAGTGCAAGCGCGAGCTGAAAACATTTGATATTACGATCTGGAAAGGGTCCATTTAAAAAACTATTTCAAGTACTGTGTAGTAAAATTATGAAGTGGATGTGGATCACACTTAATGAATGATGCGAGCGCGAAGCGCGATCTGATATTTCTTGTTATTATTTTAACAAAGGACTAGGACATTCCAAGGACATTCATCATATGAAAATATTCCTACTATTCCTAAGCTTGTCCATATTCCATTCAGAAAAGACCCAATTTAGTTATCAGGAATTCATGAAAATGTTATTTATCTATTTGTTTATCTAATACATGTAATATGCGTAATGGCAGCGTGGAAGTTGTTGTTTTTAAGGCTTGAAAACTAGAAATTTTAAGCATTTTGTAATTATGAATACGCATTACAGTGGTAAATACATTTTTAACAATTATTGCGAGCGCAAATCGCTAGCTGAATATTTTTAAATAAAATGTAATGAAAAGGCCAGGGGTTTTTGTTTGCTTATATAGAATTGATAGAGTACTCACCAATCAAATGCGAGCGCGCAGCGCTAACTTATAGGCCTACGTTTTAACAGTCACATCTGAAAATTGATATTTTGATAACTTTATGGTATACACGAAGACAATAAGAACTTGGTACATCAAATAATGTGACCACGCAGCGTGAGCTTAAAATGTTGATATGTAGACCATATTAACGGACATTTTACAGAGTGCATTAAATTTGTAAATGGAAAAAATAATGAAAGCTCGATGTCCGAGATGAAATGTGTTTTGTATATTGACTTCAAAACTTCATATTTTAAGCTCCATATCAGCCTATTGAGCAAGATGTGAATCTCATCGAACAGGAAATTCGAGCGCGAAACGCGAGCAAAAATGTTATTTAGCATACTGGCGGATCCAGGGGGGGCCCGAGTGGTCCGCCCCCCCCCCCCCTATTGGCGGAGCAAAAAAAGAAAAAAGGGGAAAGAAAGAAAAAAAAAGAAAAAAGGGAAAAAGAGAGGAGAAAAGGAAGGGGAAACATAAAAGGAGGAAGACGAGTTAATAAAATGAGGGTAAGACTTGGAAAAAAGTTTTAAAATTCTTTCATGTCACTACATAAAATTTTCACTCGCGCTTCGCGCTCGCATTGCTATTTAGGTGATTCACATACCTTGCTCAATATGGAGCTTAAAATATCGAATTTTGAAGTCAATATACAAAACATATTACAGCTCGGAAATCGATTTTTCATTATTTTGTTTGATTTTAAAAGTGCTCTGTAAACATTTCTTTCTTTTTTTGTCTAAATATTAAAAAAAATCTGCCCGCGCTGCGCGCTCGCAAAAATTGATTTGTCAGGTTCCCTTTTATTTTCCTGTATTCCATTAAGTTCTCAAAACATCCCAATTCAGTAACAAAAAGGTTAGCGATTAATCGCTAATTTTAAAGAGCAATTCTGATTGGATCCTAGCCAGTCTACTGAGCAAAAAATCAGATTTCACGCTCTTATTAGGCTTATTAGATTAATAAAAAAGATATTGATTAAATAATCAAACTGTCCCTTTTTTCAGAATGGAATATGGACAAGTTCCATCTCGTGCTTAGGAAGAGAAATAGGAAGATAGTCACCATATTCATATAGTGTTTTTATATAGAATGTCTCGTTCCTATGTCAAAACTCAAAGTAATAATATTGAAATATATCAGCTCTTTTTTAACTGTGATCCATATCCACCTCACAATTTTCCTACAAAGTGCTTGAAATAAAGATCTTAAATTGACCCTTTTTCAAATCGGAATATCAAATATTTTTAGGTAGCGCTTCGCGCTCGCTTTATTGATTTTCATGATAAAAAGGGTATTTGGAATGCCCAGATTTAAGATCACGCGTGTTTATTCAGATATTCAGCTTTATTCAGCTTGTTCTCTATTTAAATCATTATCCAATATATAAAAAAAAAATTGTTCGCGCTTGGCGCTCGCATTATTAATGTAGAAGATTTCCAATTACTCATCATTTTCATGATTTACAAAACATGAATAGAGTGTCCCATTTTTAGGTGTAAATCTCGATTTTTTCCGCTCGGGCTTCGCGCTCGCATCAATTGTTTAGTTATATACTTATTCTTATCACGATTACAAAAAGTGCTTAAAATTTCCAATCTTCAGGTAGAAATGTCAAAATTTTAAGCTCGCACTTCGCGCTCGCATTATTTGATTGTTGAAATATGTAGGGTCTTCATGGCTAACTACAAGCAGCTAGCCTTTAACAGATCCTTTTTTGATCAAATCAAAACGTATATTACAAATTTCTGCTCGCGCTTCGCGCTCGCAGTAATTATTTGATTGGATACACATCTCGTTTAGGATCACAAAAATTGCCCAGAATATTTAAATTTTAGGACAAATTACTTGGAATTAAAAAAATAGCTTGCGCTTCGCGCTCGCACTATTTAAATAAGGATAGTATGAGATTGTTATATATTTATGTTGATTTCTAAGAATAAAGCTTAGAAGTGACTATTTAGGACTACCCCTTCAAAGAAACAAACAAAAATCAACTTCGTGCGGCCGATCGGGAAAATGAGGTTTAAAAAAAATTCCGGCCCCCCCCCCCCTATTGGCGAAGGCTGGATCTGCCCCTGATTTAGTAACATGAAAGATTTTTGTTTTGCAAGTCTTCACACAACATTATTTTATTCACTCGTCTTCCTCCTCTTATTTTCCCCTTTTTTTCCCCTTCTTTTTCTTTTTTTCTTTTCTTTTCTTCTTTCTCTCTTTTTTTTTCTCCGCCAATTTTTTCGGGGGGGGGGGACACGTGCACCACCCCCCCGTAGCTACGCCACTGCGGCCCGGCGAGGCATTACGAGAAGAAGAAAACTGTTTTTTTAGTGTTTCTTCTCTTTTCCTAGAAAAAAGAAGAAACACTAAAAATCAAAAGAAGTAGTGGATGAGGGACATCATAAACTCTGTCATATCAGTTGTGCATATAACGTACTGTTTTGTGAAATAGAAGCGAACTTTTAAAATGACATATAGGCCGAATTGATTTTTCTTTTTTACATCCGATTTTGAAAAAAAAATATTGCTATGCTTGTAAGATTTTCTCTATTGGTTGATTGATTGATTGATTGATTTTATTGGCAAGTCACCATGCATAGACTAGGTAACAGAGGCGTCGATCATGGGGGGGGGGGGGGGGCAGGGGGGGCAACCGCCCCACCAATGAAAATATTGGGGGGCAAACATATTGTTTTGCCCCCCCAATAATTCCGCATGTGCAAAAAATAAAATAAGATTGTAATGTTACACAGAAATCAGCAAGCGAGATTGAGATACACAACTCGTTCTTTATCTAAAATCGTGCTCAAAATGTCCGGTTTTCAGATTAGAATATAAAAAAAATTCAGCTCGCGCTTCGCGCTCGCATCATTTCTGTAGCAAAAACCCATACTTTTCATGATTGAATAGGTGAATAGAATGTCCAGTTTTCAGTTCTATACCTCAAAAGAACTCCCACTTCGATTTGCAATAATCTTTTGTTGGATATATTTCTTGTTCTTTATTAAAAACGTCAATTAAACTCTTTTTTTTTAAGATCAAAATATCAAAATTTTCAGCTCGCGCTTTGCGCTCGCATCTATTATTTTTTAATTTTTTTAAAATTTAATTTGTTGGTAAGATGTGTGTGTGTGTATATATATATATATATATATATATATATATATATATATATATATATATATATATATATATATATAATCTATATATATATACATATAGGCATATGTGTGTGTGTGTGTGTGTTTGAGTCTGTTTGTTTTGTGTGATCGAGCGCCTTTGGAAAGTTGATTCATGATTTTGCCCCCCCCAATCTGAAAAATGGATCGACGCCCCTGCTAGGTAGGACAAGTACGAAAGCTCGAAAACTCATTTTCAGGGGCAGGGCAAATTGACATAATTGGGTGGAATTGATCTGTAAAGGGGAATTTCACCCTGATAGAAAATAGTTTATAGTAGGCCAAAAATTATTGGTAAAGGTTTGAGGACAATCCAATTTTTGGTACGTCATTATCAGCTTCCCACATAAAAATGTTTATCGTAAATTTGCATGTATCAATGAAATGTCTTTTTCTCAATGATGAAAATGGGTTACTAGTATTTATGTGCCGTATAATACCTTTAATAATTCACGCCCCGGATTCACGCCCGGGCTTGCTCCTGAACTTACCTGAAAGTGAAAGAAGAAAAAAAATTATATAGTCATCATAAACCATTTAAAAAGTGTATTCATTTCATATCACATCATTATGAGGCAGCAAGCTGCTCAGATTTTTTGTACTGAAAATTGAATAATCTCCATATTCTGATCAATGTTCGTGATCATGACTAAAAATCACTATGATCATGAAGAAGATGATCCGCCTCTGTTTCTCTGAATGATGCAGGCAAACGGCCCTCGGATCGAGCTCGGGCAATTAAATCAGCTCGCGCTCCCTCTCGGGATCCGGATCCTTTTTCATCATCGATTAATCGACTTCCGCAATCTTCATCCTCAAACTTAACGGGCCGTACATTATAGTTTTATTTCAACAATTTTGTGCTTATCGACAGGAAAATAAGCTAGTAAGTGTAAAAATTAATAATTTTCGATGTTTTAGTTATTATGATGTTCTATATTATCTAAATAGTGAGTAAATGTAGTTGTAAAAATATGATTTTTATTAAAGGTTGTCGGTTTTACTTCTAGTCTACAATTACAGATAAAGCTGCCTATTGGGCGTGCGATTTCTTATACACGTAAATGAATATGAGCTACCCACGTTTCCGTGATGATTGTATTCAATTTGTGAATGAGCTAAACAGCCATTTACAAGATGAGGTTGGACCTAGATCTACATTTCGATTGTGAGCTATGACTAGCTAACTATGATCAGTGCGTGTCATTGCTGGATTCTCTGCACATTATTGAAATACAGGAAAGCTTATGTTATGGTGCATGGTGCAAAGCCACTCAGTCATAGCATAGCACTCATATTCAATGAACAAGGTTATTATAACCAAGGCTCCACATTAACTTTTTTTGGTGGTGGCCCGTTCGGGCCACCAAAACCATCAAATAATTTTTTTTGGTGGCCCGATATTAAAGTTTGGTGGCCCGAAAAATATAAAGAAACACATTAAAAATTAATAAAACAAACTTCTGAAATATTAATTCTGCAGCCACTACCACTAAGTTACTTTCACTTTATCATCTTGTATGTAAACCTTGTTTGCTGTTTTTGCTAATTGGCTTGTGGTAAAATATAAATTGTTTCTATCGTTGTAAAAATTAGAACAATGCATAAAAGGGGGAAACAAATGAAAATAATTTTCAAAAAGTATATTACAAAAAGAAAACAAAAATAATAAAAGAAATAAGTGAAATAAAACAAAAGAAAGAAAATGAAGAAAGGAAAAACAAAGAACAGGGGAAAAAAAAGAAGAAAATTTAGAGAAAAAAAAGTGAAAAAAAAATGAATAAAACAAAATTAATATAAACATGGGGAAAATTAAGAAGTCATTACGAATATTATTTAACAGCTGTGGCAACAGTCTATTCTGACTGGAAGGGGTATAAATGGTTTAACCAACTGTTTTAAAAAAAATGAAAGAAAAAAAATAAGAAGAAAACGGCAATAGTTATATCTGGAAAAAAAGTGTGAGAAAAGTCCTTCCCTATATTTGCCAAAATGTTGAAAAAATTCACATTTCATATCAATGAAATGCCTTCCCAATGTATCTCAAGAGTGGTTTAAGAAGTCATTTATAAACAAGAAAGAAAGAAACTGTCTGTTTATTTTTGGCTAGAAAAGACACAGCTTCGAAAGAAACCAAGTATCAACATACATACAAATGCACATGTGGGACTGTGATGTACATGCCTATGTGTTTTTATGTGTATTAATTCATTTGGAAATCGGTCTTTTGTAGTCAAAAGAGAGGTCATAATTCCTCTTCTTAATGCTTGCAAATAATCAGGGTACACCAAATTTTCGTAATATAGACTGTAGAATGTCATTTCATTGGTGTAAAATGTGACTTTGACTCAGATTTTCAAAGTTCTGTGGAAGATTTCTAAGCAGCAACATTTTTTATCGCAGCTCCCAGAGTGTGAATAGGCTGAGCTAGATCTAGAGCACAGCTGTATGCAGTGGCTTCATGCAAAGCTCACGCCAGCCGGCCGGTGCGGCTGGCTGGATAATAGCTACTGTATGCTATAACTGTAGGCCTAATATGCAAACTGTGTGTGTGTATTTGTGTGTAGATCAACAAAAAGGGCGCATGACGAACTGGGTTGCAATTTGAACTGTAGAAAGTTGATAAATGCGTGCAAAATCGGGAGAAAAATTGCGCTACTTTTGAAAATTATTGGTTGCCCGATTCGGGCCACCAAAACTTAACATTTTATCAATAATGGTTGCCCGATGTGAATTTCTGGTGGCCCCGGGCCACCGCTAATGTCGAGCCTTGTTATAACCTTCATACCTTGTTTTCTGTTACTACTCCATTTGTGGCAAAATACGGTTGGCAAAGTTTGGCCGGCTTACATGTACTTTCTCTCTTTGGAAGTTTGGGGACAAATGGATGCTTGATATTTGCCATTTTCAGTTCCCAATATACGTGTGAGTGCGTTAGATCCTACTGTAAAAGTGGAAATTTTCTTGGTGTAATACTTTTCGCGGATTTCGTGGCAAGATCGGTGAGCGCGAATTTAAAAACATGCAAATATATGAGCATCCATTTTAATGCAAGTTTCGAACCGCGGTTCAATTGCATGTATCGTTTTGACAAAGAGACTGCATAATTTGACCTAAAGAGGGTGACATTTAAGCAAGCAAGCTCGTGAGAATTCGTTCCAATGCGATCATTCTTTTTAACAGTCGCAGATCGCGGTATTTACATTATGATTTTGCTTGAAATATAAGTTGCTTTTGCTGTTTGATTGGTGAGTGTTAAGTTTTTAAGAAGACGTCTTGTCGATCACCCAGGTTTGTTGATTGATCCCATGCACTTTGAATAGCCATAATCCCCCGGTGCTCGGCCACCGGCCGTCCATACCAGGCCAGCAGCGCCTCCGTTTTGCCTTCCCGATGTCTGCCCCGCAAAGAAATTTTGCATGAAATGTCACAAAGGCTCATGATTGCAACAAAATAATGCTGAATTACGCCGCTTTAGAGCTAGAAATATGATCAGAAAATAAAATTTCGTTAGAAATAATCTATTGTTTATTATTATTATTATTACCCCGGCTTTTACTCAAGCTGCCTTTCAGCGCTCTGTTATTCAAGGTATTAATCCTGCCGGGTTCCCATTCACCTCACCTGGGTTGAGTGCGCCATTAATATTATTGAGCCATACATGTAAATTGCATAATCAATGTGTTATTACAGTTTGTTTCTTTACATGTATTTAGATTGTTTTATAGTGTATACTGGGAGAATGTTTGCATCTTGATTGCCTCAGAGTTTGAGAATAGTGAGTCAAAACTCATAGAGTGCGTGATTGTGCATCTAATTTGTATGCATTACTTCAGTACAAGTACATGTACCATCACAGTTCAAGCAGTTTTTAGTTTGTATGATTTATCTACATGTACATGTCTGACTCTATGTTAGTTTTTTAGTTATTAAATATTTTCAAAACCAAAGCAGCTATGCCAATAAGTTCATTTAAAGCTGAATTCATTGGCTGATAATATAGAAAGTTTTTGCTCTAGGATAAATAGAATCTGAGTTACACATTTAAAGAGTTAGCTTCGTCTTTAACTGTGTTAAAGCACTGGGGATGGTGCCAGAAGTGGTGCCACTTGTACAAAGTCAATGGGGATTCTCAATATTTTGTGCTATTTGGGGTAAAACGTTAATTTTTTAAAGAAAACTTGACTTCCAACTACAAATTTGCTATGAAATTAAAACTTGAATATTTTTCTCTACTGTTTATTGATTGAAAAGTAAGTTTGCCAATGTCATTTTCATGTAAATACAAAAAAAAAACATCAAAAGCATTGAAAAAGAAGTAGAAAAATTGTCAAAAATCTTCATTTTTCTCAACAATTCTTTCATATTGACACATATTTTCTTCAGTTATTCTTAATTTCAAAGTAATTTTTGTGTAATAAACAGAAAATGTGATTTCTACTAAGTACTGTATTCTGTAGGATGAAACTGATACTTGGCTTTGTCAGGGCTCCACACTCACCCTTTTTGCTACTGGTCCAACATGTTCAGGTCTGACCAGTAGATTGAATCTACTGGTCAGACCTAAACATGTTGGACCAGTACCCCTTTATTCCATTTCTTACTGGTCCTAACCTGAAATTTACTGGTCCCCAAAATAAAGAAAAACATGAGAAAAAAAACTGAGTTTATTTTGCTGTCTTTTATTGCCCCCCAAAGAAAACCCCATACAATCAAACAGTACACACACAGACACTATAATTCATGAAAGCCATTTCTCAACATTGGAGAGCCATATTTCTTATTTATAAAAGAGGAGAAAATATCATTTGTATCAGTTTGATTTAATTTAACTGGTCATGTCGAACAAACAAATCTGGCTATTTCTAAAAAGTTAGTGGCCCTACAGCAATTTTTACTGGTCTGGGACCGTCAGACCAGTGCCAGTGTCGCGCACTGGCTTTGTTACAGATCTTAAAGGTCGAATGAAACAGGTCAGAGACATTCAGACTTTAAAATGTCAAGAATCTTATACCCCTTTCATAAACCCAATTATGCGGCTAATAGCAGCATAATTTGGTCGTAAAATCAGAGGAGGACAAGAGTTATCCGCATTATTCTGATGCTGCTATTATCCGCATAATAGCGGCATTGGGACAAGATTTTGAGTTTATGAACGTATTTCCAAATAATGCGGATAATTGCCATGGTACGGTCACAAGGTCACCCTTTTCCAACACAACCGCATCGGAGGGGGCGTGTCCAGTTGTCATGACGATTATCCGCCTTTTTCAGGACGGGCGCTCGTAAAAATAATGCGGATAATTTTCAGAGTTTGTGAACGCAATTTTTATTGAATTATCCGCATTACTCTTAGGCGGCTAATTGGAGGATAGGTTTTATTGGGTTTATGAAAGGGGTATTAGAAGTATTATTTGGACTAATATTAGGCCTATTATAATTTATTTTAAATTATTTTATACCTCAAATCAGATGAACACAGCAGATATACTCACCATTTAATGGTAATGCAGGCAAAAATAGCACACACAATATCATGATGCATTTCTTTATTTTTTTTAATTGCATTAAAAGTTCTGGTTGATATTCAAGTAATTTCTTGACTATAAACCCAATATAATTGTACATGTACATTGTTAGAACGGTCTGACTCTGTACTGTACAGAAATGTGATTATTTTATTATAATCACTAATATGATATAACAAAATTATTAATATTTTTCTATTCAACACAATATAACACTAATGCCTGACATCTAATGCTATTTCTGAGTGCATATTTGGGTTCATTGAGCCTTTCCTTTCAGAAAATAAGTACTTTTACTATCATGGGGTGTATACTTTATAGTGAGATAGAGACTTTTGAAGCTAAAAGGCGATGCAAAAGCAAAAATCACAATGTATCGAAAAAGTAGGCAACCTCATGAGTCATGACACATAGCCACATGTATACCGTATTTCACTACCACTGGCCCACTGCTATTCATTTGATGTATATAAATTCAATATCTTATTGTATAAACATGAACATTCATCCTTAATTTTGATTCTTTATTCCATTTCTTGTTATTTAGTCATGACACTGATGCAGCTTTTTGGGTCATTGTTTATCGCATATGGTCCAGCATTCTCTCTCTTTCTCTTCACCATTTCAAGAGAACCTTTGAGGATTATTGTTATGATGGCTGGGTGAGTTGATTTTTTCCCCATTATAATAAATTCCTAAATTACTTCTGTTACTTAATCATTCATTAGTCATTAATTCATTCAAAAATGATATTGCAGTAATGCATATTTTTTACCTTTATTTTGAAATCATATTGGTTCTTATTTATATCCATTGTATTTCTGAAAATATGATGGTTTGTATTTTGTTAAATTGCAATTATTTGTAAAATGCTTCAAAAATATTTTATAAAAATATTAAAGATGTAATATATTGTTATGTTATTGCCATCATGTTTAGTAGAAGTATCACTATCTTTATTATTTTTATAATGTTGTGGTTGATGTTAACAAGTATCCTTGCTGTTCATGTTTGCAATGATTTTTTTAATGATAATTGTGTAAATTTCTCTTTGTGCAGAATGTTCTTCTGGTTATGTTCCCTATTGACTTCATCTGTGTTATGGTTTGCTGTCTGGCCTCTGAAAGGACAAATATCATTTGGACTGACATTCTCCATATTATTCCAAGAAATATTCCGCTTCATTTATTACAAACTTCTGAGGTGAGATGATTTGAGGGGAAAGTCTAAACTGTTAATGATTATTTAGATTGTGGGGTGCATGCAGTTCACTCAGGGTTTCATTTGTTTAATGCATCATTGTTTTTTGTTTCAAAAGTGAATGGAGGATAAATTATCTTTATTTCAAAGGATACTTCTCAGAAATGTAATACATAGCAAGTGAAAGAAATTCTTTTGTTGAAACAAGGGAACATAAACATAATTTACAAGAATCAAACTGCTCAATTTTGAATGCTAACTTTAATTCATAACAGTAATAACAGTATAAGAACACAAAAATTTAATTTGTGTAATAGATTTAAAAAAGACATAGCTATTGGAACTATATGTGAAAATGCCATAGCAGTTGAAACTTTTATTTACAAATAAAATGACAATTTTTTTTTTCTAATGTAAAATTTAAAATAATTGTGTACTAGGCAAGTGTTAAGCCAAGACATATAGGAATGGAACTGAAAGAGAGAATGTACATCACACTCTTCTAAGTTAAATGAGAACCAAATGTACACATGATGGTTCAATCCTACTTATAAACAATGCTTCCTAGCAGATCAGCATTGCAAGGAATAATATGGTCTTATTGTTGAGGGCTCAAAAAGACGAAACATGAAATTGTAGGTCTACTTGTTGTAGGAAAATCTATTAGTCAAATCAAAACAGCCCCTGCACAGTGGTAAATAAAGAAATAAGAGCAATTATATAATAACACATTTGGTAATATATAAATTATCAATCATGAACACAATAATATACTATCATACAAAATAAACATAATACTAATATTCAATATCGTATCAATTGAATATTATACATGGACAGCATATAACACTAGCTGACATTTTCCAAATCATACAATCATTTAAAGAAGTATCAATTGGCATTATGTAATAATATCTTATCACATACCTTCCACAAAATATATCAAAACAAAGTCTAAAACAACCATATGGTTAAGTCAAATAGTAAGATATCATTTCAACAGAGTCTTTACAAATACATTTTGTATTATTATGTAACTTAACATAATAATTATCATAATAATGTCATGTAAACCATTAATAACCAACTCATCGAGAATTTAGTGTATACAGTCCTGAAACAATCTGGAACTAAGTCTAATCTATCGGTGACGATACTTTTGGCAAACAAGCAGTCTGTAATAAGTTAACAGTGTAAAAATATAATTCATAATCAAGTGTTCAATTTTAAACATTAATAAATACAAATAAGAGATAATCGTCATTTCTTATTATCATAGCAGTCTACAGTATATACCGTCATTCATGTAGCTCTCTCATTCGTAACTACAATTATCGTCAACCACAGTTCACATTCTTTTATTTAGTAAGTTAAAAGGAATTAATAAAATAACCACACAATTTCACGTTCATATAAAATAGTCATTTCATCAATTCAATAGCACATGTACTTCTACTCACCAGTAAGCCGTTGTAAAACTTTCTTTTTCCAACATAACAATTCAAATAATATTCAGATGATAAATGGTCAGTGATCAGCACAAGAAAATAAGTTACACCTGCTTTCGAGAGGAAATCTATTTCTCTCATAAAACAAACTTGAAAAGAAAATATGTTGACATCGCAACGCATCTAACAACGCATTGCAGGTTGACGCAAAAGGCGCTCAACTCTATGCAACCAGCGATGTTACGTAACAATAAGTTACGTAAATAGCATTACCACATTATAGTACTACATAGAAATTTTGTTATTGTGCACACTTTAGAAAAGCTGAAGATGGTTTGCAGCAGTTTAACCAGACGTCACCAGAACAACAACAACAAGCTCGGACTGTCAATGGGGATAGTACATCAGACAAAGCCAGACATGGATATGCTTATGGTATGGAACACATCTTCTGAATATTTTGGAATATTTTAAGAAATGCAGGTGAATCCACCCAAGTCAAATGTCTAAAAACCAGAGATTCTGCCTGAAAAAAAGTAGAAAACACATATATTGTATTGAATCTGTCTGTAAATTACCTAGAGTTATGTAAGTATTTGGTATACAATGTTGACTTCAAATCCTAAGATTGACATAGAAAATGAGCTGATTGAATATTTGTTGTTGATAGACAATTATTCAGAGTAAATTTTGTACTGTTTATTCCTTTAATTTAAATTTACATTGTTTTATTTGATGTTTGGAATCTTATTTATTCTTTGACATTTACTCTCATGGATGTAAGATTGAAGCACAGGTATATACCTCTTTTCAATGATATTGCTATATCTGAAACATTGATGAATTATATGAGATACATGTTGATTTTTAAAAAAAAAAGAGAATCTGAAAGTGAAAATCTTGTTTGCCTTATGGTCCATCAGGCTTGATGTTCATTGTGTTTAGACATGTTGTACTTATTCAGATTAGACTTGAGTTTAGAGCATATTGATACATGTCATTCATTTTTTTGTTCTTTATATGTACAGTTGCTGGACTTGGATTTGGTACAATGAGTGGAATCTTCTCCTTTATCAACGTATTAGCTGATTCCAAAGGACCAGGAACTGTTGGTATCCACGGTGATCCTCATGATTTCCTCATTACATCAGGTACCTGCATGAATATTAAAAATATCAAACTGGTTTTACATATTCAGGAAGGATAAAATGTATTTTATAATTGTTTTTGATACAGTTGGACTTGTGTTTCAAAATCAAAATAGATCAGGATTTGGATCACATTCTGGCAGTCAGAGTACCCATAACGAGAGGCTTAAATATTTTCCTCATGGATTAATTATTAAATTTTACTCTTCTTGTATTTACATACAAAAGATTGAGGAGCTGATTCATTATTTGGGTTTTGCAATATATATGGGGGGAGGGGTACAGAAAACCCTCATTTCCTTAAAGGGATGGTCCAGGCTGAAAATCTTTATATCTAAATAAATAGAGTAAAATTCCCAGAGCAAAATGCCTGAGATTTCATCACAATCGGATAAAAAAAATAACGAATTTATTAAATTTTAACCTTTATCTATATTTTGTGAGTACAGTTATATGCATATCATCATGAATATTCATTAGGTGGGCTGATGATGTCACGTCCACACTTTACTTTTTCTTATGTTATTACATGAAATAATAAATGTTTCATTTTTTCATACATGTGTAAATGATGTGTCTCCATTATGATGAAATAAGTTGCGGCAATAAATAACTATTGCACTTCATCAGTTGTCATTCCAATTGTTTTAGTTCATGGTAGAACATTTTTGAATAAATTTAATTTCATATAATAAAATACAAAAGAACAAGTGGGGATATGACATCATCAGCCACATAATGAATATTCATAGAGACATGCCTAGAACTGTTTCACCGGAATAATGCAAATCTTTAAAATTCAATAACTTTGTTATCCGATTTTAATCAAATTTTCAACATTTTGCTTTGTGAATTTTACTCTATTGATTGAGATATAAATGTTTCCAGCCTGGACCATCCCTTTAATATCACAACCATTTCCTTATTATCATTGTATTCAATTAATGGAATTAATATAAAGACAAATTTGCATGGGCTTTTCTATAGTGCCCCTATAGTTCAGAAACAAAGCTGCAACATCATAAATTTTGTTATCACAAGCAATAATTTTAGAGCCAAAACATGACATAAAAAGACAAGACTGAAATTCAAATTTCAAACACCATTGAATTAAGGCAAATATATTTGTAAATTTTTAAAGTACCATAGAATTTTTTAATGGAAAATGTAAGGAAAAAAATGTAATTATGAAGTGTAAATTGCTTTTCAACAGAAAGGATTTCATTGTTTTTTTGTTATTTATTTCCTGCAGCCTTCTTAACATCGTGTTTCATCTTGCTTCACATCATGTGGAATGTTATCTTTTATTGGGGTTTTGAGACAAGACGTTACTGGGCAGTGATTATTGTTGTGGCATCTCACTTCCTTGTATCAGAGCTGGTGAGGTTCTTTCTAAGTTATCTGTTACTATATTATTATTTCACCTTTTCAACCAAAGTTTGATGATGGTAGTAATGATGATGAGGATGAGTTTGGTGGGGAGTGATGATAATTGTGATGAAGATGATGATGATGGTGGTGGTGGGGGAAGATGATGATGATGCAGATGATGATAGTGATGATGCAGATGATGATGATGATGATGATGATGATAATTGTGATGATGATGATGATCATGATCATGATGAAGATGATAATTGTGATGATGATCATGATCATGATCTTGATGATGACGATGATGATGATTGTGATGATGATGATGACGAAGATGACGATAATGATGATATATGCATGTGTGTGATAGTGATCTAATTAGACAAGGAGTTATAAGGTAAGAAGTCACAGAGGTCATTACATACATGGACATGGATATCGGCTTTCTCTCATGAAGTACTGTTTGGTGGACCAAATTCAAACGAGGCTGTTTCTGTAATTGGGAGTGATAATTATCAGATCCTTTAACCCTGTGAACCTGGTCATAGGGTAGAGAATGTACATATATTAGTGTCCTGCTAAAGGAAATTAGTAAACAATAACAATATTTCTCTTTCGTTATCTTTTGCCAGACTCTGTTGAACAAGGATCAGCTTTATCAAGTCACTCTGCCTATTGCCTACGCCACACTGGCCATCATGTCTCTCTTCGCCTTCTTCATCGCTGGAGGATCCAGCCGCAGTATTAAGCAAGCTTTCTCATTACAGCGATCACGATACGCTCTCTAAGTCAACTCAATGCCTTCTTCATCCACTTGATATACATGTGAAATACTTAATGGTAAGAAAGATTGATGTTGTAGATGCCCTATTGGATATTGGTCCAACTTATTTCTTTTATTTTGTAATAGTTATTCACCATGGAATGTTTTTTTTTTATAATTAACGTTGATTCGACTAGTCCTCCTTGCCACCACGGTGCACTGTAAACATACCATAGAGAGTTACAAACAATCTTATTGCCGGTGGGCATCCGAACCGTAACCCATTTCAGAGAAAATCGACTTCAAAGTTTACTATTATTTTCACACTTAGTTCCCCAGCCTTGGAACATATTCATTGCTAGAAAATTCATGGTTGGAAAGACCAAGACCATTGCTTGACATTGGTATCCTTATTTTAACACAAAGCCAAGGATCAGAGAAAATATCGCAAAAGAGCTCCATGCTTGTAATTTTGGTTTGAGCGGATAAGATTTCCCCTGTACATAAACCCCTTAGGGGATGTAACAGATATGGTATTTGAACATGTAATGGATGTTCGTTGTGACATAATTCCGTGAGAAGGTGCAATGATTTAGTTTCACAGCAGTATCTTGTATATAGGTTCCTATTATTCCCCAGGTCTTGTACCAGCCAATTACAGTCCGACCTCTCTTATCAGGACACATTGGGACCAGCACCAATCCGGATAAGGGATTTATCCAGATCTGGGAGACCCAATATTAAATACACGCAGCTGCCTCTCCAACGGCGGTAGCTACACGTAATTCATTGTAGTGGGCGTACAGTCAGTATTCACTGCAGTGTCAGTGCAAATTATAGGCTGAATTTTTACGGAAATGAAATCGATCGATGGCCAAAACTCTTTGATATTTTACCTGCTAAAATGATTGAGGTATACATCAAGCATACCTCGCAAGGAAGAGAATGACTCGATAACACTAAGTTTTACAATTGAATCATCGCGGCGGGTATTGCAGCTTCGCAATGTCAGCCATTGTTGTACTGACTGTAGGCTCAAACATGATAGATGGCGCTGTCCGTATTGGGCCTAGCACTAGCTAGCGAGAAATGTGTTGTTTTTTAACCGGGGGAAAAAAAGAGGACGTGATGAAATGTTTGCGCTGCGCCCTGATTTACTGGAAAATTATCCTGTCTAAGTTCATTTGGTGAATTGGGTGAGATTTTTTCATGAAAAATAATGAGCTTGTAGGTAGACTATATTGAAAAATATAAGTAATCAAAGTGAGTTTGCGTAGGATTCAGTTAAGATTGAAATCTCATTTCCCCATGCACTAGATTGAATTGAAAAAAAAAATATCGGCAAGTGTGCATCCGGATAAAAGAGAGATCCGGATAAGGGGAGGCCAGATAAGAGAGCATACCTTGAACATACCTTTAAGTGCCACACTTCCATCTTCACGTAGGTAGATATTAGTGTGGCAGGGTTTGGGGAGCTTTGTAGCCCATTAATAACCCAAGTTTGAAAGTCTCTGTTTAAAGCTGAGAGGTCGGACTGTAATCGTTTTAGAATGAAATTAATTTATTTTACCATTTCATAACGGTCACAATACAGAGATTAGACAGCTATTCATTAAGTCTCAACTAAGCCAGAAAATGTAAAAAAAAATCTTTTGTTTTTCATTGAAGCATCATCATGTGACTTATTTAATTACATAAAGTTGATTTATTAAAAAAAAATGAATATTTATTTCCAGCATTTGAATTTACTTCGATTTTGATCACCAAGGAATTATCTACATTTACACTTCACCATAGTATAAAATAAGTATACTATTACTATGGCATAGTACACTTGTTTCATATTTTTGTTTCCAATTGAACTCAATGGCCCGTATTCTGAAGTCAGGTTTAACTTAAACTCAGGTTTGAAGTTGTGGTTTAAGTATGAATAGCCAATTGTTACATAAATCACTAACAGTAGAGATATAATATTTCATCTCATTTGGCTCTCAAATCATTCATAATTGTCTAGGAAGTATAAATAGATAATTGTCTTCACCATCGATGAATCAGGAAAGAGCACAGTAAACATAAGAAACATACAACTTAATAAAAAAAATTGACACTTTTGGCTTCTCATAAGTTTAGCACAGAGTTAGATCGTGGTCTAAGTTAAACCTGACTTCAGAATACGGGCCAATATGTACAAAATGGAAGTTATGTATTATTTATTTCTAAAATTCAACGAATGTTATTAAGAAATTCCAATCATTCAATTTATGTAATCATTTATGGGCAGGTTTACTTATGAGCTCGTTTTACTGTGCTATGAAGAAGAGGTGTTGTGTTTGATAAAAAGAAACCGAATGGATGCTACATGTACAAATTCAAGAACATTATGTAGTTTGTACAACTTTAGATGTTATTTATTTCATACAAAATTTATAAATACAATCCATCCATAGTGGATATCATTAGATTATCAGAGCAGGCACAGTGCATGCGCATATTCGTTCTGCTAGTTACAATAGCATTGCCTCATTTCAGACTACATTGTGAAATAATTTTTGAAAAAAAAGTGTGGTATAAGAAACCAGATTGCATGTGGATACTTTATAGGGTACATGTATATATTGACTGGCTTTGATAGTCTTTGAATTGAAAATGATTTCCCTACTTTGGTACAGAAAAGTGTTCTGCATGAATATTTTTAAAAAGAAGTAAGTTTCCCCAATTTAAATTGGCAGAACATTTTTTGAATACTTTTTCAAGCCAAAATACTTTGTTAGGGTGTTACACTTCATTACTGACTTATATATGTATATGAAAATAAAATTGATCTGTTGGATATGAACATGTTTAAAATATTTGTAACAAAGTTTCCCCATCTCTCTTTCTCTCTCTTTATTTCTCCCCCCTCCCATTTCCTTGTATTTTCTTGTTCTTGAAGGGTAGGGTTATATATCCTATTATAGAGTTATAAGGTTAAAACTTCAATCCATCTTTTTTTTTAATGAGGTTATTTTGCAACATGTAAAAGAACATTTCCAACTACTTGTGTACATTTGTACCGTAATCATGATTGTTCTTGATTTGTAGAAATTTATATTGTGCAAGTCGCACTGTTCATGTACAGACATAATAAACTGCAATGTAACAATGTATGCATAACATGTTCAGTGTGTATAATGTTTTTATGTTGCTGAATCTTCTAGTCCATCTTTTCTTCATCTTTTATTCAAATGTTTGGACAATATCTGTTCATTCCAAAAAATGTTCGTATTGCACTTAATAGCAATTCAATTAGACTCTTGCGACGTACATGGGTCACTCTTGACAGGAATTTCCCTTTGCCCTGCGTATATTTCCAAGTTTGTACCTACAAACTTAGGCTTAATTTCACAAGAGATATTTATGGACCCCTTCTGGATGCTGTTTCACAAACGTAATAATGGAGAATAAAACCCTTGAAACCAGTTGAATTTATATAAAAGAGAAAATTTAAATAAAGAAATCAATTAAAATTTTGAGAAAGATTTAATAAATTATAAGTTATGAGCAATTATATATTGAGATCACTAATACTATGTAGCTCCTCCCTTCGGCAATGCGACCATGATCTATTATGTCACACAAAGGACAAGCACAACTTCCCCATTACTTTAGTCCATATTTTACCTAATTTTTTTCTTTAATTTGATCTATCGCAAAAAGAGAATGTTCTTTTTTATGAGAGGACATATACAAGTGGTTTCACATTTGTCATGGATGAATTATTTGATCTTATTCTTAGATTTTCCTGCCTTCACACAAGCTAACTTGGTCCAAGGGTTTCATTCTCCTTTTAGAATGACTTATTAATTTCCAGTTCTATGTGCACTATAACATATTACACCATTAGATTGTACAAGAGAGGACTGCTTTGTATTCATTCACACTACATTTTCGACATGATTTGCATATTGATGCTTAACCCTATCTAGGTAGGGGTATCTTGGGAGATCATATGGCCGGGGGGGCCTCGCAGGCCCCCCCCCCCCTTGAGATCTCGGCCATCAATCGCGCGATCATGCCTAAAATTGGCACACAGGTTATATGGGACATCTACAAAATCGGGTCGTAATTTATTTCATGCATATTACTATTAATTGATTATGCTAATGTGTAATTAGTAATACTAATGAATGGCTTCCTATACCCCCTTTAAATGCTAAAACCCAGGAGCTTCAGGCCGCTGCCCCTGGACCCCGCCAGGGGCGCTGCCACTGGAACCCCGTCCATAGGTTTCATTTCCTTTCAGATATTTTTCAAGAAAGTCATTCTCATGCCTGTAGTATGCAAAATTATTCTTTTTCCTTTAACTTCCTAAATAAAGCTCCAAATGTTCTAATTTTTGGTATATAAACTCTTTGTGGTGTTCTCGACAAATTACATGTACGTGAAAAAAATTGTGATATCAGATCAATTTCTTATGTATTTCTTTGTTTTGTCAAGGACTCTTTATCATAACAGCATAAAACAAATCCATTTAGACCACCAAAAACTAAATATAATCATACATTTATGATTTTTGGTTGACTTTGTACACAAAATCATGTTTTTGAGCAATTTTTGGTCTGACAAGCACTTACAAAGCATTGCGTAATTTCAGAACTGCGTACTAGGGCATCGCAAAATTGGTCTCAACAGTTGTGCAAGACTTGAAAGTAAAAAGTCAGCAAGTACATGTAGCTCTGTCAAAAACTTTCGCATGGCGAAAATAATGCGCAAATCGTTAGGAGGCCTCACTGCCCGGCCTAGATAGGGTTAAACATGATTTCCAATTACACTTAATTATTTGTGAACCAGCCCCTTCTTTAAACCCATCACCTGCTTGGCCTTGCTGTATGTTTACAATTTTTTATTCAGAGTATGGGATTAGTGCAAAAAAAATGCAGTTAATACAATGGTATAACCACAATTTTGTCCATGTAGTTTACCAGAGTCAATGGAAGTGAGCTAATGCTGGTAACTGTAATTGACTGTAGTGTAAAAAAAACCTCTCAGTTGGGGTTTAAATAATATCTAGTGTTTCAAAAATCACTCTAGTGAATTCAGGCCTTTGAGTTCAGTAATGAAGCAAGGAAGATTATGTCCAAGAAAGTGTATCCATGCCCAAAGACAAAGTAACATTGGATGATAAGCTTCATATTTATTAAATCTGAAATTGTAGGCCTATACACTATAAGGGCAATTCCATAAAATAATCAACCTTTTTGTACGTCCGAACCCCATTTTTCTCAAGTTTTACTTCACTTCATAAACTGACCAAGTCATGGTCATTTGAGAGCATTACAGACTTTCAAAAGAACCAGAAATCAGAGACAGAAAATTTCATAAAGGTCCCATATATAGGGGGTCAGACGTACATATTTTATGGAATTGCCCATAAGATAAACACTGTACAAATTGCATGATTAGATTCATTACCATTTATTAAATATTTCAGCCACAAAAGACAGACATGGACAATTTCCTGGCAATCAATCATATGAACAAATCAAAACTACCCTCCATAAACATACTCTAATCATAAAAAATAATCAAAATTAGAATATCAGCGTTTCACTTCTGTATTAAAAGTAAAGTCCAAATTCACAAATGAGGTCTTTTTCAAACCATGGCATGACCACCTGCTTCTCATACATGCAAATAAAAATCTAACCCAATTAGAGGTTTTCTTGAAATGCATGCATGGCAATTTTATTCTCATTGATGTTTATTTATTAAAATTTTTTAAAAGGGTTTAAAGCATATCCTGTGGTTTGAATCTTTGTGAATTTAGGTCAAAACAATCTTTCCAAGGAGTACATGTAAGGATGATAGACATTAATCACCATCATTTCAATTACTAGTTCTTCATATAAATAACAACTTTTATTTGTAATAACCATTTAATACTTACATTTAAAATACACGAAAGAGACTCCTCTCTTAACTACAGATCAAATAGCCATGTATCAACATCAAAATATTTACAAAGTGTGCTAAAAGCTAAAAAGGGGGATACTTAAATGCATGTATGCACATAATTAAGTTAACTGCATAGACATGAATACATACATTTACATCTTAGTAAATTAAATAACATATCAAAATTCATAAACTCTCCATGAAAGGTTTTTATGGTGAAAATGAAATATGGGAGTGCTGGGATACAACTGTTTAGAGTGCTTGACTGGGCCACTATTTTTACACTTCACAAATCTACAAATCATTTGACAAAATACCAATTAATTCATGATGCAGTCATAAAAGTCACAACAGCATCTAGGAAGACAATATTAGTAAATGATACATGTATACATACAAAACAATCCAAACAAATCTATTTGCTAATATAATACGTGCAAGGTGGCAGCACAAAAATATGTTCATTGATAGCAACAGAAGGTAATCTTATCTTAATCCCACATTTCTTTTCTTCTTCAACCACAGGAATTTGATATTCCATTTTTATATGGCGACATAATGCATAATCAAAACAACAGATGAATATTAAGGCACAAACTAGAATTTTATTTAGGTATAAAGTTTTTTACTGTTGTATCAACAAATGGCAATCAATATTCCAAAAAATGTTATTTTTTATATTTTATTGTTATGTGGTCAAGAAAACTTAAAGAAAAATATGAAATTCAAGTTGAAATTCAATTTGACTTCACCGCTTGGTCAAGTGTACTGAATTTTTAATGAATAAACATTTTAAATGGGGCTTAAGTAAATTGGTTCGCCATGACATGAGCACCAAGATGGTTAAATAAAACAAGATATATAAATACTCAACCATTATCTGAGGATTTTTTTTTTTCTTCACTTCAATTAACGACCTTTTCTTTTATACATAATTTGAAATACCATTACTGGGAGAGGCCTAGAAAATATATTGCTGTAAATTCTTATATGTCATCGGGTAAAATACGCTCAATCTATTTTTACAGAAAGCTAAAACAGCAACAAGTTGTCATATAATACTAGCTCCTAAACAGCACCATACAACTGATAATAGATGACAATAAACAAATTATCATAATGATACTACTACTGTTACTTGAACAACCAACTGAATAGTGTGCAGTGGTATGCATGTATATATACCTAGCTCTTCATAGATCCATTAATGAATGTTTATTTATGCCAAAAAAAATCTATCTAGTCAGGTCCCCCAGAAAATAATGACCTTCAAGTACTGTTGATACTTCTCTCATACCATCCTTCATTTCAAAGATTTCCTAACTCTAATGGACTTCATGCAAGTAATGGAATTTACCATACCTTGTTCTATTTCAATATCTTATGAAGAATAAAAGCTTCCAAAGTCTCCTTTCTTCTGTACAAAAAGTAGACTTTTTAGTTTAATTCCCAATACCCATTAACAAAAATTACATAGATTATACTTGATTGAACAATTTGAATTGATATGATTTCAGGAAAAGAGTGCCAAAGTTTGGCTCCTTTCTGAAAATTTTTAAGGGTAAAAGTGAAGAACAAGTGATGAAAATTAACTATTTATACTTGAATACACAGACATTTACAAATACTTAATGTGTTGTTTCGTTTAAATTTGATGAGAGAGAGTACAGCATGTTTTGTGAATTCTCGTTAAACTACTGAACCTTTGGTTTTAATATGTGACTGGATTATAGATAGCCAAATGAGATACAAATCTTTCATATTGAATGAATGATTTATCAAGAAAATGTGCATTTGGTACAGTGAAAAAGGTTAAAATGGATTTGCTTTCTTATTTAAAACTGGAGGGTCCATTTCATAAAACTTTGTTTTAATCAAAAGCTACTGAAATTATGCAACTTGATTGGCAGAAGGTAAATTTGTTATAAACATTGTTCATTTGTTGTTAACAAGACAACAGGACCCTGAAGTAAAGAATATAGAAAATAGGCTTCAATAAGATCGCAAACAAATGTGAAAACTTCATCCACAACAATGCACTCCTCTTTTCTCTTTGTGAGCATGAATGTGTCAAGAGAGGACATTTTGCTGACAATCGTCATTCTATATAAAAGCATTAAAAAGTTTTGACATATTTGGCTACCTGTAGTTCGTCAAACATTTCAACCAAGGTTTGAATGAAACCAGAGTTTAGAATACAGCCCTGGGCAAAGTATGACTTTTCTCTGCTTCCTCTTGTTTTGCTGAAAACAGCAGATACAAGTTCATTGGCGCACAAATCGCTTTAAATAGTATTTTTTTTAAAGTGCAGCTAGAAAGAGCGTTGGGAAAACCAAACACCTGTATGTCGTTCAGCTGTTGGTGAGATGTATTTTCATAAACGTGTATATACAGGCCAATAAAGCTTTAAATCTAGCATATAAACAGGGCTGATCTAAAGTACACAAATACTATATGGTCAATCAAGGGTTGTTCACATCATATGCGAGTGGTTGCAATGCTGTTTTTTTGTTTGGTGAGTGGGAGACATCAGCCATATGATTGACAGGTTTTACAGCACCGGCGTTGGTAGCTTGGATTGTTGCACATCTGCAGTCTGTGTACAAGACTACAATATGTTCCTTCGTCTAGGCATTCCTCTGTAGATTTAAACAAGAAAGTAAGAACGTAATATTGCATAAGATATTTTTAAGATGATTTTATTGCCATAAACCAATCATACCAGGAACAAATAGATCAGGGACTGTTCCCCTTGGGTAAAATATGCATTACATAGAATGGTATAATTATTGCTATTTCAAATGAATCTCATTATCACAAAGTAATTTTAGATCAAACATTGCAATTGAAATGTAAAAATAATTTTCAACAAAATTATTTAATATAATTTCACTTGTTCATTGTTATTATTTTGAATTTACTTTAATGCCTCAAAATTATGGTGACCTGATTGATTAAAAGGAACAAAATATGATGCAAATTCTTTATGGATTGAATTCAAACTTACTATGATTATTTATTTAGAAAGTTTATGTAAACAAAAAAGCAAGTTCGGAATTTTGGAAAAAAATGTGACATTCAAAAAAATTATTGCTATTGAATTGAAGTGATTTTTTTTTGTATATATATATGTACATGTTATAGACCTGATTAATTCAAAGAAAACAAATATGATGCAAATTCTTTATGGATTGAATTCAAACTTACTATGATTATTGATTTAGAAAGTTTATGTAAACAAAAAAGCAAGTTCGGAAATTTGAAAAATGTGATATTCAAAAATTTATTGCATTATTGAATTGAAGTGATTTTTAAAATAATTTTTGTATATATATGTACATGTTATTGTGAATAAATACCTCGATTAAGAGGATAAAGAAAAAAATGGTGACCTGATTGCTAGCTCAGGAAATCATCAATTGATGTTTGCTAGTTGCAGAAATTTCTATAAATATTTCTGCTTGAAAATGTCTTTTTACCAGGGAAAGCGTTGTGGAGTCAATACAATGGCAAACCTATTTACTTTTTTTATTAATTTCATCAGAATTTTTAAACATCTCTTATACATGTTTCACAATTTTATGGGTAATGTGGAATCCAATGATTCAAGCTGAGTTTCCCATTAGATTCTCTGAGAGTTAGTGAGGATTAAAATCCCCATGTCAGTGACTACCTTTTTCCCATTACACACAATAGAAAGTGAGATCATCCATACACCACTGAAAAAAATTGTTTGAATTAGGCAGTGAGTAAAATCCTGTATTCCACAATACAATTGAGACACCATAAATAGATTATTAAAAAAATAAGAAAATTATTGTAGAAATAAAACAAAATTAGTTTACAAGAACAGAAATATAAAAAATGCATAAGATTTTCACAAAATAAAGTTGATAGAGGCTTCAGACAGCTTTCAAACAAATGGTACAATCACCTAAAAAGTACCAAAGGCATGGGGATTGAGAAGGGTATAAAAGTAGAAAAAAGAAAAGATTGATTCTCGACTGCACACAATTTATGCCTCTGCCATTGCCAGGTCTGAAATATACTGCCTGCTTTAAATTCACAATCTCATATGATTGCCATCCCAGAAGAATTCTCCAGCCAAATTAAATATTGATTTATCCATTGGATCTATAGGACATTGTGCATCGATTCATGAATTTTGATGACCTCATGACTCCTAAATCACATCACTTCATTGTCACCTCCCCCTCCCACGATGCACATATGAGCAAAGACTGAATTCAATCCATTAACCAATTCCTTATTAATCAAGAGAGCAAGCAAGTCATGAGCTTCTTGCAATGTTATAATTTCAATCTTATCACCCCAAAATCTGATCAGATGTTTTCACTCCGACCTCTTTGCAAACACGAGCCATGTTTGAGATTGATCTATCAAATTGTTAACCACATTTATCACAAAAACCATTTCATGTGGAATTGACTAGTGACCTTTGGCATCATGACAAAAAATACAGTCAGATCATTATCACTCCAATATGCATGCATGAGCTAACTTTGAAGTTGATCCTTAAAAGATTCCTCAGTTATCATTATAATGGTATACTCAGTAATTTAATAAATATAATGATCTATATGACCTTTAATCATTGATCTTAACATCAATAACTTATAAGATTATTATTTTAAATAAGTTTGAGGCCGACTCCTCAATAGGTTCTTTAGTTACTGAGAGAACAAAACGGGGCATTGGGTCAGACAGATGGATGGATAACTCTATGGTAGGTTGAGGCATAAAATTAGAAGGGTTAAAAAAAGAAAGGTCATTTTTAAACTTACAAAAGGATTAAGAGATTCTAGAAAGGATAACCAATGCACACCACTTAAACTTTGGTTGAAAAATATATGATATTAAAAAGGAGAGAAAGAGAGATGGGTGGGGTAAGATAAATATTTACAGCAAACTTATTACCAGCACTAATAGGTTTCTGAAAATAAAAGAAAAAAATATTAAAAAACATGCTTTAAAGAATATTCAGATTTCATGTTCAAAAGTCTCGTAATTTTATCTTATCTTGACACAGCAATTGCTAACAACTAAAATAAGGTGGGTGCAAATTAAGAACTTTTAATATAATATATCAATATGTCAAAGTAATTGCTTAGTCTGAGCTTATGCAAATTACTTTAGAATAACTAACTCCATTAATTTATCTTTTATATCATGCATACACAATCATAGTTTGAATTGAGTGCTCGTCATGAGCACTGTGGTAAAAATACTCACAATTTTTTCACATGAAAATATATGATTTCATGGGCAATTTTCATATTTTTCATACAACTATGGTAACTTTGCAATTATTGTTACTATCATGGAATTCTTGATTGAGATTGGCTGCTGACCCCTTATACTCCAGTAGTTGCCATAATAGCAAAGTTACCATGTTACCATAGTTTTAACTTTTTTATGATACAGAGCCCAGGGGCCCATTTCGCAAAACTTGTTACAAAAACAAATTTGGGGAATAACAGTTCCAAGCTAATGAAATAAGTAAATTTGATTGGCTGATGGTAAACTTGTTAGAGAAGCTGTGCAATTGTTATTATAAGAATTCTTTGTGAAACTGGGCCCACATGTGCTATAGTCAATGTTCCACAATATCCCTTGAAGTTTACGTGCTAGTCTTACCATTAGGACAGGGATCAAGAAGGCATTTCTTCATGATATGAGGTTGACCAAAGACAGCAGCACAGATGGAACTTTCCATTCTCACTCTAGTCTCTGATGTAACACATCGTACCTTACGCCTCTGAACAGCATTCACTCCACAAGATGATGAACACTGGAACAAAAATAAGTTGGAATTTTAAACCTAGGACCTTTTTTTTAATTGAGTTTTTCTCTTTTCAGATATAGAATCTAAAAAGTTGTTTCACAAAGAGTCAAGCAGGATTTAGAGTCATCCAAATTTCTAACAAGTACACAGTATCAAATGTATGAACAGACCTGACAGCAAGTACCTCCAGAACATGACCCTAATGCAAAAAGGTGTCATGCCACTCAAAATTTATGTCTGATTTTTTTACATTCTGTATTGAATCATTTGCATAGACAGATTATTACTTATATACAAAAACTAACATATTTAGAAACCAAAGGATAAGTTCCATTTGATATCTTTTTATTTTAACAAAATTAACTTTTTAAATAATTGAATTGCATATGGAGGACAATCTATTTTCAGTGTGAAATGAAATCATCATTGTTTCAAAGACAAATAACTAATGATAACACAATTAGCTATGTTTCGTATTACACAATCTTTGCTTTAAATATCTAATAACCTTTGCACAATTATCTCTCAGTAAGTCATCTGCCCCCTTAAAATTGATAATCATTTTTATTATTAAACATCTCCTTATTTTCACAGGCTCTTATTATTACATGGTATGTAACTTATCTTGATTACACAGCTCAAATGAATGAAGGGATTATACTTACACTACTCCATTTCGTAACAAGCCACTTTGGCCTACATTCGTCATTGATACACAGCCTCTCATGAAGGGGTTTAGAAGCCAATGGACACCTATCATCAGTGAGTATATCAAGGGATGGACTACGACACAAGACTCCTCTAGTCTGCAACGATCGCCTTACACCAACACACTCTCCAGTACACTGTGCATATAGGAAAGCAAAATACTTTCAGAGTTCTTTCCTATTCCAATATTGAATGAAACTTTCTTGTTAAAAAGCTGTAAATGGAATAATGTATATGTGGATGGTATTCAATGGAAAATACAATAAAACCATAAGTTAAGCCTTTAATAAGATTGAAACTCTGTATTAATAAACTGTTAATAAATAAATTTGTTTTTTAAAGTTGATACTCTTTCAAAATTCAAAGCAGAATTGAATTACACACATTTGTCGGGACAGCAGGTTACCTACCTTTTGATATTCAGCACAGTTTGGGAGAGTAGCAGTGATTTAAAGACTACATTCAATCAATGATAATTAGAAAAATATAGAAGCAATGAAAGATGAATACTATTTCAAAGTTCTATACCATCATTTACCTGTGACCAAATACCGGCGACCCAATGGTTTTGACACGGATGTTTATTACATTCCTTGCGTGTGATCGGTTCTTCAAGTCCAACACTCTTACATATCCCAGCATCCCTTGGTTTAGATCGGCCGACAAGATTGTTCCTCAGACATCGGACTTCTCTCGTTTGCCAGCCACCATTACAACTAGCAGAACACTCACTCCAACTACCCAAATGCCACCTGTATCGGATAAAATAAAAAAAGATTGCAATAGCTTGTAATCAATTATCATATCCAAATAAATAACTACATTAAAATACTGAATGACTTTGAAGTTTTTCCCCCTCAACAAAAAAAAGTGACATTGGGAGTAAGTTTTGACCACAGACCGAGTCATTATCATGAATCGACAACAAACATGTAAATGTACCTGCACTTGATGCCAGACAGTATTTTCTTTGCTAAATTACAATTCTAATGTCAATATTTAAAGAATCATTAGTCTGTGTGGGGACAGCGTGATCTAGTGGTTACCTGTTTTGTCTTTCAACCAGAGGGGCGTGTGTTCCAATCCCAGCAATGGCATGTTTTCCTGCAGCAAGAAATTTACCCACATTTTGCTGCACTGAACCCGGGGGACGTGAGTGGGCACCCAGCAGAATTAATTCCTTGAATGCACTGAACGCTGGAAGGCAGCTCAAGCCAAAGCCAGGGTGATAATAATAATGCGCCTCAGAATAGATTATTTCTAGATAGATGTCGCTATACAAATGTCTATTATCATGATTATTAGATATGTTGATATGGTGAATGGTGTACATCTTACCTTATATCGTCATTGCTGGTAGAATTGGGCAAAGCTTGGTCAGATGATTTCTCATATGTTGGTACTAAAAGGCAAAAAGAGGGGAAAATATGGAATAACAGTAAACACCATGCACATTATGAAATAATATGCAACACTTAGACAACACTTGGATTAAGTGGTTTATAAATGTTGCATATCATTAATATATTTTATCTACATACCTCTTTATCAAGTTAAACAGTACAATATTTGTTTATAGCACTATCCCTCACCAGGAACTAGCATAACTGTGGTTCACAAACTCTATATTTCCATAACTTATTAGTAATTTTAGCAGCATGCTTCAAAATAAGCACATCTACAATTTTTCTGTCTAATGTGGAGGTGTCGTGGTGTGGTGGTTCAGTTGCTTGACTCTTAAACCAAGGGTCAAGGGTTCGTATCTCATCCGGCACTAATATCCTTTGGCAAGGCACTCATCAACATTTGTCACTCTCCACCCAGGTGTTAAATGGGTACCCGGTAGGATGTGAACGTCAATGTGAAGATATTGGCACGTGCGCACCGATAAACGGTTGCCTGGCCAGGATACTCCCAAGGGAATTGAGGTGGGGCACTCCATGTATGGAACAGTGATGGATCCTATGACTGGGGTAATAATAATTACAATGTAAAGCGCTTAGAAACCAAGGTATGTTACATACATGCTATCATACTTACATCCAGATCTAACATGAAGTGTAATGGTCTCCCTCTGATCACCTGCTCTGCATGCATACACGCCAGAGTCTCTTTCTTCTACATATTTGATGCGCAGTATACCACCTGACACCACCTTCATCCTAGGATCAGTGTCTTCTATCGGTGACAGTCCCCTCTCCCATATCAGCTGGCTCTTCTTGAAGTTGAACACAGGGCATTTGATAGTGACCACAGTTGATTCGTAGACATAGGCTTCTTGACCAATGACAAGTCTCACTTTACTGACCAGCCCAGTCTGGTAGAATGTAGAACGATTTGAGAGGATCTCAATATCTGTTTTATGAGTAAGAGGAAAATCATTTTGTGTTAGATTTAGTAATAATTCAACAATATGCCAATGTGTAAAAAAAAATTATTATTTTACTTTTTTATACAATTAAGTCTCTGTTATAAAAAAAGAAAAAATGTGATCATACTGCATTTGAATGCCTTTAAGAGAAAAAAAAAATTAGAAAGTTTCATGCATAAATTTAAACAAAAAAGAGGTCCTAGAATAGACCCTTGAAGAACTCCTAATGGAAAATGAAAATAAACTGAAAATTCAAATGCCCGAACTCAATAGTGACACTGCTTAAAAACACTTTTCTACTGCCATCTAAAGACTACAATGTCCCAATTTCGTTTACAGCAACGTCTAACTATGTATATGATACTTCTTGGTAAGGATCTAGTAATCCTTCTTGATAAATCTTCTATGAAGCATACATGTAAGCTCAGTTATATTGGCACAAGGATGTGTGTTGAATGTTTACATCAATAGTATGATCATTTCTTTTCAACATAATGTTTTAATGATTCTCTATCACAATACTAAAAAAAACTTGAAATTGATAGCACCTATATTGATATCAATAATTAATACTTCATCTCTAGCAATTGAGTTGTTTGACCAATGATCAACAACAACAAATATTCTATTCCTCAAGAGTCTAACATAGCAAACATGACTGCCCTAATACTGCACTATTAATTGCACTACTACTGGTGTTCCCAATATTCACAATCTTTCCAATATGAAGAAAAATCAGTTTTGACAATTATTTGATCCATCATCTTACCAGTACATTTTGCTAAATGACAAGTCACATGATCAGCCGGTCTTCTGTCTGGCATACAATGTCTTTGATCAATGTAAACCTGTGTGCCATTAGCAAGGATTCTTCCACACAATACAGAACGAAGCTGAATACCGGCTCCACAGCTAGCAGAACACTGAAGGGGAAAAAAATTAATGAAAGAAGACAATTTTATCATCTATTGAGTGTAATCATCTACTGTAATTACTGAATTACAAGGTCTTCATCATTCCTGTTTACTCCTCAAGAGGAAAAGATCATCAAGTAAGTTCACTTTTAGAAATGTATTGATATGACTCTTCATTCCAAATCAAGCCAAGTGTGATTGGAAATATGAAAAAAAATTATATTCCCAAGATGTGATTCAACAACTATAGAATAGGAATTATGTTTTAACAGATCTATACACGTACATTGGCAAAAGAGAGGAAGAAATGTTACCAACTAAATATTCTGAAGGTATTTTTTTATTTTATTGTCAGTATCCAGATAATGAATTACCTGTGAAAGTGTTTGTATTGTCCATTGAACAGGGCAGTCTATTTCGTTACATGGTTGAGTGTCTGGAGGTGGTGGTATTGGGCATAGCTGAGAATCTAACTCAATCTCTTCACCTACTGGTGTCATCTGATGACACGTCAATGATACTGACTGAACACCGGTCCCACAGCTCTGGGAACACTACAGAAGAATCGAAGCATGGATGTAACAAAAGAGTTATCTCTCTTGAATGATATTTGATTATCATCATCATCACCACTACTGCTGCCGATACATACATCATCACCTCACCTTTATCATCTTAATGATGATCACTACCATCACCGTCAAAATCACAAACATCACAACAAAAAGGTTGTTGTTCAATGCCAACAATGATCAGATCTTCAAGCTACAGAGAGTGCAAAATACTGCCGCTCCTGATTATCTTAATGATCTTATCTCGGAATATGTACCCTCTAGATATCTAAGAACTTTGGCAACTGGAATGTTGACAACTTTAAGAGTCAAATGCTCATTGGTGAAACAAATTTTGCTAAGAGAGTTCCCACTTTTGGAATGCTCTCTCTTTGACAATACGCAGAGCCAAATCTATAGAGTCAATCAAAGCCAACCTTAAGACATCTTTTTTTTCATCATATTTCAAATAACATCCCTTGCTTTTGTGTAATAATTCCCTCTGCACCTCTGAAGGTGCACTCTAAATGCCATATATCATTTATTATTACGATTATTATATCATCATGACCACCACCACCACCATCGCCACCACTGCCGTCATCATCATCCTCCTCATCATCATCATCATCATTACTATCACCATCACCATCACCACTATCATCATCATCATAATTGTTTTCATTAAAGCAACAAAGATTAGATATTTACATAGAGAGAGACAGACATGAACACATACACAGAATATTGATAAGCAAAATATACTTAGGAATAATATGAGATGAGATTAAATATGGATCGCATAAATTATCAAAAGAAAATTTGACATTACAAGAAAAAGAGATATATGGTATGAATGTGACCTTCACTGACACAACCACATCCTTACCGGTGAAGATGCTCTTGCGATCCAGTAGGGTGGACATTGGACGTTATCACATTCTTCTACTGTATGAGGTACAGGTAGTGGACAGCTGGTTATATCTACTTCAATATCTCCCCCAGAAGGGATGGTTTGTTGACAAGATACACTCCTGGTTTTATTTCCTGCACCATGACCACATGTAGCAGAGCACTGTCATATCAAAACAATCAAATTTCAATAATTTCATTACTTTCAGAAATAGTCATTTCATTACTTTTATCAACATTATATTCTGAATTTGTTTCTCGATTCCGACAATCACCTGCAACTACTTCCTTTCGGTGCAATACTTATTTTCAAATAATTTTTCAATATTTCCTTACAATGACAGCAAAATAACATTTAACACAGGCACATTTCACAATAAATCCCATTATGCCCAAATTTGCAATAAAAACTTCCATGGAAATTTCACATCGGTTGGCTTAAAGAGCAATACCACCATTGTGACAGTACTTCCCATTCAAGGTAAGTTTAACTAAAGAGGGGGATGTGGTGAATACATGATTTTTTACTTGTTGAATTAATTCATTATAATCAAACCAATCTTACCTCTGACCAATCTCCTAAAACCCAAGTGGCTGGACATGTTGCTTCACACGGTAACGAGTTGTTTGGTTTAGGTCCCGTACAGTGCTCTCTGGTGAGTATATTGACGGACACACCTGAATTCCTAGATGCTTTCTGGATGCAGTATATATCAGTTGGGTACTTCACTCCTTGACCACAAGATGAAGAACACTCTCCATACAAGAAAACCTTCCATCTGCCAATGCAAGAGAAGAAAATAGATGTTTATTCAAATGAATTCACAATTAATCTCTTGCTTACTTGATCTAAGTTCCTGTACACACCATATGCAAATTACAGAGTTCAGTATGCAATTAGTTTATGCTCATTAATTACATAAAATGTACATTAATCATAACTTCTATCTGTGATACCCTCCGCACAGTATAGTTTCAAAGTCATCCAGGCGACTCTCCATCCCTTTCAGCACTACAGCTGTTTCCCATAATTAAATCAATAAAGATATTCTAAATGTCCTAGTGGTTAAAACATTGTCTTTCATTGTATGAAAGCAGTGGTGTGATACAAGTAGAATGTATGTTAACATAAGCCAGAGCCAGGTTGCTGGTCTCACTTCGCAAGATGCTTTCATTTAAATTCAACAAATTGTTTATATTTAACTGAGGTAGTTATATTGTTGAAACACTCGAATTCTTCCTTGATTGGATACATCCGGCTACATCCATGTTCAATGATTGGAGTTAAAATCATGAACTATCATTATGGTGGCAGCAGTGGGATTCTATTATAGGATCCAGTAAACAATCCAGAGGTAGTGGGGCTACTTTCAACAGAGGTTGACCCCACTTTCTTTTCAAATGAAATTTAGTTACTCTCGGGCAAGAAAAGTTTACTTGCTAGATTAGGTGTACTTACTCAGGGGGACATGGTCTTTCATTACAAGATTGTTGACTGGTCGGTAGCTTAAGACTGTAATCACAATGAGCATCGCTCACCAACTCATCAGTGAAGGCATTAACACAACGGACTATCGATTCCTGTACACCTGTACACAGATAGATAATTCAAAAATTTTATATCATTGTTTATAAGCTTATCAAAATTGAATATATATATGACCATCTCCCTTGTCTGAACAGTTTCTTAAATTTTATATATATAAATATACATATATATATCGTTTAAGAAACTTCAGACAAGGGAGATGGTCATACCATAGTTGTATAAAACATGATAATAATCTAGACATCATACATGTATTTAACAGTTTACTTTTAAAGCCATGCATATTCTGTAGAAAGCTCTAAAAATGGATAGCTTTCAAATCTCTCATATCTCTGATTCTGGCATACTATATAGCAAGTAACCCAGCACTATTGCCTTTTTTATTCTGTAACTATGATAGGATCATTTCAGTAGCGTTTCATTTATACAGTTCATAAATTAAGTTATGGAAAAAAAATCGTTAATATTTTCCTACCACAGAAGCAAACAGCAAGTTTTCCCATCATTTAAATAATTATTTAATTTTATATGAATATATGGTGGATTATTGTCATAACATTTGATAATGTGAGTGACACATTATCATTTACCAACGTTCTATAATTGAAAATTACTGAGAACCCCAAACGGACCACCATAATTTTTAAAGGCATACTTCAGACCATGTACTAAAAGAAAAAAACTTTGGAGCATGCACCTCTAGAGTACTTAACTATCACTGACTAACCTCCAACACATGAAGCACTGCATGGAGAATAGCCCCAATATCGCCATATAAATACATCTACATCTGGTCTTGGTCCAAGCTCTAAGGTAGGGTCTGGTTGGACCACATTGGGTTCTGTGGGATCCATCTGGACTGGTACTGAAGATCTAGATGGACCAAATAAGGATGCTCCCTGGGGTGGGGTACATTCCGTATCCTGGCATTCTTCTACGTCATGAGGGCGGGGTGAGCCTTGACAATCCAAGTCGCTGATGTCGAAGGTTGAACTGAAAGCTTGGAGATAGACCTTGCATCGCACACTTCGGGTCCTGGTACCAGGACCGCAGGAGGTGCTACACGGACTCCACTCTCCGCTATAGTATCTGATGCAAATATTACAACATATATATCATTAACCCAATACCTATAAAATAGACTGTCATACTGTATAAGCTTTTTCAACGTTAATTTGATTCAGGGGATAGTTTCATCAACATTTTTCATCAAACATGTTGTCATATTTGACAACTATTGTTGATTTTGATTGGCTGAGAAGCACCTTTACTATGGAAACTGTCTGATAAAACAGGACTTGTTGGATAAAACATCTGACGAGTCCTTTCATGAAATGCTCCCTGAAGCAAACATGTTTAATGAGAAAGAATATCAAATATCTTATACTGCTTTTTTCATGTTGAACAAATACAAATAAATGAATACACCGATATATTTTTTCAGCTGCCAAATAACATATGGACCTGGTTAGCAGTTCACCACAAACCTTTCCAAATATGCATGATATACCAAAGACTTTCAATATTGCTTCATTCACATCTTTACACTCGATAATGTCACTAAAAATGATGTGCATTTTTACAAGTTAAAAATATCCAAAAAAAATTATAATGTAATTTTCATCGATCTACCCAATTTCAATATTTCTTTCAACTTATACATTTCATTTTCATTGGATCATATCCTAGTGAGTTTGGGGTTGCGCTCAGGTTGCACTCTTTTCAGCTCTCCATATTTTGTTTTGATAACCGGAGAATTTCAGACTTGATTTCTTAATGGTTTACATCAGTTTGAAGAGGAAGTCTCAGTGAAACTGGTGGACATGTTTTGATTTATTTCATTCGCCCTTTTTATGACAATTTAGGAAGAAATTTATCTTCATTTCAGGATTCTGATCACTGGAATTGGATTCAATTTTCTACAGCTACCTATACATGGCTATTGTGTATTTCCTCTTGAGTGCATATCAATGGAACCCATGGCTAATCACTGGCGAGCTGTAATCCTTGTCATCATTTTGACCATGGCTTTGCACTCCTATTCAAGAGAGGAACTCTTGGACATTAAGAGACAATGCCCTAAAACTTCCCTGCCAAGGGATGTGTATCAGACAATAGTGGATTATGGTATCAGTACTATCAAGCCAACAAAGAGAGGACATCGTTCTTTTATAAAGAGCCAGCAATATATTCCTGTCATACAGGATACTATACGCCAAGCTAAGAAAAATGTCCGATCTTGTGATACCAATAACTTGATTCACATTCAGCCTGTCTCTGAGCTTGCTAAACTTTGCACCATCAATTTACAGTCAATTCGGAATAAAACTATTCAATTTGTTGACTTTGTAACTGAGCAAGGTTTTGATATCATTGCCATGACGGAGACATGGCTGAGACCAGATGACGACCTTGTGGCCAAGGAAGCCACCCCAAGAGGCTACTCATTAGTCCATATCCCTCGAGATAACAGACCTGGAGGAGGTGTCGGCTTGTTGTGTAGGTCTGATCTATGTTTGAAGACAGAATTACCCCAGAGGTATAACTCCTTCGAAGCCCTACATGCACAAGTATCAGATGATCATGGTACATTTCGTTTAGTCATCATATACCGCCCTGAAAGGAACAGTGAAAATGGTCAACATGTGCCTTTTGCATCGTTTCTTGAGGACTTCGGCAAACTGATGGACCATTATCTTCTCCATCCTTCCAAACTTGTGATCACAGGTGATTTTAACATATGGATGGATGACACAACTGCAGGGAATACAATTCTTTTTAAGAAGTTGTTGTCTTCATATGGTATGACCCAGCATGTATCCACCCAAACTCATTGTCTTGGTCATACACTGGATCTGCTGATAACTCGTGATGGTGACGATATTGTCTCTGACATATCAGTTCATCCAGGACTGTCTGATCATTTTGCCATCACCTGCAAATTGTCATTGAAAAAGCCTATACATCCAAAGAGGACAATTACCATGCGCAGTTTCAAGGCAATGGACCATGAGGTATTTCATCAACGCGTCTTTGAGGCTCTGTCGAAGATTGACGTAGAGAACCTTGGCATTTCTGCATCCGTAGAAACATACGAACGATCTCTGTGTGATATCCTTGAGGACCTTGCACCTTTGAAGACAAGACGCCTGAAACAAAGAGAGAAATGTCCATGGTATAATGAAGAGATTCGGACTGCTAAGAAGGTGAGACGGAGGTTGGAAAGAAAGTGGAGAAAATGTAAATCCAAAGGAGAAGGCCAACTACATCATAAGAGATACCAAGAGCAATGCCGGATTGTTGTGAAGCTCATGAAGGAAGCGAAGACACAGTTCTACTCATCTGTTATTGAGAGCTGTTCATCAGATCAGAAAGCTTTGTTCACCATCATCGATGACCTACTCCAGAAGAAAGGCGATCCTGTGTTACCACAACTACCACCTGATGGGTCGTTAGCAAACAGATTCTCGGAGCATTTCTTGAACAAGATCAACACAATTCGTGATTCTTTTGTGCAGCATCACGATATCAGTGAGGCTTCGTCACATCGAGATCCGTATATGTGTAGTTTTGATTTGGTATCAGAAGCTGAAATTGAGAGAATCATCAAACAGTCACCCTCGAGCTCTTGTCACCAAGACCCCATTCCAACATGGCTAATCAAGGATCATCTCTCTGCATTTGTGCCATTTATTACAAAGTTGGTTAATGGGTCTTTTACCAAAGCTGTCTTTCCAGAGAACTTGAAACATGCTACGATTAGACCTCTACTTAAGAAGTCAAACTTGGATAAGGAGAGACTGGAAAACTACAGACCAGTAGCTAACTTGAAATTCCTTGGAAAAGTAATTGAAAGAGCGGCTACTGCTCGTATCCTCAGATGTGTAGTTGACCAATCTCTGCAGGATCCTTTCCAGTCGGCCTACAGGAAAAACCATTCAGTAGAGACAGCTGTCTTGCGAGTGACTAATGACATCCTCCGAGCCATGGATAGAGGCATGTTGACTGGCCTCGTTCAACTGGATTTGAGTTCAGCGTTTGATACGGTCGATCATTGTATTCTACTTCGCAGACTACAGGAAATTGGTATCAGTGGGTCAGCTCTGAGCTGGTGTCAGTCATACCTTGATGGTCGTACTCAATCAGTTCGCATTGGTGAGGATGACATCTCTGATCCAGTTTCTCTTGATTGCTCCGTACCTCAAGGCTCAGTGCTCGGACCACAAATGTTTTCCATGTACATTCTACCAATCTATGACATTATCAATCGGCATGATTTGATGTATCACATATACGCTGACGACATTCAGCTGTATTTACCATGCTTACCTAATCAAACTGATGTGGACAACGTACTTGCTAGATTTGAGTCATGTGTAGCAGAGATCTCCAAATGGATGGGGCAGAACTACTTGAAAATCAACCAGGCGAAGTCTGAATTCATTTTCTTTGGCTCTTCCCAACAGATCAAAAAGGTCATCATTCCTAACCTAAAAATTGGTGATGTACATGTTGAGCCTGTTTCTAAAGTTCGCTCGCTAGGTTTGACACTTGATAGTACTATGTCTATGGAACCACAAATCTCTAGCTGCATCAGATCATCATTTTATCACATTAGGCAGATTCGTCGGATCCGGGATTACCTGAATCCCCATGCAACGAAGCAGGCAGTTCATGCTCTTGTCACATCACGTTTGGATATGTACAACAGTACTTTGGTTGGACTGCCTGATACTCAAATAAAACGACTACAGAAGGTCCAGAATTCTGCCGCACGACTTGTAAAGCGTTCAAAGTTGTCGGATCATATCACCCCAGTTCTCAAGGAATTACATTGGCTGCCTGTTAGGCAAAGACTTGCATATAAAGTTCTTTCCTTGGTCTTTAAACTGAAAACCAACCAGACACCAGTGTACCTATCAGATCTTCTGGAGTTGAAGAGATCGTGTAGACCCGGTCTTCGTTCAGGGAATGTTCACCAGCTCCAACAAGTTAGAGTGAAAAGGTCCTGGGGTGACAGATCTTTTTCCGTTGCTGGTCCCCGTTTGTGGAATTCAATCCCATCGGACATTAAGTCGTGCCAGTCAAGAGAGCTATTCCACAGCAAATTGAAGACTTACCTCATGAGGGAAGCATTTCCTTAACTGTTGTGTGATAAGGCCATTTTTTATTTTTTGACTACCAACTTAACTGATTGTGTATTTTTTCTTCTCAGTTTGTTCATTTTTATGTATTTATTGATTTCTGTTTTATATAAGTAGTTAATTGTGCGCCTTGAGTGTCATCGACAGATATGTGCGCTATACAAATCTTTAATTATTATTATTATTATTATCCCCTTTTTATCAAAATATGACAGATTGTGAAATGAATATGAATACAAGAATATTCTTTCTTTTTTTCTTCTTACCTTGGAACTTCAGCTGTTTCTTTTTTCTCAAGAGGAGATGTTGTTGCTAGTTCAGGTCTATTAACTGTATGAAGGAACAAACAGGTAATTATCCATAAATAGAGAAAGTAGGGGGAAATATTCAATAGATCCATTCTACTTTTTCTCACAAATACATATATACTAATTTATTTACATTCAGAGCGATTAACTTTTTTTTGCAATCTATACACAATATCTACTGTATCTACGACATAATTCTAGGTATAATGGTATCCGAGGTGTTTGTCACTTACTTTCTGGTGTATTGGTAGGTGTCTGTGACATAATTCTAGGTATAATGGGGTCTGATGTGTTTGTCACTTACCTTCTGGTGTATTGGTAGGTGTCTGTGACATAATTCTAGGTATAATGGGGTCTGAGGTGTTTGTCACTTACCTTCTGGTGTATTGGTATCAGGGTCTGGTAGACAGGGTATTCCTGGCAAACATACTGTTCTTATGGAAGGCATTGTATCTACATCACATCCCATAGCAAGTTCATTACGATGATTGCGACACATAATCTCCCTTGTGCTCATACCCTGGCCACAGGAGACCGAACACTGCAAGGAGATTAAATAAAATGCCAAAATCAAAATGCTCATAAAATATATAGTGTAGGGGCATCATGGTCAAGTGGATGTGTCTAAGAACTTCTGTTGTCCATTATTCATAGTAACTGGACAAGTGCACAATACTTTAGTAGCCTGGAAAACAGTTGAATAAACTGTGTACACAAAGCAGCAAAATATAGCAAATAAATCCTGGCCACAAGTTATATACATTCATGGAAAAATATCTGTATTTTTAAAAGATGCCTGATCCCTTAATCTCAACCTATTTTGTATATTTTTTGGAATTGCATGTTATTCCAGGCAATATGTCAAGATTTATAAATTGTTATCATTATGGAACAATGAGTCTTCCTGAATAGGCAAGGGGTTCCACCAATACCCATAGTGAATGGTAGGACTGAGTATATTATCCTTAAAAAATTGCAATTCATTTTGTACTGCCCAACCCTTTAATCTTAAAGGGATACCCTAGGCTGAAAATTATTAGATCTAAATAAAAAGAGTAAAATTCAACAGCAAAAACGCTGAAAATTTCATCCAAATCCGATAATAACAAGGTTATTGAATTTCAGGGTTAAGAATTATTTTGTAAAAACAGTAATATGCATGCCATCATGAATATGCAATAGGTGATGATGTCATTTCCCCACTTATAATGTATGTTATTGCATGAAATCAGAATTACTTCATATTTTCATACATGTGTGTATGATACACTTCCCTTGTAACAAAAAGTTGCAGCAATCATCCCACACATTAAATCAGTTGCCAATCCATTTTTTTATATTCTTGGTGGTCAATATTTGAATGAATATTATCTAATATAATAAAATATAAAATAATAAGTGCGGATATGACATCAGCTCACTCATTGCATATTCTTGAAGACATGCATAGTTCTGTTTCATCAAATATAGCAAAACTTACCTTTGTTATCACTTGTCTGATTTTTATGAAATTTTTATATTTTTTTTGTCTGTCTGATTTTACTTTATCTGTTTAAATCATGATTTTCAGCCTGGAGTGTACTTTTAATAAATGCTTCTAAACATGATTTTTAGAGCTTAGTATCTGCTCTTGAAAGCTAAATATTAGCCAATCACTACTATTATCACAGATACCCATAGCAAAAAAAAATAATTATAAAGCCTGTAGGTGATATATTCATCACTCTACTTGCATCAATATTACATAGGAACTTGACAAGTATACACCTTCAATCGCTATAAAGATTGGACTTCACTAAAATCAAAGAAAAAAATAAAGAAAAACAAAATTATCCCCTACAAGTACGAACAAGTACAATTCTGGGAAAACATGTAAATTGAAAGAATGTCCCATCATTTCATCAAATCTAAATTTGAGTATCAAGTTTAGAATGGTCTGTTCTGTAATGTCAGATTAAGATCTATCTCATTGGAAGTGACAATGACTCTTGTATGCTTTTCACACTGCACTTTTTTCCCTTAACCCCAGGAAATTGGTGGGGCTAAGGGGGGGGGGGGGTCTTAGCCCCACCAATTTCCCGGGGTTAAGCTTAGCCCACTTCGTTTTCACACGTTTTAGCAAAGTGGGCTAGCACGGTAAATAGTACGGTACTATCTGGCCCTGCGAAAAAGCAGGGTTAGCCGGCTTATTGTGGTGCTAGCACCACAATTGCGGTGCTAAGAGATGCAGTGTGAAACAAAACAGGGCTAAGCAAAAGTGGGGCTAAGCATTAGCCAATCACAGAAGTCGAAATTGCACATTAATCGCACTCTGTATGGTAAAAATCATCAATATTCATGAGCTGTGTGATTGCCCGGGGTTAAGGCGTTAACCCTGGCTAAGCTAATAGTATGGGGTTAAGAAAGACAGTGTGAATCGAAAAAAGGATAGTATGGGGTTAAGGATAGTCCGGGGTTAAGGATAGTATGGGGTTAAGGAAATGCAGTGTGAAAAGCATATTGGTAAACCCTGTAGACTTATACTACAGAGATCAGGTATTACCAATGTGAGATGGGGAGAAGATTAAAGATAGATACATTTCCTCCAACTGTGACAATGTCATACATGGATGTATGATAAGACCAAACCCATGGGAGACTGATATAGTTCTTAAAGTCGTTCTTATTCTGCTGAATACTAGCTGAATAATACTTGATTTCCCTCTTTTAAGTATGCATCCTATTTGAAGGTAGTAGATTGCTTGCAACTCTGTATACATTTCAAAACATGTTTCCAGACCATTTTCAAATGCCTTTCCGAACATATTTTAAAAATGTGCTCCATTTATCAACTCATCGCAATATTTTGAAAAAAGACATTGTCACTGCGCTGCCATATTGCATGGTTTGACTTGAGGGAGAGAGGTAATGTTAAGCCTGCGCTTTTTTGGTTCAGGCTTTTATGTATACTGTGGTTACACATTTTTACTGGCCAAAAGTAGAAGTATTCAAAGTACAAATATGTTTGAAGAAAAACTTATTCATCTTCCGGCAGCAATAGATTATCAGGCTAAACTTGTATTTCGGATCACGCATTATTTTATGCCATTCAAAGAAATGGTTTGTAATTCTAATCCCCATAACTAAAACATTTTTTATGTTTATAGACTGCAAAAAATACAGCAAAACATGATAGAAACATTAATCATACCACAGAATAAGAGTTCATGAATGCAGTCAGAGCTTGTCAATTGAATTCCCTGTAAGAATGAAGCTGAAGATACTCGTCTGAAAGACGCAAAAATAAAATCTATGATGGTCCTGTGTGGACATACAAGAAAATACTTTAAGTAGGGTTACTTACCAGTGACCAAGGCTCGGGTTTCCAGTAGGGACAAGGATCAACGTTACAAGCCTGTACAGAAGCCAGTCTTGACCCATCACACATATCGTCTGATAGTCTTACTGTCATACTCGTTGATATCTTCTGGATGCAGTAGATATCTCTAGTCTGAGTACCAGACCCACATGATACTGTACAAGCACCCCATGGCTCTCCTTCCCATCTGCAATAATGATTCAATTTTTTTCCAAATACAGAAACGAAGATTGCTGAAGATAAGTGAAGAATAGAAGATGCTAAGATCTTGGTAGATAAAGATATTCTTTGGAAGTTTGGATTGAATTGTATTCATAAAGTGGGGGGAGGATCAACTAGGGGTCATTTTGTACTTTATTTTCAGAACAAAATTTCAGTAAACATACATACTCACATTTTATTGGTTCTACCATTATTCCAATATAGATCTGGTCTCTTGCAGGGGATATTCATTTTGAACTTGGAAAAGGTATCAAACCAATAGAAATATTGCATTGAAAGAAAAAAATTATATCAGAGAATGCTTTTACCAAATCATAACAAATAATAAAACTCTGATTTTTTTTCTGGGGGAGGGAATAAAAGATTTAATCACTATACCTCGGATGTCATTGTGATACTTATGTATCTGCTCCATTGCCCAAAATGGCTAAAATATATTTTTTTTAGGTTTGACTCAGAATATATTCATCTTTTTAAAGAAATCACAACATGCTATCTATTATCTATATTTAGACCCCAAACCAATAATCAATGATGATTTAATAAGACCTTCATGACACTTGTAATAATCAATTCAATTCAATTTATTTAGCTTAGGAGATGGATTAAAAAGAGAACGCTGAAAGTTTGAAAGAAATTGGACAAGGAATATGAAAATTATGGATGTAAAAATATGAGCTAGTTGCCAATTCAAAGACTTATTTCAAAGTCTGACTCTCAGTGATCTCATTTTCTTACAGCCATAATTTTCATATTCCTTGTCCAATTTCTTTCAAACTTTCAGCATTCTGTTTTTAATCCATCTCCTTTCACATTAATAACTCTGCTACCATGCTCCTATACTTATTATTCATCCACTCTCGTCATTTAAATTTGCCATATCAAATTCCCCCTTCTTTAACTTCAGTAATACAGGCTTTGAAATAAGGAACACTAAAATATGCATGAACCCACTTCTCCCCTTCCATAATAAAATTCTAAAATGTTACTTTGAAGAAAGGTTCAACATTAATGTCACAAAAATAATTTCAGCTGGTAATAAAGACTTTTTCCTCATGGATCAATTCATTCAATGATCCATTCAATATGGTTCAGGGAACTGTTTTGACTTGAGAATTTAACGAGTGCACTAGTATTTAGCCATCGTATCTCTAACCTCACTCCAGCCAATTACAGTACATTTCAACAATCCAGTCCCTACGGCAAGTCGGCAAAGATCAGATTTCAAACAACTATTGCTGGATATCTTTCAACACATCTTCCCTACAAGAATTTGCCTGTATTTTCCGGTGGGATTTCTGAAACAACAATGCTTAGACAAATATATCTTCCATGTGGACCATTCATTACATTCTGGTACAAACATGTTTCCTTTTACAAATGAAAATATAAATATGGTAAATAAATAAATCTAGATGAGGCCTCAACATTGCGACAGAAAGACGTCTGAAATATAAAAAATCAGCAACTGAAATGACCTACATCATTACAAAGATGGCTGCTTTTTCAAATAGTTTTGTTTGAACTTTCTGCTTGCCCCATCTCCCAAATTGAATTTCAGCCTATCTGTCATGTGGATGCTTTTGTAATAGTTGTAGGCAATGATGTGATAGGTTAGAACGTGATAATGAATTCATAAAGTGACCTTGGCCTATAGGAATGTAAGATGGATATGAGTGATGATAAGTCACTTTATATACTACATGTATATAGTCAGAATAAAGAACTCAAATCAAATTTGGGATTACTTGTACTAGCTAGTACTATCATACTGGCTGAAGAGTTGGAGATGTGTGGGGGAAAGTTAACAAATCAACAGTTTTGAAAATAATAACAGAAAAGAAATAGGGAAATAAGAGAGAGAGAGAGGGGGAAGCATGAACAAGTAGAACAATGAAAGACAATTCTAAAAGAAAGAGAAGGGAAGAAAAGACACATGCTTAGAAAATAAATTTAAAAAACACAAGATAAAGAAGAGGAAAAGAGCGAAACGTAAAAAGGAAAGATAGAAACAAGGAGACAGACAGAAGGAGAGTAATTGAGTAGGCCATTTAATATATCAGCATTAGGAAATGTAAATACCTAAGTTTGTATATCTTACAAACATACAAACCATGACGAATAATTACCACTATAATTTCTCATTTCTGAGGTAATCTTTATTTTTTTTAGAATATCTTAAGTTTCTAAACTTGGTTCGCAGTCTCTAAAAAACTATGAAACAGTTGGCATATCACTAAATGCAATTATGGCTTCAGGAAGGTACATTATAAATATGAAGGCAAAGTTCTAGAAATAGTTGTGTTAACATGATGTGCACATTTTGTATTTGTCATTATACAAAAAATAAGAATACCTGAAATTGAATTACTTTTTATACTTTTGAGTGAATTATATTTAGTAACCAACAAGCTTTAGAGAAAGAGGAGGTACAATAAAGTGACCACTAAAATGCCCTCCAGTACCTCTATACTACAGGAGGGTTTTTCAGATCACCTTTCACACGCAGTGGCAGGCAAATATTTGAGTTCTAGTTCTTCTAATTTTTCTGGCAGGAACTTCTCAATGACTTGCTGATTTGAGTAAATATGATTAAACATTAAGTAGATTAAGTTGTGGGCAAAACTTCTTGGTTACTCAATACTAAATTTAAGATGGAAGGCAATCTTTAAAAAAAAATCTACAACCCAAAATTCTCTGTAAAACATTTCATCTATTTCAGATGATTATTTTACTAGGTTTATTTTTTCTAATACCTCAGACTTCTCACTAATCTTTAATGGTGGTGATGGTAGTGATTGTTTTTTTTACCTCATTGCTAGGAAAGCATTAATCTCATCCAAATTACTTTATTTGGAGAAGTAACAGAGGAAAAGAAACAAAAATAATAAAATCCAAATGCTGATTCATAATATGATTATAAATATAAATGCACTCCAAAAATGAAAAAAAAAAGTTGAGGAAATTTTCTGCTCACAATACATGATAAGCAAATGACACAATACTTTTCATTAACAATGGATAGGCCTGCCTGATTAATAATAGGGGTTTTACACAACAGTAATATTTCCAAAATTACCTTAACGGTGCTTTTAAAAATAATACTGCTTATGATCTTTAACAATAGAGGTCCATACAATGTATTGATCTTTTAATACAACCGGCTGTCAAAAAAAATCAGGATAAAGTACAGTTCCCATCTTCCAAAATTAGAATGGTTTATTGATTTGGTCATTTATCAGTAGAAAATGTCAAACTGACATTTCTCTGTGTTTGCAAATAAAAAGATTTCTACAAACCAAACCATTAACTTGTATCTGATTTAACCATCATTCAACAGAAATGATTGTGATCACGCATCATTAGGTTTTATGAGGTTCTATTGAACTGAATGCAGTTCATTTTACAAAGCAAATATCCACAGGTCTGTTGAGATTTGACATGCTCTTGTGTGTTTGTCCCGACTTTCACAGGAAATTGAAGAAAGGAAACAAACAAACTCTAAAAGTGAGAAGCATTTCATGAGGCATCTCATCAACAATGTTCACTGACTACCTTGCTCTCAGCCAATCAGATGGGTGGATTTCAGTAGCTTTTAACAGTTTCCAGAGAAAAATCATTGCACAATTTGTTCATGAAAGGCTCAATAATGTGATGTTCTGTTGGTTGTTTTGAATTCATATTTTAATCCATAAACTTTCACATGCATGAAATTTACTTTGTGACTCCTTGTTCGCTATAGGCTATCAGGTTGATCAAATGTTTATATCTTTATCCAGTATGCAAAATAATGGATCAAATCTATACGTGGAAACCAACATTAAATGATGTGATTGTGTCAAGTCAATGGAAGTTTCAGCCTCATGTATTCCAGAAATTAATTCACTTATCATTTCTACTTGCATCACCGAATAATAGGTTTTTGTTGTTAATGTACAATTGTTTTCATTCCTGTATTTTCTCTTATCATTTTCACTGAAATTTGGCCTTCATATGCATACAATACAATACAAAATAAGCTTGTCAGAAGAGAGGAAATATAAGATGTATAAAAGTTTAGGGGAAAACATAATATACCTCTACATACAAAGAGTAATTATGCAACATTAATTAGAGTGGAGCTGCATGTATCAAAAGCTGGTTGTAACTATTCCTGTAAAATATTTTAATGGAAATATAAACAAATACAAAAAATATAGAGTAAGATAGAGTAAGGAAATAATATGAGAGACTGAAAGAGGGAGAAATTTCATACTTTTTCAATAATTGCATAAGAATAACCAAAAATCTTTGAATGGCGATACAAATCTAAAAGAAATTGAAGAGCAGGAGACTTGCCAGAAATAAGAAATATTCATATCAATCATTTTTCTTTCAGCCATGATTTCCTGACAGTAAAATATTGCAGTACACTATTTATGTAATGATTTCTTCAAAAATGAGAGGTTCTATAAAAAAAAAAGCCTACTCAATCTCAAGTTATGATAGTGGCAAGTATGTTCTCATTGTCCTATTGAAGATGACTGGAGGATCATCTACCATTATTTCTTCTCAGGACAATGTGAATCTTTATAAGTTTAGGCTGGATTTTCAAGACCAAGTAGGTACTTTTCTGTCCCTTATATTCCAAAACCAAAAGATCTATAAATCATACAGAATAATGGCAAAAAAGGGTCCCTATAGCTGGCAGGTGAGCTTGATAAGTTTAAACAGTATTAGATTATTAGTATTATCGTAAATGTGAAGTGTCAACTGTCATACACTCAACCACTATGGAAACTTCAAAGATTGTAAAGCCTACTGTTACCATGTTCATGAATTCAGAATCCTTCTTGATGGCAAATAAATGGAACTGTCTACCATACAACATTCATGACAGGCTAACAAAAACATGCATATTATTTAATGAATAAAATCAAATAGATAAATTAAAATACTTTGATAATTTGGTAAATAAATAATTTCAAAATAAATGTTAAGTAAATAAAAATAGTAGATAAATAAATTTTGAATATATAGAATTAAGGAAAGAACAAACAAAAACTAAAATGAATGAATGAAAGGACAAATGAATGGACGAATGAATGAATTATTAAATGAATGAACAAATAATGAAATAAAAAAATAATTTTGAAAAATAAACGGATAAACAAATATATGAATGAATATTTATGTGTACTTATTGTTAAAGCCATTGGAAACTTTGTGTGCATTTGTACATTGACCAATAAAATAATCTTGAATCCTGAATTATCTGAATAATCAAACATACGAATGAATGGACAGAATAGATCAGGAAAAAATACATCAATAAATAGATAAGTGAGATGAAGTGATTGGATGAACATGTTTCATTTAACTCTACATAACTGACTAGTTTTGATCACTCAGCAGGAGAACCATGTAATGGATGTAATAACCCAGTAGGGAACCATTATCAACTTGACCTCACAATCTATCCCCCATTGCAGGATTCATACTTATTCAATTTGTCCACTTGTCAATTGACGAGCTCGACAATACTAATGAAGCAAGTTTGTGAATTATGTAGGCCCACATCGCATTTTCTAAATTCATACCGATATATAGCCCAATAGCCCGGATGCTATTTTTGTATTTTATTCAATTTTTCAAACATTGCTTTAAAAAATATCAATAAATTACTATTTTCCCAAATTAGAGACAGTGAACGATACAATAAAGTAAAGATTGCAATCGGTTAGGCCTATATGTAGAAATTAAATATTCCTGGGAGGTAAGGGTGAATGAATTAACCCTATTTTTATCTTTTTCTTGTTGTTGCCTTGAGATTATGGTTTTGCATTATCGTATTTACAGAGTAACATTATCAAAAGTAATTTTTAACATGGGCAGTACATAAATTCATATGACACAATGTTACCACTACAGATGGAATGAGATTGCTAAGTCTGTTTAAGGTTAGCAAGACTGGGATATTTATCTCAAAAGTTGTTTTCAATAATTAGGGTATTATGGCTGTGTAGGGCAAAACATGATTTGATGGAAGAGGTGGCACTTCAGGGTAAAAATGGATTAGTTCAAACTAGAGTTTTTGTTTTTAAAATAAAGGAATATGATCATAAAGAATTCAAATTTCTTTCTTATCTAGTGATATATTGCTTTGTTATTACGCCCACAATCAGCAATCAGAATGAGTTTGTGTAAAATAGGCCTACACGAGAAAATAAAGGTTTCCATTCTGAAAGGGAACCTGAATACTTTTTCATCATTTTTATCATAAATACAAAATGTTAAAAACTAGAAATTGCTATTTTCAGCAAGTGAGCAATGTTACTTGTTTGAGTGCGTGATAAAGTTTCAAACCTCATCCTTTTTTTCAGGAGAGCTCAGAAAAGATCAATGTACTTTGTGGATCTGAGCTCACCCCTGATACACTGTATTATTCCTACTTTAGAGACACAGCAGGTGTGCAATAATCCTGTCTTAAACTTGATATCTCTATTGACCCTTGACCTTTGAACCCAGCACAGGTGATCATAAGACCCCAGGTAAGAGTCTCCTCACACTCTCAGATTTCTATTTCTTGCTCAATTTCTGATATTTTACATTATTTCAAAGAGGTGTGATTTGTCGGTGCATCACACATAAATTTCTTCAAAGGTCACACAAAATGACTATAATTGTGGAATGCAGGAACTTCTAAATCTAACATCACAAATAAAATGAAATGAAAACATCTTTCAAAAGAAGTAGGCCTAAAGCATATACTTTTGAGGCAATTAGGACCATTCTGGATGAACAATAATATCCATGAAGGCCTTATACATGTACTCCTTAGTGCTGTGCTGATATTTTGTCACTCCCTCAAACTCATCTGCCATATGCTAAAACTCAGAAATATAAATATATTTTTCCACTGCTTTATTATTTTAATTTGGCCATTTAGTGGGCTACCTTGTTACCTCTGTTTATATAGCACTGACATAGTTTTACAACTAATTTCAACTGGTAATAAAATGATTTTATTTCTCTCTTCGGTAAAGTGACCTTTCGTCCTTACATTTTTAATATATTTATCAAAAAGTTTATATACAATAAACGTAAAAAGAAATAAATATGTGACGTCATCAACTGAGAGACAATCAACCTTTCGTCAAGAGATATATCTTCCAATGATCATCCTTGGCTTAAAGAATATAACTACAGGATCCATTTTTTATGAATGCTGACATCTTGGTTTCACACATTTCTTTATGTCACTGAACAAAGTTTTAACCTCAATTTCCTATTTAGGATCCAGTGGGTATTTCATAAAGCTGTTTGTACCTTATGAACGACTTTACCAATGGCTGGTGTTCCACACGCCAAATTTTCATTGATGTTGATTTAGTGTCTAAAAAAAAGACCACCTTTTATTCAAAAATTTATTTGTAACTTACAAAAAGCTTTATGAAACCCCTTGACTATGGGGGGGGGGGGAGGAGGCCTGGTACCATTAGATAACTAAGCTTTAAAATGCACTTTATAATTTCACTTTTCCATATGGATGCCTGCACAAAACATTCTAAATAAATGCATTTTCTCTGAAGATGGATTGCATACATTTCGCCTCTGAAATCTTTATTTGTGTGGTCTGTCTGTGTGTGTGCTCACATTATGAAATAATATACCGCACAAGGGAGTTATTATAGGTGGTTTCAAACCGCCTCGATCACAAGAATCCCCGTTAAATTACGAGAACTTTTTTAGGCTGAAAAATACCCATTAATTATTCCTGCATTCACACCGCCCTGAAACATACCCTTCGGGATAAGTTCCTGAAGTTACGAGCATGCGCAGTATGGTCTGATAAGCAGCAAGGCGCGAAATTCAAAATCACTAGCCCAGCAGCAACCCATGCACGGCGCTGCACCCAACGACACGCTGGGCTAAAAGTTCCCGTAATTTGCTTTCAGACCGCCAAAATACCCACGACCTTGGAAAAATCCCCGCGAAAGTTCTCGTAATTTCGCCAAGTACCTACTATTTATCGGGTATTTTCTTTCGGGGATATTACGCGTAGTTTGCTTTCAGACCGCCAAAATACCTGGTATTTTCTGATCGGGGTAAATTTCCCGATCAGAGAATACCTGGAACTGGCGAACTTCGAGGCGGTCTGAAACCACCTAATGTGTACCATTTCATGGTCAAAACTTGATGTTGAAACACCTATTCAAAACATATCAATCACTGGTACTAATGGGAGATGTTGATATTTATAGCAGTGTGTCTAGACCATATGACCATTTTACCAATAAAAAAAGGGAGTATAGACATGGAAAAATGACAATTTGTTGTTTAAAAATGATTTGATTCAAAGAAAACAGAGTGGAATGCATAGAAAATTTCTTTTTTATTGAAATCTTGTAAATACGCCCAATGCTATGAAGTTAAAGACTTAAAGCTCATATCATAGTCAGTGTTTGCAACAAAACAGTTTATGACACAATTACACTTGGCGGGGGGGGGGGGGTGGAGGAAAATATCGGGTAGCCTACCAATGAGGCTTAAATTTTGTATATCCACATTGGGACTTTCAGTAAAATTTCACTATTCATGCAATGACATTATCATTTGAACAGCATATATCATCATAATTACTACTATGTAGCATCTTTCTATTACAGTACCTCTTTGACAGGACTTCAGAGTCATCATTCATCTATGCTACTTCAAGCTTACAACATGCTTCAAAATAAAAAAAATTGGTATGTTTTTTTTTTATTCATCTATGTCAAGCGCTACCTACCTAGGTGGACAGTTGATATTATTACAGCCTCTGGCATTAACTTCTGGTTTCTGTCCCTCACATCTGCTGTCTTCAACTGTTTCACCTGTAGCAACATTGGTACAGTCCAACACACTTGATTGTTGACCTGTACAAGGAAGATATAAAACAAAACAAAAAGGAAATAAAATTATCAGCTAAGTTCATTCAAGAAATACCTGAACACCAAAGGGAAAACTTTTAAAGAAGTAAGATTTTATTCATTTTCAATTTGAAAACTCACAAAAAACTAGATTATGATTTCTGAACTATATCATACAGATTTGTTCTTTACATCGGTTAATTTCAAAGTATTTAACCACAAGGGCATATTTTTTAAATAATATTTGGAAAGATAACAATATAGGATGAGAAATCCCTAAATCCTCAATAATAATTCTTGTCATATGAATACATGATACCTGTCAGTAGTATCAGGTGGTACGTAGTATAAGAAATCAAAGTAGGAATACAGACAAAAAATTAAACACACACACACAAACATACATCCAGAAATTTAGTCTTTACAGAGAATAATTATATAATATTGACTGGCCTTGAGGGGAACATCAAATATATTGCCCGCATATTGGCCAAAGTCTTTAGACAAGGGCAATATGGTTCTTTTAAGGGCAATACATTTGATGTTCCCTAAAAGAAGTGTCAGTCAATACTTTTATTATAATCCAAATCAGATATCTAGAGCAAAAATCATGAAAATTGAGATATTTCTTTTCAAAATAGAGTTATATTTTCATGTTTATCAGGGTCTAGGCACTGCACTTTATCATTATTACGTACTTGTAAGAACCCGGATCCAGCGTTGCCTTTATTATGACGTATAGTGTTGGTGCGCGGATCATTATGAAATGTATCTCTTTATACACATCCTCAAATGCCTGGATGTGAGACCAGGGAAAATACAAAAGTATATTTTGCGTCGTCTCTGCATGGAAAGTCAATAGGCGCATAGAGACTGAGCAAAATACAAACAATAACCTACCTATCCCTTCCCGATATTCAGAAAATCTAGGGCAATACGGTTTTGTAAATGACCAGCTCAGATGTCTGATATGAGTAATAATGGGACATAGAGTTGTAAATGTGTTTTTTAAGATTTTCTTTTGATGGTGTAACAGTTCCCAATAATGCATCACCCAGTTTTCTGAAAGCTCCATTGGTTAATGGGTTTGCCTGATATGAGTATGGTAGAATCACCAAACTACAGCTTCATTCAACAACCATCAACTTAACACCCAGGAAGCATGAAAATGAGTGTCAATTTGATACGAAGTGGGCATGGCTCTCTGTTGTTACGTTGATGGATGATGATGAAGATGACATCTAGCAAGCGCTTTACCGGTCCTCCATCACATCTTTCTCAGGACTGAGCTAACTATGTGGGAGTATGCTCATCATTCAGTATTAGAAACGCATCTTTGAACGGAATCAGCCTCATAAACCAGATGGGACGACTTTCTCTTCCATTGTCCGGATCAAATGAATGCTCATTAGAGATCTACTTCACATCAGGGGTACTACATTTTGGAATAAACCAGATCTGATTGTGAATTATCTGGAATGTAATGTCACTGACATCCAGCTAAATTCCAAACACAGCATAGATTGTTGCAAAGAAGAAATGAAAATCAATTGATAAGACTGTGAGAAAAAAAAATATGGACATGATGATTTTGTATCTGAATGTTCTTATTGGCTGGCTTTTCCACAGTGGCATGTCTGGGGGAAGGGGGTCAAAGGGCAGGGCATGGGAGAAGACCCCAGGTGCTACCATCACATAAAGACATAAAGGCAAAATAACAACATAAATAAAAAATAGGCAAATCTCAAAGAGTTTTAATCCTGCAAATATACAAAGTTATTAGCAATAAAAGTTTAAAGAAGTGTGATTTCAGCACAAGCCCAAGATGATTCAGAATAGGAAAATAATCAATTTTCTTGTAACAACCCCCATTTTCCTTGATTTTTAATTCACTTGCCCAATCGCTCAAGTCATAATTTGATAGCATTATAATTTGTCAAATGAATCATGTCAGGAATGTCCTTTATATTGGGGCTGGATGTACCAATTTTATGTAATTGCCTATCTAAATCAGTGGCAGATCCGAGCAGGGGCACTCGAGTGCTATTTGTACCCCCTATATTTAAAAACCCTTGACTCACTACTGTAAATACAATACATGATAGGTCAGTTCTGAAAGAAGCACTCAAGCATTTTAAGACTTCATAACATTTATGTAGCTTTTCTAAATATATCTTTGTATTATCACCAGGAGGACTTATATCATTAAATCATTAAAGGCAATACATCACGCTCTAAGTGAGACCAGAGATTGGAATGCTAGCTCATCAACTACATGTGTGAGTAGGAATGTATAGGGTGAGAGGATGAGCCTTGGTGTTAAAGATGGTTTCTATTAAATGATGAGGAGTAGCAGGAATACACCTTGAAACACTAATCACCAAGGCAAGAATAAAGATTACACCATCATCACCCTTATACCATATTAACTGGTAGTCAGAGCAAAAAGACTATAACACACTCCAAGCAAGAATAAAGATTAGGGTCTTCACCATTATCACCATTCTGTGATCTGTAATATACTAGTAGCTGGCAGTCAGAACAAATAGGTCGTAACTCACCAAGGCAAGAATAATGATTACACCATCATCACCGTTTGATTTAAACTGGTAGTCAGAGCAAAAAGGATGTAACTCGCAATCACCAAGGAAAGAATAAAGATTAGATTATTATCACCATTCAATGATGTTAACTGGTAGTCAGAGCAAAAAGGATGTAACTCGCAATCACCAAGGCAAGAATAAAGATTAGATTATTATCACCATTCAATGATGTTAACTGGTAGTCAGAGCAAAAAGGATGTCACTCACAATCACCAAGGCAAGAATAGAGATTACACTATCATCACAATTCTGTGATCTAACTGGTAGTCATAGACAAAATGCTGTAACTCACTCAAGGCATTAATCAGGATTTTATATATGCCTATGCTATGTCAAACACATTGAATAATGCAAAACCAGAATCTTTATCAAATAACAAAACTTATAGATTTTACTCACATTCCATATTTAAAAACTAACAGTGTTATTTTTCCAATACGATGTGTTATTTCATAATCTTCTTTAAATGTATATTCCTTGGAATGAAATCAGATAACCATATAGGCCTACGGTAGAAGAAGCATCATTATTTATCAATGGGGTGGATGAACTCCTCTTGATTGAAAGAGTGAATGTATATATGGAGGAGGCAATACAGCTGCATCTGTAGTCATTCATTCCAAATAATAATTACTTCTTCATTAGCCCTCCTTTCCCTTACTTATGACCTTCCTATGACCTGCATGCCCTCATTCAAGTACATTTGAAAGAGACGTATTCTTACATCAGCCTATATGCACTGTTGATGCAAGGGGTCATGAGCACAAAAACTCTCATTTGAAAACTCTGTCACCACTTCAAATACATACTACGGCTAGTTTTGACTTTATGAACAGTGCCAAAGCATGGACGGTCCATGGCCAAAGTAAGAACTACAAATTGGGTCTAAAACCAGTAGCACTTTTGATACATGTGTTGTTACATGTTTGATGGTCTCTAGTGGTGTAAGGACCAGCATAGTCTACATAACAGAAATAACTAGCATTGGGAGTACCGGAGTAGTATCCATCAAGGATGTAATCATACCATGGTCTCCAGAGAAGGGGTAGAGGAAAAGACAATGGGGCGGGATCATAAGGAGGATTGCCAAAGCCTTAAACTTAGTATGAACTTGTAAAAAGAGTTCCGACAACTTCTTAGGTTTTCCAACAACTTTGTTTGGCATCCAGACAAGGGGATGGGGCGGGAGAAACTCGGGTAAGGGTATAGGTAGAAACCGTTCTCACCAAGGAGGGTCTCCACAACCCTTGACTTGTTTTAACCCTACAAATTGAGTCCCCAGAACACTTCATGTTTTTCACTAACAAAGTAACAATTGCACTTTATCATAATCCCTATTGATGCAATCATACAGAAGTATCGAGGGGAGAGCGATAGGATTCATGTATAACAAAACTACAAGGATTACCCTATCAGGTGTGCATCAGATTGAGCTGCGCAACTGCCAGGAGTTTTGCTATCAGCAGTAGACAGCCAAGACAAGGTAAATGGGTGAACCAAAATAAGATTGAATATCAACCTATTTACATGAGATCAATGTTAGCGAAAGAGAAAATGCATGGGGGTAGGGGCAGGAGAGAGGTATAGTTGATCCCTCGATACTCCAACTTTCAATATGAGTCCACATGATAATTGAGTATGTCCACATCTTCTTTGGACGACACTTACATTAGTATTGAGGGTTATTTGATGACTTCTTTGTGAATTTCAAGATTGTTGGAATAGATTCACTGCTCTAGCAAACAATTACTTTTTGAATACTAAAAGTTAAATCTTAAAATTTGTTTCTTTCATGTGTAAGGCGCTTAGAGACGTTGTTCCGATGTAATTAGTGCTATATAAAAGCGGATTATTATTATAAATATTTCATGACTTTTTAAAACATTTTTTAAAGTTTTTGAAGATACACAGTCAGCACAGAACTCATTAGATTGCTTGATAAAATCACATCAATTTCATTGGCTCAGATTCAATTTTGGTTGAGTGTTGGCTAGTTGAAAGCATACTTTTTTCCTACTGGGAAACTTTCATGTACCCAAACTGTCCCTTATGGAATACTCATCAGAGGCAGGGTGTCGTGGATTCTTCATTTTCAATCAATAGGTACAAATTGACATGAAACATATGATTTTCGTTACTCACTAGTGAAAATTGATTTTGACTTTGAGTCAAATGACATGAGATATCTGAAAAATTCATGTTGTTAGGGATCCTGTCTAAAGAGTTGGGATTTGACTCAAATGAACCCAAATTGTCCAAAAGGTTTGGGTATTGGGGAAATAAACTTGAGATTTGAATTAATAAAAAACTTTGAATTTATGATCCATTAAAACTTGAGATTCAGCCATACATCCTGTTTATATTTACTATACAAAATGCATCTTATCAAAGCCAAATTAATTCTCAATGGATTTATCCACATGAAAAGCCCTGACAGCAATGAAATATAACGCAACAAAGACTGCTTCATATCGTGTTTTCATTCTTTCAAACTCACATTCCATTTCCCTATATCCATTTACATACAATATACTAGATCACAGCCAAAGTAGCCGACTGTGAATATATAGGTATTTTGAACTTCAGATTAAATTAAAGTTCAAGATCAGTCTGTAAAAACCTTTGACTCAAAAGAGTTGATTTGTTAAACTTTCATTTTATTTTCTGATCCCTAAATTTACCATTTGATTTTTTTTAATCTGTTCAATGGTACATTTGTGCTGGAAATTTGGAAAGATGGTCTTTATAATGCTTTATAGCATATTAACAGAATTTTGAAATACAAGAAAACAGACATATTTTCCCCAGCACACTATTCATCAAGGATTGTACAGAACATTATCTTATGCCCCATAACAGTATGATACCAAACGTACTTTTGAACACAAACTCAAATACTTCAAGAGATTTCTCACACAATAAAACAAAATAAACAAATTTGAGGTCCTGCAGTTTTGATATTTTACTTGCAGATCATGAAAGAATACAACTAGTGCTTTAGAATGTAGATTTAGTGTCAAAGCAAAGACTTTCAACATGGAAAAGAGAAAAATATAGGGCCTCAAGATTATATCTTTGTCCAGTCCCTTATGATATGCCTGCCAAGTAAGTCTTATAAGATGAACTGTGATATAATTTAAGATATGGGCATTGGGGAAAATAAATGTGATTCATGATTTGTCGAAATTATATTCCAGGCAAATGTCCAAGAAGGGAGATTTGTATTGATTTTCTAAACTGATAAATGGTAAAACTGCACTGATACATACTAAAACGATGACAAATGTCTTGGTTTTGATTGCCAGAGGCCACTCTGAAAATCTAAGTGGAGAAAAAAAAATTCTGTCTTATTTTGTGCCATAAATGATGACGATGATGAGATGAACTTAAAGATACCAAGCAACAATGTGTGATTTCAGTTGATGATTGCAATTGATTAATTACAGGTATTCATAGTTCTAATTTTGTGATGTTCGTTTCACTGATACTTTTAAATCATTTCACACTTTGAAGTATTTCCTCTCTAATTCATCTGATTTTCTGTCCAGTAAAAACTCTGGTTAGACATTTATTCATTGTTTTGCAATACTGAGACTGAAATTACAGGAAAAACAATAATTATATCAATAATGTGGATAGTCTTGTGGGAACATTACTTCCTTCAATTTGTTAAGACTACTGGTGTAAAAAGTATTGGCCTTTTTTTTTTACCATAAACCTATTTTGAAGAAAAATATATATCATAGTAGTTCCTGGTTTTCACTCGAACTTCCCTTTCAAAAGAAAAGGAATATTATTCCCTTATTTCTAAGAAGAAAAATGTGACTCAGAATTGAATGATTTTTCAACTGATTTCACAACATTATTCAGATCAATTCCAAATATTAGGCACTTTAACTCTGAACAGACAAGACTCCAAGCTATCACTATTCAGAGCCAGTTTGACTCTGCAAAAATAAGAGAGTACAGCATCCAGATCATCTTGATTTTATTATCATAAACAAGTTGAAAACATCCGAGTAAATCAAATAATCACATTGGAATATTGTTTAGAATTGACCTGCACAAGCCTGGAAAACATTAACTCGATAGGTTACCATTTATGATCAAAGATGATAAGGACGGACTTCCAATGTGGTTCTAATAGCCTACGTCACTATTAATCAATTGGCAATACCAATATCCATTTAAATACCCACCATGACATATAGGCCTACAGTGTAGGCTCTTGACCATAGTTCAATTGTTTCTGAACTTTTCTTATTTTTTTTCCTTTATTTCCTTTTGCTCCTTTGTGCCATTTCTTTTTAACAAAAAAAAACTTTAGGCAATCTAAGATTAGTAGATTATTGATATGTACTTGTTTGAATTGTTTTTTTAAAATGATTATGGAAACAAAAAAGATTAAAAATGCAATATTACCTCTTTTGTTTTACATTAAAAATTAATTTTCACTGATTTTAGTTTATGACAAATTAAAGTATATCAATTCATAAATTCAATTCTACTATATTATGATTTTCTGGTAAATTTGGATTCACCCCTCATAACAATCTACAGAATTTATAGTGAATATATCCCAATTACCCTTCTCAGTTTGAAGGACTGACTAAATGAAAATATCAATCTTTATACAACTCTAAATGACTAATCGTCTTATTCCACATAGGAAGGAAAGAAAATTTAATCACATCTTGTGATTTCATCAGGCTTTAGGTGTGTGCAGGAAGCACTATAGAGAGCTGGTAATTGGCAATTACCATAGATACACAGAGATAATGAGAGGAACCAAGTTACATGGCTGGATACCGCCGTTATTAATTTAATACAACCACTTTAGAATAAGGTCAATCTTGGATCCCTTTCATTGAAGAATGATGAGGTGAATTTGTCAATGAATTTTATTTGAAGAGAGTAATATTCTGGGGTAATATTATAAAAATCTGCAGGCAGGGGCCGCGGAAGCAGCCCCCCCCTTTTTCCAAAACCGTGTACAAAAACATAAAAATTACCATATGATTGTGATTTTTTGCATGGTCAGCCCCCCCCCCCCCCACTTTTGGCTCAGCCCCCCCTCCCCCCACTGTGAAAACCATTCCGCGGCCCCTGGCAGGGACTTACTCAAATTCAAATCAAGTGACGTAAAGGACAACAAATTAATAATAAAAAGTGGTTCACATTTTATTACATAATACAAAAGTGGCATCACTATCTAAAGTATAGTATAATTTGTTGCTATCACCACGTATTAGCAGAAACAGACAATTTTTTTCACTTTGGAGTTTTTTGCATTAAAAACAAACTTCACTACTATAGATTTCACCTCACTTCATCTCCCTCTACTTACCTCATCTAACAATATCTTCTCATTTACGCTCTATGGATTATTTAATTTTCACTGATCAGATAAGCAGTTTTCCATTTATTAAAAGTCATTTTAAAATTCAGAACGTCATGGTTGGCATATTGGGGAAAATATCTTAAAAGACATGAGCCAGAAAAAAATACTTGATCTTTTCAAAATGACAACCTAATTATATGACCAATTTTAACATAATATTCAGAAAAAAATTTCATACCTCACCTTTTTCCATTTATTCACTTTCTTATTCTTATTTTCCCCTCTGTTTCCCATCATCAGTCATGTCAGTTGTTGAACTTTGAGGGGGGGGGGATAAATGCAACTTATCCCAAAAGCATACCCCCCAAAAAATATATTTTGCTTCATTGATCTCATGTTTCACAAACAAAAAATTGATTTCTGTGATCATTACTGCTTGAATAATTTGTTATATATATAAATGCCAAAGTATTCTTTTATCTGACCACATTGGAGAAGGTTTAGAAATACAACAGTTGCTTGTGTATCATCTAATAACAGTCAGTCATTTGGCAACAGGAACATGATATATAGACCTACATTTCTCACAATAAAAGTCTAAATAATAAAGGTAATAATCATAAAGCAAACAGCTGTAGCAACATGTTGGCAACTGTGCAAAATAAAGTTGCCAAGTACAATAATCCTGGTCTTAGAAGGTATGATCCCAAGTCATTGTTATTAGATCAAGAATTGTAAATCAAATGACAGAAACACCCTGTCATGTGTTATAATATCATTTCCTATGTGGGTCAGTATGAATTGTCCATAAAGCAAACATTATGTGTCATACATATTTAATCTAGACTAAATTCTGGGAAATTGTGATATAACAATGGGAATATACGTGTAAATTGATCTTTTGCACTAGAAGAGAAGACTAGATAGGCTACACAATGGTAGCTATCTTGGAAAGATTGCTTTTTCTGAAAGTGTGAACCATACGACAATTTTCATAAAATAAAACTTAGATTCTCATGATGTAAATAAAATAATCCTAGATTCATATATTTCAAATAAATTGATCTAGAATATTATTTTCATAATGTGCCTATCAGCCAATTTGGTTTGGGGCTGTTTTAACTTCAAAATGGGAGCTTTAGCCCTATCAAAGTTGATTTATGTGCTAATGCAGAAAAGCATCTGGTTCATTGTATAACCCACTGACGTCACTGTTCATCTTTGGAAGTGATGGCTGCCAAAAGTGACAATGCTTTAAAAATGTCATTTATTATATGTCCTAATATCAGTTACCGTAATGTGGTAATGAATATAGCAAAACTGTTTCAGGATGGAAAACAACCACAACAAAATTTAATATATTTGCATTCGGTGAGGCAGACAGTAACAACTTTTTGTGTTCAACGATGTTGAAGCTTCAAAGCTATTTGACATTTTCATTTTATAAAATATCACATTTGAAATCTGACAAAAAGCTGAGAAGTCCCCCATTTGGCATAAGTACAAAATTTGCTTTGCAATATTGTGCTGTATTGCAGTCTAATAAATAATAATCACTAAAAATAATAATAATAATTACATGGGCTGGCTTTTCTTTATGGGACATCAGAAATATTCTGTATGTTAGGCCAATATTCTGGAGATATTTTATAGCATACTTATGGTATCCCATTCTGAATCATCAAATATAATAGAAATATGTCATTTAAAAAAAATTATGGTGATTCATTAATATGATGGAATCTCTATTTTCTCTTTCATTCCATTTCTCTCTTCATCAATCTGCCTCTCCCTCTCTTATTTGCTCTGTCTGTCTGTCTCTCTCTCTCTCTCTCTCTCCCCCAACTCTCTCCGTCTCTCATTCATATGACAGATTGAATAATAAGATTGAATGAGTATTTAATACGCAGCGGTCAAACTGTTGAACAAGATGAATATCAAAGGTGAGGTATGTCTACTAATGTCTCTTTCACCTGGCATTAGTCTTTTTTCAAGCCTCATTACACATTTCACTTTGCATCCTAATACTAGTGTAAAGCTTTGAATAAATTGAAACTCATCAATACTTCAGATATTGTTGGCATTCATCCAAACCGTTGAAGCAGTCAATTTTGGTCAAAAATCAATTTTGAGATTTTTGCAGTAAATGAAAGGAAAAAGTCCTACTCTATACATAAGTAAATTTCTAGGCAGCAATTCAGTTATTTTTTGAGATATGAGGGGATTCTCGCGACAATGGCATACAAATTGTTGATAAAATGTGCAAATCCCATTGGAAATGTGTACTGTAGCAAATCAAACAACAGCTGCGCGCACTTAACATGCAAATGCGCATTGACAAGTCGTATTGGCACTGCATTGACTTGCATGTGAAAAAGCGATACAACCTTGAACGTTTTGACTGATTGCGCGCATTGAAATCGCAATCAGGGTTGTTGTATCCACTATGGCGTTTTGTACGGGGAAATCTAAACCGCTCAAACCGAAATTACAAGTATGTAACTTTTTTGCAATATTTTCTCTGATTCTTGGCTTTGAGTAAAAATTAAAGATACCAATGTCACACAATTTTCTTCGTCTTTCCAACCACGTATTTTTCTAGTAATGATTATATTGTAAGGCAGGGGACAAAGTGTGGAAATTATAGTAAACTTTGAAGTCGATTTTTTTTTCTGAAATGGGTTTGCACTGTCGTATGTGTGAAATGCCGGTTCGGATGACCGCCGATGATATGTTTGTATGTACTACAAGGATGGTTTAGTGTGCAAGGAGGACTTTGTGCAAAATAATAATTTCAATTCATAACATAAATCCAATGAGCCTACATTATTTTATTCACCTGGCATCATATGACTGTAATCTTAATCTTATGTGGTCTTTGGCTCGAATTCATAATTTGATTCTGTTTCAATATCGCACATAAAAAGGAATGAAAAAAGGTTTGGTTTATTAAACCTAAATACAATCCTGTACTTTCTTAGGCGTAAATGCAGATGGAATACAAAGTTTGAAAGCTTGCAGATTATAGTACATTTGGATTCTGTATATGTAAATCCATTGTATATAATTTCAACCAAAGATGAATGACTTTAATACAATGCAATCGTAAATTTAGCTCTAATTCTTACTTTTCAAAACTTTATTTTACCTCAGCCAATTCAAGGATGGAAAAATATACAATCTTGTAAAAACTTGAAATTATGAAATCTCAGAAAAGAGGATTTTATATGAATGTACATGATTTGGATCCCTCGTATTCTGTAAAGACACTGACAATAAAGAATCAAATTGCTTTGTCTCGTGTCCCCAGGATATCAATGCAAAGGACAATAAAGCTGGATCAAAGTTATCTTTTGAATTCTTTAATGATGATTATGAAAGAGAAAATAACCATGGTTACATGTTTTGTAATGAGGCATGGAGTCTTAGGCAGATAATATTACCACCAATATGATAATCCACTATCATATTATTAAACACAATATTGTGCCATACAAATATGTGAACACGCACAAAAATGTGGGATTTCAAGTTGTATAAGAGCTCTGATCATGAACCCTGTTCATATTCAATTTTAGTTATGTTAGAGTGTGAAATGGGTCTTGTCAGGAACGCCTTCTCAATGTAGTTACATTCATCCCACCCACAATGAGAACAATGATTGCATTCTCCGCCGTCATTCAATAACAACCTTATGCATAACCTTCTAACAACATGACTGTAATCCTAACTTCAAATTTTTCTTCCAAAAGAGTTTTTTTTCTTCAAAGCTCTGCCAGTGCCAGCCCAGTACCAAGTTTTGCCCTTGGGAGATTTTAAGGAAATGTTTCATTATTAAACATTTTCATAGCCCTTCTACATGAAGGTAATATGGACCATTACAATACCTTTTTAAAGTGCTATGTCAATGCCATATAAATGAATGATTTGCAGTTGCTAATGTAAACATTGTCATGTGTTGAATGATATGATGGTAAATTTGTTTTCAACAAGTAGTGGGCTGGTGGTATAAATGGCTGTAGGCTTACTAGTGATTAAAGGGAGACTAGATAGAACATTCATTGATAAGTACCGCATTGTAATTGACAGAACACGATGTCAAAGCAGAGTTGATGCCCAATACCCTTTGGTAATATGTTAACCTAGATATGTACTATCATTACCATATCCCATATTGCTCTTTTATATCATGACATGGACTTATCTAAATTTATATTTAAGTTTAATAAGTAAATTTCCTTCCTTTATTTTGATCTCGATAAGGTGATATCAAATATATGTATGTGTATTAACAAATGCTTTCTTCTGAGCGTGGATTTACTAACAATTCCCCGTTGTGAAAATACCGGTATTGTGGACTACATCATTGTTCAGACCAATGGATTCCATCAGAAGAGTAAGCATCAGACCAAACAAGGAAATCAATGAAATTTTTGACAAAATCTGACACACAATAAGGAAGTTATCAAGTTTTGACGATTTAACCAACAAAAATAATAAAATACCAATTTTTCATCACTAACACTGTCTGATAATGATGATCCCTGATGCTCTTATGCATAAGTGCCCCCCCCCCCCAAAAAAAAAAAAAAGTTTCAAAGAATCTTTAAAGAAACATGGTTCCAAAGTAATTTTTTTAGTATAGTCCTTATAAATCCTCTGCGAAGATACATATCCATCAGTCTCAAGATATGTAAACAATAAAGAGAATCAGCATAAAATCTAACACATTTAAGTGATTCAACCAACTTGTTTTTTCCTTTAATCTGAAATCAAATGAATGTGAAGTCTGATCAAATAATTTTATTGCCATCTTTCTATTGCTAATTACCTTAACAAAAAGTTTTATGAATTCTGTCAGTTTTATGTATGTAGTATTTAGAGCATTAAAAGAAAAAAATACACTGGAAGACTCCCACTAAAGTGTAGTTAAACAAGAATCATACTTTTGTTAATGCAGCTTAAATATCAGTAATTTAACTTTTTTTACCACCTGCTAACATAATTGTATTACTCCCTATACAACCATAAATCATCTTACACTGACAAGATGAAATTAGCAATGTGCATTATGGTAAAAATGAATACAACAAACTCACTCCTGTGTTGCTTGGGTGACCTGTACTGTGGAAGCATATTCCTCATCCATTGTGGTAGCGACAGTCTATTTTCACTTCCTTCGACCCGTGGTGTATTTACTACTAAGAACAGATACAAACACAGAGATACACCCCTCCACAGCGACCTCAGGCTAGCTCCATACATGATAACTTTCAGTCACGTCTTAATGTATCTTTGACAATGTGCTTGATGATATAGCCCCCTGCAAGGGTTTCTTCTTCCAGGGTAAGTGCTGGTTTGAGGTATCAGAGTTCATTCATAGAATGAATATTTACATCTTCATTGTAGCTATGTCCCAAAGTTAAACCCCAAAATGCCTCAATTGTAGCTACATGGATGCAGTAACTTTGGGGTAACTCGATAGAAAGACGCCTTCTGTGTTTCTAATGTTTTCCAAGTTGACACGAGTCAAAGTGTGATGGGGAGAATCATTTATGAAATCAAACAAGTCTTGATGAATGTTCCTAGTAATACAGTCTTGATAAGATGACAATCGTTATCTAAACTCTCAATGGACTAATCCAACTCCACTCTGACCTAACCAAGAGAGAGAGGAGGAGAAAGAGGGATGCCATCCGCTCTGATAGCTCTCTTCCAAGGCTCACTGCAAATCTGGAACTCGTTTGATGGGTAGTCGCTACCCAGCTTGATATCAATACAACCTGGTTCACTGGCCGGCCGCCTAACATCCCCCATCTACCATATACCCAACACTCACAATCGAAATTCTTTGAATTGATCAAAAAGATAAATACATTCAGCAGCTCAGAACAAGGTGTCAACGAAAGGAACAACCAGAATAATGAGAAGTGTTAAATTGGGCAGCAAGAGCTATATCAAGTCACCGGGTTAGGAGAACAGAAGAAAATCAGAACAACTGAAACTTGAATAAAAGTGGGGGAAAAGGACCTGGTATTCAAATATACAAAAATATATTTCAGTAAACTCAATCTCTTAACATGTAAATCATATCTTTGTGGCAGTGCCAAAGAATGAGAGCACTTGGCAATGTCTTACTCCCTGCCATATAATTATTGTATGAGGGAGACCAAATAAGCACCTTTGGACCCCTATACAAGTGGAATTCTTCCAATGCTGTTTATTCAATAATATCTCTTTCAGAAACATCTAGAGCAAAGTAGAATGTTCACATAAATAAACATGAAGTCCATTCCTACACCTACCTCGGTCTCACTTTCTCATGAATAATTCATTTGTGCTGACCAATCACAATCCTTTCTCTTCAGAAATTCCTTCTTTCCAAACCTTTCATGAAGAGAGCATAACTCATCTGTCCAATCATAACCTCCCCCTGACAAGGCTCTACTCATTATACTTCATGGGGATGGTCAGGATGTGTTTCGTGAGGGACTATTCAAGTCATCCTTGGAATAGTCTGTCAGTGCAGACTCTTCCTTAGACAAGGATAAAATCAGTCAAGGGCAGGGTCAGAAAGATAAGTAAAGATCATTCTATCCATATATTTTAGAAAACCAATCATGAAGATCGGATGACTTTCATGGCCAATGGTTCAAACTCATCTCAGATGATTTATATTTCTGAAAATTCTGAAGCTGATATTTTCTTGAAATGCAGACTAAAAAAGAAGAGAGCTGGGACAGAAAATTGGGTAGACATGGCCAGGGTCCTATCTGTCATGAGTATAACAAGGATACATTGTTCAAGTCAATGATGATCGAGGGACCAATAAGCCAAAGCCCTCTTGATTTCCCATGGTGCCTTGTTATCTACAACTAAGTCTAAAAATTCCCCAAACTTTCTTTATATCCATCTTCCACATGCACTCTGCTTTTATGCTGCCATAAAATTGAAGGAAAATGATTTGTTACTAGTTACAGTACCATCCAAGTCAAACAGTGTTCTACATGAAAAGGGGCAAAGGTCCTCTCCTAAAGGCCCCTCTTTCCCCCAAGATCTAATACTACCTGTGTGATTCCATGCCAAATATATATCCAGATCCTTACAAAAAAACTACAACTCTATTTAGCTACACCTTGGCAGCTTTCCATTCTAGTACTACTTATATGTCTTATCACATTAACCAATTTCTGGAAGATTCTTTTGAATATCTTGATAAAGTTTTCAGACAATTATCTACTTGCACTGTATAAAGGACTCTGTCATATCTTAACGACAATAGACATATAAAAAAATACAAATTTCATAAATAGTAGTTGATTAATTTTATGATTGGTTTCAACATTTGATGAAGAAGTAGAAAGGTACTTTCCCCATTTTATTTGCTTCTAGAATTTAGTCACAGTGCAATGAGGAAAATGAAATAGACTAATAAACAGGTTAATAGACTGAATTAAGTTCACTCTCACTTTCAAACTACATTATATAAAGAATGGCATTATAATGATCACATGCCTACTAATGTTGTAAATGTTATAGTCATCATCATTGCCATCATTATTATCATAATCACTTTTTATCTTCAAAATACCATGATGATTGTACAATACAAAGCATTCAAACTTCCCGTCAACCAGGGGATAACAACTTAGGCCCTGAATATTTTGAAGTTTGAACCCAAAACCAGACAAACTTTGGCCATGGACGTGACACGTCCCAGCTTTGGCAAAATATCCCCCTTCCCCTCCCCCACGAAATTCTAGAGGTTCAATATAAACTGATTTCTCAATGGAAAGACATTCTTATGCTTTTCACACTGCACTTTTTTCCCTTAACCCCAGGAAATTGGTGGGGCTAAGGGGGGGGGGGGTCTTAGCCCCACCAATTTCCCGGGTTAAGCTTAGCCCACTTCGTTTTCACCCTACGTTTTAGCAAAGTGGGCTAGCATGGTAAATAGTACGTTACTATCTGGCCCTGCAAAAAAAGCAGGGTTAGCCGGCTTATTGTGGTGCTAGCACCACAATTGCGGTGCTAAGAGATGCAGTGTGAAACGAAATAGGGCTAAGCAAAAGTGGGGCTAAGCATTAGCCAATCACAGAAGTCAAAATTGCACGTTAATCGCACTCTGTATGGTAAAATCATAAATATTTATGAGCTGTGTGATTGCCCGGGGTTAAGGCGTTACCCCGGCTAAGCAAATAGTACGGGGTTAAGAAAGACAGTGTGAATCGAAAAAAAGATAGTATGGGGTTAAGGATAGTCCGGGGTTAAGGATAGTATGGGGTTAAGGAAATACAGTGTGAAAAGCATATAAGTAGGCCTAAGCCTAAAAGTCTGGAGATGTGCTGTGCCACACCATTATTAGGGTCCATGGTCACACAGTACAGTTTCATATCACAAGCATTCTTTTATGCTTACTGTCCCAGTTGGACGTGGATTTCTGAGAATCATAATCTGAGACATTTCGCATGATGTTCATGTTCACATTTTTGGCACATTTATCATTCTTTACCTCTTGCCACTTTGAGTTGTGACAGTTTCGCATTCTTTAACTATTCATTAAACTAGACATAAAAATCTTCAAAATAAAAACTTCCAGCTCAGGTTTCAGTAATCACATTTTTACACTTCCTTTGCTTTCAGTATCCCATATTGTAAGTGCTGGATGAATGTACTTGACTATGACTTTGTTAGGCCAATTGGAAGTTAAAGCAAAATTCAACATTCATTCTTAATACATCCTATAAGACATGAAGACTTAGAGATAAATCTATATTTTAACACTTTACTTTTTGTTACTACCCTTCTTCAAGGCATAATATACTTTAGAAAAGATTTATAGATGCTTGAACATGAATTGTAGAAATTAAGTTGAGAGGGTTTAATGGATCTAACAGAAAAAAAATTGATTGAGTAATATTCATCAATTCAGCATACAATTAAAAATACAATTAGACGTATCCACGCCAATATAAATTGTAGTTAAAAAATGATGGGAATTGTCTTTCTTTTTATATTGCATGGAAAATGCAACTAAAAAAAAAAAACTTTTTGGAATGAAAATCACTGTAGACATCTGGAAGGAAATTCTTAATACCTAAATCCTAAATAATCAACAGAAATATCTGAAGAGCAATGGCAAATATAACATTTTTATCAGTATTTTAACCAGATTATTTCCGAGTGTATTGCCTCTTTGTAATACTATTATGATTCAGATGTACACAGATTTTTCACATCTCTAAGTGATACAATACTTGTAATTTTAAGGTTCAATGAGTCTATTTAGGCATTGACAAAGTATTAAAATCTACACATTAATACATGTTGTAAACCCATTTGATTTACACATTTCCTGGTCAAATTCAAAATATAGCATAACAAAATGTGACAAGTTAATGTGCATGGAAAAGACACTATCTCTAGGATCATGCAAAGATGCAAATCTCCTTATCCTCAATCAATTTCTACACAACTTACTTGAAAAATTGCATTGTAAATTTGGCATGAAATATTAAACTTGTGAATGTAATGATGAAATCAATGAACAAAGATCGTAATTCTAAAGATATTTGGAAAGAAGGAAAATCATTACAAGTCTTGTGCATAATTCAATTTTATTTTATTAATCACATGTGAATGATGATCCAAGCCATTTTATTTGATACTGAATATATAATCTTTATAAAAAATATCTTTTTCTAGAGAAAAGGGCTATTTAATGTGTCATATAGATTTCTTTGCCTTCCATCAACCAGTATTATTTGGCAGATGAGCAGTTGTGTTTAATTTAAAGGAGAATGAAACCCTTGAAACCAGCTGAATCCATATCAAAGAGAAAAATAAAAGAAACATATTGTTGAAAGTTTGAGGAATATTGAATGAATAATAAGAAAGTTATGAGCATTTGAATATTGAGATCACTAATGCCATGTAGTTCCTCCCATTGGCAATGCGACCAAGATCTGTGATGTCACACACGTACAACTCCCTCATTACTTTAGTACTTATTTCACTTATATTCTCACTTTTATAGAGTCTATCACAAGGTGAGGTGTTCTCTTTATGAGAGGACAAGTACAGAGGTTTCACAACATTATATCATTGATGAATCGTTTGTCATATGATTAGAATGAGCAAAAAGAGATGTTTTGGGGTATATTTTCAGTGTCCAAAAGGGGAGAGTTGTTCATCTGTGACATCATAGATCTTGGTCGCATTGCCAATGGGAGGATCTCCATAGCATTAGTGATCTCGACATTCAAATGCTCATAACTCTTCTATTGCTAGTCCTATTTTACTCAAACTTTTGTTGATCTTATTCTTTGATTTTTCTGCTTTCACAAAAGCTAACTTGCTCCAAGAGTTTCATTCTCCTTTAAATCTTCATACAAATATTTTTCAAAAGGTTTATGCAGTTGTGTGTCTATTGCTACATTTTATCATTGAAATTCAGGAACTGTATCTTTGAAAACACCATTTCTTTTCAAATTCAATGCAGACTGATACCGGTGCATCAGAGTTCTTCTGCTTGGTAAATGCCCAGATGAACAGTGCAGGTTAAAAACAGTTGACACAAATTGTAAAATATACTAATAATCATTACTGGAACTAATTATTACTACCTTAAACACAGCTTAAATGACAAGGATTGACTGAAAGAAACTTATATGCTTTTCACACTGCACTTTTTTCCTTAACCCCGGGATGTTGGTGGGGCTAAGAGGGGTCTTAGCCCCACCAATTTCTTGGGGTTAAGTTTAGCCCACTTCGTTTTCACATTACATTTTAGCAAAGTGGGCTAGCACAGCAAATGGTTAATCACGCTCTATAGTAAATAGTATGGGGCTAAGGAAGACAGTGTGAAAGCAAAAAAAAAGATAGTATGGGGTTAAGGATAGTCCGGGTAAAGGATAGTATGGGGTTAAGGATAGTCCGGGTAAAGGATAGTATAGGGTTAAGGATAGTCTGGGTAAAGGATAGTATGGGGTTAAGGATAGTCTGGGTAAAGGATAGTATGGGGGTAAGGATAGTCTGGGTAAAGGATAGTATGGGGTTAAGGATAGTCCGGGTAAAAGATAGTATGGGATTAAGGATAGTCTGGGTAAAGGATAGTATGGGGTTAAGGATAGTCTGGGTAAAGGATAGTATGGGGGTAAGGATAGTCTGGGTAAAGGATAGTATATGGGGTTAAGGATAGTCTGGGTAAAGGATAGTATGGGGTAAAGGATAGTCCGGGTAAAGGATAGTATGGGGTTAAGGATAGTCCGGGTAAAGGATAGTATGGAGGTAAGGATAGTCTGGGTAAAGGATAGTATGGGGTAGTGCTGCAAGTCAGGCGCCATGTTCGGGTTCGGTTCGGTTCGGCAAGGTTCGGCAGAAATTTGCCGAACATTGGTTCGGTTCGGGGTTCGGTAATGATAGACTGATAAAGCTATAGTTCATTCTGGGGGGCGTTTCATGAAAGGACTTGTCGGACGTTTTATCCGACAAGTCCCATTTTATCCGACAGTTACCATAGGAACAGTGCCTCTCAGCCAATCAAAATCACGGAAAGATGTCAGATCTGACAACTTGTCGGATGAAAATATTGATGAAACACTCCCCAGGTATACGTAGCGTACCAGTAGACAATTTGTACTTGATTGACTGCATGTGCTCGTGTGTACCTCTGTCACATCAAACCATTTTATCTCTATCTTGTTGACATGAAACTAGCGCTCAACGAATCAACTGTTATCTCGAATTTGATTATCTGATGACAGATTTATTGGGTAACTCACAGTTCTAAAATGGCGACTCTTCCTAGTCGTCCATACCTGGACCACACTTTGGATACTTGCCAAATTAACTACGCTCGCACTCGTACCAGCTATAGCGCTATACGCTAGGCCAGCGCATGCAGTCCCCTTGTAGCGGGACTCTGAGCTCATGAATATTTACATATACAGTCCGGCCAAACGTGATTGGCAATTGCATCACATACGAGGCGTCCAGCGCCAGTGCACTGAACTGTAGGCATAGTAGGGCCAGGGGCGTATCGAAGAAAGCGTGCTTATGTAATGCGCCTTTCGCTAATTGGCTCGATGGGTGAACTAAACCACCAATCGCATGTCGCTGATTGTCGCATCGGTACATACAGCCACGTGCTTTGTCTGCTCGCGAAACTCAGCTCACTGATTGAAGAGCAATTCCCGAGATTTCTATGATTTCATTGGTCAGATTTCATTCGACCATGAACATACAGACCAAGTGGGATGCAAAGTTTTACGACTGTAATGGGACAGGGGGAGTAGAGTGATCATCGAATTGTTTATGGTTAATTTGAGAAGTTGATAAGAAAGGGGAAAAAAAGAGTAAAGATTGGGGGTCATTTTCCCCCAAGAGATGAATGTTTCCGCATGGCTTTATCTTCATTCAACTTGTCAACGAGGGGAAGGGGATCTTGCTATATATGCTATACCGTAATCATTCATGAGTGTTTGATTTTTATTTTCATCTGATTGTTAATAATAAAAAAGATAACTTCACCTCATCTCATTTCTATATTATTTGTTTTGCGTCTCTCCTTTTCATCTCTAACAGTCACTCACTTTATTTCCCACTTTCACTGGATCTCTCGTTTTCAAAACTCTTTACTTCTCTCTAAAATCATGAAAACTAGACAGTAGCGAGCCGACACTTCAATAATAATGTCAATCACCTCAATCAGATCTTTATTCTCCGCCGCAACAATACACGAGTTACAATCTTAATCACATCGTATCGTAATTCGTAATATTAATGGTACTTCATCTTTCACTTTCAGTTTATTGAGCTCGTTCATTCAAAATACTTTGAAGATTTTCAAACAAGAATCTTGTTCGCCACCTAAAAACAACAATATTTTAGATAATTAGATTTAACCAATGAACACTCATACAGTTTTGGTTTTCTTTACCATGCTTCCGCGATTCGGCCACAGAGCGAGAGATGATGAAAGCCAGTAAAATGATTATAGCGCAAGCTCGCGCAACATCATTCATCGGATCTCCTTTCTTAATCAGGGCCGTAAAAACCACAATGTCAACATAAAAATGAAAACAAAATCTAGTAACCGCAAAGTAAGCGCATACTTCCAACATACAATTGCAAAGAAGATTAAATAGAGAATGCGCAAATATAATGATTAGAAAGGGTGTAAACTTATAAATTTATTAGCTGAAAGCCGTTTTTTTTTTTTTGCCGAACTTCCGAACCAAGTCTTAGTGTTCGGTCCGGTTCTGTTCGGTTCGGAAGTGCCATGTTCGGCGAACTACCGTTCGGTTCGGCGGTTCGGCTACAGCACTAGTATGGGGTTAAGGATAGTCTGGGTAAAGGATAGTATGGGGTAAAGGATAGTCTGGGTAAAGGATAGTATGGGGTTAAGGATAGTCCGGATAAAGGATAGTATGGGGTTAAGGATAGTCCGGGTAAAGGATAGTATGGGGTTAAGGATAGTCTGGTTAAAGGATAGTATGGGGGTAAGGATAGTATGGGGGTAAGGATAGTCTGGGTAAAGGATAGTATGGGGTAAAGGATAGTATGGGGTTAAGGAAATACAAAGTGAAAAGCATACCAGAAAGCTTCCATCATTTCCTGTGAATTATACTTTTATAGGCCCTTCTCTATAGGGCCGTCTGCACCATCCCGAGTTTTCAAATTAGCGCGCTATTTCTGATCCGGCAAATTATCCCGATCTGAAAAATCTCGAGATAGTTGGCGGTGCAGACGCAATTATCGCGCTAGTTCGTAGGATTAATCTCGAGATTGCAATCCCAAGTCAACACGGGTTTATTTGCAAAATAGCGCGATATTTTACGAATTATCCCGCTAATTCGTCGGTGCAGACGCACTCGAGATTGGACTCGGGGTAATTTATTCCTGACGTCAGTCCATAATGCAATTCGCGTTCCACTTCCGCCTTGGTCAAAACATAAACATGTGCGAAAGTCAACTTTATACATGCGAATAGCGTTCATAAGCAACGATGGTGTCCCACCAGTGAATGGATTTTGGGAGAGACCAGACCGTAGGGGGAGGCGCTCATCGACGATGGTCATATTCAATAACAACACTGACAGCAGTGTTGTCTTATTCCTTCGAAAAATGTGAGCAAATAGCATTTCTTTCCTCCTTCTCTCCCTCTCTCTCTCTCTGTCGTTGCCTCCTACTCCGCCATCATATTAAACGAAGAATACATCACTTCTTCACTCGCTGAGCTGAGACGATTGTTGCATAACACCGGTTGAATTCGGCGAAAGTGCTTGTGAAAGGAGTACATAGCTTGCATATCGCGGGAAGTAATTCAAAAGCGCGGGCCGCACCGTTGAAACTCCAAGATCCGAAAGTGCGCATGCTCGTAATATCGGGCTTGTTGCCTCGCTCGAGCAGGAATCGCTCTTCGTGGGATGGTGCAGACGGGGTTTCTTGAATCTCGAGATTAATCGCGAAGAGGGCTGATCGGGCTAAAATCTCGAGATTGAGCAAACTCAGGATGGTGCAGCACCGCCTTAGGAGTACTAGAGGCCATACTGATCCCTACCAAAGCCTATTTGTTAGGAAGCATTGCTCATTAGTGGGCTGTCATCAACTTGTGTACATTTGGTTCTCATTTACCCTTGGTAGAAGGTAGAACGTGATGCATTCCTTTCCTTGATCCACTCCTCATGAGCAACCAACATTCCAAGTAGTGGATGGAATATCACATGCAGAAATAATATGACATAGATGAGACATGGGTAAGGTGCAATAATGAAAATATTACACACCTATTAGGGCATTTTCTATTTTGGGAATGAACCTGCTCTATCCAAACAACCCCCATCAGACCACCCCCCCCCCAAAAAAAAAAGCTATTCAAACTTTTCACTCTTAGGGGTGTTGCAAGAAAACATTTGCAATCAATTGCAAATTTCAGTTGCCACTTTACAAGTGATATATCAATCTTTAACTAAAGCAAATCAATTTATACTTGTTGATTGTTACAAGAAGCATACCAGCAATCAATCACAAATTTACAATTAATCGCAAGACTTATGATTGATTTGGGGCCCTAGAATTGACTTGAAATTATTTAAATTTTCTTGCAACACCCCATTAGTCACAATATTGTCACTTACAAGAGTGACTTTAATTTATTATATATCTATAAGGCCCTTTAAAAGGAAGATGAAAATGTGTTATTTTTATCACTTTTCTTTTTTCATAAACTTTCTTCTCCCTCAAAGAGACATGATAATAATTGTTCAATCTGATTTAGTCTCAAATTTTATCGTATTATGTGTAGCCTTTGGAAATATTCATTGCATTTATGTCGGTTGCTTGAGCATTATTCCATTTTATTCAACCAAGAATATAATTCCCATCTATTCTTCAAATCACTGCCCTAAACATAGATTCTTTGGCCCATATTCTGAAGTCATGTTTAACTTAGACCACGGTCTATCTTTGTGCTAAAATTATAGGGAGCCAGAAAATAAAAAATTATGTTTATATCGCATATTTCTTATGTTTACTCTCTCGTTTCCTTTTGCTTTCATACTTCAGTTATCATTCCCAGACAATTATGAACAATTTGGTTGTCAAATGAGTTTATAAATTGAACTTGTTTTGTCAGGGATTTGTGCTCCAATTGGCTTTCCATAGTTAAACCACAGCTTTAAACGAGGGTATAATTTAAACCCAAGTTCAGATACGGGCCTTTGGATTCCATGTTCTTTTTTTTAATAATATAGGGTATTTATATTGCGCACATATCCACCTTGTTAGGTGCTCAAGGCGCTCCTATATTACCCGGCTAAGCTAGGCGTTCATAGCGCACACAGCTTTTTAAGGAATTTCTTCCTACCGGTACCCATTTACCTCACCTGGGTTGAGTGCAGCACATTGTGGATCAGTTTCTTGCTGAAGGAAATTACGCCATGGCTGGGATTTGAACCCACGACCCTCTGTTTCAAATTACGAAGACTAATCCACTGGGCCACAACGCTCCACGTTTAATGTATCATACAAGATCCTGGGGCCCCATTACATAAATAGTTATAGTAAATCTGCCATTCATTGGTATCTTTCATAGAATCCTTGAATTTGATTGGGTGTTGTGGACTGTTACCATTAAAATAACTCTTAAACAAGGGTACCCAGGTTTAATTTGATAACATGCACCTGAAAGCAGCTACAGTTCAGCAGAGAATGTGAAGTCACCAGAAAAAGTCTGGAAAAGATTGAAGTTGTAACGAGCCGTGTTTGACCACCTAGCGCTCTACCACATTCCAGGTATTTAGTACGCTGACACTCTACGAGGAAACAGGTAATTCACAGCAGAGGGACTCTCTAACATGGGACCTATTTCCTGACTTGCAATCAAAATTAATTAAAATCATATTAAGTTTTCTGGAAGTGCAAGGTGGGTAAAAGTAACAGATGTTGAAGGTCTTTGCCAACTGAACTATAACATGTTGAAACATCGACATACATCGTAACACAATTGAATGAAATCTGAAATAAGATGTAGATCTTTAATTCAAATTGAAAATGTATTCATAGCACATAATTCTAAAATCATCTCAACAAATATCACACAGTAACATTTGTAAAAATAAAAAAAATCACATATTATTACCAGCAATGGTTTTATACAGAAGTAATTATTATCCACTGTCTTTCAAAGTAAATTTATTTTTCATTTTATTATATTTCTTGTCCTAAGTAATCTCTAAAAGACAATTGCTTCTTACAAATAATGTGCAATATGAAATGTGATAATTAAAGGTGTAGGCAAATTATCTGAAAGGTTTGATTTTTTTTTTTTTTTTATCTGCATGAATCCTGACTCAAACAACATACAGAAGATGTCATGAAATTAATATGCATCAGCCCTATAAAAAAAGTTTTGCTAGCCTATGGAAATGCCATATAGGCCTTCTCATATTCACAGACTTAAACAAAAGCTTCAAACTGAAGTATTTCAAATACTTCATTTTTAAGAGTCATTATAATTAAGATGGCTAGCTTCGATGTATTTTTAAAAATAGGCTAATTTAATCAACGCTTGATTGGAAATGTGTCAAAGGTACTAACTAATCCAATTTACTTCAAGAACAAAATCCCTAAAATAGTGAAGAAAGTAATCCAGAGGGTGAAGTAGGGGAGAAATATTAAGCAATATGAGATAAAGTAGATAGTGTCATTCTGCTGTATCATCATTCTTAACCTGTTGAATACTGATTTATTTTATTCCTGCAGACATATTACAGGAACCACCATGTTCCTGTACTCAAGTGGTTAAGGTCCAATATTCAGTAACGTGTGAATGATGTTCTATTTGAGAAAGTGTAACCACTTTCATACCGACCCTGCTATAAAATTCCAACAAAGATCAGAAAATGTTAGGTCAATTTCACAGAGATATTTGCATAGTGAGAACTTAGAATGTGAGACAAAAATAATGAACATCCTTTATAGGAATGCAAGAATTAAGTCTTGTTGGTAACCAATTACTATAGGAACTTCATCTGCAAGTGTGAATGCTCAAAAATAAATAAATTACAAGTATTTTTTGAGCTGAACAAGTTCCCTTTGTCTAAGCCCTACATGTATTTTTGGTGAATTGGTGGGTGTGAATGGACTTAGTGAAGCACTTTAACTATAAACCAGCCAATAGTAAAATGAATTGTATATAATTTAGCTAATTAGATATTTTATATACAAGCAGATATAGCAGAGATGGCTTTGCTACTAGCAAAACCTTATCAGGTATTTCCAAGGGGGAACCATTTCTCATCTCTCTTTCTCTCAATTTCTTTCCATTTATTGGCCTTCTTCTCTCCCTCCCCTTTTTTTGTCATATTGGGGAACACTCCCCCCCCCCTCCCCAAGCAATAGGGGTTTACAGTCGAGCAGATCACTGGACTTCAAATTGGTCATGAAGGCTTCTAATTTGAACCTCTCCTTTATGAAGTCCATTTCTTGATAACATCAATTCAGTTAGTTCGATTATTTCATCCCTTTAAGAAAGCTTGTGAGCACGATTGAAGGTGTTTTCTTTAAGATTAAAAGATGATGATGTTACAGGGCTTCAGGCAAAAAGATATATATATGTTTCTTTTATTTTTGGGGACTACTTTTCACAATCTACTGCATAAATCTGCAACATTGCATTGAGCATTACACGGGGGAGGGGGGGCGGTGTGAAATCGCCCCTTACCTGTGTAATTTTTTTCTCTGCAGGATTTATCTGGTATCTGTATATATATCATAATACACAGACAAGTGACACAACCACTCCACCCCACCCTCTCTCAACCCTGGGTGGACGCATTCAAACTCCCTAGAGGAATGACCCCATAACTCCAGAGGGCAGCATAACAGTGTCATGACATTGGAGGGATTGAATGGATGAGTAAAAGCTGTGAATTAATTCATCATGTCAGTTATGACAATTTTAGTTGCCATATCCATGTTTACTCTACTTCAGGCAGTGATAACTGAAGCATAAGTGGTAATGATGAGTCAAAGTAAGGTTATCATGGTCAGCCATAATAAACTGCTCACTTTCAGGAAGATCAATGGTCAATCTAAATGGTATTGTTTCTTCTTTTTTTTGTATTGATGGTCACTCGGAGGTGATGATCGACTAATGGAAATGGCGATCATGTGAACTTTGAGGTAATAGGCCACTTAAAGTGATAATGGGCTATTGTAATGATATAGGACATGTAACTTTCCATTTGTACATGTAAATGGTGATAATGGACACTTAAAAAATAATGATGGACCTGACAGGTGATAATAAATGGGTCTTGATGGTGAAAATGATGAGCACAAATGAACAAGTTGACCCTGTTCTTCCAGACATCAGTTATACCCCTTTCATAAACCTATCCTCCAATTAGCCGCCTAATAGTAATGCGGATAATTCAATAAAAATTGCGTTCACAAACTCCGAAAATTATCCGCATTATTTTTACGAGCGCCCGTCCTGAAAAAGGCGGATAATCGTCATGACAACTGGACACGCCCCCTCCGATGCGGTTGTGTTGGAAAAGGGTGACCTTGTGACCGCACCATGGCAAATATCCGCATTATTTGGAAATACGTTCATAAACTCAAAATCTTGTCCCGATGCTGCTATTATGCGGATAATTGCAGCATCAAAATAATGCGGATAACTCTGGTCCTCCTCCGATTTTACGACCAAATTATGCTGCTATTAGCCGCATAATTGGGTTTATGAAAGGGGTATAAGTGGATACAAGTATGGGTAATGATGTATGTCACTCTCTCTCTCTCTTTTCCTCTCCCTTTCACATTACACTCGTTGTCTGGGTAGGGGTCACCCCCCCCCCCCACTTTTATACACAATTCAGTTCAGTTTAGATTGTAATTAGCAATGATTCTTACCACCTCCGCATGAAGCTGAACAGGCTGACCATCCTCTGTTCTTCCAGACATGAGTTAGTGGATACAGGTATTGGTAATGAAGTTTCTCGCGTGATCGTCTGCTGTCTGATAAATACACCTGAAAAGCAAATCAAATAAGGTCTGTTAAAATAGACTATATCCTTCTGTAGATTTTTCATCATTAATTATTAAATGAACAATTGAAGTTGAAATAAAGGTTATATTTCTTCAATTGAACATTGATTACATATATTGTAACTATCAAAAAAGATAAAAGGGATACTTTAAAAAGATATCTATAATAACATATCACTGGATCTTGCAAAATAAATGTAAAAAACAAATAACAATTAAAGAAAGGGCATCTATTTATCAATTTTCACCATCAAGAATAAATAACGTTTAATTTTATATTACATAGACTTATACATGGGTACATGGGAATCTCTAGGGGAATTGTTAGTTACATTTGTATCAATTCATTAATATCATACTTGGCTCGTTCATTAATTAACTACTAATTTCCTCACATAATTATTCTTTCATCTTCACCACCATTTCCAAGAAGTCTAAAATCAATAGACCAACTTGATTTTTATCTCTAGATGTTCCCAAAATCTTCCAAATAAAACTGTTTTTAATCATTTTTTAAACTATTAAGATTATTTCTATTGCAGACAACTTCCTTAATACTGCATCACACAGATAATATCTTCATCTTTTCGTTTTCTTCTAGAATATCTGAACTTCTGAATAAAACAGCAGTTTTTACTGCAGTTTGCAGCATAAAATGTTCCTGACAAATTTAAAAAGTTTCACTGTACAAATAATTGGATGACATGGGGAGGTACATCAATAGATATTTGTCACTGATATACATTTTATGATCTTGGAAAATTTAATCTGACATCTTCCTAAACATTGAGTGTAGTGAGAACCAGTCTAGATGTAATTGAGCTCCAGGACAGGAAGTTGGCACTACTCCGATCTCTCATACTGGAGGCTTACTGACAGACCACAATGTAACGAGTGACTAACTACGTGAAAGTATTTGACCAAAACATGACCAACTTCAAATGAAAACCCACGACTCCTGGTTCAAGGGTATGCTGGCTCACAAGAAAGACTTATGCCGACTAAGTTTTGAGGAGAAGATATCATTAACCAGAGTTTGGTGATTAATATAGGCAGCAATATTGACAAGATGACTAACCTTTTGTATCTGAGCTACATGATTACTCAACTTACGATTAAGAACCTGTATTAATATCACTTGTAAGTACATGAGTTTAGACACATCTCAGGTCAAAATGTGAAAACAACCAATACAACACAGACGACCATCAGGAATGTGATATCTTGTTGTGGATCTACAAATAATGCTCTGCATATAAGGTTTCATGCTCGGCACATGGGATTTAAACTTATCCCACGCAAAGGGAAATCTCCTAAAATGATTATAAAGAGAATGCTGTATGAGGACATCACTCGTTATGTGAACAATCAGTCACAGGAAATAAAAAAAAAATGCAAAAAAAATGATGTCACTCGGAGGGTGGACACCAAATACATTTTCATTTTTCTGATCTCCAGAAAACTCTGTAAAAATTGATGTCAAAATATGCAGAATGTAAATTTTGGGGAAATAATGTTATATGTATTATTTTACAGATATCAATAAATGCATGTCTATCAAAATAACTGCAAATCTATTATGTGACTTCATGGGTGTATGATTTATATGCCAAGACCTCATATCCTAGTGTCATGACGGATATGTGTTTAACTTTGCATGCTGGACATATCTCTCCCAACCACTGTGTTTTCCTAAGCTACATGTCAGCACTGACAAGTTGTTAGATCTGACAGTTACTATGGTAACACTCAAAGACCAGTGCTTCTCAGCCACTCAAAACCATAATGATTTCACTGATATTGTCAGAACTGAATGTGACAATCTATTCAGTGCTAAACTCTCATTACAAAAACCCCAACATTATATTAAATTTTTCCCAATGATTATCGATAACACATTTGTTAAAAGTCTCAAAGTGGAGGGGCCCTAGATATTTTTCATCCTGGTATTATTTGGCATATTATTGTCTCGAATTCATCTTTGAAGAATTTAAAATTCATAGTCTTTTGTACTTATTGCATATGTTATTAAACGTTTTATATATATATATATATATATATATATATATGTTTGAACTATTCAATCAAAATCACTGACAAAAAGTTTCATGAATTCTTACTGGAGTATCAGCCATTCCGAACATTATGGTCAAGTTTGTCAGATAAAAATAAGTTTACCTAAGTGCATTCTCAATTCCACTTGACAATACCTGTCAACGTTCAACAACTATTACAAAGCTGAAAATAATACTTACAATTAAATTTGCACTCAAATGAAAACACCTGTACGTTTCAGAAAGAGTTTTAATGTGTTTTACGTAAAATTTCTTCCCCAATGTTCGTACTTTCCTAATCGTTAACAGACACAGTTTGTTCGTCTACACTCTCCAGCATGTGCTTATTAGAATATTTGAATACTTTATCTTTTACGGTTGATATATATTCTGCATTAAATCCAGTCTAGCTTACATTTGGAAAAAGTTTTTTAAAGTCTTCGGAGCAAATTATAGACATAAAGACAGTTTTATGTATGAAAATGCATTTCACAAGCTTCCAACACAATGAAACTCAACTGTGAATAAAATTTTGCAAGAGATATATGGTGGATACATGTGATAGAAAGAAGAACAGAGATAGCTGCAAAGAGTTTATAGTTGAAAATAAAGTGAGATGAGTGATAATGAGAAAAAGAGAGTGATGGATAGACAGACAAGAGAGAGGGAGAAAGTAAAAGAGAGAAAGAGAGAGAGAAAATAGAGGACAAAAGTGATGAAAGGACAAGGACGAGAATATCTGCAATCTGATCTCGCAAGTCAATACTGATCCATGCATATACATGTAGAAGTCATCTACACCCATCAATCGAACCTTTCTACAAATTTTCTCTCATTTTTAAGTAAAATTATATTTCATATTTCAAATATTTGCTGGAGACACACTTGATAAGTTTCTGTCTGAGAATGCCAGAGTTATTTAGTTTGTAGGAGAAAAGTGGCATGCGTTTCATGATGAGGTTGACATTTTGACTTTACAAAACTGCTTTGGGATTTCTTTACCCATTTCAAGCGTTTCAATCCATGGAAAAAGAAATTAGATTGACACAAGATTGATTTTTTTTTCAAAAGGCATCAGTACTTTTCTAATTATATCTTCTTTTTAATGTTGTAAGAAAGTAATTACAAAGAAGTAGAGAAACCAATGCCACTCCTCTGTAAAGTTAGGACATCATTGTAATCACAATGCAATTAATGCAAAATTCTGAGTCCAAAAAAAAAACTGTCACTTCATAAAGCTGTTAAGTTACGAGTTACGAATGACTTAACGCACGACTGCTGATCCTTTCTTGTGCTACATGATATGCAGATGTATATGTAAAGTTGTGCCTAACTATATACAAACAGCTTTGAGAAAGACTACCCTGGTGCATAGGTGGTTTCAAACCCCCTCGATCACAAGAATCTCCGTTAAATTACGAGAACTTTTTCATGCTAAAAAATACCAGATAATTATTCCCGCATTCAGACTGCCCCGAAACACTCTTCGGGGAAATTTCTCGAAGTTATGAGCATGCGCAGTACTGTCTGGTAGCAGACGGAGAAGCGCGCGCTTTTCAACAGCAGTACGTATTGCGATCGTGGGACAGCCAGCCGGGGCGGGAGATCCGCCTGCAGCCGGCCTAGCTCTAGCACGTACTAACTATACTCGATCATATGCGCAAATCATTTGTTCCCTTGATCATCATTTGCACTAGATTTCTCTCCACATTGAAATTAAGGCCTTGGTGGCCTCCTCACTCCAGTGCGATGTCATCTGGTATGAAAATGTAGAATACCCGTAAATATCACCCTTAATTCGTAAAACTAATTATTTGAAGAAGAAGAATCAACTGCCGAGTCAAAGTCAAACCCCGAGTCACGTCGCATAAAAAGTGTACGTATGTTTATGGCTGCATGCACTGGCGCAGGCCGCACCGGCTTGCTCGCTCGGTAGACCTCGCATGAGCCTCGCATATCCATGCATATCGAACAGCGCGCGCTATGCACCGGAAATTCACTTATCGCGGTGATCGATGGGATACAAGTTCTCGTACTTTGCTTTCAGATTGACAAAATACCCACGACCTTGGAAAATCCCCGCGAAAGTTCTCGTAATTTCGCCAAGTACCTACTATTTTTCCGGGTATTTTCTTTCGGGGAAATTTCGCGTAGTTTGCTTTCACATTGCCAAAATACCTGGAACTGAGGAACTTTGAGGCGGTCTGAAACCACCTTATATGAATGAGAAGACATAGCGAGTATGTGAATGAATGAATGAATAAATAAATATCCCCACGTAGCTGATTTTTACACTTCAAAAACATATTCCAGTTGTTCGTAAAGTTGTGCGTAACTTCACAAACAGCTTTATGAAACACCAGTCAGGTCTATATGATTGAGAAGAGATAGCAAGTATGTGAATGAATTAATAAATAGATAGATGAATTCATGAAAACAAATAATCATATAATAAAATAAGAAACTATCTTTAATTAATTGTAACAGTCATAAATGTTACTTATAATGATGAAAAATATTTATAAAAAAATAATGTTCAAGGACTTGTGATACTTTTATCAATCAATTAATCCGGTATTCTTGTGATGGCTGCAATACTTTAATCAGTAACGTAAAAAAAATATCTTACTCCAGTTTAGAAACTTAATCCCATTGAGAACTGAACAATTGTGTTTTATTCACAACAATACTTCTTCATTGCGCCAATATAAAGAAAATAGAAATTACAGGTTAATTCTGAGCGGCAGCAGCACTTGCCTCAAAACACAAATATATATCAGAAGGGCAATGACCATGCTGACAATTCAATTGTTACATTTTCCCCATATCCTTTCACCAGCGATGGTCATAGTTTTATTTAATACAGGATTATAATTATTGGCCAGGTAATCATACCTTTGAAAAGAATTTTTCACATACCAATTCAAAATAAAATTGAAACTTCACTGCTAAACGACACCTTTAATGAGTGATTTTGTGTTCAAATTGAACAGCCATTATCCTAATCATAAACATTGTAATCCTACCCTGAGCCACTTCACAACAAGGTGTAAATACATAGGGGAATGGTCAATGGGGTCAACTGAGGACAAATCTCCCTAGATTCCATTGATGTCAATGGTTTCACTCCATCCAATATATTTACGAGAGCAATTTTCATCTGTCTCTCCAGGGGTCAGTTGCAGGAAGAGTTTTGTTTGAACACAACTCAAATGATTCAAGCGCAAGTCCCTGATATGCACTTTCATTGGTTAAAAATCAATTTGATAGCGATTTTTTTTAGTTTAATTACAACGCAACTCTTTCTGCAAAGGGCCCCTGATATCACTCCTTGAAGAGTTATGTATTCAAACATTTGTAAAAAATTATTCACTTTCTAATGACAATTATTATGCTAAATCAATGATGATTTCAAGTGATTTCTGATCTTACCATTTCTCCTAGAGGAGAGAAAATTTTAAAAAGACCCTTGCTATTCAGATTAATAAAGTCCTGAAGTATCTATAATAATGATAACAATAATAACCCAGGTAAAAGCCAATGTGGGCACAATGTTGGAAACTCAAATGTCATCAGGCGTTAGAAAATCTTGATGGATCAACAGTGAATAGACATTGGAATCTGGTTTGATGGAAATACTGTTCGTGTCCAATCCAGCATTCACGAGGCCCAAAATTTAGGCCCCATAAAAATGACAGATTAAGTGGCCATCAAATTGTTTTCTTACTGAAAAATCATAATGCATAATTAATACATTTACCCATGTTAGCAAGTTCAGTTCCTAAATCTGTTCTCCCAGTGGCCATTGCTTGACAAGTTATTTTTACCCCAGCTTCAATGAAAACAACATACATATAAAGGGCATATCATAGGGCATATCATAGACAGGGTGTAGAAATCAATTACAAGCAGGAAATTATTATGAAAATAACAAACCATGTTTGTTCAGATAGGCCTACTAATTTCCCAGGTCAAGGAGCAGGAACATTTTAGGTGGTTTCAAACCGCCTCGATCACAAGAATCCCCGTTAAATTACGAGAACATTTCTAGGCTAAAAAATACCCATTAATTATTCCTGCATTCACACCGCCCCGAAACATACCCTTCGGGATAAATTCCTGAAGTTAGGAGCATGCGCAGTATGGTCTAATAAGCAGGCAAGGCGCGAGATTCAAAACCACTAGCCCAGCAGCCACCCACGGCGCCCGCGCCCAACGACACGCTGGGCTAAAAGTTCCCGTAAATTGCTTTCACATTGCCAAAATACCTGCGACCTTGAACAAATCCCCGCGAAAGTTCTCGTAATTTCGCCAAGTACCTATTATTTAGCGGGTATTTTCTTTCGGGGAAATAACGCGTAGTTTGCTTTCACATTACCAAAATACCTGGTATTTTGTGATCGGGGTAAATTTCCCGATCAGAGAATACCTGGAACTGACGAACTTCGAGGCGGTCTGAAACCACCTACTGTGATTATGTTCTCCAGGGATAATGTTATTGTTATGTGATTATATTGACAATCAGTCAGAGTTAACGCATCTTGCCTAGCCAATTTCAAGTCTTTTTAAAGGGGTATGGGTTGTGCATATGTGCCCCCTTCTCCTCAGAGTGCTAAATGAGTAAAAACTATAACGCACTGTTTAGAAATTTAAGAATGTTATTTAGGCCTGTTACTCAAACAACTATTATTTTAAACTTCAACAAGTCATTTGAAAATGTTAAATAATTTTAAAATATAAACAAATGTTTAAAAGTTTAACAACTCATGAGAGTGAAGGGTTTAAACATCGTGCCAACAATTTTTTCCTGTATAAAACATTGGTCACTCTTGAATATGGGCATATCGGTACTACAACACAGTCATTATGATCTAAAACCATTATTTTCTATAGATTAATGAGCAGCAGGGCTTTTAGCAATACACATTCTACATCCTATGCTCAGCATTAATTGTGCAACACAATTTGAAAAATGTTTCACAAATAATCGTCCAAATGTTTACCATACATACAATATGATCAGTTTTGCTCTTTCATACTCATTAGTCCTTATTGTACCCTCCTTTGTATCATGTTCATAAAAACATCTATTTTCATTATTGTTGCCAGTATATATTGCGGCAACATCAAAACTTCCTGCATGCCTACGCATAATGTACTATTGGACTGTTATATACATCTATTTGTATCAATGTTGATTGTTCCTCTTCTACCCACCCACTAATCTGATCTACAGAATTCATAGATTATTCTAAGCCTGCAATTAACTCACATTACATGACCCAGGTCCCTAGGATAGTCATTACAATGATGTGATATATCATGATTTTTGTTTTGTTGTGTTTAAATACTCTTCTAATTTGTAAATTCAAGATTTTTACTTATATAATTATCTACTGTAATGAAATGATAGCAATAATAATTGTTTTTGAAGGGTGTAGGAATATGATGAGCAGCAAATTTTAATACAAACAGATGATGAAGATATGTTTCTTGAAAATGTTATGTGTAAGACAAAAAATGTGTGATCTTTCATTCAAAATTGACAATAATTTAACAAGAGATAGTTCATGATCCATAAAATGGATACACATGCTCATTTACATCTAGTAGTCCTTCCCATTTCATTTTGCCACTGAAATAGATTTAGATTTAAATTGATGTTATTCTGTCATTTTCTTTTTATAGGAAGAGGCCTGGGGATATGAATGTGATTTGTCCATGATCTGTTTCCTATATCAAATAGTTTCCTTCTGTTTAACCTAAAAGTGTTTTTTTTCTCACAGCAAAATAATAAAAGCTGAAGAAATATAACTTTTAAGCAGACAGATCTAAGTTATATTGATAATAGGCAAATATACTCAAGAGACCAAATGCAGACTGCTGTGTTACAAATTCAAAAAAAAATCTTTGACAAACCAAGCCATGAGATAATGGTCAAGTGACGCATTAGCATCTGGCAACTCTGCTCCACGTGTAAAAGTATTTTCTTACCTACAATGTAGAACTGCATCAAAGGTTGATTTCTATCTAGAAGCAAAAAAACAAGTCACTGTTTATGAGGGGTGCCGCAATTAGTTATCACTCATTTTTACCCCAGGATCATGATTTAATAGATGTTGTGAAAGACGTTCCTGTAGAATCACAAATTTATTTTAACATTCATTTGAATGTTACACAAAGACATGTTTATATAATGCTTTCTGTTCTTAATTGTCCTTGAATCTTGTCTTGTTTTTCTTGCTATATGCTTTCCCCTCATTCACTGGGCCTGATTTAGATAATTATAAATCATATTTATTATTTTGCCACCACGTCGGATTATTTCGTCTGGTCGGGCAATGGTGTAAAGTAAACCTGACCATCTGAGAAAAAGGCCCGTAAATTCTAAAAAGGTCAGGTCCAGTTTACCTGACCCTTTGTACATTTGGCTATAATCTTTTAAATCATCTGTAAATTGGAGCCGAACATTTGTATATTTGATTGATAATTTTCAAAAAGTGTTATGTAAACTGGATCCGAACTCGCTGGAATTGAGGGGCCCTTTTCTTGATGGTCGGGTTACGCAATTGCCCGACAATACGTGATAAACCAACGTGATGTCACAAGCCCTCTTACTTACCGTTACCACAAGATCCCGTTTGATGATCTGATCAATGAGTATCTGCTCTCTCCCACTTCTGAATCTTCTATAGTATGCCACTGTTCCTCCAACGGGATACAAGGTGTCTTCTGCCGGACCTGCTGCCTGATTCAGCCCCTTGGTGTCATCGATCTCATGGAGTCCTAGGGTGCTTCCAAGATCTTTACTTGATAGCTTGATGGTATGACTACCAGTAGGTATTAACATTACATCCTGGAGACCTATAGGTACAAAATGATATAAAAAAAACATTTATCCTTTAGGACAAATTAAAGATTAAATTTGAAACATAAATCATACTTCAAGTTCATTCATTCATTCATTTTTACTTTGATCACCTCAAAAGTTACAATTTTATCTAAACTATACAGAGATACATGTATTTATAAATACACAGCTAAGTACATGCATTACAACAACGAAAAATAAAAGGTGAAGTCCACACAGCAAGTTGATTTGAATAAAAGAGTAAGAAGTAGTAGTATTCTCAAGTTTCACTTATTTCCACATAACAGTATACGCACAACACAGACAGCATATGAGGAAATTGAATAGAAAATTAGGTAAAATGGAAGATTGTCTTGTAACAGATTAATGTATCAATCCAAATTCCTAAAAACAAAATAGGCCATTACTTCTATGTAAATATAACACATATTCCCTAATCAGCAGCTTAAATCAATTACAACTAGATAATTTTTAAATAACATAAAAATATCAAAAAGCAATAGAATTGGTTATTTTCAATATTTTGGCATGAATATCCATGAATCTGTATATGTTGTAGAGGAAGACATAATTAAAACAAAGCTTGGACAGAACTGTACAAATATGCACTATGCAAACTAGCTTTTAGTGACTTGAAACAAAAATTAAGAAAAGGCCCTTCTCTCCTTGCGGTTAATTTCTACCAAGTTTCTGCTTTGCAAACCTATTTTTCTAGTAGATCCAATGTAGGATTACTTAATCTAGAGATTACACTAATCTCATTCTCTAGCTGTAATTGATATGTTTCCTTTGGGAGGTGAAAAAGGCCTGACATCCATCAGCCACAATGAAGAGCTCAGCTCCAAAAGGTTTTACATCCACTTTTGATGAAAACTTCAAACTTTTGCTGTTACACCAATATGCAGTGCTAACCATAAAGCTATTGTTAAGAAGTGGGAGAATTGGCACTCTGGATATTTCACTGCTGCATCAACTACAATGAAAATGTCTGTTAGATCTTAAATTTCACTCAAAAGTGACATTCTTTAAATCAAAATTGGTTCTGAAAAGGGGAATATATGTAAAAATATATTAACACTGAGACACCTGTTTTGCTATTTTGCTAAAAATTCACCAGATAGGTGTGCAGATTTTTTATGGAATCTAGACAATTAGATACCATTTTTTTATCACATTCATGCCATTCAGAACTCACTTGTCATAACATTTAATTCACAAAGCCATCAACATATTTATTTTTACTTTTCATCCACAAACATCACAAATATATGTATTATTCCTGTTAAACACAAAGTTGGATCTAGTACCTTTCAGAACTGAGCTATTCATATAAAATGTAGAAAGGTCTTGAAGTTCTTCTTGACCCTGAGGTCATTTGGATATCCTGATTAGAGATAAGTCTAATTAATCTTATCCAGGTAGTACACTGGTGACAAATGGGATCAAAATGGTTATGTTAGGATTTCAGTTACAAAGTGGTTCCATATCACGATGAAACAGCACTGGTACTTTGACTCATTTGAATGGTAGCAAGCATACTGTTTTCTCTTTAGTTACTAAAACATAAAAAGAAATCACCTGTCTTCCAAGATACTTCAGCTATTCAGGATTAACAGATCAGCATGTTTCATTACACTTTAACATTTAAAAGTGACTAGATGAAAGAGAGTGCTCATGCAACTGCTTTTCATAAAGTCATATTTTTCAGTCAAATTGACCAGAACAGTCATTTCTGACTAGAAAATAGTACTTAAAATAAGATTAGATTGATGTATAAGGTTCACCCAGCTGACTATACTAATTTAATCATTTTATCCAGTTTGGTGTTTAGAGTGTAGAACTTCTTTGTAAATATTTAATATTTTAACAGCATCATGTTTATGAAAACAAAAAAATGAAGAACCCAGGCAATTCACCTGACATAGCACGCAGAAATGTATGCTGAATTGCAGCTTTTCCTTTACTAACAGTAATACTCGAAATCTATATATATGTGTGTAGTTATAACAGGTTAGTTTAATAATCCATTGCTAGAGTATAAGGAAGGAAAGAAATTCCCATAATAGTTTGGATTACTCAATAATACACACTGGTCTTTAAATATCCATCAACATCAAAATATCAAACCAATTACTTCAAGGTCATTATGGGTCATATCTTGGTCATAGTTGACAAAATGTTTGCCAAGAATTTACTCTGGTCTAAAATATCAAACCTTAACATCACTAAAGCAGGTAGAAGGAAAGTAATTATTTTTGGCTTTATTTCTCTATCTGTAAATCTGTCAAGGTAAACTTCCTGGTCAAGAGATGTTAGAAATTAGACAAGATCAGTGGCGTATGCAAGGGGGGGGGGTTACAGAGGTTCAACCCCCACCCCTTAAATTTTGTTGATACCCAACCCCCCCTCCCCCCTAATTTTTTTTGACAAAATAAAAAGTGCATTGGGCAAAGTGTTTAAAAGACCAAACAGGTGAGTATAAGAACGATAATCAGAAGTACTTTGATATTTAACCAACTAAGTCTCAAGTGAGTAACACCTGACTTGATATTAAATTAATTTTCCTGAGAGCCAAAACTATGATTGAATTTAAGGCAACACTGAAGGCACATAACACAAATAATTTCCTGTTTTGCACAAATAAAATGAAAGAAAATAGAAATCACTTAACATTCAACAGACATAGAGTACAGTATTCTCGAAAAAAACACCCAAGAAGCAGGAATCAATATTTCTCTCAATATAATACTTATAAATCATACCAATAAGTGTATTTTTTCTACCTACTCGGTGCCTGAATTTTGTTTAAACCTCATGACAAAACATTGATTTTCTGTACAGATAATAGTCACTTACTCCCTCGCAAATTTATTGATAATAGTAATAGGCCTATATATTTTCTACAGCACCCAATCCGGATATATTTAGCACTTTGAGAAGCCACCTTTGTCAGCATTGGCAATAAAATATATACAAATTATTATAATTACTCAAGTGAAAATTAATCAATCCTTAGGATTACATGTCAAGGCCATGTGGATATCGGTTTAAAATTTGAAGTTTCCCCTTTTATACAGTCAATTCAACTTAATTGATGAATTATGAAAACAGGGAAATGGGAAGTACAACGAAACACCATGGTATAGCCATGGAATAGCAAATGTTACTCATGAAAAGAATTTCATAAAAATAGGATATAAATCAAATTTATATGATCATTGAAGCAGTCTTACAAGTTCATATATAATGTGACAAAATAATTATAAGGAACATTTGCTGAATCTGAAGTGATACAGTCATTGGTGTCCCTCAGTCTTAAGTGATGTAGTAGTAGTATAATACAAAGATAAACAAATATACTTAATCTGTTAACATTGCTGTCATAACTCAATATTGGACACACAAAAACCATCTGTTCATTCTATATTTCTCACGAATAAAAAACGAGATTAAACATCTCAAAAATCAAGAATCAAATTCTTCGTGATAACATTTCAATTGGTAAATTCTCAGATTTTTGAAAGTTTAGATTTGGAATTGTCGGGGGAGGTAACCCTTTGAATAACCCCTTTCCAGATTCAATTTCGGAGCGGGCCCTATCCTGAGGCTAATACTTGACAGGGTGTGTGAGCCTGAAGGGAAGATGATGGATATACACCATTCATCACAGACTCCTATCTTCTGAGCATTTATGAAAAATTACAGATTTTTGCTGGACCAATCACCTTCATGAGGATAACAACAAAACTGAAACATATGAAAGAATTGAGATTGACTGTTATTTGTTGTCAATGTTCCATTTCATTTTGTAATTTATAGCTCTACAGTCCTAGTAAGCTGGTTTTTCACTTTAAAATATGACTGACAATTTTCAACGGATATATATATAGCTTGGTAAATCAACAAAAACAAAGTAAAGAAGTCTAATCCACTACATCTCTCATCAGAATAATCAAAATAGCTTGAATTAAATCATATATTCAATTTAAATAAAAGAGTGATAATTAGTTGCATCAGACTACTTGTTTACATGTGTGTTTGGTATGCTGTTTTGTTTGGTTTCTTAATTTTCATTATTTTTTTTTGGGGGGGGGTTTGTTCAAGTACTGTTATAGTATATTTTGATATTCTGCACTTATCAGTTTTTGTTAACATTTTATAATTATTCTCCTTTTTTTATACAAAATATATATAAATTTAGGCCTTTACCATTGCATATTCATTCCATTGTCTTTGTTTTTGTCAATATTTTTCTGTTTATGCATTTTTTTCATCTCTGTTTGGTCCTGCAGTTCCCAGTATCCTAATAAGAGTGATGTACAATATTCTGTGTTCAAATAATTGATTTTTAAAACTAATTTCTTGTTTTATTTGGCAGGGTAACCCTTTCATTAATAAAAAAAACTGTTTGACTATAAATTAAGGAGCCCTTTACCAACTGAATGGAGCTTTGATAACTTCTACATTAATACATTAAAATATTGAAATGTTGTTTCAGCCAAATTGGAACTTTGTAACTGAAAGTGAAACAAAGACGAGGATAACTCTTCATGCCTGTGAATAAAACTGAAAGATAATACTAATCTGAACAATTTGATACGGAACTTGAAAGACCCCAAAGGCAGATTGATGTGAAATCAATATTTTTGGTAGGAATATTGAAACAGATAGAAGGCACTAACCATAAAGACACATCCAGTAGGGTTAGCTCATGCTCTTGGGATTTCCAGAGGTGTAAGGATGGAGCTATTTGTGACCCCTCTTGATCTCGTATGTTTGGTTTATCCCCAAGTCATTGATCTAGACAGGGTTCACTAACATCCCAGTGCTATAACACAAGAGACTTTTCACACGAGCATGATCTGCATTATTTCAGGATGATTTCAATCATGATGCAAGGCCCCTTTGGTAATCAGTTTTATAAATGAAACGCTATACCCTGCGTAAATAAAGCTGAAATAAATGAATAGATAATAAATAAATAAACAAATAAATAAATAAATGTGCCTATTTCGACAATAATGCTATATGACTACGGTTTAGTGCAAATTAAGTAACACAAAGGCTTTTGTTTTAATTATGCAATTAATATCTTATTCTGGAGGTGATTTTCCAGAGATGCATGATCTGAAAAAAATCTAATGTAATTAAACAATTGTATGGATGTCTTGACAGCTATAATGGGGTTATGGGGCAGAGTTAACAAGACCTTCCTATACTTCTACCCATATAGCATCCTTTTATTGGCCCATCTGGGCCCTTCTGCTTGAGACCTACAACTATGGTAACTTTGTAATCCTATGGAAACCTGAATTTGATTGGATGTTGAGCATTTTTAGCATTAATGTTAACAATTACAATGAAAGTATTTTTGTGCAACCGGGCCCTTTTTTTTAGCTTTCGAATTACCAGCCTACATGGATAAATAAGCTAAAATTTAACCCTGCGATATAAGTCTTTAAATATTTTGAAATTGTAAATTAGGTAAACTCTTCTACTGTGTTTATGATTAGCAATTTGAATATCGCAAATTAATAATAACCTAGATTTTTGGAGCCTCATGTGAAAAACAAAATAGAATTTCATGTGAACTGCACTGTGTATTATATGACTGCCTATGGGAGATGGCACTCTCATTTTTCTCACAGTTTATACCAAGTCGTTCAAGATGATTTTTTTTTCTGAGACCAGATATTGCAAAATGGGATTCATTCACGTTCAAAATGGCATTCCACAATCGCGATATCATAAACAAAACATAAATTCAAATGTTCAAGAATATAGGTGTTTTGTACAAGTGTAAAAAAAGTCCAAAATTTTTTGAAAGGGAATGTTTTTCTATGTGTGATGGGTACCCCCCCCCTACATTGGTATTGATTTTGTACTACCTAAGTCCTTGTTTATGAAATCTTTTATAGAGCTGAAATTTAAAAATATCCAGGGGGTAAAGCTTATTAAAATGTGTGATTTCTGATAGCATGTGATCAGTTATTGTTAGCTTTTAAAAGAAAATATAATCAAGTGTCCCCTTCCCCACTCCCCCCCCCCCCCCCCCATAAAAAAGTCATTGTGACTACTTTTTAAGAAAATAAGTGGGAAACATGTTGGCTAAATCACTGACTTTAATCAACACGATGCAACCTTTGAATTTTTAGTGCATTAATTTCAAATAGCAGAATCCAACTCAAAATTCAGTTGAATGCATGTGTGGTAGCAATAAACTCTCCTCCCCCCTAAGAAATATGTACTCAAGGGGACTCCTGCTAAACATCAGAGTGCCCCAAGATAGCCCTTAAGAAAGACCATATTAAAGGCAGCCAGAAAAATAACAATTAAAAACAGGTCCTTCATTTCTCAGTCTAATGCAGTGTGAAAAGTTAGACCCCATTTCACATTCAATTTCTTGCATAGACCAATAGAATTTGATCCACAAGATTTCATGTTTTTGTCCAGCATAAATTACTGCAGTTGCCATGGTAACAAATTGTCTGCAGAATTCAATATTATGAGTAAAGTTGATAATTGCTTTTTTAAGCCTATAGGCATATATCTCTTTATCTTGCTGTTTATCCTCTTTCATTATTTTGGCTGCTTTATTTCTTTGTGTTTTTTTACTTTATTACTGCTAATCTTAATTTTTCTTACATCATCTCCTTGTATGTTGATTATTCCAAGTCACAATGAATATACATTTCTATATAATCTTATACCTTCCACTTTAATAAGTTAAAATATAAGTTTTTCGTAAATACAATTTTTAAGAAATACAGTGTTATTCAGGGTTGCATTCCTTTGTGATTTTTTTTCTTCATTTTATTCCTACAAAACTTCTTATAAATACTTGAAGACCAGCAAGCAAAGCATCTGGTCAACAGACATTGACCTGTGTCATCATAGCCCATTTACCACCAAATAGTCCCCCTGTGATATATCACTGCAATCATACATATATCAGTTAGATTACACTGGGGAGTTTCTTTCAAATCAATATGGAAGTGGTTTCTTTGAGTCAGTTGACCCGTACTGAGCCACCACCGGTACGATAAAACATCTCTATCACTGCTTTTACACTGCTCACAGTAACACAAACCATTTAATTGAATTCTGATCAAACACAAGTTTGCTGAAAGTTGATTGACAGAGTGGTGGAAACCCCCAGTTGGAGAAACCCCCACCTCTTCTCCCGATGCTAGCCTGCTGAAACTTCATCGGCTTCACTGACCACTATCAATAAAAGCACTCTGTACACAGAGGTTTGACCATTGCCTGGTTTGGTTTGAGCAAGGAGGTTCTATTTAGTTACACTTCGTAATTCCGAAGGTTCGTAATTCCAAAGGTTCTTTATTCCGAAGGTTCGTAATTCCGAAACAAATTGCCTATACCTCGATGTTCGTTAATCCGAAAACGTAAAAGGGTTCGTTAATCCGAACATTTGTGGCGTTATTCCGAAGGTTCGTTATTCTGAAGGTTCGATAATCCGAAAACGAAATAAGGTTCAATGTTCCGAAGGTTCGTTAATCCGAAAACGAAATAAGGTTCGTTGTTCCGAAGGTTCGTTAATCCGAAAACGAAATAAGGTTCGTTGTTCCGAAGGTTCGTTAGTCCGAAAACGAAATAAGGTTCGTTAATCATTTCGTTTTCGGACTAACGAACCTTCGGAATTACGAACCTCATTTCGTTTTCGGAATTACGAACCTCACTTCGTTTTCGGACTAACGAACCTTCGGAATTACGAACCTCATTTCGTTTTCGGACTAACGAACCTTCGGAATTACGAACCTTCGGAAATACGAACCTTCGGAAATACGAACCTTCAGAATAACGAACCTTCGGAATATCCGAACCTTCGGAATAACGAAGCTTCGGAAATACGGATGTATGCGGATATTTACCTCCATGGTGTAAGTGATGTCTTCATTGTCCAACCAGTATACAGATTATTGTACAAAGTAAAGTTTTTCATCAGAAAAAAATGAAGTTTCATTGTTTTCAGATATTTTTCGCAGAGATGGACAACTCACCTCTACTTGATCACATTGCCCCCCCCCCTATAAGATAAATAAAGATTCCACAGTCATACTGTCATATCCAAGGGGATAAGGTAGAATGTGCCAAGATCAAACCAAAAGGAAAAAGTCAGGAAAAAAACGTTAAAAAATACATTTTTTTTAAATATCTAATTAGCAACCACAGAAGCCACATAAAAATTAGGTATCGGTATTAAATTTATTAATGAAATATTTTTTGCTTGACTGTGAACAGTGACCAGACAACACTGGACTGCAGATTCAAACCTGTAAAGATTTTGAATTAAAGCTTTAAGATTTGAATTTAATTCTGTCGAGATTCAAAAATAAATCTTTAGGACTAAACTATAATCCAGAGTTTGACTGGTCATTATTCACAGCCTATCTCATTTCTTTTATATCCAAGTAATTTACAGTGTGTATCACTTGGTTTGCAATTTCCAATTTTGCGCACACCTACCCCTTGAAAATTCTAGTTCACTCTTCAAAAAAATAATACCAAGATACCCTTTAGGATGACTCCAACAGATGAATTTCATCAGGTGCTATTTTGAAGTGCTACATAAATGCCCTTGCAGTTGACCCTCTCACTGTTATCATATAAACAAAAGACAGTACTCCCAGGAGAACACCGTCTTTAAGAATGATCTGTCCTGGTTAAGATCAGGGCCGGTAACAAAAAGCTTAGTTATTGATTGCAGGAATGACTATTGAGTAATGTACAAGATCAATCGTAAAATCAGCCCTAAGATCAATTGCTCAGCATTGTGTCACAGGGGCCCCAGGAGATGGCACTTAGGAAAGAGCTTCAGAAAATAAGCCCACTCAATGGAAACAGAGTGGAGGGTCGCAAATGTCATGTGGGTCTGTTTTGAAATATAGCCCCCTAACCCCCCCCCCACCCCTCCCCTCAAAAAAGTGTTAAGTTAGACAAGCATTGTTGATAAATGATTCCCATGCTGTGGTCAGTTCTGGGAATTTTGTGATTTTCACTGATGAATTTGCTGCCAGCCAATCAGATCAACGATTCCATAGCTTATAACATCTAGCATCTGGAGGAAATCACTGACAAATCATCACCTAATGAAATATGAATAAAATGAAATGAAATGCTCCATTGGAAATTGCAAGGCCTATATAAATCAGACAATCAAATAAATGCCAAAAGCCCCGTCCAGTATTATGTACTGTACATGTACCTAGCAACCAATGCAATACATGGGACAATTAATTTTTCAGAGGCTATATATACTTAGAGAGAGTAGTTACTAAACCTCATTTTATAAGTGAAAATAGTCAAAATTCCATGCCATATCACAAATTAATATAGGCCTATATTCCACTGCATAATGCATGATCCCTTTAAATAGCTCTTGTCAAATAGCCAATCTTCTGGTAGTATTAAAAAAATGTGGAAATCAACATTGACAATCCTAACCCATTACATACAATCACTTGTTTACATTCAACAATACACTCTACATCATATGCTGCAATCCACTGCCAAAATGTTCCAATCTTCATAAACACACATTAGTATAGTTTAAAATATGTTTAAGTCTTTGAAGGCTATACTTAAGGAAGTAAGAAGAAATATTGTTAATACTTATACCTTTTCATAACAAAGCATTCGGAAAGTAAAAGAAAATGAAATACCGAATGGGAGATCTTTTTTAACTTGATATCTTGTAAGTAATCATGCAGGGATGAATAATGTAAATTTTACACAATCTAAATTTCCAAATTAACGAACATGATAACACCTCAGATATATTTAGGCAAAACTTCTTTCTTCCTAATTTTGCAAAGAGGTATAAATGTCACAAAGTGACCATTTCTTAATTTCTTGCATACCATTACTGTCAGAGGCAGCCAGGCTAACACCAGGTGATAAGTCATTTGGAAGCATATTATGTGATATGTGCCATACGAGATCTTTAAGAATTCAAAGAGAGGAAAATTTCAGTAAAACAGAATCTTCCCATTTCCCAAGGGTGATGAGTATGAGTCAACAGGGAGGGTTGAACAACCGTTACACATGTCCAACATGTGTATCATTGTGTAAAATATATCTTGTCTATCTAGGATGACATAATGGGGTCACAACAATCAAACCTTTCCATGTCTTTAGTCAATTAACAGGGACCATTTGGTCTGTTTCTTTTTTCATTGAATTGTCTGTAAAGTTATTCATTAAAGTATAAGTGTCGGTATAAAGGAAATCATCCATATTCTTGATTGTTGGCATTGATACTAAAATGTAAAATGGGTTCCCTGCCCTGATATCACAACTGATATCTATTTAGATAGATATTTTTCATAATTCAAATTCCTTTACAAATAACAATGGCCTTTAATACCAATCTAAAATTAACATTTTGGATTATGTCAGTCTTCATTCCCCTAAATTAAATTATCATGATTTCATTCATTTCCAGTTGGACCATAATTTAAAATATAGGTTACAAGAGACGAAATTTGATTAGAATTCAGTTTCCTGGATAAAAAAAAATCAGGAATAGAGAGGAAATATATGAGCTAATATTTTTCTATTTTTAATCAGCATTATAATTTCATCATTTTAATAAAGACTGCTACACAAGCTATGGATGAGTTATTGAACCTGGTCAAGTAATGTGCGTGTTTGTGGTCAAATAGCTGCAGGCATCGGACGAAAAGTCTGCATGGTTGTGATTAAAAATGGCTTTCAACTCTGACTTTAAAAAGTTATCTATGTAAGAAGAAAACAACCTGTACACCCATGCTGACCATTTTTTGTGTCATACACATGATCTAATCATGGATCCTAGGAGAACATGATCTAATCAATGAAGATATGATGAGAGAAGGAAAGAGAGATATACAGATGAAAGACCCAAGAGAAAAGGGCCAGGGACCACTTAACTATCATCGTACATATCTGTAACAACAAGTTTTTTTTTTAATAAGAAACACCCCAATGTGTGTATGTGTTTGCTTTTATATTTTTTTTTAATAATACCTTATTAATATATTTCCACAGCATTCTTTCTACTTACATTTTATCCCCTAAACAGACGATAGACGACGGACGCCACACCACAAAATTTAAATTAAAGAAAAATTAATAAAATATCAGAATGAACATGAAAAAGAGATAGGGACCATTAATATGTTACAGAGGGTTCCAGAAAGAATTTTCATAATGCATGCATATATTGAAAGGCCTGAATTATTGATCAAACAGCTTCAACTTTTAGGTGTGACTATATGGAGTAGTGTACACCATAACCTTGCTGCCCTACCCCGGTGTAAACATATCTATGCCACTCCATCATCTTCAGAACAACTCCCTCTTGTGCGGGAGGGTTTCAGACATTAATTGCCTTCCTGTATTTGTGTTTGTACAACTCATGTTTCTATCCGTCAATGTGTTTGTCTGGCTTATATTTCTATCCACCTAGCCCGACTAACCCCATTCCTTACCTCATACCATGGTATAGTTCTTGCTATTACCCTTTTACAAATCCCCTCTACAGTGGGTGTGGGATGTAGCTCCTCCATTCAATACAGGTTTAGCATGTTCTTTTTTAGCAAGATTCTATTAACCTCCTTGGGTTCTAGGAGGATAAACCATTGAAGAAGAATAGATTGCTATGGCGGCCATGAATGGACATCGTAAATCATTAAATAGCCTTGGCAATATTACCCACAAAATGTGTGAAATTGCATACTTCAGCACCATTATGATGACCATAATCATACATTCTGTATATACACTTGATAAATCCTGAATAAAAGACCTATAAAATTCATGCCTAAGTATAAGGATTGATGCCAATACTTCCCATTTTATATATTTGATTGATTAATTGATATTGAGATACTGACTGACTGATTGATTGATGGATGGACAGATGCACGGACGGACTGACTGACTGACTGACTGATTGATTGATGGATGGATCAACTGATTGATTGATTGATTGATTGATGGATGAATCAACTGATTGATTGATTGATTGATTGATGGAGTGAATGAGTGATTGTGGATTGATGGATCAATGGATAGGTTGATCAATGGATTGATTCCAATGGATTGTACCATAGTAAATATAATATATTAGGATTGATGCTGATACTTGCCATTTTATATATTTGATTGATTGATTGATATTGAGATACTGATTGATTGATTGATTGATGGATTGAGTGATTGATTGATTGTAAGTTTTGATTGATTGATTGATTGATGGATGGATGGATCAACTGATTGAGTGAGTGAGTGATTGATTGATTGATGGAGTGAATGAGTGATTGATTGATTGATTGAGTGATTGTGGATTGATGAATCGATGGATAGGTTGATCAATGGATTGATTCCAATTCCTTGAACGCTTTAGCGCCTATTAATATGGATTTTACCATAGTAAATATAATATATTAGTATTGATGCAGATACTTATTTGATTGATTGTGAATTGATGAATCGATGGATAGGTTGATCAATGGATTGTACCATAGTAAATATAATATATTAGGATTGATGCTGATACTTGCCATTTTATATATTTGATTGATTGATTGATATTGAGATACTGATTGATTGATTGATTGATTGATTGATGGATTGAGTGATTGATTGATTGTAAGTTTTGATTGATTGATTGATGGATGGATGGATGGATGGATCAACTGATTGAGTGAGTGAGTGATTGATTGATTGATGGAGTGAATGAGTGATTGATTGATTGATTGATTGAGTGATTGTGGATTGATGAATCAATGGATAGGTTGATCAATGGATTGATTCCAATTCCTTGAACGCTTTAGCGGCTATTAATATGGATTTTACCATAGTAAATATAATATATTAGTATTGATGCAGATACTTATTTGATTGATTGTGAATTGATGGATCAATGGATAGGTTGATCAATGGATTGATTCCAATGGATTGTACCATAGTAAATATAATATATTAGGATTGATGCCGATACTTGCCATTTTATATATTTGATTGATTGATTGATGGATTGAGTGATTGATTGATTGTAAGTTTTGATTGATTGATTGATTGATGGATGGATGGATCAACTGATTGAGTGAGTGAGTGATTGATTGATTGATGGAGTGAATGAGTGATTGATTGATTGATTGATTGATTGAGTGATTGTGGATTGATGAATCAATGGATAGGTTGATCAATGGATTGATTCCAATGGATTGTACCATAGTAAATATAATATATTAGGATTGATGCTGATACTTGCCATTTTATATATTTGATTGATTGATTGATATTGAGATACTGATTGATTGATTGATTGATGGATTGAGTGATTGATTGATTGTAAGTTTTGATTGATTGATTGATTGATGGATGGATGGATCAACTGATTGAGTGAGTGAGTGATTGATTGATTGATGGAGTGAATGAGTGATTGATTGATTGATTGAGTGATTGTGGATTGATGAATCAATGGATAGGTTGATCAATGGATTGATTCCAATTCCTTGAACGCTTTAGCGGCTATTAATATGGATTTTACCATAGTAAATATAATATATTAGTATTGATGCAGATACTTATTTGATTGATTGTGAATTGATGGATCAATGGATAGGTTGATCAATGGATTGATTCCAATGGATTGTACCATAGTAAATATAATATATTAGGATTGATGCCGATACTTGCCATTTTATATATTTGATTGATTGATTGATGGATTGAGTGATAGATTGATTGTAAGTTTTGATTGATTGATTGATTGATGGATGGATGGATCAACTGATTGAGTGAGTGAGTGATTGATTGATTGATGGAGTGAATGAGTGATTGATTGATTGATTGATTGAGTGATTGTGGATTGATGGATCGATGGATAGGTTGATCAATGGATTGATTCCAATGGATTGTACCATAGTAAATATAATATATTAGGATTGATGCTGATACTTGCCATTTTATATATTTGATTGATTGATTGATATTGAGATACTGATTGATTGATTGATTGATTGATTGATTGATTGATTGATTGATGGATTGAGTGATTGATTGATTGTAAGTTTTGATTGATTGATTGATTGATGGATGGATGGATGGATCAACTGATTGAGTGAGTGAGTGATTGATTGATTGATGGAGTGAATGAGTGATTGATTGATTGATTGATTGATGGAGTGAATGAGTGATTGATTGATTGAGTGATTGTGGATTGATGGATCGATGGATAGGTTGATCAATGGATTGATTCCAATGGATTGTACCATAGTAAATATAATATATTAGGATTGATGCCGATACTTGCCATTTTATATATTTGATTGATTGATATTGAGATACTGATTGATTGATTAATTGATTGATGGATCAACTGATTGATTGATTCATTGATTGATTGATTGAGTGAGTGAGTGTGGATTGATGAATCGATGGACAGGTTGATCAATGGATTGATTCCAATTCTTTGAACGCTTTAATATGGATTTTACCATAGTAAATATAATATATTAGGATTGATGCCGATACTTATTTGATTGATTCATTGATTGATTGATTCATTCATTCATTCATTCATTCATTCATTCATTGATTAATTGATTGAATGATGGATGGATTGATTGATTGATTAAGTTATTGATTGATTGATAGGTTGATCAATGGATTGATTCCAATGGATTGTACCATAGTAAATATAATATATATAATATATATTTACAAGTCAATCATGATTTAAAATTGGGTCTATCATGGATTCTAACTTTATTTACTACAGGGAATGAAATCTGCATGAATACTGGTCTCTATACACAACCCCCTGTTTTGTTGCTTTTTTCTTGGATCCTATTCTACACTGTCTTTGTATTTCAATCCAAATTTATAATCACAAAATTCACAAATAAATGACCAATTCTTTATCAACAGTGTATTTTCTTGGACTTCATGTATTTTAAGGTAAAGCTACAGACAATTAATAATTTCAACTGTGCCAACTGTGACAAATGGCTTTAAAATTGATATAAATTATGAAGATTACAATGGTTCAATATCCCATTATGTCTTTACTAGATGACCTCTTGAGCAAGCTCTCTAGACAAATTATATAAACTTTTTCACAAGATATATGGCTGAAACTGAAAATTAACAATAGCTTATTTGACAAACTCCCAAAGGAGAACAAATTTGATAAATAATTGCATAGACTACCAGATATGGATATTGAGTTTTTTTCAGTCTAAAGAAGAGAAAGATAATAATTTGCATAAGGGCATAAATCAATTCAAGGCTATGGAAGCCTACTCTCAATACCCCTCTAAATGGCCTTATTGTCATAGAGGCTGTTCTCACTACATTCCTAAAACTAGTTTACTGGGAACCGGTTCAGAAAGCCAGTTTGGAAGATCGCTTTGCTAGCGTTCTCACTTGATAACACGAAAGTGGTTTTCAAAATCACTTCACGTAAAGCGCTCTTGTTGCTATGGAAACGCTCTCAGTGGGGTGACACGTTTCGCGCGAAATTCGAAACCGCAGCATAGGCATTCTACACCTGTCGTGTGGAGTAGCGCGCTCAAAATGTGCGAAGAACGGTTGTGTCCTCACTTACGCTAAAACCACTTTTCCGATGCGAAGCGATCTTGAAAACTACATCGCGAGGTGGTCTTCCAAACTGGTTTGGAAGAGCGCTTCCAAGAGCGCTTCGACCGTTCTCACTTAGCGTTAAACTAGTTTCCACTAAACTAGTTTAAGGAACTGAGTGAGAACAGCCTCTATGCCATTTTCCATTTTATTGAAGGGTGTCCTATAAGTGACCTTGCCCAATATCCCATTATGTCTTTACTAGATGACCTCTTGAGCAAGCTCTCTAGACAAATTATATAAACTTTTTCACAAGATATATGGCTGAAACTGAAAATTAACAATAGCTTATTTGACAAACTCCCAAATGAGAACAAATTTGATATATAATTGCATAGACAACCAGATATCTAAGCTGCCAAGTTGTATTTTGGATTTTCAGTATTCTTATCCCCCAAAATCAGTATTTTGACAAAAAAAATCAATATTTTTACCGTGTGAGATAAATATTTTGTATTTTTCCCCAAAAAAGTGTATTTCATAATAAAATGCTTGGCGCACTCGCCCATCACGGTGCTCAAGCTGCATGCAAGCTAAAATGCGCACTGCTCTTGCAGATGAAAAAAAAACCATTGAAACTTGTGTATATCTCACCCTGGTTTTTACAAAATGATTGAAAAAAAAACAAGTTACCTGAGATTACATTGATCTAATAACCATATTTGTGCATGTTTTATGAAATAGAGACATATAGAGATGATTTTTCTCAATAAATTACGATTTTTATTTTTTTACAAAAAACGTATTTTTTAAAGAAAAAACGTACTGCCGTATTTTGGTTGCAAAAACGTACTAAATACGGCTAAATCGTACTGGTTGGCAGGTCTGAGATATGGATATTGATTTTTTTTTCAGTCTAAAGAAGAGAAAGATAATAATTTGCATAAGGGCATAAATCAATTCAAGGCTATGGAAGCCTACACTCAGTACCCCTCTAATACCCCTTTCATAAACCCAATAAAACACAATTATGCGGCTAATAGCAGCATAATTTGGTCGTAAAATCAGAGGAGGACAAGAGTTATCCGCATTATTCTGATGCTGCTATTATCCGCATAATAGCGGCATCGGGACAAGATTTTGAGTTTATGAACGTATTTCCAAATAATGCGGATAATTGCCATGGTGCGGTCACAAGGTCACCCTTTTCCAACACAACCGCATTGGAGGGGGCGTGTCTAGTTGTCATGACGATTATCCGCCTTTTTCAGGACGGGCGCTCGTAAAAATAATTTATGGAGTTTGTGAACGCAATTTTTATTGAATTATCCGCATTACTCTTAGGCGGCTAATTGGAGGATATGTTTTATTGGGTTTATGAAAGGGGTATAAATGGCCTTGTTTTCTATGCCATTTTCCATTTTATTGAAGGGTGTCCTATAAGTGACCTTGCCCAATAAACATAAAAGCTTAACATCCATGTGCATATTTTGTGCTGTATGTTGTTGTTGTTTGTTTCTTGAGATGTATCAATTGTATCAAATGGATTTTTATCTTATTTATTTGTGTGTTTTTTGAAGTGCCCAATAATAAATAAATAAATAAATGAATAAATAAATAAATACATAAATGCTTCACGATACACTCGTTATCAAATATAACATATTGCCTCATGGTGAAATAGAGCACTGTAGCACGTATGAAAACTTACGGATACAGACTACTACTGTGAACTTTGACCTGATTAACTCTAGATATAATTGGCTTCATCATGACACATCCCCCTCACAAGTCTAAAGTTCATCTCTCAAATTATTTTTCAGATTGACAGATGAAATGATGTCCCGTTGACTTCTTCTGGTATCTGAGGAGGAGGAGGTACTATAAAGCACTGAGAGGTCTAATAATCATTACTCTGGCTTCTTAAAGGTCAAGATCAGTTCTGGTGAAGGTGAAGGTGTCAGAGAGAATGTGGGATAAAGACACCATCTCGTATCTTAAAAATACATTTATAAAACAGGTAATTATTTCTAAAAAGCAATTATTGATGAAGACTGTAATTCATTTATAAGCCTATCCATATTGCAAAATACTACTTTCTAAAATAAGTGTTAGAATCCTGATATGAATTTAGCCAGAGAAGCACCAAAAGTATTCCTTTTTACTCTTCTGTGCAATTTAATGATTTGGTTAATTTCTCTCTTTAATATTAGGATTGCCAGGAATATGAATCTACAATTTTATAAGGAGGCAATATAAATCATCTATTATCTTTACTTTACCTATAAAAAAAACACTAGCAATAATAACTTAAAGGTCAGTTATTGAATGGTCTAGTTAATCTTTGGTTCTCTCACTTGTTGTTTCCATCGGAAACATACTTTCTTATTTCTACCCTAAGGGCTTGTTGCATACAACTTTTTTATAAATCGTACAAAACTCTGGTAAAAATTAAAAAACTTGGGTTATCACAACTCTGCTAAAAGAAAACCTGAGCTTTTCTGTAAAACATTTTATGCAACAGGGCCAGAGGTTAAGTTCGATTTTTATGGATCAGCCACAAAAAAGAAACGTTTCTGTGGAGGCACTTACTGTGCATTCAATTACTTACAATTATTGAAAAGGAATCTGAGATCATATGTTATGCACATCTGGCCAGAGGACCAACTCAATTTTCTTTTCTTTCAGCATGCACTCAATATGTACAGCCCATACATCTTAGTCTACTAACATTTAGATTTGCTGGTTAACATTTGGGAAAACCCTGCATATACATACATGTATTTTGTTTCACTTTGTTTGAAATCATTTTCCATCATCACAAGAAATTGAGATAATCTGCCACAAATTAATTGGCACACAAATAAATTGAAGACATACATGTGTACTTGCAAGTATGTTGCATTTGGGAAATTCCTTTGTAAACTTTAGTTGATTCGTTTGAATTGATTTCCATCTAGACCAGAAATTTAAATCATCTTTAAATGACCTTTGCCTACATTCTGCATGACCTCTAATAATACACCTACATTTGTTCTCATTTCCTCTTTATTGAAGTGGAAAGTTGAAATTACCCATGCTCTATAATCTGAGACATGTTTTATGACTCCATAATTGAATTGTAATAGAGAAGCTTATGACAGTCAGACATAAAATATAATGAGCTTCCTATTGACTGGGAGATATCATGGTGACCTCCAGTGACCTCAACACAATACCTAATGTCAAACTTGATGAATGATGCTTTTACAACCAATTTTCATCATGTGGAAAACAAGCTTCTGTAATTTGTGAGCTGTCAACCTTTTCCCCTTTTTTACCAGTGTGGTTTTTAGATTATTTTTGGTAGATTCACATTCTAACCTTGACACAGTTCATTCATCATACTGCATAGCTCTTCAAGAATTCAGAATATATTGTTATTTTCGGTTGATCAAAAGGAAAGGGAAATATAAGGCACTATTAATCTTGTAGGTTAATCGAGTGTCAATTGATTATATATATGATCCTGCAAATTAAAAGATTCCACTCCAACCATTGCCTCTAGCATATTGTGCAAGCCAATCTATGCAAACTGGAAAAGCAGCGAACCTAGGAAAAACTTAACTGGTGTTGAAATCACGCCCCGTCTAACTTCTTCTGACACCAGTGGCTCCTTCTGTTTTTAATCAAATTAAACCTTCAAGCAACTATGCGCCAGCTTAAAGTGCCCCCCCCCCCCTCCCCGATATAGGCGCCTATGAAACAGACACAAGAACTCAATGGCCGATAGATTTAAAAAAATATTAAGTTGAAAGGAGAAAGGAGAGTGACATGCAGGCATAAGGATCGTTCAAACTTCAAATTCCCACACACATACCCACCTAATGATAAATAACATACAAACATACACCTTTAGCAGAGGTAACAATGAATGGCATTTCTACAATTAAATGTCTGGTTTTACAGGATTATTGGGAAACAAAAAGTCTGTATGCCTACTACTGAAGCCTACCACCACTAAAAATCAAATATTTCCTTACAGAGCTGCAGTTTATAGAATTTATAGTACACAAAAGAAAAGAAAACCCATGAGAGATTTTTTTTTAATCTATAACTATATGTATATTACATGATGATCGAGGCTTGTAGAACTTTCATCAATAATTTTCTGCTTTTACAGCATTTTAAAAGCATTCTAAAAGCATTAAATCTATGACTAAAGGTGATATACACCTACTGTATATCTATGTTTTTAATCAACAAGTCTCTTTCAAACCACTGCTTATGATTTTCTGCGTCAAAGTGAGAATACCTTACCTGTATCCCTTGCATCAACGACTCTGCGTCCCTTCATTAATTGGCATGTCGTATTGTCTCCATTACACACCTTACATCTGTCAAATGTTGCAGTCGAATTGAATTCATGATCACATCCAACAGGCTGTCAATTAAAAGAATAAATCATCTTCATTAGTATAACACATAGCAAAGAAATTCCATTTATCGATCTACCCAAATTGTTGATAAATAAAATGAAACATTATGACTTACAAGTTATCCAAATTGCACTACAGTACTATCAAAACGATTTCGAACAGGGACCTCCAATTCTCTGCATAAGCCAAAATTTTTGTATATTAATTATGGAGAGATATTTTCACGATTTCTCAAATATTGACAATTTTTCATAAACGTGAGTTTTAAAAAGTTTTTGTAGACACTTTGGACGTGCAGTGACACGACATTTGCTCCAACCTCAGAGGGCATAGGGTTAGAGTTAGGATTCTAATAGAGTTTTTGGTTCAGAATAATATGAAGATAAGGATTATGGTTTATATTGTCACCGGAGCAAATGTCATGGCACCAGACCTGCATAGCAATGTTTGATAAAGTGGAATCTCAAATTCATAAGAATAAAACCACTGCAAAAATTTCAGCTATAAAAAATATACGGTAGGAGTGAGTAGCGATTCCGCAATACTGAACTGTTGAAAATATTGTCTAACTTGCTGTATCCTGAGTGCATTCAACAATGCTTCAACAAAACGAAGCAGGGAATGTTTTCTGAGATAATATTGAAAGAAAACAGAGATGAATTGGTGTAGCTACTACGTGATATAGAGACCATTCTACAGGGCCTAAGGATAGAATATACACCTCCTATAACAAACTTTCCTGATTTTCTTACCAACTCCTCTTAGCGGTATAGCCCTCTCTTTGAATTTTGATATATTTCACTTCTTCGTTAAACAAGAGAAAGGGCAGTGATTTCCCATTTCTGAAAACCTGTAATTCCATTTCAAATTTGATTTCAAAAGCAAGTCCAGGTTTTTTTCAAAGAAAATGTACACAGCAAAGACATCTTGTTTTGCCATGGTAAATTCAATGAATTTTCACATGGTGTAAGTTCTGATTTACCAGTAAACTGAAGTGTTGTGGATTCTTTAAAATCAGGATAAATCACAGATTGATTTTTCATATTGTAGATGAATTAAATATATCTAAAGAGAGGCTCATGCATCTTTGTAAAATGCAATCATAGGCCTATATGGTTATTATTGATATAGGAAAGACTCTAGTTATAGCATAGACCTGCAAAGACTTGGCTGTCATCCTCCCTTTCCATATTTAAAAATATGAACCATGTAGTAACAAGCCTCCAAAATTTCATGATCAAAGGATTAATAAAGTGGCCTTTCTTAGCCCAATCTGAGAAAGTCTGAAAGGTATTAAAATCATTTTCCCTGTAATGACTGTGAATAAAATGAAACGTTTGTGTGTGTGTTTTTATTTTCAACTTAAATGGCATTTTCACTGTTTGACTCGTTTGTTAGTTCTTTTTTCCTAAACAATTCAATAATCACATTTTAATCATTATCACTTCATAATGAGAGTAATTTAGCTCTTAAAGAGAGAGGAATGTGTAGAGATGTAGATACAATGAATAGAAGTGAATTTTTTATATCAGATTAGTTTTTACCAAATGTCCTTTTATTTCATATCGTTTTTACCAAATCATTGACAACTGAAACTTGATAGTTAATACTCCATATTTGATAAATAATAAAAATTAAATTTTTGTTTTTTTACCTGAAAGTTATCTTGAATATCAAATTCTTTTCTTATCATTTCAACAATTTACCTTCCTGCTCCCAACTTGTTTGTAATTCTGCTTCAGCTACAAACTATAAGGTTAGATTTTGACATCCAATTTTTTTTCTTTTTTGGAAAAAAATTTGACCTCTGGACTTGACTTTCTCCCTGACAGTCATATCAATTTCAGAGCCATTGTAGTAAGATCACTTTCAACCCACCACATTTTACGCTGGAGGCAAAATCTGATAGCCATAATTTTGCAAAAATATTTTCAGTCGCTGGCTTTGTCCACTTGAGTGGTGGCTTCAAGTCAATAAAATGCCTGAGATGAATGGCAACAAACCATTCAACACTTTTCAGTACAATGGATTTTTAATAGAAGCATTCCACGTTAATTGAGCAGTTGTAATTGCTACCACAGCAAACACAATTTATTATTACAAAGCTTTTGTATCAAACAAAGAATAGCCATAACAATCAATTTTACAATCACGCATCAAATGTCATTTTCTAACATTTATCAAAACAGCACCTTCTCTATATAGTTCCAGAACCCTGTTCTCATTAATAAGATAGAAGAATCTATCCTCAGAGTCTAGAGCACTGCTTTTGAATTGTTTTCCCTTCATATTCTCATCTATACGTGTCTCCAATCTGCACCTTTAAATATTATTATCATAGTATTATCTCTATTGAACTATTGTAATATACTATTTTATCATCAATGTTTTGTTCCTTCTTGTCAAATATACTGTATTATATTTTGTGAGAAATGAAAACAAACCAGACTGAACTGAACTGAATAATAATGTTCAAATTTCTAGATTTTATTTGAAATCCCAATTTCCATTTCCAGTAACAAATATTGAAATAATATGAAATCAAGTAGGCCTACCAATAAATTATATCATATCACCATGATTTCAAATTTCTGAACGTGAAAGAAGTTAGATCAGAATGGATCCTCAATATTAAACAAGGATGAAAACTGAATCATTGTTTTGATTTATTTCTCTGACAATATTAATAAACATATTTCAGCTCCTAAATAAATCATCAATTCAAGAACTTTTGGTTATGTTCTCATTCAAACATATTAAAAGTGAATTCATTCAAAGATTTTCTTTTTCACATCAGTATGCACATATGAATGCCAACAATGTTTCTGAAAATACCATATCAATACAATATGTAGTTATTGATTTATTGAAATATAGCAAAAACAATGTTTTCAACAATTAAAACCTCTGGAAATCACAGCAGGTAAAACTCACATATAGGCATTCATTTTATAACAAGTGGTCCCCCTCCAAAAATCCATGATGCTATTATTTTTATTATGATCATTGTACTATGATATTCAATGTGATATTCAATAAGAGCCACTTGATATCAGAATACAGTATATTACAGCTTGATTAATATATACTGATGGAAAATTTGTCATCCTGTGACTGAACTCAAGGATACAAATCATATTACCCTGTAATGTTTTGTCTAGATACTTCAGTTAAAGAGGGTATTGAACAAGATGGGGGGGCCTATGTAAAAATCTGAATGACTTGTCGAGATCTGGTTCTTGGGCCTAAAAATGTCAGATCTAATCATCTGATAATTATGGAGTGGATGAAGGCAAGTAGCATGACCAAGAATCACTGGGTATTCCAATCCTATGATAGTCAAAAACTTCTTGGAACTTTTCACACTCGCATGATTTTGGATTTGGTTGTTTTACTTTATTGCTGAAAAGGCATAAATATTTGTAAGTTTTTAAAACATTCAGAGGACCTACAGCTTTAATTTCCCTCTTGGGGACCTGATAATACAGAATCATGCAGTTACGAAAAAGCTGTTAGTGCATCCTATCATTTTCACACCCATATCACCAAATTACAAGTTATTCTACCGACAAAGCTCCTGTGACTCTTCTGTTCAACAAAAAAGACTTCTATTCATGATTTCACCAATTTAAAAATAAACAAAAATATTAATCAATTAAAAATAAAGTACACATTGAATAAATGGATGAAGAAACAAGTTTGGTACATTCTGGAGATATTCATTGAAGTTTTCTTAATATTTAATCAATACTGAATTGGTTTTTAAAGAGAAATTCCAGTAGTTGCAGTAAACACTGATTTCATGAGAAAGTCTGTAAAACCAGGCTTAATTGTCAGTATATCATCGAGGATCTAGATCTGGTACAGTTACATAAACTGAACTTTGTGAAATCTTGAAATCTACGCTGAATAATGTTCAGACTGAACTTCCCCAACACAGATAAGCGCAAGTGGGACAGTGTATAATTATTGCTTTGAGCGTCGGGCCCGACGCTCTACCCGAATCCTGTGCTTATTTGCTGATTTCTCAGCAATTACACAATTTCTTCCAGAATCCTTTGGCACATGCGTTTTATTTATACAAACAGACACTTTGGTGGTCATTTCATTGGATTCTGTACGAACTCATTTTGATATCGTTACCAAAACTAGCATTTACCTTTAACATAGCAGAATTTAAAATCAAATAAATTTCATGAATCAAAATTAATAGAAATTTATATCTCCAAAATGAATGAAATGATTTTAGAGTTTACACCCCACCCCCCATATTGATTTTGTTGACGTTGCCTGTTTATGTGCATGTAAAAGCAAAAATCCAATTCAGCTTTATAATATGATTATGATTGGCAGTTAAGCAGTAAAACATGACACTTAAGATTAATAAATGTGAGAGTTGACCCTTCTCTATTTCATTGGGCAAAAGGCCAAAGGAAATTACATTGACTGGTTCCATATTGGCCATGTCCAGGAAACCGTTAGACATATAAGAAAAGTATAGTGCACCTTGCATAGCTTGCCAATACATTCACATAAAAACATATGAAATATGCCTTGCTCTTATGGGAACCATATGTAAAATACTCTTTAAAACATCTTTAGGGGATAGCACACTTCTAAAGTTAGGCAGAGACATAATACCAATGATGAAACTTTATTGTGAAGTAAGACAGACTTTCCCCTCCCCCTTCGCTCATTAACATTCCATTTTCCCTGGGTAAATTAATTTCTAGAGAAAATCTTAATCTTTAAAATTCTTATTAACTCATTAAATAAAGAGGTATTATAATGATCAGATGATGCTACATTTAGAAGATTGTTGCGTGAAACAAGTGAATGGAGTTAATCAATAAATCTCTCTCAATTAAATGTTTACAGGAATCATACAAGTTTTTTTTTAATCAAAATCTATATTAAAGGCATTGTCTATTTCAGCAACTATATACTTATAGTTTTTAGTAATTAAGTTGAAAATGAAATATTGTCATCAAAAGATAATAATTTACTGTAATTCATCTGCATTCTTGCATTTAAAAAAAAGTGTCTTTCAGTGTAATTCAAAAGATTAAGCTTCTCCTACCAATCCCAACAAAACAAATTTCTGCCTAGAATGTTTTCAGTATGAGTAATGTTTGGGGACCTGGGAGCTTTTATGAAACACTCCCCTGGTGGGTGTTTCATAAAGCTGTTCATATTAAAGGTATTGTTTAACTTTGTGAGCAGCCGATTTAAAAAATTCTCAAACCAAGATGAAACATGTGTACAAGTGCATGTATTAGAACTAATAAACCCTGAAAACAACCATTATTGAGAATGAAAAGCTAAAACTACAAGGCAAACCCCGATTTTGTAAATAGGCGTCTTATAGACGCCTAAATAGTACACATAAGTGTATGGGATGAAATTAAGATGGTGTTTTCGGTCACTTTATATTTCAATTTTTGAAGCACTAAATAATTATTTTCGAACGCAATTTTTTCTGGGCTTCATTTTTGTAACATATCACAGACACAGGTGACAAGTGTGACCTTCTAGCTCAGATTTTTTAAAAGTCAAACCAATGTTAACCAATCACTTTAAGTTAAGAGTGATATCAAGAACGACTGGTGATACTTTCTTGTGGTAAATGACATATACACCAAATTTAAATATTAATTTAATCACAACGCCATCCATTTTGCTTTCATTATTGGATATATATATTGATTGTCAATTATTATTTATTTGTATACGTTGTATTTGTAAATTTGTTGAAAACCAGCGAGCACCAAATTTCCATTTAATTCGACAATAAATTCAATTCTATTCAAGTCAATTTTAATTGATGATGATTTAGCGCCTAAGAAAGGATCACCAGTCGTTTGTAAAGTCGCTCGTAACTTGCGAACAGCTTTATGAAACACCTACCTGAGATGTTATAGTTGCATGCCTTGGAAATGGTATTGACAAGTGCTACAGAGTCCGGTTGCAAAGTTATTAAAATGCAGACATTGCCAACCAATGGTAACTTCCAAGATATCCTTGATTTTGATTGGCTGCTTAGCACTGTTACCATGGTAATTACCAATGGATGGTAAAGTTAACTCAACAGGACCCTTGAAATGAAGAACAATCCTGGCAGAGTTTGAAATGTTCCAGTTTAGGATGTTTGCCTTGTAAATACATGTACCACTGATGCACTATGATCAGTGTCAACCCATCGCACAGGAAATTATTCAAAAACAATAGACGAAAGAGCCAGACATAAACGATTACAAGGAAAGGGAAATAATCAATCACCTGAGAAAATGAAGCCTTATAATGTTCAAATTCCCATGACAATGAGGAGAACAAGTATCAAAATATGTGACTCATGGTCCTTACACCAAAGTTTGAGGCCTGAAAAAATTGTAATCTTTTGTCGTGGTTTATTTTCTTCAAATTATTATGCAACAGCAAATGATATTTCCATTTCTAAATATTGGTAAATCAAGATTTTTTGGGGGGGGGTTGAATTAAAGACACTGGTATTGATAGGTTGGATTGGTTAGGGGAAGCGTGAAAATATTAAATTGGAGTTTTTGGCTTATCTATTCTATTGATAATTCTTTTTTGGGGGGCAGAGAACAGAATTTAAGAAAAGATGAAATAATCAACATTCATGACAGCAGCTATGTTTGAAAACACTGGCTGGTATCAGGGGAAATGATCTCATAAACAATTCTACTAGAAACTTGAAAATATGCTTTGGTATGGTGAACAATATTGTGGAGATGTTATTTGAAAATATTATTTCATGCAGTATTCTATCATGAATGAAAGTATCCTGGCTTGTGCTATCACATTGCGTCCAGTCGGTGATCACATAACCCATAATTCAAGAAAAGGGCCCCCTAAATTCAAGAAAGGTTGGGTCCAGTTTACTTGACCCTTTGTATATTTGGCTTATAATTCTCATATAGCATCTGGTAAATTGAACCCGAACATTCATATATTTGACTTATACCCCTTTCATAAACCCAATAAAACCCAATTATGCGGCTAATAGCAGCATAATTTGGTCGTAAAATCAGAGGAGGACAAGAGTTATCCGCATTATTCTGATGCTGCTATTATCCGCATAATAGCGGCATCGGGACAAGATTTTGAGTTTATGAAAGTATTTCCAAATAATGCGGATAATTGCCATGGTGCGGTCACAAGGTCACCCTTTTCCAACACAACCGCATCGGAGGGGGCGTGTCCAGTTGTCATGACGATTATCCGCCTTTTTCAGGACGGGCGCTCGTAAAAATAATGCGGATAATTTTCGGAATTTGTGAACGCAATTTTTATTGAATTTTCCGCATTACTCTTAGGCGGCTAATTGGAGGATAGGTTTTATTGGGTTTATGAAAGGGGTATGATAATTTTTACAAAGTGACAGGTAAACTGTGCCCGACCTTTCAGGAATTTAGGGGGCCCTTTTCTTGAATGATCGGTTACATGTTTGCCTGACCAGACGTGAAAACCTGATGAGATGGCACAAGCCGTTATCCTTGCGAAAGGTACAACAAACACAAACTCATCAATTTGCTGGATCGGTTGAGGGCAATTACATAGGTTGGTGGACATGAGCTCAATGTGTCTTTGTACATATAGCCCATCTGAACCGTAACGTGAGTAACCACTTTATCTGCACCCCTAGTAAAAACCATGTGTTCTTTATTTTTTTAATTATATACAAATTTGTCTCCCTAATATACTTCTTTGAAATGGATATAATCAACTTTCATAAAGCCTTGTATGAGGACACTTTTCACTTATGTCCACTTTTCATTTTATGCATGTCCAAATCATGTAACATGAGTAACCGACACATTTCAAAGATTTGCCAGGAGCATAATGAAATTTCCCAAGTTTTGTTTTTATACAAAGGATAGTCAGACTGCGTACTATGTTGTGATAAAGAGATGTTTAGTTCCTATCAATAATAATGGAGTTACAGCTCCAAGTATGAGTCAAGGTGTCTCCAAATGTAACGTGGGTAACCGTGGAATAGCCCTTGAGAGTATTGGCTCTTCATCAATGAATTAGAGATATTTGAAGGGAAACAATCATTAAATAGCTGTGTATTGGCTATTAAATACGGTATGCTGTTAGACATCAATATCCGTATAGGATACAACACAAAGTGTGTAAACACTGGAACAGTTTAAAAATCAAATGATATTTTTCCTTGAAACAGTGGCTCATCGACTATTCCAACAATACATGATTACAACTGTTGTGGTAAAAATGAAGAATATGTGGGAAAGGTTGAAAATCATGAAAATATTGGCTCGAAGACTATGGTAATAATACAAATTTGTTTGAGGGGAATTAAATCAAACTTCTAAATATGCAGAAATACATAACAATGCATTATTTCTATTGATAAACAAATATTGAGAAACATAAAAATAGACAATACTCAAGAATATTGGCACATACAGTACTATTGATGAATAATATCCCTTCGACAGTTAAAAAAAACCAATATAGCCTGACTATTTACTTGGATGACACGATGGATAGGAAATGAGCTTGCTGTCATGGCTATTGTACATAGAGATGACACTCATTCTATCTGTTTCCTTTGTTTCTGTGAACGAGACCCTGATACACTGACCAGGTGCATACGTTTATACTGACAAAAAATCTGACCAAATATTCTGTCAGTGCAATTGGTTAGGGTTATCTTCACCCAATGCTCTTTTGTATGAAGTCCCAACTGCAATTCATCATGTCCTGTTACAAGGAGTCATTTCTATTGTGAGGGGACCATGATATAACTCTATTAAATGAACTCTAAAAAATATCCTATATTTGAACACTTGTCACAACTGATATTATTTGTTATAAAGTGGTCTGAGAACAATTCCATACATTCACATACGTTACACAAACCAATGCTATTCTGCTATCTCAGCAAGAGATAGAGGAAATTTTAATTTTGTATCATTTTTTTTCTCTTTCAGGTATATACTTCTAGCACTTTTAAAGGAGTATACAACCATCAAAACCACCTGACTTATAGATGAAAGACAAAAATCAAAAGGCAGAGATAATGTAAATTTGAGGAAAAGTGAATGAATAATAAAAAAAGTTATGAGTTGGGATAACTAATGCAATGAAGACCCTCTTATATTGGCAATGTGACCAAGATCTGTGATGTCACACTACTTCAACTTCCCCCTTACTTTGGTGCATATTTTCTACTCTAATTTTTAATCTTTTTCCAGTATATCGCAAGATCAGGTGATTCTTTTATGAGAGGACATTTCAGACATGATTCACAGCATATGGATGAATTGGTATGTCACCAAAATCAGCAAAAACCAATGTTTTGGGGTATATTTTCAGTGTCCAAAGGGAAGAATTGTACATTACACATCTTGTTACATTACCAATAAGAGGATCTCTGCAGCATATAATATTCTAGAGTCACTCAACATTCAGACACTCATAACCTTATTTTGGAATGTCCAATTTTACTCACTAAACCTTTGTTGATCTTATTCTTTTATTTTTTTTTCTGATTTCACACAAATTAACTTGTTTCATGAGTTTCAATATCCTTTAAAAATATATTTACAACTTCTGTTTCAAAATTGTTTTTAAGTGTGCTTCTCGAATAATCCAATTCTTGGGCATTACTTTTCCTCATGGAACTTCTATAGGCCTATATCTCTAAATCCACGATTACTAACTGCTTACTGAGCTGCTGAAGCTGCAAATCATTAAATGTGTTATGTCTTACTGAAAACTATACCGTATATCTATTTGTTAAATAAGCCAAATAACATGCAAGAAAATTCTGTACTTACCTCACATTTTCCAGCAATACACATATCAACCGAGTATCTGTTACATCTAGTCCCATCTAGTACTTTTGGTGCAAGCATCTTAGTAAAATTGTGATGCTTAACTCTGCATACGAGTGAACACATTTCTTGTAATGATGAGGATTCTACTGGTTCCCATTCTATTGTTCTGTTTTCATACTTCTCATCATTATATGCTGCACACTGCTGTGATCTGAAATCCAACTCCTCTCCCGAACATTCCTATTAATTGAAAAGAAAAGAAAACCAAGGAAATTAAAAAAAAAAAAATAATTTCATATCCTGTAAAAAAAATGAAATAATCAATCAATGTATATTTTGAATAATTTATTATCAAAACATTTCAAATTTCATTTATTTTCAGCATCAATCAACCTTACTTTAATCTTGCTAATTAATGACATTCAATGCAAAGTACATTTCATGAAAGAAGAGAAAAATATACATGGCCATTTTAACAGTGACAAACCTTTTTTCTGAGATATCTTCGCCTCCCATTAGGCTATTAAATAAAATGCTTGATATGCCCAAGTCTGCACATGATTTAACTGGGTCATTTTATATACACTGGACATTCAAGGTATCAGAGATGTGCACTTTTACTTTATTACTCCACCTCTTAGCACTTAAAATGTGACTACTTATCATTTTCACTCATTGAAAATCAAGAGAAATGAATTACCTGTGTATTACATGTTTTATATCTGATATTTCTACCGGTGCAAGACTGACCGGTGTTACATTGTCTCGTCTGGTAGGATGCCCCTCCTCCACATGTTCTTGAGCATTCGCTCCATCTACTCCACTCTGTCCAACTATCATCATCTCCTTGTGATGATAGAGCCTAAAGAACAATGAGAAAGCAAGAATATACAGTAATCATCATGATTATAAATGAATTTGAATTCAATTCAATTCAAATCATTTTCTTCCATTTTCACAAGACATCAATTTTCAATATAATCCATACAAAATTAATATGGTTTGGGCTCTGCTCATGTTGTTTTTATTCAAATTTTTAAGGGGCTACTTACAAAACTAAGATTGCAATTTGAACAGAATGGATACAAAAGTGTTGTGGCCTTCTGGTCTTTGACCCACAAGTTATAAGATTCAATATTTATTGTGCAAGTATGAAAACCAAAAGTAAAGCAATATATCATAACCCATTACCCAACCAGGTAATAAAATGTGTCTAACAGACACAAGTATGGATTTAAAATAATCCATGACTAATCCATAATTCTTGCATTTGTTCTGAAAAAGAAAATTTGATGGTATTCAAAATATACACAAGTTATCTTAAGAAAGATAGCCATACTGAAAGTGTATATAGGCTGATTGAAAGAAATACCTCAACTAACACATTTAATGGATGAGGAGAGAAGAAATGTAGGTGAAGTTTTAAAAAGAAATAGAATGATACCATTTTCATAAACCCATCCTCCAATTAGCCGCCTAAGAGTAATGTGGATAATTCAATAAAAATTGCGTTCACAAACTCCGAAAATAATCCGCACTATTTTTACGAGCGCCCGTCCTGAAAAAGGCGGATAATCGTCATGACAACTGCACACGTCCCCTCCGATGCGGTTGTGTTGGAAAAGGGTGACCTTGTGACCGCACCATGGCAATTATCCGCATTATTTGGAAATGCATTCATAAAGTCAAAATCTGGTCCCGATGCCGCTATTATGCGGATAATTGCAGCATCAAAATAATGCGGATAACTCTGGTCCTCCTCCGATTTTACGACCAAATTATGCTGCTATTAGCCGCATAATTGGGTTTATGAAAGGGGTATATGAGGGATGGACCATCCGTAGAAAAGGGAAGATTGCGAATCTGTTTAAGGACATTGATAATTCCTAATTGGACAGAAACTCTACAACACATATTTGTACTAAACAAATCATGGGTTCAACATGGGGCACATCCCGGATTTCATAAATGGGGGCAAGGGAGATAAACAAATTCTCATGATTTTTGTATCAGATTTGACAGGCGAAAAATGGGGAAGGTTAATTAAAAAAAGACATAAACCTACTACAAGATGGGGGCAGTCGTAATCAAAAGTGGGTCACAATATTTTAATTTAAAAAAAAAGGGGGGTTTGACCTACTTTTCCTAAAAAAGAATGCAGATTTGCAGGTGCATTAGGCTATTTTCCTATTTGATGAATTGTTCTGTCATTCATGTATCTTATCTCTTGTTCTTTTAAGTGCCTTGTCGCTTGATAATGACTGATAAGTAGTAAAGTAAACATCAGGGAGACTGCTAATATGTCTCCAATAACGTGATTTGAGTAAATGAGTTAGTTTTAAATTAGTCCTTCTTGATATGGGAAATATAATGCCTTCAAACCTATACAAAGTAAAACATACTCTAAAAACATTAAAGCTAGCATAACAGTACTTGTCACTTAAAAATAATGACCAATTGCCATTGGTAAATTTGTCTTACAATCATAGAGTAAAACAACACCAAATTATTTAACCAATTAAATCATTTAGATTGATATAAAATCCTGTTGCACTTGTATGTTGTAAGTTACCCCAGGGAAAAATGTAAAATATGTATTTAAATAAATGAAAAATGTAAATACTACGTTACAAAAAACTAATCATATTTCACAAGAAAGTCAGTCGTCATTTTCACATGTTCAAATATCTCCAGGTTAACATGAGCTGGGATCACTTAAAAACATCTTTTTTACTCTCAAAACAGGATTAAATTTGAGGTATATCGGCAAGATTCTGTATTGTTGAATGACAATGGAGGAGAAATTGTGTGTGAGACTGCTGCTGAGATTTCAGTGTTCTGGCATGGGGTAATATAGAGAGTGATTTTCCGTTTCAAAAAATGGTCTTTTCCGTTTCAAAAAATGGTCTTTTCCGTTTCTTAAAATCTGTAATTCCATTTCAACTTGATCTAATAATTGAAATTCTGTTTTGTCACTGAATATGTTCACAGCAAAAACCTGAATTCCGTTTGCAAAGGTGAATTCCATGAATTTTTACATGAAAAGTATAAGAACCAAACAGAATTTCCATTTTATTTAACGGTAAAACGGAAAATCACTGTCCCTAGTAATATCATATAATTTGAAGAGCTACAGTATTCCTCCCTCCTTCTACATGTTCTATGAATCCAACTGCAAGGTTATATTATATGATAAAGATATTCCTGGCAAATACCAAGGGAAAGAAAGTAATTTTCAACTGTTCAAAAAACAGTTAAATGATTGAAATATTAATGATTTATAATAACAAGTGGAACGCCTCTGGCAGTCTCGCCTGCATTACGCGATTTAATATACATGTAGCAGCAGTGCTAACTTTGAAAACTACTATAAAATAATCATTCACAAAAACACCATTCATATAATGACATAATACCACGTTCATTGACCATAGATGACATTTGAACGGTGACTTAAGACTTGTCAACTACACCCATGTCCACATTTCATTCACTCTATCCATAAACTTTCAAAGTTATGATGGCAATTCAACAATTACCCAAACATGGCCTAAGTTTATTGACCTTAACTGACCTTTGACCTTGGTTTTGTGACCTGAAACTCACAGGGGATGTTCAGTGATACTTGATTACTCTTATATCCCAAGTTTTATGAAATAGATCCATAATTTTCAGAGTTAGGATGGTAATTCAACAAATACCCCCAACACGACCAAAGTTCATTGACCTTAAATGACCTTTGACCATGGTCATGTGACCTGAAACTTGTACAGGATGTTCAGTGATACTCGATTACTCTTATGTCCAAGTTTTATGAACTAGATCCATAAACCTTCAGAGTTAGGATGGTAATTTAACAAATACCCCCAACACGGCCAAAGTTCATTGACCTTAAATGACCATTGACCATGGTCATGTGACCTGAAACTCGCACAGGATATTTAGTGGTACTCGATTAAGCTAATGTCCAAGTTTCATGAAATAGATCTATAAATTTTCTAAGTTATGATGTCATTTCAAAAACTTAACCTTAGGTTAAGATTTGATGTTGACGCCGCCGTCGCCTATAGTCTCGCTCTGCTATGCATGCGAGACAAAAACATAAACAAAAAATATAAATATTGAAAGACAGATGCTGGGAGGGCCTAACCCACAAATATATAAATACACTTTCATGAGATACTGATCATAAATAGCATCATCGGTTAATTTAATAATGTATTAGATTTAAGTTTCATGTACTTTAAATAAGGTCACTATATTACAGTATTTACCAGGGGCTGCTGAAGCAGGGAGGGCTTCAACCCCTCCCCCTCACACTTTTTTTCAGCAAACATGAACAAAAACATGAAAATTAACATAAAATTGTCATTTTATGCACCTTCAGCTCCAACTTTCAAAATTGATATAAAGTGGTACCAACACAAATCTACATCCTCATTCATTGATTACCATTGGCTGTTTTAATCTTTGTAACAAAAAAATGCTACCTCATTTCTGTTGTTTTATAGAATCTACCAAAGCACTTGGTTAAATCTAAGAAAAAAAAATGAATTCACATTTCATCAATTTGCATTGTCTGTATACTTGTGAACCCGTCCGGAAATATAGTTTGGGTGAAAAATGGGCATTGCTGCGATGTGTTAAAAGGAGAACATATTTGGGTTTTGGATTATTATCCAAAATATGAGAAGGGTGTGTCAACATCGGTCTACTGTCCTGATAATGAATCCGATGACTTCAACCCTCCTAAACATCTGAGGAGAAAAGGGTACAATGAATGGAATAAATGATTGAAAACAAATTCTCACTTTGAAGTGACATGTATACTAAGAACCTTACTTTCATTAGCCTTGGGTTCTTAGCTTAAAATCAAATTTCCTTATTCTTTGTAGTAAAGAAATATATTAAAGTTAAACATGATTGTGGTCCAAGATCCTATATTGTAAAATAAGACAATTTAAAAGCATTAATGTACAATGACTATGATGATATGATCGTATAGAAACTGTACAATATGATAAAGACTATATTAAAGTTCAAAGATTTAATATATGTCTAGATTGGTTGTGGTCACTTTAAATATAAAATTCTAATCAGATAAGATCTAAAATGAATAATCATCTGTATTCAAATTAAATCCGGAGTTGAATTGGTCACTAACTACATCAGCTATTGCCCAATGATCAGTTGAAATGTATAATCTCAATTATACAAAACTCCTCCTTTTTACACCTGGCCACAAAGATATAAGTATGACTTTAATAGGGTGTATTCAATGTCGATTTTAAAATTTACACAGCAACAAGAATCATGATTGAAAACTCAATTATAAAACACAGAACACAAACACGATAAACGGTGCACTGTTCAGTGTTAAAAATATGAACACTGATCATTAGCACAGCTTAAGAGCGTATAGTCAAACCATAGAGCTAGCTCTATGGTCAAACCATGGACATACTAGGTCCATGGTTTGACCCATCACAAAAAACGGTCAGTTCTGGAACCTGCTGCCTTGTGTAGGCTTCCACTGCGAGAGAAAATTTAAAGATGTTTCAAAGCTCAATTGTGTTCAATGCTGCATTCACGATAATGAAGGTCATAAAATCTGAGCATTTTTTTTCAACGTTCAAACTTTCCTTCGAATCGTGATTTGAAAGACGGTTACTTTTACGACTGGGAATGGAGGACATTGAACACACCCGTTGTTTCTCATTATATCTACATTTTATAATCACGTTTTCAATCACGATTAATGTTGCAGTTTTAATTTGGAAACCGACATTGAACACACCCTTTGGGTCGCACTTAAATGCCTTGGTGTGTGCATTACAAAAGGTATGACCCCATTGGTCAGATCATGCGAAGAGGACGCACACTACTGTGTATTAATCAATAAGATTGCGAGCTGTATATTATGTACGCGTCAGCATTAAGTGCGACTCTAAGTCATACTTTGTGAAACACCCCCTGGTCATAAATTATGTAGATGATCCAGGTCAGACTGTCTTACATGCTACCAGAAAATAGTACTGATAAAGATACAATCAGTATGAAACTGCACTAATTAAGAAAATCAGCTCTATAAAAAAATCAAGAGCTTTTCCATTTATTCCTTGCTATCAATAACTTAAAAGGGCAAAGAATGGCAACATGTAGCCGACTGTACATTCCTAGATGAGAAATGATCACAGCCTCATGGTTATATAGAAACAAGGAATTAACTGTTAACAGTTATTAACATGATAGACAGATTAACCTTGCTTATCTTACATTAATCAGTGCCTTAATCACTATACAGGGTATTAAGAAGATTACAGGTAGATTGTGTTAATAGATTAATCCATCAAAGGAGACAGCTTTTCATGTTTATTGACCCATTTACCTTGAGAAACTTTTTCACCTCAAATATTGGGGGTTGTGTTTACCAGATAGAGAAGATTTCAACTAGAATACATGCATCATCAGGGGCCATATGTAGTTATTACAAACTAATATTGTTTTATTTTGTCTTCGTAGTTTTGTTGTGTTGTCTTACGAAATATATTGCAATATTGCATCTTTAGAAGTGTTGTTATGGTAACTTTGCCATATAGGTGAAAAGAACTGTATAAAGACATTGATGATGATCATGATCATGATGATTATGATGATGACGATGGTGGTGGTGGCAATGATGATGATAATGATGATGATGACGACGACGACGACGACAATGATGGTGGTGATGATGATGGTGATGATAATGATAATGATGATGACGATGGTGATGATTACGATGGTGCGACTATGACGATGAAAGAGACAACCATGACAATGATAATTACAATGATTCTTGCGCTTTGAAATATTACACCTTCTAAAGTTCCCCACTTCTTTGATAGAAAACACCCTCAATGAATATTAAATTGAACTACATGCTGCATCAATCAATTCCTCTATTATCAAAAGATCTGCAACATGATCCAATTTCTCCAAAGCACTTTGAAAGCAATCTCATCCAACGGTGATGGTCTGAAGGTCATCTTGACTCCTCTGCGCTGAAAACACTAATCCCTCCTGAGGCAGAAAATGTTAACACTTCATTACCCAATAAGAGCGCTCAGAACGAAGAACCAATCACAACATGGAAGGGATACAAGCATCCAACCAATAAGATGTCTCCCAAAGATATTAATCTATGGCAAGTACTGAACTTGGTGTCTGCCATAAACGGGAATGAATTTCTTCTCCCTGTAGTCATTAATGCCCTTGAATTTTGCAAGGTGTTAACACCAAGTGTTCCTGTGTTGAAGATTGAGAGTTGAGTGAGTGATTTGCAGAGGGACTAAACACTTCCAAATTCTCTCAAGTTTTAAACTTTTGGCCAAGTCTATTAAAACAGGAAAGTAGTTTCTAAATCTGAATGAAGATCTGTTGAAAATAATATATACTTTTGCATTTAGGATAGAGTCTAATCAATTTCAAAAGTTCAAATTTACATATTAAAGGGCAATTACAGAGTGATCACAGATTTTGAAATATCATTTCAGCAACAGATGGTTGCTTACTAAAATCCACGAAGTATATACAACCCTGATAGTGTCATTAAATATTTATCTCAAGTAATACGCTCATCCATAACACGAAACTGAAAGCATTACACGAAAACTGAAAATATGAATCACATCACACCTTCAGTCAAAACTCTAACATATATCAAAAATTAAATAGGTTATATGGAATGCCAGATATTTGACCAATGACCAGTTGCTAGGCATTATGGGTAAGAATCCCTGCTCCGATGCCAAGTATCAATCAGTCAATAGATTTGGGTGTTGGCTAATATCACTGATCCAGATTAAAATCAAGTGTGATAGGATGATGGGTGGCAAATACTTACCTATATGAGCTTCATACATCACCTGCTGTCAGGGGTAATAAATATTTTACACCTGCAAAATGCCATTTTACATAAACTGAAATGTCTTACAGATGTTCACTTTCTAAATAAACGATTCTACACTGTTACATATTTTACATTTCAATACACAAAAAATAAACTGATTGAAAGATTGTTTGTAAGAACTGAAGTTGCGATGAACAAGATAATTTAAATAAGCCCCCCCCCCAAAAAAAATAATAATAATAATAAACAAATGGATGGATGGATGGATGGATGGATGGATGGATGGATGGATGGATGGATGGATGGATGGATGGATGGATGGATGGATGGATGGATGGATGGATGGATGGATGGATGGATGGATGGATGGATGGATGGATGGATGGATGGATGGATGGATGGATGGATGGATGGATGGATGGATGGATGGATGGATGGATGGATGGATGGATGGATGGATGGATGGATGGATGGATGGATGGATGGATGGATGGATGGATGGATGGATGGATGGATGGATGGATGGATGGATGGATGGATGGATGGATGGATGGATGGATGGATGGATGGATGGATGGATGGATGGATGGATGGATGGATGGATGGATGGATGGATGGATGGATGGATGGATGGATGGATGGATGGATGGATGGATGGATGGATGGATGGATGGATGGATGGATGGATGGATGGATGGATGGATGGATGGATGGATGGATGGATGGATGGATGGATGGATGGATGGATGGATGGATGGATGGATGGATGGATGGATGGATGGATGGATGGATGGATGGATGGATGGATGGATGGATGGATGGATGGATGGATGGATGGATGGATGGATGGATGGATGGATGGATGGATGGATGGATGGATGGATGGATGGATGGATGGATGGATGGATGGATGGATGGATGGATGGATGGATGGATGGATGGATGGATGGATGGATGGATGGATGGATGGATGGATGGATGGATGGATGGATGGATGGATGGATGGATGGATGGATGGATGGATGGATGGATGGATGGATGGATGGATGGATGGATGGATGGATGGATGGATGGATGGATGGATGGATGGATGGATGGATGGATGGATGGATGGATGGATGGATGGATGGATGGATGGATGGATGGATGGATGGATGGATGGATGGATGGATGGATGGATGGATGGATGGATGGATGGATGGATGAATGAATGAATAAATAAATTAATTAATTAATTAATTAATCAATTAATTAATTAACTAACTAATTAAATAAATAAATAAACATAACATAATATAATAAATAAACATGACAGAACATAATTGAAATGAAGAATATTATTGATTAGAAACGATTATCCTTAATAGGACTACAGTACCAAATTTTGCACTCCTCTAATTATATCATCTTCTTCTTTGTTTCTCCCACATTATTTCGTTAGCCTATTCTCTTGTTTGTGTTCTGGTATATGAACAAATCTTTGTATAATTTGTGTGTTTTGTAGTTTTATTTATCTATATTATATTTCATTCTTCAGCAAACTGTTGTCAAGCTACTGCTTGAAGATCACTTTCAATGTTGATTCAACTGAGAATGACATCATCATTACAACACTGTCACTACAAACCTTGTTGTGCATCCATCTCATATCAATTCAAGCAGCAAATCTAACACAAAACAAGGTGCCCTTCATGTTTTGAAAGACGGGGGAATATTCTGTCTACCCAAACTTAAAATTTGATAATGCCTCTTTCTATTATAGGCCCTACTCTTCTATCTTTGTCCATTGGCTGTATATCAGCAATAATTCCTGATGATATAGGCCTACTACATTTGCAACAGAGGTGTTTAATGGTTTAAAATTACTCAATGTTTGTGAACACCACTGCAATCCTATCAGGGTTGTCCACAGGGGGAAATACTGGTGATAAATACAAAATTTCCAAATTCAAATTCAAATCGTTTTATTCTCTCAGTAAAACCTTTACATAAAAAACAAATATAATACAAAGTTAAAAAACATCTATTACAAATCGGTGTACAAGACAGTCTAAAAATTGCATTATGGTTCAGAATCATACCTGTGAATACCGCCTCAATAATTTTTGAGAAAATAGTTGGAATATTTGGCCAAAAAATAGTCTTCAATATTTTCAGGTATTGCCCAGGTGTTTCTAAAGCATCTAGCATTTCCCTGTACCTTCCTGTACATTTAAGTATATATTCAGCATTATATTTATAAACCCTTTTTTCCTGTGAAATTGCCAACCCTGAATCTTCTTGATAGTGATGCACTCCATGAAAGTTTGGTCAAAATCAACCAAATATTTGTTAGAATCTACCAGAACTTTGGTTGACAAGACTCGACCCACTTTTATCCGTCAAACACATATTCGTCAATAGATTAGTTACTTAGAACCAATCCTTCATAAGTGTGTAGTTTCATAACTGGAGGTGCGAGTGTTCACACCACAGCTATTCCTAATACATCTCTTAATGGGTGTAGAAAAAGTGTAGATCTAAGTGTATTCATACATACTGTACCATATCTTGAATACTTGTTGAAAACATCTATACCATGTATACTGGTAAGGAATGTTGCGTCTATTTCATATAAAAGATTGCAGTATGCAGGTTGAAGATTTTTTTTCAATGGATTTGTTACTCACTGAATTTTTTTTTTTTAATCCATGCCGCAATATGACACGAGTTCAATATACTGGTGCAAGATTTGCTTCAGACTCCTATTTGGTTGAACAGCCAGGTTAAGGTTGTGAACTTGCAATTAAGTTCTTTATTGTGTCTGAGAATAGTGGTGTTAACATTAGTAATAGGATGTGGTCAAGGTGTAATAGGGAACATGGATGAAGTGTTCATGGTTAATTTTAGACCCGATTGTTATAAAAGACTGAAGGTTCAGAACATTTCTTTTAGCATGATTTGCCTTTAAAAACATGTTAAAGGATAAACTTGGTTTTAAACATAACTTCTGACTCACGGTTTTAATGTTAGATATTCATGTTATATAGTTGAAATCGACTTCATGCCAATCATTATTAGAGCATGTGTTGTGTATAATCAAATAAGAAAAAGGCCTCTATATGCTGTGTGCTGTAAAAGAGAATGCAGTCATAACTCATACATACATACAACATACTCTCTTCAAATCAATGCATACTGCACTATTCACATTGAAGGTCTACTCCTCTCCTGAAATTGAATATGCCAGCATGCAAATGAGTAGGCAAACCCGCTAATGATGGGAACAGTGTCAATTCTGTATAAAACTTAAATTGATTTTTTTTTTATGTTTGACTGGAAAGTCATGAAAAGTATTTTTTCAATTTCTACTCGTTTTGCACTCATTTTTTCATTTTATTTCCATAAATATTCTGATTTTTTTTAAGGGAAATTGTCTATGATGGAAAGAGAAAGTCTACAACATAAGCTCAGTAAAAACATTGACAAAACACTATGATGATGGAGAACAGTCCTTTGTTGAGCAGAAGGACTATGGCAATGAATATGTATTATATAATAATTTTTTATCAAAGCAGAAATAGCATGTTGATGCAAATACAAAGATGATATCAATATCAACTTAAACAGAGCTTTGTTCGCAAGAATAGAGATAAAATCTGTGTCAATTTATAGAAAATTATCTTCATCTTAATCAAAACTAAAGGCATTATTTTCTTTCTGCTTATTAAAATTACCTGTACATTTTAGGAATTATGATTGAAAAACACGTTTTACTGTATAAACCATCCCTGATTTTCTGATGGTACCAAATTAATATCACACCTCATATTGCCCCCAAAATTTCAGAATATCAATGACATCACATAAACAGAAGACTAAATTTTAGATGTGAATAGGGCATTAATGCAAAGAATGGGCTCGCAATGACATAGAGCAAGAATGGCATGTACTTGGGGGAGCAGTAAGAGGCAATGAGCTGTGGCAATTAATGACATAATGACTCCCATCCATATCTATTACTACATGCTTCTCTCTCTATAACATGATTTGGTGCATTATAAGCTCCATGCAACCCCTATAATGAGCCAGATCGGTGAGGTCCACAATAGCCTCCACTGAATAGCACAAGAAAAAAGAAGTAATATAATTTTTCTCTTCACTATATATTTTGAGTGAATATCACGGATATCTATAATGAATAATACAATCATGTTACCATGACAATCACTTAATCATTGTATTCATCACATTACAATGATTACCTTTCGAAAGCCCCCAACTGTTATACAATTTAATTGTGGCCTCTTGCAGTGGATTTGTGTTTATCTTTGCAAAAGAAGATTTCACATTTATCTTCATGAGATAATCTGATGACTAGTATACCAAAATTGAAGAAAAACACATAATGTAATATAGTGAAGACATGCATTCACATATTACATGTAACAAGTACAAATGATACCTTTTTAGATTTGATTAATCGTTTCATTTAATTTTAGCTTCTTTTTGAATTTTGCTTGATAGTTTAATTGTGTTCTGACAATTTACAGCTTTACTCTTAATACATTAATATTTGTTAGGGACATATCCAAATTCAGATAAAAAATCTTCATCCTATCATTATCAAGAATGAACCTTATCATTTAAAAGGTCTTAATCTTTTCATATCGTTTTAATTCTTGTTGGATTCAAATCGTAAAATAATAAATTAAAAAATCACATCCTCTATGTGACTAAATTGCAAATTGATTTAAGGTTGATCGATCATGACTACAGTACAAAAAAATAGGCTTTTAATACTGTCTTGGTATTTTCAATAATGATTTCATTCATTATTTCTTTTATTGTCTTTTAAAACGTTATCATTTATATTTGTTTATCCTTTTTAGTTCATATTTTCCTTACTGATACTTTTTACTTATTTATTTCAGGGTAAATTTCCCTTTCAATTTTAGATGAGTGTGTCTTTCAATCACTCCAGTTTCTACCAGATATTGGTTTTCCATTCATCTAAGTTCATGCAGATCAAAACTTTTTTCAACAACAATATCAACACTGATAGCATTGTTTGCTCAAGGTCGACTCTATAATTGCCTCTTGCTTCACACAAAACATAACAGATCTCAGCCAATCATAAAGGAATTATACGGCTCATAATACTAACATCATGAAGCAGCTTTATGACTTTGAATCTTTGGAATGCCCCAAAGGATTCTTCTTCTTCTTGAACTTAAATGGTAGCACTCTACCAATTTACTAGAATAAATCCTTTTTTACCATTTATATTTGCAGTGGAGGGTCATAACCTCACACAGAATATACCAAAAATTCCTCTTTCAAAATAGAAATAAATGTCAAATGTGACATTGTTGATGGTTTAAACCTCAGAACTCATGTTAATACATAAGAAGTAATAACACAATGGAGGGGGTGAAAGGGTCAAGATTTGGGAAAAAAGTGTGGAACATTGGACAAAAAAGGAGGTGCAAGAATGCAAGTTGAAATTGCCAGTTTTCATGCTAAAAAGAGATTTGTGACACATCAAAGCTGACATTTAAAGTCTTTTAATGTGCATTTTACACAGAGGCCTACATGATTCAATTTTACACAAAAAAACATTACATTTTGAAGAAAGTTTGATTTTGAAAGTTGCTTGCATCAAAATTAATGACACCTCAAATGCTCACCTGTTTTGATCTACAGTGCTACCTACACTCACTGTTTTGATATTTTGACTGCTTAATCAGTTTTAGAGTCAGATGAATGAAATAAAAAATAACAGATACTTGTAATTGACACATTGGATGAATAATACAAATGTTGACTTTGACAATAAATTTGTTTTCAATCAGTTTCTTTGGTATAACAATGTAGGCCTATAGGGCTAATAATCACAGAGGAAAGAAATAAAGTATCTATCAAGATTGCTCCACTGCAAACAGACTTCACAACAATGGCAATAGTTGACAATGTTCAATTGGCATAGGTTAAGGTCTGTCTTTCTTTCACAATGTTCGAGAATGGCCTGTGGTACGTGTAAGAATGAATGTGAACATGATGTGCCTTTTAAAGTGGTATACAGGTGTTAATGGTATGTAAGGAATTCAGGTATCTCTATCCTAGCACTCAAGTGGTTCTGAAGGCCAACCACTTGTCATATTTCACATGTTTGTCATGGAAGTATAAATGGACCTTGTCTTGGGGATCAATATCATATGTACAGGATTGTGAATTGAACATATCAAAACCTATATATTCTCCATTACTTCTCCAGACTTTTTCTTTTCGTGGTTACCTTCTCAAAGCATGATTACGCTTGAGTTGGCCCAGTAAGTACCAGTTGACATGTTGACTTTGACAAGTGAATACAAGGGATGATATCACTCAATAAAGGCTGTGGTTAATAGTCGAATTGAACACTGCCTCAAAATCAACAGCATCAAAATAACTTTAAAACAGTTAGGTATCCACCGATAAGTTGGTAAATCAAGTCCAACCCAGAGATGCAAATAGAGGAAAATCAAACAAGCATAATACTGAAAATTTCATCAAAATCGGATGTTGAATAAGAAGGTTATGACATTTTAAAGTTTCGCTTAGTTTTCACCAAACAGTTATATACACAACTCAGTGATATGCAAATGAGAGAATTGATGATGTCCTACACTCACTTTTAATTTTGTTTATATTGTTTGAATTATACAATTTCATTATTGTTTTACAGATTTGACAATAAGGACCAACTAGATTGAACCATCAAATGCTAAAACAATGGTCATTCCACATGTTCAGTGAGGAATAAAACTTTTTTCACAGGACAATGGGATAAAATATAAATATTTCATATTTCATATACAATTATACATGTAATAAAAATTCAAAAAAATAGTGAGTGATGTCATCAGTCCCCTCATTTGCATACTGACCAGGATGTGAATTTAACTGTTTTGTGAAATAAAGCTGAACTTAAAAATGTCATAATTTTCTTATTTTACATCCGATTTTGATGAAATTTTCAGTTTTATGCTAGTTGGATTTTTCTCTTTTTATTCAAAACAAAATTTTGTTGGGATAGACTTATCCTTTAAGTCAAAATGCAATGCAATGCAATGGATAATATACAGTTAAGACACTTTCTGCAATAGTGAATACAATGATCCCAACAATAATGATATTCATTCATATGATTTAAAGATAATCAAACTAAACATCAGAAAATAATTTTTCTCCAATATTCACAATACATACAGATACAAACTAACGTATTCCACTGAAAGTATTTGTAGATTCCAGGATATTTCAAGTGCAAGATTTATAGCAGGAAACAGAAGTCTAAACAAGAAGACATATTCTAAACAAAAGAAAGGGCATCTTCACCTGAGACAGTATGGGTCTACCCTCCACTCTTGCATGCTTTGTTCGACAAAGATTATCAGATTGAACCTGTTCAACCAGTGGCTTATTTAGTGATGGAGATTGAAAGCACTTTATGAGAATTGAGGTGATAATGACAACTTAATCATTTCAAGAAAAACTACAGAGATAACACAATTTTCAAATTATCGTTAAAAGTATTCAAACAAAATCTAATTCAAAGTCTGTATTCAAAATATCAAATTATGAGTGTGAGATTGATAATTGGTACATTAAAAATCAAAATCATTTCATTCCACCATAAGCATTAAAGCAATAAGCTGCAAGATGATATATTTTTTTCATTCCTTATCCATCCCATATAAACTGTTTACAATCATCAGGAGGTACATGTATGAGTTAATGAAGGACGATGTCTGCTGCTGTCTAATGTATAGATTCAATTCATTATATTCTAAACAATCTTGATTGCTGGTAGATGGACAGACACAAAACACAGGTTAGTTTCTGAGAAGGCATTTATAAGACCACCGGAAATAAACATTTAAGACTGCTTCATATTGCTGTATTAACTATCCCTTTGGTGTACAGGTATCAGCATTTTTCCAAACATTCTCCTTTTGTTAATTGTTGACTACATACTGGGTGGGATTTTACATCTGTTCTTGAGATTACAAAAGACTTTTATAACTGGCTGATAAAAAGTGATATATGGAAAGCCAAAAGAGTGGTTATCAATCAGTGTTTATAGTTGAATCAATTTAGGTTAAATAAAGAGAATGAAATACAAAATGCCACTTTGTTCACTGCAAACATACCAATGGTGTAAAGTAGAGTATGATTTTGCCAGGATTTTAATGGAATAATTTGAAATATCAAACTACATTTTGGGGTTTTTTTATAATAAATTATGGTTTTGTGTTTGGCACTTAATATTCTAGTAATCTTTCATTTGTAACTAAATGAAGAGCTTTATAAAAAATATGCCAAAGTTATTTTTTTACTAAACCTACAACAAGTATTTCAACAGTCAGTGAATTAAAGACATGGCAAATACAATGATTTGTGAAATGGAGATCGGCAGATCAGTGCCATTATATCCAGAAAAAAATATGCCTGTTCATATTGTGAATATATGAATCTCTACAATGCACTAAAGTAGCATGCTCACTAAACACTTTAACCAAGATATTTAAGTTATATAAATATTGCTAAGAATAGATCAAAAGAGGTAAGATTTACTTTTGAGAATTGACATAATGAAAGAGTGGTACTTCAGATGAGTTATTATCTCCATAGCCAATGGATGAAAATGCCAAATATTTGCAAAACTCCCCATCCTGTTCCTGATTATAATATTTAGCGTTCCCAGTTTTTACGCGACAAACAAAACAGAGAAAATAGAACTGCATATTTCTCTACAGTAGGAGAAAATCCCAGAAAATTCATCTACTTCATAAGATATACAGTGGTTACATTCTCAATGAGTATTTATCTCTTCCAGTACCTGAATCCTTTCAGAAAATAAAATTGTTAGACGGGTGGACCCACTGGAATACCCTGTTCAAACCTACTGATTTTGATGCTACTGTAAATTATGTTTTGGTGACTTGGAAAATCAATCAATTATTTGATGATTTGTTTCGGTCTTCTTTTTTTTTTTGCTGTTCATTAATTTTACATCATTACATGAGACTTCTCAGATCACGTCAGCAAGGCAGCAATGGTATCTAGCTGTATTGGCCTTTATAATCAAACATGAATTTAAAGAAAAAAGGTCCCAGAACTGATCCATGAGAGACACCACTTTAGTAAATTCTATATTGGAGGAACATATCGTTGAACAGAAGCCTGCAAGGTACAATGTGACAATCACATGGTGACATTTGTGATATAATTGGGGAAATAAAATTAAAATTAAAATCATCGGACACTAATTTCATTATGTTTTTTAAAAGTTACATACTTCCCTGACATTCCAACTCTTTATTTCTTAAGGAAAACATAACTGCAATAACTTAATGATAACTACAATACCTTAATAATAATATTATAGGCCTATATCACTGATATTATTACCATCACATTTAGATATCTGCTAAAAATTGAGTTACATGATTACCTATCCAAATACTGTTCAGGCTACAAGTACAATGTTAGAAAATTTATCCTGTGTGTACTTAACCACCTCATGGCTATCCTTTCACTAATATAATACGGTGATTGCTTGGCTTTTGTAGATACCTTTCTTCTGATGTGAATAGACCCTAGTTGAGGTGGTCTAGGCCTTTGTACATAAGTTGGAACATGATCTTTAATAAACATACATTGACAATGATCCACTTAGCTGGTCCTTGCTCCCTTCTAAATCAATATTGAATGTTATAATATAAAGAACTAGCAGTTCAACCAAGAAGGCTGTATGTGCTGATAGAAATGCAAAATAAGATCACAAATAGTAGGCCTAATAAAAAAGATCATAGAGAGACTACAATGTATATTTCAAGTACAAGCATTAAAAAGAAATATGATTCAATAGATTTTAGAAATACGATTTTTGTTCGTCATCCCCTTGAGAAAATAAATGTACAACCAGAAACAGACTCTTCTTTATGAAATCCTTCCAGCTCGTTCACACTATACACCAATATTAGATTTTAATGCTGTGCATATGAAGAGAAACATTTTAAAGTTAAACTAAAAGTTCCAGAGGATTTGATGATTAAAAAAAAGAGAGAGATAGAAAAGAAAAGCACTCATTGTAAATCAGCTCAAAACCAGGTAAATATGGAAGAACATACCTTATAATCTGTGAAGGCTCCATTGACAAAACATATTTGAAGTCCAAGAAAAACACAAATCCAACAAATCCTCTCCATTCTTCAAGATGGAAGTTAAATATATATATTTGAGTATGATCGGCTCCACTTAACGTCCTGCTTGAGGTGAAATATTCCAAGACTGTTTCCCAACTTCGTTACATCTTCATCTTATGCTTCGTCACATTATTCCATCACCACATGATAAAATAAAACCAAATCCAAAAATGATACAGCAAATATTACATATTTATCTTCCAGACAGCTGAGAATCAAAAACTAAATCCAAATGCGAATGAGTGACATCCAGTTTTTACTTCAAGAGGTTGCAGGTTTGATACTAGGTCTGGATTCAACCCAGATGACGTGAAGAGAAACGGCATGGTACTAACCGTTTCACCTCCTCACTAACATGGCTGATAACAAGAGCTCTAGAGACTAACCAGGGTATTGTAGGACGGACTGTTAGCTAAGGACAGCCCACTCCATCTCAATCAGCCAGTCAGTGAGCTCTTTCTGTTGACCTAGATCTGATCAATGTACACAAGAGCCACTCAATCCCCTAGTCTCAATGTACAGACGTTTTACATCAACTTGGTGGACAGCCAAAAACCATTGCACTTGAACTTCCTGAATATCAACTTGAAAAATGGTATGACAACAATGAATAGGTTATTGAAATGTTCCTTTTGATCATAAATACAGGTGCAAGATATTTCATACAAAAATTTACATAACTTAATCGAAACAGAATCAGGTTTTACAATAGATTGCCAAGACTTCACTGCAAAGTAATAAACAGAGATGTTCACACAAAACTCTGCTAATTCAAAGTTTCGACAGGCCTAAATGAATATATATACCAGGATATGCCACCAAAGCAGCCTAGACTTGTGGATAATAGTAGTTCATAATTGAAATCTACCAACTTATTTGGGGCTACGTATTCCTTGATTGTTTATAGAAAGAAGTAACCTTTTATGAGTTATAGTGAGTTCAAGAAAGCACCAAGAATGACCAAGAAAAGAAACACAATGTTGACTTAAAATGATCCATATGACTTCACAATTTCGCTAATTTGATTACCAAGCAACAAAGAACCTTCCAAACAGTTAAGAGGCCAGCCAAACATTGGCACAATATCAGAAATATGAGCTAGGGAGAAAATATGAAGTGTCACCAATTAGACACATAGTTTAATTAAGATTGAAAATACATCCATAAACACTAATCATACTTCAATGTCAATTGTCAAATTAAAGGGGTAGAAGTTTGAAATTGTTTTAAATTGTGTTAAAAAACACTCAAAAGACATGTTTTATTAATTTGTAAGACATGCTCAACACACTGTAAAATAAGAAGGAAAAAAACAGATGATTAGAATAATAAATAAGCAAATGGTGGACATGTTTTTAACATAAAATATGAGACATTCCACATTCAAATGTAGTGTACATTTAAAGTGTTCTAAAAGCACATTATTATTTCTCAGTGTTCAAGTATAAAAGTTACGATATGTTTGACATTCTATGTCTTTTTTAAGGCAGGAAAAATACTGTTTGAAAACACAGCATATGGGTTCTACTTACACTAAACTTCACTCCTACAACTTGGACCAAGTATAAAGTTTATTTGTAAAACAGTTACTAGTATGAGTTCTCACAAGAACACAAACATTGCCTTTTAAAACATGGCCTCTGTGACCTTTGACTGAGTTATCAAAAAAAAAACTTATCAAATCATTACTTCTATATATACTTGGAGTCTTGGACCAACTTTGAAGTGGATCCATCAATTGGTTCTCTTTCTTCACGAAAACGAAAAACAGTGACATCAAGACACTTTGAATGACTGACAGACTTCACATTTCCGTTAATCCCTGACATTCATATTTATTTTTCTGCTCACTGAAACCCTCCCTTGTGAGGACAAATTCCTGTTTATTTCAACATTCCATGACATTTTATAAAAAAAATTATCAAGCCACTACGGTACTTAGATGTGTGTTTATGATAAAGTATTCAACAAACTGAAAGATAGAAACTTTGGGGGTATTCTCCTCAAACATTACTTCTTTTACTTTATTTTCTAGTTTTAGTCAGAGAACCTAACTTTGGTCTCAAGATAATTTGTGACATTCAATAAATCTGATTTACGTAAGATTTTTTTTAAATGCAATTTCACAAATGTCTCAATCTGACTAATGTAAAGTGATGATTTGTTTTCTAAAAAATATAATTGCACAAATGGACCAATCCCTACTGAATGAAAAGTATTCAAGATGATTGTCTGAGGGGGTGGCTACCACTGATTGTAACCAGTTGGAAACGGAATGAGATTCTGACTAGACAAGCATGAACTTAGGGAGTGGAATGGACCCCTTGAAACTGGATATAATTGTCAATACCTTGAGAATGAATTAGTAACAAATTTCAACAAAATGAAGGTACTTATAGAGAAACAGCATGAAATTGAACGTGCCGTGCAAATTAGAAGCAATACCTCCATGAGTTTGTGTCATGACAAAACAGCTCCGTGGATTTACATGTAATTTGAGAAAATTCTTGGGAATCACTTATTCTCACACAACCTTATAAATCCATTTAGTCATGAGCAGTCTGAGCCTAAAATTAGTTGGACAAGATAAAGCCTTGCATCAACAATATTGTTGTTTTTATAACTTCACTATTGCCCCCCCCCCCCCTTTACAAAAAAGCCGAGATCAATGTCAATGTGGTGTTGGTGTTGGTGGTGAATCTCTCTAGATGATTTCTTGTGAGAAATATACATGTGACAACAGGTCACAGCTCTATGGGGGAAGAGAAGAGAGACCCACAATCTAAAACAAAATATGAAGAAAAAAGTGCAAAACTTGGCAGATTTGACAAAACAACTACCTGTGTGTCTGCATACAAAGCATCCAGCTGTGGAGTTATGTATCCATGTTCTTCATGTTCTTTACTGTGTCGTTGCCTACCAATTTCTCACGAGAACAGCCAAGCTAAGAACACCAGGGAGTAAACGCCCCTTACGACTAATAATCGAGCTTATTTTCAGAGTCTGTTAATCCAACAATTAGTGAGATTTTTTATTTCGAAGATTCAATAGTGATAGGTTGACTGTTGATAGCAAATCTGTGGAATAAGTTTTGCAAAAATAATGATTATAACAAATTTCTTGAAAGCGGGCCCTGCTTCCTAAATCCTTTGACAAAATACATGAAGAGGGCAGAGGCCACAGAATGGTTTTAAAGGTGGTGGGGTGAGTGTGTGACCAATAATAAAATCAAAACTTCAAGGTCAATTCTACATTTTTGTACATGGTTATTGAAAAAAGTGAAGGAAGACCCCCCCCCCCTTACACCCTATCGTCCTGCAGCCCCCCCCCCAAAAAAAAAAAAAAAAAAAAAAAAAAAAAAAAACAGGATTATATGGGAATGAAAGAGAGGAGGGGGAGAAAGAAGGGGGGTGGTATAGAGATTTGATGAAATAACTACCTGTCTACATCCATGCCTGTCATATTTCATCTGTCAATTATGATGACACCTCACCATAATGTAGCTTCTGACCTCTGATGGTGGTTCTTGAACTCATGTCATTTTGTGAGTGGCACATCACAATGGCAGAGTCACAAAGGGGGTTGGTTGGTTTAAAACAAGGGTTACAACCCCCTCCTCGGTTTAAAAAAGTGAACATCAACAACACAGAACTCTATCCAAAAATGCACTTGGACAAAATATTTGAATTAAGCTAGCTTAAGAATGCTTACTAATTGTAAATAATTGTACTTCTTTGGGGAACTTACAATAAGAAAGACATCACATATATATATATATATATATATATATATATGCATGTATATGAAGAATAAATCTCGAACTGTCAATCTGGCATCTGCCATTAAGAAGAATGTCATTAAAGGCATTATGTCTTGGTAAATAGTGATATATGGTGTGGATATTAATGTTATAACATAGGTTAAAAGTAAATTCTCTCTTCTGTAATGATAGACCTATAGGACCGGAGAGCAATCTTGCAATTTGAAAATACTCAAATTTGAAATGATGTCGATCAAATCTCAAATAGCCTTTAAATCTAGCTCCCATTTAAATAGCAGACCTACATGTAGATCAGAGTATCAAATGTGATAAAAACTTCCTTTCCTCATGGGGCATAGCTTTTAAAGCCTTGAAGAAAATTGTTTGTTGAAGACAGATATAAAACACAAGTCTCATAAAGAACTTATTTTTATACTGTGTCACATTTCTTGGCTCCTGGTGCCAATAATTCCTAACAAGCTGTGAAATAAGTTGAATAGAGTGCCAAGAATTTAACAATCATGACAATCATAAAAGAGAGTCAGTATGTACATGTAAGTTTGACACTATTTTGATAAGAAATATGACTCCATATTTGTTGATATTTTGGAAAATTGACAATCTTCTATTCTGGGGGGTGTAAAGGGGAAGTTCACCCTGAAGAAAAGTTTGTTGTAAAAATAGCTGTAAAAAATAATTAAAAATATTGGTGAAGGTTTGAGGAAAATCTGTTAAAGATTAAGAAAGTTATTATAACTTTAAGTTTTGGATTTGTGAAGCATAAATGAGCATGCAGGTGCCCCATATATGTTATGTAATATTAAATGCATGAATTTCTTTTCATGATTGGGTGTGAAATGATATGTCTATTGGTATACATACAAAAGTACACTAAAAACCATTTTCAATTTTCTGAGAAAATGACATTTCATTGATTTTTACCATTGCTATGTAGGAATGCTGTTCGCATATGACGTCACAAATCAAATAATGAAAATTCTAATAACTTTTTATTTCTCTGATGGATTTATCTCAAACCTTCTGCAATATTTTTTTGTTATTTTTTTCTGCTATTTTTACAATAAAATTTATGTCAGGGTGAACTTCCCCTTTCAGGGAGCTACCTTTTCTCTAGGCATAATTAGCTTTGTCATGCTCATTCTGTTATCTTAAATACATATTTTTTAATTAACTATTATTAATCATTTCTTTTAGAAATCACTCTTAATTAAACAAAGCTCATTAATGTCAAAATTAAGATAGTGTATTGTTAAAGTTCATATAATTGCCTATTACAATATGAAAAATGAAGCTGGCCCATAGGCATACGAAAGGTGACATTATTGACAGACTGGCAACGGGGTGATGTTTGTCACTCAAAATAACCCTCTTCAACAGGCATAGTGTAATTAAGCCCAAGTTAATACCCCTCTGCTAGCAAGGGATGTTATTAAAATTATGAACAAATATTACCATTCTGCTTTGTATAAATGTATTAATAATGATAATAATATTTGTACATTCATATTGCCCAATTTCTATATACTGCGCATTACAATAATGTTAATATTATTATTACCCCGGTTATAGCCGTGCTGCCTACCGGCGCTCTGGCATTCAAGGAATTTCTTCCTACCAGGTACCCATTTACCTCTCCTGGGTTGAGTGCAGCACAATGTGGGTAAATTTCTTGCTGAAGGAAAACACGCCATGGCTGAGATTTCGACCCACGTCCCTCAGATTGAAAGACAGGAGTTATAACCACTAGACCACGACGCCCCCACAAATTAATTCAATGAGTTTTAATCTGAGGTTGTCATTTTTTCAAGCAATCTGCTTATGACAGTCCTTCTCCTGCAAATTATAAATTGTAATGTTAAATTATTCGGTAGAAGATCATATTTGTTTAGAATAAAATTTTATTTAGTCCTATTTTTACTTCATGATTCATGCCAAGAAATGATAACCAATATATTATATTTGTCATGTAATGAAAAATATATTAATGTTATGAATGCAGAAGAAAATGAATCAAATCAAGTCAATTCAAATGAATTTTCAAAAGAAGTCTTATGACAGCACAATACATTAACCTCCTTGGCTGTTCCATGGACCTATTAGAAACTCAGACTAGTTCCACATTTTTCTTGTACAGTGCTTATTTCTTTCCCGGGGGGGGGGGGGGCACTTCCATTGACGAGTGGATACCAGGCGCCACGAAAGAAATGCGTAAAAAGTATCTCTTTTTCAAGATTGGGCATGTTACACACATAACATAATAAGGGTGTCAAAAACTCTGAAGTACTGAAAAAAGGGTATATATTTCGCTAGGAAAACTAAGTGTTTACGGTCAAATTAGAAAAGACTAAAACGCTTTATAAAGGATGTACTTTTTGCCCCAACATTACGTGTTTAGGGTCCGATTTGAACAAGGTGTTGGAGGTGGGGCGGTACTAAACCCAATGAAGTAAGGGTAAAGCTGACGACTGTGACCAATATCGCTGTACTTGTATAGGGGGTCAATTCAGGGAATAATTGTTTCCAATACTTGTTAAGGGTAGGGTTTCTTACACCAAGACTTATTAACAGGTGCATTTTCAGAATATGGAAAATGCTTGTTTAGGGTGCTTTTTGAAACCCCATGGTCGCACCTGGTATCCACTCGACATTAGCATGGTCCAGGTCTGGCATGGTCGTTCAACTTTTCCTTATGCAGTCAATTCTCTTAAGTGGCCAAACTAAAATATATATAGGCTTTTCCTTTAGTTGTACCCACAAGTCAGTATCATATCCAGAAAGGATTCAATATTTTATTTGCAGTTTCTCCAATTATTAAGGTCATAAGTTGAAATGGCAATAGATTCACAATTTAAAACAAATTAAATCAATTTTTGATAATGCGTCTAATGCCACTCTTGCAATCTACAGTAGAATAACTAGTCTTTTTCTGTTCTTGGAACTAGTATAGGAAGTGTTGCATTAGGTGAAAAATGTTTGTAAGATGGCTTCAAGATTTGAGCATTAATATTTTGTAAGTAATTGGTGTCCATCCACATTGATTACAATATATATTATACATGCTTTCTCAAACTTATTTCACTAGATCATGAAGATGGTTCCTCTTTTATTTTCAAAATATAAGAAGTAATGGAAAAAATATTATTCAACCATTAAAAGTTTGACATTGTTTCAAATTATCAAAACTACATCAATCAAGTCAATCATGTATGAATTATTAGACATGATACAAAAGTACATCTTACTGACAATTCATTTTTTTCAGTTCCACTGCTTGGAGACTTTTAAATAGTTGGCCTATAATGTATGATGTATAAGAAGCCTGCAAGATGTATTCAGCTCTATCAAGAGTCAATCCTCCCCTAAATAGAATAAATAGAATTTAATTTGAAAAATTAAGTAGGTCTACTTGTTCAACCAAAGGATGTAATAATGCACATCTATTTTCCCTTATTATACAATTGCTTCAATTCAGAGTGTTTGCAGCTGAGTGATTCTGGATTGATGAATTATCATTAGGATTATAATGAGGTTAAAAGGAGCATCACGACCAAACATTCGCCAGTAATTTCCTCTTTCATTCTTGATTGGAGACAATAATAGTCGAGAGGTTAACCACCAGATTTTGATCACTCAATTAGGATGGATCCTATTACCCATGTTCACACGGGACTGCTGTAGCTTAAACTTTTGTTGTGTGAACATGATTGTAGTGCTGATCTAATATGCCAAAATCCACACAAGATAAACACATGGCCAGTCATTTTTTAAAGTGTTCATAAGGGTTGTAAGCTGCAAGTTAACATTCATTTATGCAAGTCTAAAAATGACTCTTACCTCAAACGTTTTTTTTTTATTTACACTTCTGAAACTACGACCAAAATTCAAGAAGAGTGAAGTGTGAACTTGACTTACAGGAAGAATTTAATCCAAAATCTGGTTGATCGCTTGACAATGGACCCCCTCCCAACACATGAGCATTGGTTGGCCAGGCTGGTCCTAAATCTTAGCAAGAAAAGTCTTTCAAAATAGAATTTCATGGATCATAACTCTCATATTTCCAAGCTGGAGCCAAGTTGGAGAAGAGTATTACCATAAATCAATCTCTAAAAGCCGTTCTCCATCCATGAAAAGAAACAGGATGTTTCAAGCAAATCATAGGACCAACTTAAAAACCCTTTGGGATTAATACATCAGAAGGAGAAATTGGAGATGGTTATATTTAGGGTGGTCTATCATGGTGAAAAACTCAATTTGTTCTAGAAATATTCAAGATTTCCGGAGACAGATTTTCCAACTTCAACTCCAACAGTTGTGAGGCATCAAAAATACATTCTAGCTTCACAGTAAAAACACAGCACTTCATTCTATATTAATCATCCATACAGAGTGACTCTTATCTGAAAATCTATACAAATAAAATTCTCTCTCACAAAGCTCATATTGCGAATTCATGATTCTACAAGGATTACCCCAAGCATTTTGTAATTATTTTTAATGCTATATGCAATACTTAATTTTGAATATCAGATTTAAGTCTATTCCCCAAATATATCTTGCAAATAAGTAGTTAGTTTTCAAATTTAAATATCTATCTTTTATATATTTAAAACATATAAGTTTGGTGAATTTTTGAATCATTATTCTTCTCTTCTCACATTTTCTTCAATTGTAATTGAATATAGCCGAGAAAAATACTGGGGCCTGTATCATAAAGGACTTGCATCGGTTGTAACTTTGCCGTAATGTCAACTACCATGGTAACAGGGCTAAGCAGCCAATCAGAATCAAGGTTACCATGGTAGTTGCCATAATGGCAAAGTTACAACAGTTGCAAGTCCTTAATGAAACGGGGGCCCCAGAAGTCTTCAGAACCAGTCATGTTCACAAGACTCTTCCCTATCTCTGCATGTTTGCAAGTCGGTTAAAATCTTGCTGTCACAGATCACCCATCTGCTCTTAAGGACAATTCCAAACACACGGCTCATAGCAACTTGAACTTCCTCCGTACCGTACCTTATTAATTTCTTAAATATAAAGAGTTAATGAGTATGGTATGGTCAGCATGACTTGGGATAATTAAATGCTTTCCAGTCAACCTATCTAACAGCATGGTGCAAGTCATCATCACAGACTGAATCAATGTGCTACAATCATTCATAGATCAAATTTGGAATTATGGGCAGACCTGGAAAATTACTGTCCAATATAAATATAGAATTTTGAATAGTTAGAAATATAGTACGCTACTTTTCATGATTACATCTGACTGACACTGACATTTAATTCATGATGCCCTTTGAATCACCTTTCATATTAAGAACAAGGAAATACCATCTCGGCATCTGTCATATTTTTTGTTTTTTAAAAGGTCTTCATTTTTGTATTAACCTATTATTGAACAAAAAGAGGTGTTTTCAAAGTTTATATAACTAGAAAGGATCAAGATTAAGGATCAGCATTTGTTGGCGTGTTGTTGTCACTATAAGTGAATATTAGCCTACTTATCAAATGTTATTCATGTTTTTCAATCTTTAAAAGAAAATATAAAACAGGTTTTCATTTACATTAAAATAAATATATTTTTCTCATACATTTTACAATAATCATAGAACTGGTAGGAAGCATAACAATGATAGGTTGCCTTATAATTTATCATAAAATCAAGGATTTCAAATGGCCAGTTGCTGACATACCAGAGGTTTATTAGTTAGGCGTTTCTCTACACAATACATCGAATTGACAAAATATTCCTGGACAAAGTCAAACTTTTCATACAAGCCTCTGTTAAACTGCCTCCAGTGTGTGCTATAAAGGAAATACCAATATAAATGAACACAATTACATGAAATCTACCGACCCAATGCTTCCTGCAGAGAACCCCCTAGTAGCAGACACTTAGACCAATTCCCTCTAACACCAAACGTGTCCTAATCAAATCATTTATGATAACACAAAATTTTCCTGTGAAACATTCTTAGCCTACAGAAAAGGCTTTCTTATTTTTTGCAAAAGAACGAAATAAAACTTATTTTATCATCTTAGGCCGTGTTTATGCTTCCACTTTTCAGGCCAGAATCAGCGTTTCCAAACGTGATTAGTCCAACCCACGGTTGCGTCCATGCTTACTTTCATTTAAACGCTGTTTCAAAACGCCGATCGTAAACTCAAAAAAAGGTGCGTTTGTAAACGTCGTTTGACCAGAATCAGGCTTTCTGGGGAGTATAAACAGAACCACGATCGTAAACGTGTTTAAATGACGTCATTTGGTACATGCTTCCGGTGAGACGAAAATCCGCGGGCAAATACAGTCGCATTGCTCCATGGTCACATGTTACCTTCACGGATTTACCTCTCATCTCCCTTGTTTTGCATGTGTAGTACTATTACTAGTATTACTCTTCCAATTTGTCATCACGATGAACGTTGAGGGATAAGGGATTTACACCCAAAAAAACCTGGAACATGAGTTAAAATGAGGAGACATCGCCAGATGCACCAGTAGCATAAACATATAGATATTTTATTATTTTGTATACTTAATATTCTTTATTTTTTCTGACTATTATCCTCACCATGGTGGAAATTATATGGCTATATCAAGAAGCTCCATGCAATGACTAAAATATCGGAAATTGTTCGATATTTATATAACAGTCGACGTACCTTCCCCATAACAACACTCTGAAAAAAAAAACTTTCGAAAAAGGGCGCGCCCAAATTGACCTCGCTTTCCTGCTCAACGAAAATTATGATGCGAAGCCAGCTGAAGATCGTGATTTCGCCTCTGAAAAGTTAAGCATAAACAGCACTCCCGGAACCACGTTTACGATCGGCGTTTTGAATCAACGTTTGAAAACGCTGATTCTGTCCTCGCAATGGAAGCATAAACACACCCTTATTTCATAACTGTGGATGATACAAGGAAGTCTTTTGATTTATAACAAATCACAAGCTAAGTATTTATTCTCTTCTTACAGGATTGTTAAATAGAAATTTTAAGTTTTGAATCACAATAAGACCACTTTCCAAATCATTGCATGTCTTTGTGGAGTCTATAAAGCTACAGAATTCAATCGTTAGTTTGTAAAATGCAAGTCAAAGAAACGTAGAAACTTAGAGGTAGATTAGGGGAGGTAGGACTTACTCAAGATTCAACCATCAGATATCCACAGAGTAGTACATAGTCCTTGGGACATTTTTTTATCAAGATACACAATTCACCATACAGTGACCTTTATTCACAGTGATGAAGAAAAAGATGAAAGAAGGAAAGGAGAAAGAAAAGAAAAACAAAGAGAAGAAGAAGGAGAAAAAGGAGAAGGGGAAGAAGAAGAAGAAGAAGAAGAAAATGAAAAAGAAGGTTAAGATGGAGAAAAAGGAGTAGGGGGAACAAGAGGAGAAACAAGAGGAAAAAAGAAAAGTGGAAGGAGGAGAAGAAGAAGAATGAGAAGAAGTGGAAAATGTAGGAGAATCGAAGAAAAAGAAGAAGAAGACCAACAAGATAAAAGAGATAGCAGGAGATAAAGAAAAAAATTTAAGACAAAAAGTAAGGAGGATGGAAATGAAGAAAAAAGGAAAATGGGAGTAATAGTAGTAGACAAGATCGAGAACAAATAAGAAACAATGGACATTTCCAACAAAAATTTTGGGAAGTCTTTTTCAGTGAAATAAATCTGAGAATTAAAATGACTGGTATAAAGGCTATTTTCAATCTTGATACAGAAAAGGTAGAGATATCCTTGTCTGTGTTTCCTTCTTGATTTGTATCCCTCTAGGTAATTTGAACCAAGAGTGAAAATTAAGAGTTCAAAATATAAGCAAACCCCCCCCCCAAAAAAAAAAAAAAAAAAAAGCTTGCTTAAAAACCTGTCATTTTTCATCAAATTCGATATGTTGAAGACATCAACATGGTAATTCATATACAATTTTCAAAACTGACTACTCTTTTGAGTAGGTCAAAATGGGTTGTTTATAAAAACCTTATATCTTATTTTCACCCATGTCAAGTTATCAATTATTAACAAATTAATCATTCATGAATATTATTTAGAAAATGTCTTCAAATTGTTATCCATTACATTATTAAAACAAGTATACAATTAAGTTTAATAAGGACACTGAATGAATAACCTGGGAAACAATCCTTTTCAATGATACAAATATATATTGGTTTATTCTAGCATGTCTTAAGAATCTTCAATTTAACACCACTTTCATGTTTTAATGTCATGTTTATATCATCCTAGTTTATGATCAAAATCACTCATGTAGGTCCAAGTAATCATTTTATGTTATTGAGCAATATGCCAAATTCTGTTGAAACTCGAGGTGTTATATCAAGCTGGGGCACTGCCATTTGAAATGAAATAATAAATAATATAAATAAAAAACATCCCAGCGATATTGTTTTGATTTCATCAGTACCTCTCCAAGCCACCCTAGGGGATAGAAAGAGTCCTAGGGAGAGTACTGGAATACTTTATACTGCCTTCATAACTTCTATTGCTAATACATGGCCAGTCTCAGGTTGGTCAGTGGTGCAACAATTACTGATGGACCTATTGGGTAAACTATCAGGTCCGAAGTTGAAAGCATTTCACAAAATTTTCTCAAATTGAATTTTTATCTTCAATATTGTCTTTCTAATCTGTTTCTCAATCGATACAAGCACAGAGGCTACTCATTTGTTTTTTTTTAACAAGCTATATGTTCTATAGTCTTCGATCACTCTTCAGGATTGATTCCTTCTTATATGATTTTTTATTCATTCATTTTTCATGATAAGAACAATGGTATGATATTACTGAGCAGTGGCGAAATGAGCCCAAAATATCGAGGTGGCCCAGATATGGTATATCAGGCTAAATTTTTTGAAATTTTGACATTTTTTTATAACAAAAATCCAATTTTGTGATAGATTTTGACACAGTATTGAGAAAATAATATATCTCACCCTCGTCTTTTTTTCTCTCTTTTTTTATTCTTGGTCATGAAAAATTTGGGGGAGGGAGCAAGTACCCAAGGCCCCCCCCCCCCCCCATGCCACTGCTGCTGAGCTTGAAGTTCTTGAATCAAAGTTGGGCAAATGAGATTTCTTTCAACTAACTATTGAAGAGTTGGGAGAATTGCTTTCATCTAAATTTAGATAGCTACCTAACTCAACTTGGTATTCAACTTGAAGGACTGCAAAAATAAGAGTTTCAATTCAAATTATAACTTTCATCTAATTTATATCATTAACCATTAAAAGCTTTAGACTACGTCTTCTTTTTACCTCGAGCTGTACTTAGTCCAAGTCGAGTTCGGGATATACCGTATCCAGCCTGCAAATTTGGGCACCTTTCTCCCTCATCGCACCCCGGGATCGCACCCCTGCCTTTCGCCGACCATGCATCCGTCTCTCCCACTACCACGTCTATTACCAACCTGCGTGAGTCAATCAGAACACAATTTGTCACCATCATTCATCATTATCAGATTCCCTGTAAACAGAAACATAGACAAAAGTAATGGACTTCTTTCAGACTAGAATATAACACATTGACTCAAACTTACATAGAGCTCTGTGAAATCATAGAAATCATAAAGTACTGGAAAATCGGGGGCTTTTAATACTCGCGGGGCAGTGTATGTTCTTGAAGAGGGCGGGCAGAGTTTTAACATAAAATGGTCTCATCGCTGCATGCATGCATGGAGTACGATTGGCACTTCGCCGGGAGTCATACATGTCGCACTGGCCTGGATGTAGGCCTATATGCCTACACTAATATTATGATCCCCTGGGCCCGGCTGCTTCGTTGCATAAAAGTTACTATTATTATGGTAACTTTGCCATCCAATGAAAACTACCATGGTATTGCTGATCAACAGCCAATCAGAATCAAGGATTCCATGCAAGTTACCATTGCAGGATGCGAGTGAATGAAATAAGGTGAGGGGAAGACTTGGAAAAAAAAAATTAATCTTTCATTTCAATATTTTAACATTTTCACTCACGCTTCGCGCTCGCATTGCCTGTTCGATGAAATACATAACTTGCTCAGATCAACAGACTGAAAAAGAGCTTAAAATATCCAGTTTTAGTCAACATACAATTACAAAACATAATTCAGCTCGGACGATGAGCTTTCATTATTTTTTTTTTATCGTAGTACAAATTTATTTATAAAAATGTGCTCTGTAAAATGTCTCGTTTTATGGTCCGAGTCGGGGGCTTCAGCCTCCCCCGCCCACCAATTTCCAAAACCGTATACAAAAACGTAAAATTGACCATCTGATTGTGATTTTAGTGATCACCCCCCCCCCCCCCCCTATATACGGCTCAGCTACCCCACTATCAAAACCGTTCCGCGGCCCCTGTGAATATCAAACTTTTTTTCAGCTCGATGGCGCTGCGCGCTCGCATTATTTTATTTGTGAAAAAAATATTCTCATTCCATAAATTTCTTAAAGTATCCCTTTTCAAGTCTCGGATTGTCAAAACTAATCAGCTAACGCTGTGCGCTAGCATTTTGATTAGTGAGACATGAATACTTCAGTATGAATTCTAACAACCAACTTAAATCTCATTTTTCATATTTTATAAAAATATAAAAAATCGGCTCACGCTTTGCGCTCGCATTAATAATTAAAAATACATTAATCCATCCTATTCAAAATTACAAAAAAGTGCATAAAGTTTCCAGTTTTCAGGCCTTCATATCAACAAATTTTGCGCTCTCATAAGGCATATAAGATTATAAAAGTAATGAGATAATATCATTTTCATGAATTCATCAGATAATCCGAATCAGGCTCTATCCCTTTTCAGATCGGTTTATATTAATTTTATAGAATACAACGGACTCTATATTGATCATGAATTGTCTTGGAAATGTCAAAGTGATTATTATATAACATATCGTCTCGAACAGTGGCTTATGCAGGGGGTGGTTACAGGGGTTCAACCCCCTTAATTTTTTTTTATACCCACCCCCCTAAGAATTCAAAACCACCCTCTGGGGTAGGAAACGACCTAAAATTTTGGGGTTGTCAACATTTCATTCACCTTGAACTCCCCCCCCCCCCCCCACCCTTAAAAAAAATCATGCGTACGCTACTGGTCTCGAAATACTGGTATTGTCAATAAACTAAAACGTTTTTTTCCTGCTTACATAAAAAAAAAATATTTCTCACTTTTTGCATCACATAATATTGGCTTGGGAAAACTGCGATCACAATACAAAAATGAGCAATTAGGGTGATCAATCAAGTTGGGTATTATTTCCGCACAAATCCTTTATTTTTCAAAAATAAAACGGGCCTACTTAAAATTTCTGATTTATATGCATTTCATGTTGAAATATTCATGTCTCAGCTTTCAAAAGATGAATTGACTGATATAATATATGCGCTTTGTTTTAAAGGAATAATAGTCCACATCATGATGACTTGTATCCCACCGGGCAAAGTCACTCTTATCACCTTCCACGTATACCTCGCATTCTCCATATTAGTCACTCTAAAAAATCGAATGTTAAATCAACATTTGAAAGGTTGGAGCAGTGACAACCTTTTCCAAATGTTACATCCAACCTTGTATAAAGCTAAATCCAACATTTTAAGTGTTGGGTAGAACCATTTAAAGTGGTAAATGCAACATTTAGAAAATGTTGTCACTCCTCCAACCTTTCAAATGTTTAGTTAACATTTCTTTTTTTAAAGTGTTGCTCAGAGAACAATAGCTTTGGAAGGACCCAGGTTTTGGAACGGTCTTCACTACAAATAGTACCTCACTAAATATTTTCAAACGTAAACTGATATTGATGTTGATTAATTCATTCTTACAATTTTCCTGTGTATAGGTTATTTGTATAGTAACTCTTACAAATATTGTTGATATACGCTCTGGCTGAGTGATAGTGGCAAACACATTTTTTATGTACACACTCTTTAAATACTGACAGTTGTAATATTTCAATATTTCGTTATGTAATCGATTCATTTCTACTGTTCTCTCCTACATACTAAAACTTCATATATTTTTTGGTCCTGCATACCGAACAAGCAGCCCTTTTATGCAGGTTCCCTCATGTTTCACCATATTTTAAATTGTCTTTGATTTCAAATCGCTGTATTATTCAGTTTTGATGAATGATACCACGTCTGATGTACATACTGTACCCTGTTAATTCTTCTGATGTTATATTGCTTTTTTATTATTATGTTCATGATTATGTAAAATAAAGTCAAATCTAATAAAAATGTGCTTGGAATTTCCCGGGTCGTGTGGTCCAGTAGTTAGAGCATAATCGCAAGGTTGTGAGTTCGAATCCCAACTCTGCCATTGTCTCCACTTTGATAAAAAGGCCCAAGAGTGATATCTGTCGTCTTTTACGTCAGCCACTATGGCTGATTAACCTAGACGTAAAATGTTTCCAAGGTAATTGGTTATATACCAGCTTGGCGTTTACCATTAAAAAATGCTGTCCTGCCGAGTTCCTATACGGGAGTTACCACAAACAGAAAACAGAAACAGAACAGAAACAGAAAATAAGAAAAACATCAGCTCACGCTTCGCGCTCACACCATTTATTAGTGTGATCCCTATCCTCTTCACAAGTTTTCCTTTATAGTGCTTGAAATAGTGCTTGAATGGACCCCTTTTCAGGTCTGAATATAAACAACTTTCAGATCGCGATTCACGCTCTCATTATTGATTTAGGAAGATATCCTCCCGTTTCATAATGTTCATGATCACAAACAGAGAATGTTCAATTTTCAGGTGTACAAGATATTTTCATTCAATTAGGGCTTACAAGTAACTGTTCGGACTACCCCTTCAATGAAACCAACAAAAATCATCTTTGAGAGGCCGATCGGGGGAAATGTGGATGAAAATATTATTTCGACCCCCCCCCCCCTTGGGAAAAGCTGGATCCATCCCTGGTTAGGTATATATGCCTGCCCTAGCCCCCTAGCCCCATGCATGCACCTTTTTTTTTTTTTTTTAATATATAGGCAATGCCTTTATAGGACCTAATCCTACCGGTTGTTGCATAAAATATGAAATAATTTTCTTTCAACTTCTTCTGCGAATGATTATTTTAACTTAATTAATAATCATAACGACGGGCATATTACGATAGCCAGTAAACCAGATCCAACGGGGGCCGAAGGGACTGCTGCCACCCCCTCCCCCCCCCCAAAAAAAAAAGGGGGGGGGAGAGGAAGAAATCGAGGACATGGAAAAGGTGAATGAAAAAAAAAGGGGGAAGGGAATACTTTAAAAGAAGTAAACTTTTGTAGGTCATTAGGCCTATACACTATGAGGCGCCGAATGTACCAATATTATATAGAACAATTATTTGTTATATAATCATTATTTATTAAATAATAACTAGTATTTATATATAATTTACATTTTATTTGTAAATAACTACTATTATATAAAATATCATTTCTAATTATTTATATATAATTCCAAGTAATACTTCATTATTTGTAAATAATAATAGTTCGTCATGCCATTATTTATAAATAATGTTTATTTGTTTTTCATTATTTATAAATAATGATTATTTGTTTTTCATTATTTATAAATAATGATTATTTGTTTTTCATTATTTACAAATAATGATTATTTGTTTTTCATTATTTATAAATAATGATTATTTGTTTTTCATTATTTATAAATAATGATTATTTGTTTTTCATTATTTACAAATAATGATTATTTGTTTTTCATTATTTATAAATAATGATTATTTGTTTTTCATTATTTATAAATAATGATTATTTGTTTTTCATTATTTATAAATAATGATTATTTGTTTTTCATTATTTACAAATAATGATTATTTGTTTTTCATTATTTATAAATAATGATTATTTGTTTTTCATTATTTATAAATAATTTGTTGAGTTTTCCATTATTTATAAATAATGATTATTTGTTAAATAATGAAAACGTCTACTTCATTATTTATAAATAATTTTTTCGAGTGCACCATTATTCTCATTATTTATAAATAATCATTATTTAATGTTCGAGTTTTCCATTATTTATAAATAAAGATTATTATACAGGCCCTTCTACTTTTTATAAATATTTCTTGTTGCTTTTTTTTGTTAAGTTAATTTTTCCTGGTGTAGAGATAAGTTTCAGTTCTAATAATGCACTTCAAATACAATTTGGAGTGTCTGTTTGAGGCGTTTGGGGCGATTTCACCCTGGCCCCAAAATGCTCGCAACGACAATACGGGGGCATGATGACCCCTAAATTTTTAAAAACTTATTTTTCTATTGAAAATTATCACAAAATTCACCAAAAGTGTGCACGAAAGCCTTCGTATTTCACTTTTAAAACTCCTAAAAGTGCCCAAATGACAAGCTTGGTCGCTTCGCTGTGTCGCTTTCAACTTGAGAACGTTTACGCGTCTGCTTCCCCCCCCCCCCCTCCTCCGAAAGAAATTCTGTATACGGCCATGCTCTAAAGAGCCTGGCACATTGATTTATGTATACTTTCATTTTCATTATTTTTATCTCATTATCAACATGGCCTTACGCAGAATTTTTTCCAGGGGGGCCGGGGCCGGAGCATGACGCGCGTAAACTTTCTCAAAAAAATCTTGAAAGCGAGACAGCCACGGGACGGGCCAAGCCCAAATGACAAGCGTAATTGGTCGCTTCGCTGTCTCGCTTTCAACTTGAGAACGTTTACACGCGTCTGCCCCCACCCCCCGAAAGAAATTCTGTGAACGGCCATGCTCAAAAGAGCATAGGGCACATTGATTTATATGTACTTTTCATTTTCATTATTTTTATCACATTATCATCATGGCCTTACACAGAATTTTTACCGGGGGGGGGGGGGGAGCAGCTAGGACGCGCGTAAATTAGTTTCTCAAAAAAATCTTGAAAGCGAGACAGCGACGCGACCAAGCTCAAATGACAAGCTTGGTCGCTTCGCTTTTTCAAGATTTTTATGAGAAAGTTTACGCGCGTCCTGCTCCCCCACCCCCCCCCCCCCCCCGGAAAAAATTATGCGTAAGGCCATGATGATAATGAGATAAAAATAATGAAAATGAAGTATACATAAATCAATGTGCCAGGCTCTTTAGAGCATGGCCGTATACAGAATTTCTTTCGGAGGAAGGGGGGGGAAGCAGACGCGTAAACTTTCTCAAGTTGAAAGCGACGCAGCGAAGCGACCAAGCTTGTCATTTGGGCACTTTTCGGAGTTTTAAAAGTGAATACGAAGGCTTTCGTGCACACTTTTGGTGAATTTTGTGATAATTTTCAATAGAAAAATAAGTTTTTAAAAAATTAGGGGTCATCATGCCCCCGTATTGTCGTTGCGATCGAGCATTTTGGGGCCAGGGTGAAATCGCCCCAAACGCCTCAAACAGACACTCCAAAATGTATTTGAAGTGCATTATTAGAACTGAAACTTATCTCTACACCAGGAAAAATTAACTTAACAAAAAAAGCAACAAGAAATATTTATAAAAAGTAGAAGGGCCTGTACAAGTACACTGATATTTCACTCTCTCAGCTCATATGCACTTGATCGACTTCCATCGAGGATTCGGGCTAAATTCCGCCCGCCACTTCCGGGGAACAACCAACGTAGTATTTCGATGAAGAGCACTCCGTCGATTCACCGGTTGTCCCTACCGTACACGCGCGCCTATGGGGATTGTGAACTGTAGGAAAAATCGTATAAAATTACACTTTTTGATATTTCTACGAAGACGAAGTTATATAGAAAATGAAGAATATTACAATCAGACCATATCCCTAGAAAATTGCTTCAAGAAATGTCATTATGAAGAGGAAATGGACAAAAATTTGTGAAGAAAAATCACGAAAAAGGAAATCGCATCATGAATATTCATATCATGGGCGGTCCCACATTTGCATGTTATAGCGAGTTTTCCATTATTTAATAAATAATGGCATTATTTAATAAATAATGGTTATTTGTATATAAATAATGATTATTTGTATATAATGGCAAACTGTAAAAATTGTTTATAAATAATGATTATTTATAAATAATGGGATATTGAAACAAAATTATTATTTATAAATAATGAAGTAGATATTTCATTATTTAACAAATAATCTTTATTTATAAATAATGGAAAACTCGAACATTAAATAATGATTATTTATAAATAATGAGAATAATGGTGCACTCGAAAAAATTATTTATAAATAATGAAGTAGACGTTTTCATTATTTAACAAATAATCATTATTTATAAATAATGGAAAACTCAACAAATTATTTATAAATAATGAAAAACAAATAATCATTATTTATAAATAATGAAAAACAAATAATCATTATTTGTAAATAATGAAAAACAAATAATCATTATTTATAAATAATGAAAAACAAATAATCATTATTTATAAATAATGAAAAACAAATAATCATTATTTATAAATAATGAAAAACAAATAATCATTATTTGTAAATAATGAAAAACAAATAATCATTATTTATAAATAATGAAAAACAAATAATCATTATTTATAAATAATGAAAAACAAATAATCATTATTTGTAAATAATGAAAAACAAATAATCATTATTTATAAATAATGAAAAACAAATAATCATTATTTATAAATAATGAAAAACAAATAAACATTATTTATAAATAATGGCATGACGAACTATTATTATTTACAAATAATGAAGTATTACTTGGAATTATATATAAATAATTAGAAATGATATTTTATATAATAGTAGTTATTTACAAATAAAATGTAAATTATATATAAATACTAGTTATTATTTAATAAATAATGATTATATAACAAATAATTGTTCTATATAATATTGGTACATTCGGCGCCTCATAGTGTATAGGCCTAATGACCTACAAAAGTTTACTTCTTTTAAAGTATTCCCTTCCCCCTTTTTTTTTCATTCACCTTTTCCATGTCCTCGATTTCTTCCTCTCCCCCCCCCTTTTTTTTTTGGGGGGGGGGAGGGGGTGGCAGCAGTCCCTTCGGCCCCCGTTGGATCTGGTTTACTGGCTATCGTAATATGCCCGTCGTTATGATTATTAATTAAGTTAAAATAATCATTCGCAGAAGAAGTTGAAAGAAAATTATTTCATATTTTATGCAACAACCGGTAGGATTAGGTCCTATAAAGGCATTGCCTATATATTAAAAAAAAAAAAAAAAGGTGCATGCATGGGGCTAGGGGGCTAGGGCAGGCATATATACCTAACCAGGGATGGATCCAGCTTTTCCCAAGGGGGGGGGGGGGTCGAAATAATATTTTCATCCACATTTCCCCCGATCGGCCTCTCAAAGATGATTTTTGTTGGTTTCATTGAAGGGGTAGTCCGAACAGTTACTTGTAAGCCCTAATTGAATGAAAATATCTTGTACACCTGAAAATTGAACATTCTCTGTTTGTGATCATGAACATTATGAAACGGGAGGATATCTTCCTAAATCAATAATGAGAGCGTGAATCGCGATCTGAAAGTTGTTTATATTCAGACCTGAAAAGGGGTCCATTCAAGCACTATTTCAAGCACTATAAAGGAAAACTTGTGAAGAGGATAGGGATCACACTAATAAATGGTGTGAGCGCGAAGCGTGAGCTGATGTTTTTCTTATTTTCTGTTTCTGTTCTGTTTCTGTTTTCTGTTTGTGGTAACTCCCGTATAGGAACTCGGCAGGACAGCATTTTTTAATGGTAAACGCCAAGCTGGTATATAACCAATTACCTTGGAAACATTTTACGTCTAGGTTAATCAGCCATAGTGGCTGACGTAAAAGACGACAGATATCACTCTTGGGCCTTTTTATCAAAGTGGAGACAATGGCAGAGTTGGGATTCGAACTCACAACCTTGCGATTATGCTCTAACTACTGGACCACACGACCCGGGAAATTCCAAGCACATTTTTATTAGATTTGACTTTATTTTACATAATCATGAACATAATAATAAAAAAGCAATATAACATCAGAAGAATTAACAGGGTACAGTATGTACATCAGACGTGGTATCATTCATCAAAACTGAATAATACAGCGATTTGAAATCAAAGACAATTTAAAATATGGTGAAACATGAGGGAACCTGCATAAAAGGGCTGCTTGTTCGGTATGCAGGACCAAAAAATATATGAAGTTTTAGTATGTAGGAGAGAACAGTAGAAATGAATCGATTACATAACGAAATATTGAAATATTACAACTGTCAGTATTTAAAGAGTGTGTACATAAAAAATGTGTTTGCCACTATCACTCAGCCAGAGCGTATATCAACAATATTTGTAAGAGTTACTATACAAATAACCTATACACAGGAAAATTGTAAGAATGAATTAATCAACATCAATATCAGTTTACGTTTGAAAATATTTAGTGAGGTACTATTTGTAGTGAAGACCGTTCCAAAACCTGGGTCCTTCCAAAGCTATTGTTCTCTGAGCAACACTTTAAAAAAAGAAATGTTAACTAAACATTTGAAAGGTTGGAGGAGTGACAACATTTTCTAAATGTTGCATTTACCACTTTAAATGGTTCTACCCAACACTTAAAATGTTGGATTTAGCTTTATACAAGGTTGGATGTAACATTTGGAAAAGGTTGTCACTGCTCCAACCTTTCAAATGTTGATTTAACATTCGATTTTTTAGAGTGACTAATATGGAGAATGCGAGGTATACGTGGAAGGTGATAAGAGTGACTTTGCCCGGTGGGATACAAGTCATCATGATGTGGACTATTATTCCTTTAAAACAAAGCGCATATATTATATCAGTCAATTCATCTTTTGAAAGCTGAGACATGAATATTTCAACATGAAATGCATATAAATCAGAAATTTTAAGTAGGTATTACTTGGAATTATATATAAATAATTAGAAATGATATTTTATATAATAGTAGTTATTTACAAATAAAATGTAAATTATATATAAATACTAGTTATTATTTAATAAATAATGATTATATAACAAATAATTGTTCTATATAATATTGGTACATTCGGCGCCTCATAATACACATGCCTATTTTCCCTCGTGCGTATGTGAGAATGGTGAGGGACGGTGCCATTGTTTTTTTTTTGGTAAAGATGGACGAGGGCTAGACCACACCAGAGTTTTGTTTTTGTTAGTTGATAACAGGGGTAATACCTGAACGACCTAACCGACTCTCTTTAATACTCTTATTTTTCTATTTTTTAGTTAACCTGTTTAAACAGTTGTTGATAAATGAATGAGTGAGTGAGTGAGTGAATGAATGAATGTATGGATGGATGGATGAATGGATGGATGAATAGATGGATGGATGGGTGGATGGATGGATGAATAAATCGATCAATCAATCAATGGATGAATGAATCAATCAATCAATGATTCAATTAATTATAAATCAGTCATTGATGTTAGGGCCTCTATGAATTCTGTGGTATGAATGTATATGGAACTCAAGGCGTTGATCCATAATCATTCGGCAAGGTATCTTTTTTTATGAATTGTGTTTCATTCAGAGAAGATGTAATTTTAACATTTATCCTGAGGTTATCATCATTTTGAAGTGGAACACACAGTCACGACAATATAGGCCTCTCTCTTCCCTGAAATTTGATTTGCACGTAGATGGCGCTGTGAAACAATGCTCTGCAGTAATGTGCGAGAGGAGTGTCAGTGAGCGGGAGAAATAAGGAGGGGCAGAGGGAGAGATGTACAGATACTCATTCAGTCTACAGACGGAGGGGGGGGGGGAGCGACAGATGGGGGGGGGGGGTGAGAGAGAAACGAACATGCAGGCAGATACTGATAATAGCTCATAAATCTATTGTGAACATAGGGATCATATTCGTCGAAGCATGGACTTAAAAAGTCAGCAAGTCACTTCATTTTTTATTATCAATCCTAGCAACATAATTCATTATTTAAAACATCATTATCATCGGAAACAAAATATTCGAAATACATTTCAAAAAATTAATGATATCTGCTTATGATAGTAAATCAATGATATGACTTTATACTTTAGGACCTTGCAAAATGTAATATTAGATTCAAACAAATTATTATTCCTAAAACTAATTGTTGAAGCTTAATCTTTGGTCTTGGAATTATTTCAAATTCCAAACGGGCCCATAATTATGGTCCAGTCCTGAAACAAAGAAAGGGGAAGTTCACCCTGTTGACCAGTAAAAGTCGAACAATTGAATTGAGAAAATATTTTGATTGATGGGAATAACCACATAGGCCTATACTTGATTGCCTCATCTTCAGTGTGATTGCGATGCATCCCAAGTTCCTATCGAGTATTCGCTTTTGGGATCTTTTGTTTTCTTCCGAAATTTGGTGCATAATATTCCCGTGCATTTTCAATAACGATGATATTGGTCTGTAGTTTATATATATATATATATATATATATATATATATATGCCTATATGTAGTTGACTGTTTTTATTGATAGTGGATAGTCTGCTTTGAAAAGCTCAATCAAGACTCGATCGTACTAAAATCATATAATTAGTTATTAAAAAAACTATATTATAGAGATTGTTTCAGCTGTCTAGACGGTGTACTCTTTGACATATTGCAATATAGGCCTACCAAGTCTAGCTTGTCTAGCCGCTATCCGTACGCACGTCCAAACGTCAGACTTCCGAATAAACCTTTCCCCCGATGTCATAAAAACAGTACATATACCTCTGAACAGTGTATTTCTCAATGGCGTATGTATGTGTGTAGACGTGTGTCTGTCTTTCCTTCTCAAAATTGCGATGTTTGTCCGGTCATTTGGTGCGATTTCAATATATATCACGTGGATAAGTGAACTAGTTGCAATATAAGAATGTTGTCCAGATATTCTTGATCACTATTCTGTCATTCAAGCTAAGTTTTTCACAGAAAACAGGGAGAAATCCATAGGGCCTACATAATTTCATTCATTTCAGCTGTACATATGTCATGTGGATGCCGAGGAGTGTACGGTACGTATTCATACAAAGACGTTCGTAAACTATGTGTGCTGGTGTGAGTTGTGTGTGCAATCGTCTGTACACGAAGGTTGTCTGTGCTGTGCATAATGAGTGGGACCGAACCTGATGCATACAGTGAGTGGAGTGCAGACGGCTTTATACGAAGCGAGCATTGCTCCGAAGTTTTTTGTTCAGCCGGTTTGCGCGCGAAAACCCAGATCAAAATGAGAAGCACGGAGAACTAGGCGTCATCAGGTTCCGCACTACCGGAGCAGGGGGGTGCATATATTTATTGTCACAAATATTGACTGCTTTTATCTGGAAACTGATGAAACATGTGTCAGATACATTAAAGGCTAGAAGTCTAAAGCTGATGAGCAAAAGCATGATATATTATGAGACTAGTTCTCTCAACATTTTTTACTAGTTTCTAGATGAATATATAGTATATTGCCCTTATTTTTAATTGGAATTTTCAGTAGACTTAAATCTCTTTTGTATAAACTATTTTTAAACCCTTCTCAATTAGGGGTTGAGAAGGGTTTAAAAATATATATATAATATATGTATATATTTACTTTGGTATTTTTTTCCATTAATGTTTCATATCAGATGGTAGCTACATGTAGATAATGACATAGAATAATTTTGATGATGATGATGATAATGAATAACGATAATGATGATAGCAGTGACTATAATAAGAATTTTCAAAATAAAAATGAAAAAACATAATAATATCTTTCATAAAAATATTCTAGCCACTGAGACAGAAGAAGAAAACGTATATGTTTGATAAAAATATTGAAGTAGTACAGTTTTATACAGTAGCCTACATTTAAAACAAAATGACATCTATGAATGGTAATGATATGGAATCCAGACAAAATGGAAAGCTGTTTTACAACAGAAAAATCAGAAAAGCAAATAATTAAATCGAGCAAGTAATTCAAAGGGGAAGTTAATTCCCCCTGATAAGTTGATGTTAATAAGAGCAGAAAAACTTAAGAAAAAGATTGGTAAAGGTTTGATGAAAGTCCATCGAAAATGAGAGAGTTATGAATTTTCAAATTTTGATTTTGTGACGTCACAGATAAGCAGCTCCTCCATGTGTTGATATATATTTTACAAATGCCATTTTTTAGAATGGAAAGTTGTATTATTTTTGTGTTTGGTATATACTCAGACCAGGGGGATCCAGGATTTTCCAAAAGAGGGCGCACATTTTCCCGAGGAAAAATTTGTCTGTTACTTTGTTTTAACGGCATTTTTACATTACCAATTTTAATTGTGCCTCTCAAAGGGGGGGGGGGGCACGACCCACTGTGCCCCCCCCCCTGGATCCGCCAGTGACTCAGACACAACATTTAATGCCGTCATATGAGAAAAATGTTTTATTCATTACATTTCATTAAAAATGGAATTTATGGAATATGGAGGAGCTGCTTGCATATGAAATCACATATTAAAATCTTTAACAATTCATTAAAATACTCTTTTTTTATTATGGATTTTCACCTAACATTCACCCATATTTTCCCTAATATTTATGCTTTTATTAAAACCAAGTTATCAGGGTGACCTTCCCCTTTAAGGAAGAAGTGACTTTAAAGAATTTACTGAAAATTTGCAATTGCCATATTGGGAATTTCAAAGTTGTCATTGGTGTCATAATGATTTACAGAAGAGACAACTCCTTTTGCCTTACTCCTATGGATCCAATACTGAAAAATAATTAAAATTTGAGTCGTCCTTCCCACTTGTTACACTCAACTCACCTATAATGCCAATTTGAGATTTACATGTCATATTTTCAAATAGCCATAACTTTTTTTTTTATATTCTTTGTCCAAATTTCTTTCAAACTTGCTATTTTTTCTTTCTTATTTTTTTCACAGAGATATAATTTCCTTCAATGCTAAGGTACAAATAGAACAAGCTTATTTTGTATCAACATTTTATTTTTCTTTTAAGGTATTGTTTAACTTTGTGAGCAGCCGATTTAAAAAATTCTCAAACCAAGATGAAACATGTGTACAAGTGCATGTATTATAGAACTAATAAACCCTGAAAACAACCATTATTGAGAATGAAAAGCTAAAACTACAAGGCAAACCCCGATTTTGTAAATGGGTGTCTAATAGACGCCTAAATAGTACACATAAGTGTATGGGATGAAATTAAGATGGTGTTTTCGCTCACTTTATATTTCAATTTCTGAAGCACTAAAAAATTATTTTCGAACGCAATTTTTTCTGGGCTTCATTTTTGTAACATATCACAGACACGGGTGACAAGTGTGACCTTCTAGCTCAGATTTTTTAAAAGTCAAAACAATGTTAACCAATCACTTTAATTTGAAGGCTCTTGACAAGATGTCATCTGGGATGGAAGATGATACACAGCTCAGTGAAATCATGGCAGCCTATGATATACCAGATCCTGGAGACTTGTCCCTTCCTGCATCCAGTCCAGGGCCCCTAGAGAGGATTGTCCCAGCCTCTCCCAATTCATCAAGTACAGGCCGTCCAGTCTTGGACTATGTCATGTCCAATGTGGAACCCAAGGCCTCTACTGTTCTTCAGTCTCTTGCATCAATGGCATCACCTGCATTCATTGAACAACCAACTGGTATTAGAAAGGGTTCTCATGTCAAACAGCATCACCAGCTTACTGGCGCAAGTTCTTTCACAACCTTGGGTCAACAATCGAGAAGACACTGTGTAGATACCAAAGGGCCATCATCTTCAGCATCATCACCGTCAACACTGATGTTGTCATCACTACCATCATCATCTCAATTCCTTGGGCCGGCTTCCTCTGGACTTTCTTCCAAGGCTATCAAGGAAGATGATCCAATGTCATTGTCATATAGCACAAAGACTTTCATGGATTTCCGCCATCAGCATGAAGCAGCCATCGAGTTTGATCAGATTCAGGAACACTCTCAACCAATGCTCATCTACTCAAAAGAAGGTAGGTAAATATTTAGGGTATCTTATTCTGTCAACCTGTTGACCTCTGAATTCTGTATTTCCTGTAAGCTCTATATTGATCACCTGTTCCAGTAGGCAAATCGGTCAATGACTTAATATCACGTACGTATAAAATGTGAAGTTACATTTGTCTTTTGCACTGGAGTGGCATTTTATGATTGAAATATTTTACTTTTGTTTTGATTTGTTAATTATTCAATTTGTTTTATGAGAGTTTTGTTTCCTGTGAAATACCAAATGTGTCAAGCAATTTTTAAGAATTAGTAGTCTGAATACATATTTTGCAATGGTATTTACTTTGCCATGTAATTGTGTTAATCTCATGACATTCTTATTCAAAATGTAAAAGATTACAATTAAATTGTTAATATAACTGAATAGTTTTCCCTCTTGAAGCAAAATCACAAGTGTGTATGTACATTGTAAACAAAATATATTGATTTCTGTGAAACCACCACTGCCACCATTCATGCCAGAATAAAGTTTCTGGTAAAAAAATGAATAATTTGAAATGAAACTTATACCAACATTTCAATCATACTAATGATTCTTGAGGCATATGAAGGTTTTGAAGGTTTTATTAGAATATCCACATATCGCAGCCATTTGGGCTGAATTGCATTGGATTTACAAAATATAACAATAAAATGATAACATGATATAGCAATCAAACATTATAAATATATTATTTACAAATAAAATACAAACACTTTGGGTAACTTGGCAGATTAAGGAAAGGATGGCCAGAGTGTAGAGAAAATGGGAAAAGGAGATACAATAGAGTAGGGGAAGAGGGTGGGGGAAGATGAGGACAGAAGAGAGGAGAACACCTATTTGACTCGTAAATCAGATTCAGCACCAACCCCGCACATGTTGTTTCTACACTATACAGAGTGAGAAAAAAATGTCAGTTTGAATTTGTCTTGTCTAAAGTATGAACACTTAGTCATTGACTTATTGATGTGTCCTGATAGAGTCATTCGCTTGCTCATTTTGGTACCATTTTCATACAGACCTTTGCATGCATCACTGACTATGAGGCAATCTCCAGAAGGTTGTAAAATCTCAGTTACTCTAAGTCACTGGGTGAAGAATGCAACAAGGTATGAAGAGAAACTTGTGCGCATGCAGGAAGACATCATTCCGCACACAGACAAACCCACCCACACATAAATAATACATCACCTCTCCCACACACCACCATCACCCACATAACCAAACGCATTTGTGAAGGACCCAACATAGGTCTGCTCCCAAATCAGGCAAGCAATTTTGAAGTTAAGCCATGGGACAGTTGGCCATTGTTGATCAATGAAAGACATAACCAATGATATAAGGAGATGAGGAAATGTAAACACTGCTTTAAGAGGGGTTTATGAATTTTTTTAAGGAGCGTGTGTGTGGGTAGAGATGGGTGTTTGGGTGGATGTGTGCGAGAAAGGTGATGTGTGGGTGTGTAGGTGTGAATGTGTTAGTGGGTTGAATGATGGGTAGGTGTCTTTTTGCATGCACACAATAACCTTTTTCATACTTTGTTGCATTCTTCACCCAGCAACTTGGCGCAACTGAGATTTTACGACCTTCAGGAGATTGCCTCTTAGGCAGTCATGCATGCAAAGTTCTGTATGGACATGGTACCAAGATGAGTGGGGGTAATAACTCTATCAGAACATATTGATAAATCATGATTAAATAATTCATAAGACAACACAACTTCATACAAATGGAACATTTTTTCCGACTCACTCTGTATAGGTCAGAAATTATCAAAGGTCAAGTCCACCTCAGAAATTTGTTGATTTGAATAAATAGCGAAAAATCAAACTAGCATTATGCTGAAAATTTCATCAAAGTAGGATGTAAAATTAGAAAGTTAGCCATTTTAAACTTTCGCTTATTCTTAACAAAACAGTTACATGCACAACTCAGTGACATGCAAATTAGTCAATCTATGATGTCCCTCACTCACTATTTCTTTTGTTTTTTATTGTTTGAATTATACAATATTTTATTTTTTTTAAGATTTGACAATAAGGACCAATAGTATTAAAACAATGCTAATTCCATGTGTTCAGGGAGGAATTAATCTTTGTTTCACTTGACAATGAGGAGAAAATTAGAACATATCATATTTCATATAATAAAATACAAAGAAATAGTGAGTGGATGATGTCATCAGTCTCCTCGTTTGCATACCGACCAGGATGTGCATGTAACTGGTTTTGTTTAATTAAGCGAAACTTCAAAATGCCCTAACTTTCTTATTTTACATCCGATTTTGATGAAATTTTCAGTGTTATGCTTATTGGATTTTTATCTTTTTATTCAAATCAATTTTTTGTTAGGGTGAACTTGTCCTTTAAGTGACATGTATTCAAATTGCATGGATTATGCAGTGTTAAAGAGAATGAAGTGGCTATCCTACCGCTATCACTATTAATACCAGAACATAATTTTGGTAAGGTTTCAGTGGACAGTGTGAATGATATTGAAATATTCTTACATTTAGACATCATAAAATTACTATGTCATTTTTATTTTATGAATTCTTGTGAAAATTCCCTTTGAGTATTTATCCTTTATTTAAAGGACAAGTCCACCCCAACAAAAAGTTGATTTGAATAAAAAAGAAGAGAAATACAACAAGCATAACACAGAAATTTTCATCAAAATCAGGTGTAAACTAAGAAAGTTGTTTGTAAGTTTTGTTTAATTTCACAAAACAGATATATGCACATCCTAGTCAGTATGCAAATGAGTGACTGGTGATGTCATCCACTCAATATATGAAATATTCTATTTTTTGCTCATTATTGTCATGTGAAACAAAGTTTTATTCCTCCCTTAACATGTGGTATAACCATTGTTGAATTATTTCATGGTTCTGTCAAGTTGAAAATATTTTATAATTCAAACAATAAAAAAAGAAATAGTAAGTAAGGGACATCATTGACTCTCTCACTTACACGTCACTGAGATGTGCATAACTGTTTTGTTAAAAATAAACGTTAAAATGTCATAACTCTAATTTTATATCCAATTTGATGAAATTGTCAGTTCTTATGCTTGTTTATTTTTTTGTATTGATTAAAATCAACCTTTTTCTGGGGTGGACTTGACCTTTAAGTTTTTTTCATAATTTAGAAAGCTATCAATGGGAATTTTATCCTGAGTTTTCTTACCATTCCATTGTAAAATGATTATATAGCCCCAAAACTATGTTTACACATTTCCTCCAAAAAGGGTGCTACATCATCTTTACCTGGTACCAAATGATTGATTATAATTTGTTATTATTATTGATTTCGGTGTCATTTCTTTTCTTTATTTCCTTGATCTAGACTGGCCCTCGCCAGACCCTGATTTGCAAAATACCAATGACACAGGTATGTTCCACTGTTAAGTTTCTTGCCATGCCACATGAATTTTTGCAAGAATAAAAAAAAAATGATAAGTTGCAATTCATTTTTAATTTAAATCATAAGATTTAATTGTGTATTTGAACTATATACAATCCAGCCATTTTTTTTTTAATGTATGGTCCATCTGAATGAATGAAGAAAAATAAATAACAGATTTATTTAAAAGATTGAAAACAGACTAGTTTTGTCCATAGAAGAGTACGTAATGTAACAGAAATGTAGATGTAGATATGGGAGGGAATGATGGCTGATTATTCAACAAAAAATCCCATAAAAAATACAAGTATATTTTAAAGGTTAAAATACTTTGGGAAAGCGACAGTGATATGATGATAATGATTCTTATCTTTTTCATGGAAATATACATCCCTGTACAAAGACATACATGTATCAAGGCCCAGGTATTAGACTCATCCGAAATTAGTTAGTGTTAAAAATAATGTCCTGCCAACAAGTGGCAGAAAACTCTTCAGTGAAGTTTTCAGCTCCTGCAGATTGTCAAATTAGAACACAGTTTCAAATAATCGAGTTTTACTCTTCCCCATCACATGAAATTATTGGAAAATATTGATGCATTCAAAAAAGTCCTTAAAAACATTTTTCCAGACTTCTTGTAATTTTTGGTTCAGATCCCTCATTCTTACTTTGTTATCTTGTATATATAATGTAAATACATTTCTTCTTACTTTTTCACATTTTGTCAACACCTTCTCGCAAGTCAACTAAGTTTTTCTTTTCCTGTATTATATTTACATGTATATCTATGTAAGGGACCCGACCCCTCTGTAAAACAGCATTGATATGTTATCAACGCTGAGTAGGGCAATCCCTCCGTCTTTTTAATGACCATTTCTTTGTAATTGTAAATATATCGATCGTTGTTATTATTTTTAATTGACGGAAAATAAATACAATACAATACAATACAATACTAGATATTTTCATAATCTAAAATATCGTATGGTTTCTTCTTCCATTCCAGGAATAGCTTTCCAGCACCTAGACACCCCCGATATTGCTCCTTCAGGTTCTCTGGGAAGCTCACATATATCATCCAAAGGTGAATATTCATAAATGGATCCATTAGATTAGGAATAATTATTGAGGTGTATTTTAATCAATGTGTAATCTACCTTGATATACCTTTGTCAGTTTTTTTGGTGCTGTATCTCTAGGGAATCAGTGTCAATCTTTGACGAAATAAAGCTGGGTGGGTGTTTCACGAAGCTGTTGGTAAGATAGAAATGACTTTTTGAACGACACTCAACGACTGGTGATCCTTTCTAATGCTAAGTGATATATCCCTATGTAATTAATTTAGGACCGAAGACCATGTTCCAGTCATGCATATGCGTAACTTTACGAACAGCTTCATGAAACCCCTACTTGGAGCACTTGTTGCAGCAGCAAATGTTGTACAACCAGGGGGCCGTTTCATAAAGCTGTTCATAAGTTATGAGCGACTTTAAGAACAACTGGTGATCCTTTCTTCCATGCTAAACCATCGCCAATGAAAATACCATTTACCACAAGAAAGGATCACCAGTTCTTTAAGTCACTCTTAACTTACGAACAGCTTTATGAAACACCCACCTGTTTCATAAGACTGTCATATGTGTGAATTTGCCATGCATTCCCACTGCATGTAGCTACATTTTCAGTCTTCTTTGTTTCCAAGTGGATATTTTGATATTAAGTATTTATTATCTTTGGGTTTGATCGTTTTCAGGCCCTGTACGTGAGGCAAGAAAGTCAAGATCAAGAGGTTCAAGGGTTGTATCTACAAAAACAAAAGGTGCCCGATCTGAGGGGAAAAAGCAAAAGGATCCTATACTTCAAAATCTTTCGTTCAGACCTTTCTCTTCCATCATGACTCCTGAACACAAAAGCTTGATTGCAAAAGGTTTGTCAGACTCGGAGAAGATAGATCTGTTGGCAGAACTGCATGAGTTGCTCAAAACTAAGAACCGTGATTCTAAGAGACGTAGGAGAGCACATTTGAGCTATGAGAAGTTGGAGGAAGAGAGACGCAAGAATCGGGAGAGAAAACGTAGATCAAGACAGGATCCTTTCATTGAGTTCCGTCATATCATGACTGAGGAGCAGAGGAAGCAATTGCTGCAGCCTGACCTTGATCCTGCCCGGAGAGAGACCATCATGACAGAGTTGATGGCCGTCAAGAAATGGATTAATAGAGAACAAAAACGAACAAGAAGAGCTCATATGACCCAAGAGCAGAGAGCTGAGGAGAGAAGGAAAAGCAGAGAATATAAGCGAAGAGCTCGAAACAATCCTTTGCTGATGTTTAAGTCGGTAATAACAGAAAGACACTGGGAGCTGTTGCATCAAGATTTGAATCAGGAGGAGAGAGAAAAGTTGGTGGAGGAGCTCATTGAGCTGAAGAAAACAAAGCAAAAAGAAGATAAGGTAAAGAGGAGAGCTAGGTATTTATCTGAGCAAGAGGAGAGAGAAGGGAACTGCAGTAGTGAGAAGCAACAACAGGAAACTCAAAGTGCGTGTGAGCAAAGTTCTGTTGGTATATCAAATACTGATGTGAATGAAAGGATACAACCTAAGCAGCATCAAGAACTTCCAATCAGTGACAGTACTGCAGGAGTGACTGAGGAAGCAGGATTTCCTGTGAGGGATGATCCTCAAGTGGGAGGACTTATTAACCCATTGCCAGATCCTGGTTTTACAGCTAGCTCTACAGAGGGATCTACCAACTGTGACATACTACTAGATGAATCTATTGAGCGACTGGAACAAGAGGGCAATTACAGTAAGCCAGAACTAGAGAAGATTAAGAACAAAATCAGACAGCGTAAAAGAAGAGCAAACCAGACAGCAGAGGAGAGAGAGGAAGAAAGAAGGAAAAACCGTGAGAGGAGCAGAATGAGAAGGAAGAAGCTTGCTGAGATTGAAAAGGTTGTTGCCAGAGATAGGTCTCAGTTTAAGAAGCCACCATCTAGCAAACCAAGTCTTGTGGGCCATCAGGGAGGTAGTGGGTATGATCCTTGGAAGGCTGTAAATATTAAGACTGAAGCAGACTCTCCGCAAAGAAATTTAACTGAAATGCCAAATGTTTCCTGTTCCTCTAGTAATCAAACCTTGGAATTTGGTCCTTGTTCTGATTTACCCGCAGAACCAGCTGTACCTTGGTTGACTAAACATCTCATGGATAGGATAAGGATACGAAATAGAGAATGCACTAAGAAGGCAAGAGCCAATATGACGAAAGAACAAAGGGAACGCGAGAGAGAACGCAACCGGGAGCGTCAGCGATTGCGCCGCCTCATGCAGACCCCTGAGGAGAGGTTGGCATACACTGAGAAACAGAGAAATTTACGTCGATTTCAGAGGCAAGACCCTGCGTATAGAGAGAAGGAGCGGGAGAGACAGAGGATGAGGAAAAAGAAACTACGAGAGTCACCGTTTTACAGAGTTCATGAACATAATCTCTTACACCTGCGTAAATCGAGGAAGAGGGGTTCTCAAATGCTAATGCCACATAGAGACAATGAGGAAGATATGAGAACTGAGGATCGTCATAAGCAGGAATTTAATAGTTCTTCTTCAGAAGATATTTCTCCAGAGGAATATGATGAAATGGAAGAAGAACTCGACAAGAGTGATGGCAAACCTGATGGGGAAGGATGGCTGGAAGATGATTCGTCAAATGATGAGAAGGGTGAAGAAGAGGATGAAAGTGACAGTGATTATGAAATATTGTATGGAAATTCATCAGTGAAAGACACCGAACAAGCCACAGGGTTGGACAGAGAAACAAGGAGAGGTAAAGAAGATTTGAGATTGAAGATATCCACAAGTATTTCTGGCATGCATAAGATTGTACCTTTAAATAAAGAGTAATGTTTTACTAAACAGTATGAAAAACATGTAAGTAATTTGAATGAAATATTGCACAAACTATTTTTTTTACTAAGCTGATTTTAGAACAAGTTTGATTGGTGGGCATGTTAAGAAGATAGTATTCTGTTTTAACATGTTAGTAACTCATTATCCTTGCTTTGCTAGACATATATTGTAACTGCAATCCTTTGCTTGGCAAATTCATAATGGACTGTTAAGTTCTATTTTTAACGTGAAAAAAAAAGAGGACACCCAGATGAACTCCTCAAAAAAAGTTTGGAAATCTGACTTTGATTCATAATCCCTCCTCGGTTTTAGTAAATATCAGTGTCTTATTAATATTAATCAATAGATAATTTAATTCTCTTTAAAATGATACCCTACATCAGTAGCGGACCATGACCCGAAGGAGACAAATAATTGGAGGGGCACTGTATTCTTTGTGAACAATGCTGTGCCCCTCCAATGCTTTGTCTCCTCCGGGTCACGGTCCGCCACTGCCCTACATGATATGATTATGGTTCACATGGAGGTGCAGTGCCTTGAAATGTGGGGCAAAGTCAACATTCAAAAGTTGCAAAATGACACAATATTGAAAGTCACTGTTCTTTTTTCCGTGGTGATGAGTGAGTTTCTCAGCGGTTTCTGTTGAATTTGATCGAAAATCCCTCCTCGGGCATAGTAAATATCAATGTGTTATTAATAGCACTGAATAGATCATTTGATTTTCTTTAAAATGATACCCTACATGATATGATTATGGTTCACATGGAGGTGCAGTGCCTTGAAATGTGGGGCAAGGTCAAAATTCAAAGGTTGCAAAATGACACAATATTGAAAGTCACTGTTCTTTTTTCCGTGGTGATGAGTGAGTTTCTCAGCGGTTTCTTTTGTTTTCATGCACCTTAACATCAACATTAACATGAAACCAAACAAACCTCTGCACAAGCAAACACATAGCAAACAATCATGCATGGGTATTTCAAACCACTATTCAAACCATACATAAACTACAACAGAACATAAAAAACGAAGAAGCAGGGGCTTGATTTGAATGGATTTTCATCTCTATTGACACAGACAAAAGAATAATGTTCTGTATTGACCCTTCATGACTATTTCTGCTCGTTTTGCAGCTTTTCAATTCAGACCTCATCCAACACTTTTGAATTCTGCTCTTTTCGTGATGGCATGATCATAACAAGCATGGTATCATTTTAAAGAAAATTAAATGATCTTTTGAATAATGTCAAATATGCTTTGTGTAAAATTGGAAGTTGGGAGAAATTAATGGCGAAACTCAGATTTACAAACCTTTTTTGCTCGTTTTGCAGCTTTTCAATTTAGGCCTCATCAAACACTTTTGAATCCTGCTCTTTAAGTGATGGCATGATCATAACAAGCATGGTATCATTTTAAAGAAAATTAAATGATCTTTTGAATAATGTCAAATATGCTTTGTGTAAAATTGGAAGTTGGGAGAAATTAATGGCGAAACTCAGATTTACAAACCTTTTTTGCTCGTTTTGCAGCTTTTCAATTTAGACCTCATCAAACACTTTTGAATCCTGCTCTTTAAGTGATGGCATGATCATAACAAGCATGGTATCATTTTAAAGAAAATTAAATGATCTTTTGAATAATGTCAAATATGCTTTGTGTAAAATTTGAAGTTGGGAGAAATTAATGGCGAAACTCAGATAAACAAACTTTTTTTGCTCGTTTTGCAGCTTTTCAATTTAGACCTCATCCAACACTTTTGAATCCTGCTCTTTTAGTGGTGGCATGATCATAACAAGCATGGTATCATTTTAAAGAAAATTAAATGATCTTTTGAATGTCAAATATGCATTGTGTAAAATTGGGAGTTGGGAGAAATTAATGGCGAAACTCAGATTTACAAACTTGTTTTGCTCGTTTTGCAGCTTTTCAATTTAGACCTCATCCAACACTTTTGAATCCTGCTCTTTTAGTGATGGCATGATCATAACAAGCATGGTATCATTTTAAAGAAAATTAAATGATCTTTTGAATGATGTCAAATATGCATTGTGTAAAATTGGGAGTTGGGAGAAATTAATGGCCAAACTCAGACTTCCAAACTTTTTTGAGGGGTATATATATATATGATATATATAAATATATGATTTATATAGATATATATATATATATAAATAAATATATATTTATATATATATATATATATATATATATTGGGGGTTGTTTCATAAAGCTGTCTGTGACATTACACATATTTTATAAAAGAGTGGAATTTAAGACAGGCGAGTTTCTCAATCACTAATAAGTTCAATAGTGAGGTTTGTTTACATGAAACACATTGTTATTGCAAAGTACATTTTCTATAACAGAGCTTATTAAAGAAAATTTACAATTTCTTTGAATATATTAGTAATTAAGCTCACATTTTTGGATAGTTTGTACTCCAGTCATTAATAAAAAATTGTGTAACTTGCTTTATGAACCACCTATTGATGTTTAGGGAGTGTTCATCAAATCAGAGTGTACATTCATTCATAATAATATACAAAATAATTAACATGTTATTTATACAAACTCTCTTGGATAATTATATAAAAATGTATTATTGAGTAATGTTAACACACACTTGATTTATTTTCTTGATTATTGTTTAAAACGGTTTAAACATAACAAATGGCTTGTTGAATGTTAAATTTTCATGAAAGTTCTGTCTCTCTAAGATGTTTCTGTGTCGTTTTATCCCATGTTGAAAATATTTTATAACAAGACTATCAAGCATTTTTATCTTCCAAGTAATTATCGATCATTTTTAGTAAACACTAGAGAGGGATTAGAAACAGCCGCTTCCCTCAACTCATTGTATTTTCAAGACGCCAACTTCAAATTTGCAAATTAATTAAACGATGCTTTAGAAAAGTAAGATGAATGCTGAATAACATTGTTTCAACATGGCTTGCCAATTACAAAAATTAGAAAAGATAACCTTATCCATGATTTTATCCTTCCAAACTTTCCTTAACATTGTCAAGAAAATTTGAATGGCGCTTGTTCTTAAAGTTTAGCGTTTGAATTTTTTTGGCATTTATTGTGATAATAAATTAATTATGATAACAAATGTTCAGAACATGCAGAATCTCATTGTAATTTCTTTACCCAGGCATCAAGACAGATATTAGGGGTCGTGTTGTGTTTCTAAAGAATTTTCATAAATGATAATCAACATCAATATTACCATTATCATCATAGCTGTTATTTTCATTGATTTCTATTATCAGGGAATACCTCAACGCATTATTTGTAACATTGATAGAATCTGTTATTTGTACACCTATAAAATTTTGTTTTATATTTTAAATATTTTTACATTGATATTTCAGAGTAATTTTAATTGAAAAAAAAAATGCCTTGCAAAATGTTTAAGAGTATCCCATAGCATGATTACTTTGTGGAAATTGGGACCAAAATCATGAATTCTGATATCCAAGCCGATTCTTATTGTGTATGATTGATGGGTGTAAAACTAAATTTGGAGTATTCTTTGCATTTAATATTTTGACGTGGTCTTTCTTTAAAAATAAGCCACCAGGGGTCTGTTTCATAAAGGACTTGCAACTGTTGTAACTTTGCCATAATGGCAACTACCATGGCAACGGGGCTCAGCAGCCAATCAGAATCAAGGTTTCCATGGTAGTTGCCATAATGGCAAAGTTAAAACAGTTGCAAATTCTTCATGAAACGGGCCTCAGATGCTCCACTATAGTGCAACCTGATTTTGGAACAGATTATATTTGCTATAAATGGGTATGGAAGTTAGAGGGAAGTAATTTTATTATGGGAAGTACAATTTCGATTTCAATATTCTTATAGTGTTGGAATAAAATAAAATTGTATGCCTACATGCAAATTAAAATGCAAGCTGATGTGATCTCTATTTTTTTTTCTCTCCAAAATCGGAAGTCAGATGGATCCTTAAGTGAGCAGTGATCTAAAAACAAGTGGGAGTATAAAATATTTCTGTAGTTTAATCCAATAACCAAATAAGTTTATTTTGTAAAGGTGAATGAAAATCTCTCTTTTTTTGTATAAACACAACTTAAGCCTTCTCTGAGATGAGAGAACTCTTCAGATCAGAAGATTGGTGTGTCAAACTTATTTCTCTTAATAATAATGTAGAAAAGATTCACCTTGTCTAATATATTTCATCCTATGCCTTCTGCATGCATATCTCTCTCTCTCCAACCCACTCCCCTCTCTCTCTCTCCCTCTCTGTTACTCTTTAAATCCGATTCAGCAGAGGGAGGAGGCAAACATCAAAGTGAGGTTGAAGAATCAGTCAACAGAAAATTGACAAGAGACAAGATCGACCTTGATGTATTTAATTCATATCAATGTACGATGTAAAATCTGTTAGTAAAAAGGGAAATATAGATTAATATAGAGTACGATCTTGTTTGCGATGTGCTTACGAATTGTGAAGATGGCTGAGTTTCTATTTTTCCATCATGTTTGAAGGACAAAAATTACCTAGACTTTTTAATAAAAAAAAAACACAAGTAATTCTGATAATTGTCGTATGGTTGAATTAAGGAGGAGGGGTGTAGTCGATTATATTGTAAGGATTACTTAATTTAAATTTCATCATTTAACAAAAAAAGATAAGATGGTTATTGTTTCTGAGAGTATATTTCCCGAAGATTGGATTTGAAAAACTAAAACTTCTCTAGATGCTGGTTGTGCTATTGAAGTTTGTTTCAATTTCGAAACCCATTTTAATAACGGGTAACCAAGGCGGCTGTCATGACGGTACAGATTGCATCATACCCTGCATTGATCAAATAGGCTGGAAGCCCCTCCCCCTGGAAAGGGGAATGGGAGGCGTTGTAAAGGACGATGACGGCCGAGAAGGCAAGACCATTCCTACAGGCATCGTATACGGTCTTGACACCTATGTGGTCCCTGGTATAAACAGATGATAAAAAAGAAGAAACAGTCATATGACTTGAAAGTGAATTTATATACGTGTATATATAGGTCTACTGGAATATGACACCCACCACCACAAAAAGTAAATAAACCAGAAAAAAAGTATTTCATCTCCCTTTTATTTAATACAATACCCCAAGAACAAGGGCAAACCCCCTTTAATCAAATGGCGCAATTGTATACATTTAAAATAAAAACAAAAAAAAAGTTTTTATTATTAGTAGTAGTGGTATAGTAAGTATATTAATATACTTCCACCATCATCTACATTAGTATTAATCTATTTTTATATTGCCAACGCCACTAATAGACCAATGGCTACTATATTCACCTACTCTTTGTTAATACGACTTTAGAAACGAATTAATCGTAGAAGAAAGAATGTGAGGTTTAATGAACTTGTCATTTTTTGTTTAAATATCACACTTACTTAAGCAGATGTGCAATAATGATCGATGATCCTAACTTGGAAAGCAAAGGAACGACCATGATCCATTTGCTTTTACTAGATCGTTCAATGTCTTCTCGTCTTCTTCCGCTATTCCTGCACCACATCGAACCAAAGAGAGGTCCATACCAGGCAAAACCAAGCAACTGCAAAACAAAAATGAGCAATGAATTATGGATGTGTATCTAAATATCAATGATTTAAAACAACTCAAGATCGGCTGTGAATAGTGGCGAACTGAATATTTGATTTTATCTAATCTTAACCCTAAGGCTCGGGGGCGGATTCCGCCCCCTATACATTTTTTACGATAAATCCGCCGCGCGAAAATTTTTCAACAGCGCCGCTCGCTGACTTTTTACTTTCATATTTGGCACAACTTTTGAGACCAAATTTGCGATGCCTCGCCGCCCGCGCTCAACGCGTACGCGGTTACGAAATTACGCAACATTATGTAAGTGCATGTCAGACCCCAAACTGCTCAAACACGTGAATTCTTGTACAAATCCAATGCAAATTGTGTATTTTAGCCAAAATTCATAAATGTATCATAATTTCTACTTTTACTGATTAAACTTAATTAATTTTGTCTTGATTATGATCAGAATTAAATCTGCAACAATTTCCACTGAAAAGACAATAAAAAACAAAAAGTCGAAAAACAAAGAAATACATAAGAAATTAAAAAAACCAATAAAATACTAATGAAAAAAATTGCGATACCAGAAATTTTGTTTGAAGTACATTATTTTGATTGGGATCAAGACTCTGTGAATAAAAAAAAAACAGTTTTGGGGCCGTATGACAGTTGATTAGAGCAAATGTTTTATTTCATGCATAAATTAGCATAATTATTTCAATAAATGAAAAATCTTATTATATATAAAGAAAATTAACCATACAGCCTTGTAGATTTTAAAGCAATTAACTTTTCAATGTATAAATATTCAAATTGAAATGCTGTATATTTATTTTTAAGTCTACAAAATTAAAATCTAAATCTGATATTTATCTGGCGACTATTCCAAGCTGATCGGAGACGGACGGTAATAACGTAATTTTCGACGCAAACTAAGCTCACAGTGACAAGATATTGAAATGATCTTAAAATAATCAATTATATATATATATATATATATATATATTTATTTATAATTTACCTGGGAAGCAGCCGTTGACATAGCAATCCCTAAGACACCCATGGCTGTGTTTTTGAGAGCGCAGGTACGAGATTTTGGTTCTCAAACTTCTTTTGGTTGTTTGGCTCGGGTCTTTGGTAAAACATAAACATTATGAGAAAGTAACAAAAAGAAGAATTTTCTAGGAAAATGAGATAATGTTCAATTGTTCAATTCGAATTTGATGAACATAGAGCTGTAACTAACTACCAACATTCACTTATCATTACTTGTAAAAGTAAAACCGTTAAAATCCAATTTTCAACACTTCAGCAAGTATATATTCGAACAGAAAGCTGTAATATGACAAATCATGATTTGGATTAGATTAATGGCATTATAGAATCTTGTTGTAATTGATGAGGTAAGCAATGTCCCTTCATCACATCTATACAGTAAATTACTGTTTGACCAAATGACATGATATTTTATAGCAAAACGAATGTACTCACCTGGATGTCCCTGCTCTATCAGCCTCTCGCACGTGTCCTGACGCGAATTCCCGCCAAATTATATTCCCAGTACAACACTTCAAAACTCACTATAGAAATGGCAACGAGTCAAGTTTACCATACGCACGTCGATGTAGACCGAATCCGAAATTTGTATGGTGATATTTATACGTGGAATTCTATTCATGATTTATTTTTTTTATCACGAGAGTTTATTCTTCTCGAGGACTTTGGATAGGGCACAGGATCGAAAGAAGGTTGAAAAAATGGGTCATAAATCAATGGTGTTACGTTGAACAGTGTTTCTTTTTCTGGGCCTCGTTCTATGCAGCTATCACTAAGTAAACATACGACTCTCAAGTTTGAGGTCAAGATTTCGTACTGTCCGTTAAAAAAAACTTGACTGTGGTTACCAAGCTGTACAATCCAAGTTACATCCCATACCAATAGTATTGCTACTATAGGTTGTGAATTTTCGATGCTTATGCGGGATGCCTTCCCCCCCCCCCCGACACGTTTTACATCGAGATCGGGCATCTATATCACTATTGAAAGGCCCTAATAGTTTATTTCGTTATATTTACGTCTTGCAATCTTGATCTGGATATCATAAAGGACGTATATAGGCTTTGATAGGCATAAATGTCGAAAATACACAACCTGATGAAATATAGGGGCCTAAAAAGCCAAATGCAATTTTCTTCATCTTTTTGTTTCCATAATAGATTATATTGCGCCGCCTTGCGTACAAGTTAGTCCATGCACTCTTTCTCATGATGGGGGTCCTCTTTTAAAAAAAGTTGATTTGAAGACCTTTCTTTTCGAGATTCATTGGGTTATATATTAAGAGAGTGAAAATAAATAAAGAGGGTGGGAGGAGAAAGAGAGCAAGAAAAGGGAAGAGGATGAGGAGAAGAATAAAAAGCAAGAGAAAAGGGGGAAGATGAAGGAGGAGAAAAAGAAGAATAGGAGGGGGATCGATACAAGAAAAACAAAAGGAGAAAAGTAAGAAGAAAATGGGGAGCTTTAAAATGTAAAAAAAAACCACCATAATATTAAAAGAATAGAGCAGGGGAAAATATGCGAGACATACAGAAATGATAAACATGAGCTAGAAAAAAAACATCTAAAGACACAAGGAATTGAATGTTGGGTCAAGGGTTCAAGAGACAACTACAGAGGAAGCAAAGGAAGGGAAAGATAAGATTAAATGGACCGACAGAAAAGAGAAATAATAAGATTTCATGGAGGATAGTGGATGCTCAAGAGATAATAAAAAAAAGAGAATGGGAAGGAAAGATATTTGTATGATACCAGTTTCATGATTTTAAGCAATATAACTCCCCTTCCTTGTCAACAAATAAAGGGGAATCCCTTTACGCACTTTAGAATGATAAAGAAAAGAACAAAAATTAATCATATTCATTTTTCTATTTTATTGGTTCATTCATATATACTATGAAAGTCACACATTACAAACTGAATTCATATAATCAAGTCTGTATCAGGCACTTTAAATAAATTATTACCATGTACAATATTCTATGAATTACTCAATCTAAGATTAGAAAATAGTTCCAAAATATTTCAGTACCACACAAAAGTTTTATAACACAATATTCTCTAAATGTAATGCTGGTAGCAAAGAAAACAGTTACTTCTGTTTTAACAGTTTAACGAGAGTATGAATGCATAAATGGACGGAAATTGCCTTGCATATACATGGCAGAAAGACGATGGGCTAAAAAAAGATTAATACTGTACATGAATACATAAAACAAGGTGGGGAATGAATGTAAAGGGAGGGGGGGGGCTAAAGATGTGAAAATCTCATCATTTTGCAAATGGGCCATAATTAAATTGCTTATTGGTTCAAAACAAAAGCTATTATGGGATGTGTTATGGAATAGCGCCATCTGTGGCGAGATACCGGAGAGTGTAACAAGATGGAATCCAGTAAATGGCTGAACCCAAATGTATTATTAGTTTGAAGCCTCCGTTATTTAGGTTGATACTGTAGTGAAGTTGATAGTAGGAGTAGAAGAGACGACAAGACAAAACATGGTGTCAGGACAGAGCTTTTATTGGATTCTGTGATGTTGATTTTGGACAGTTTTTCGTGATCGTCGGAGCAGATCGGAAAACGGAAGGATGCACTTCCGAAACGGCGAATGTTCACAGAGCATGACCGAGATGAAATTGTAAGTCCAGCTTTTGATGAGACATTTTATGACCTCCCAATATTCCTTAATGATGCTGGATGATGCTGAATGATGCTGATGATAAAGTAGTAATATCTGATTGGAAACAAGGGACAGAACTGGGTGCTGAAGGACGAGTGACCGGAAATACCAGACAGTTTTCATCCCATTGACATTGCACAGGAAAAGTGCAGTGAGTGACCGGAATTACCAGCTGTTTTCACTTGATTGTTTCCAGGGTTAGAAAAATTCATCATCAGTACAATGGAGCAACTGAGGCCTCCCAGACAGATGAACTTTGAAGCAAGTGACCTTTCCTTAGAGTGGAAACGGTGGAAAGATGAGTTTGTGCTCTACGTGGATTTGAGCATGGATGGTAAAGAGGACAAGGTGAAGCTCAAGATGTTGAAGTACCTTGTTGGTCCACAGGGAAGGGAGCTCTACGAGACGATAAAACCTGAAGGGACAAGATTACCGAATGGAACCGTGCAAGACGTCACTATGGCCCAGGCTCTGGATGCTTTTGAGAAGCATTGTCAACCAGTAAGGAATGAGACCGTGGACAGGTATCGGTTCTTTACTCGAAGTCAAGGTAGTGGAGAATCATTTGATTCGTTCTTAACTGAACTCAAACTGTTGGCGGCTCACTGTAACTTCGGAGATTTAAAGGAGTCTCTGATTCGGGATCGGATCGTATGCGGGATCAAAGATGGCATGCTCAGGGAGAGACTTTTACGAGAATCTTCACTTGATTTGGACAAGTGTGTCAAAGCTTGTCAAGCATCTGTGCTCTCTAAGGCCAGATTAGATGTTCTTGTCGGTGAGCAGCAACAATTGGTTCATGCAGTGAGCAATAAAGAAAAACCCAAGAACTTGCAGGCAGTGCAGTGTAAATTCTGTGGACGTTGTCATGAAAGGAAAAAAGAGAAATGTCCAGCCTTCGGGAAAGAATGCTTTGCATGCAATGGAAAAAATCATTTCTCTAGTGTGTGCAGGAGCAAAGCCAAGAAAGATGGTAAGGATCAGAAGAGAGATCCAAAGAAACCAAAGAAAAGACCAGTCCATGTAGTGGAAGCAGGCAGTTCAGATGAAGAATTCCAGGAAGTTCAGACAGTGGAACTGGAAGGAGAGCATGCTGTGTACGGGATAGACGGGGGAAAGTTCAAAAAGAAAATTTTTGTGCTGATGACACTAAGTGGGAAAGATGTGAAGTTCCAGGTAGACTGCGGAGCAACATGTAATGTGATCCCTAAGGCGCTGGCAAAAGAAGTCATCAAGAGCAAGGACCTTGTACTTACTGTCTTTAATCAGACAACTGAAGTTCCTCTTGGCAAGACCAAAGTGAAAATGATGAATCCCAAGAATGGAAGGAAATACAAAGTGGACTGCATCGTTGTAGACAGAGAGTGCATGCCAATACTTGGGAGCAGTGCAGCCCAGCAGATGGGATTGATCAAGGTCTGTGAGGAAAACATAATGTTGCTGAAGGCTGACACAGATTGTGAGAGTACTCTAAGCAAGCAGACCCTGATGACTGAATATGCTGATGTGTTTGAAGGGACAGGAAAACTTGAGGGAGAGTATCATATGAGTGTGGACGAAGACGTTACACCGGTGATCCACCCACCAAGACGAGTACCAGTGGCTTTGCAGACCAAACTAAAGGAAGAATTAGACAGGCTTGAAGAAGGCAATATAATTGCAAGGATAGAGACGCACACCCCTTGGGTCTCAAGCCTTGTCTGTGTGGAGAAGCCTAATGGGAAGCTGAGAGTATGCTTAGACCCAAGAGATCTGAATAAGGGATTGAAACGAAGCCACTATCCCATGACAACAATAGAAGACATCCTATCAGATTTGACTAATGCGAAGGTGTTTAGCACCTTTGATGCGAAGAACGGATTCTGGCATGTCCAATTAGACGAGTCCAGCTCGGAGCTGACAACATTCAACACTCCCTATGGCCGGTATCGTTGGAAGCGTATGCCTTTTGGTCTGTCCACCGCTCCTGAAGAGTTCCAAAGACGCCTGAACTTGGTGCTGGAAGGTCTTGAAGGTGTCAGATGTGTGGCGGATGACATACTGGTGTTCGGTAAAGGGGAGTCAGAAGAGGAAGCAATAAGAGACCATGACAAGAAGGTTAGAGCCTTGATGAACAGATGTCGGGAAAGAAATGTAAAGCTTAACATAGAGAAAGCTAAGCTTAAAGTGAAGGAAGTATCATACATAGGACACACAATCTCTGCTGAAGGACTGAAACCGGATCCTAAGAAGGTGGAAGCAGTCTTGAAGATGCCTAACCCTACGGACGTAGCGGGAGTCCAAAGATTTATTGGATTTGTGAACTACCTGAGCAAGTTTCTGCCTGGACTTAGCGACCTTTGTGAGCCACTTCGCAAGCTGACGCAGAAGGACGTAACTTGGTGGTGGGCAGAGGTGCATGACAGGGCAGTGACAGAAATAAAGAAGCTGGTGACTGCAGAGCCAGTACTCCAGTATTATGACCCATCCAAGGAATTGACGCTGCAAGCTGATGCTTCAGACACTGGATTAGGTGCAGCATTGATGCAAGAAGGACGTCCAGTGGCGTTTGCCAGTAGAGCCCTAACTGATACAGAGACAAGGTATGCACAAATTGAAAAAGAACTATTAGCAGTAGTCTTTGGTTTGCAAAGATTTCATGTGTATACCTATGGAAGACCAGTAAGTGTGCAATCAGACCACAAACCACTTGAGATCATCACTACAAAACCACTCCATCTAGCACCAAAGAGATTGCAGAGGATGTTAGTGAGAATGCACACTTATGATGTGGTAATCAGATACAAGCCAGGAAAAGAGATGTACTTGGCAGATACCCTAAGCAGAGCCTATCTTCAGAGTGGCAAGACTGATGAAATGAGGGAGCTAGAGACTGTCAACTTAGCAATGCACATCCCAGTTTCACAGCCTTTGCTTACTGAGATCAGAGAAGCAACTAAGAGGGATGAGACTATGCAGAGACTACAAGAGATTATCAAGCAAGGTTGGCCCAATGACAAGAAGGATGTGGAGCCAGACTTAGTCTCATATTTCCATGTTAGAGACGAGCTGAGTACAGAGAATGACCTCATATTCAGAGGAGAGAGATTGGTCATTCCAAAAGCCATGAGACGAGAGATGACGTTACAGATTCATGATTCCCACATTGGTGTAAATGGATGCCTGAGAAGAGCAAGGGAATGCATGTATTGGCCAGGCATGAGTAGCCAATTGAAAGACTTTGTGCAGAATTGTGAGACGTGCCAAGAATATGGTAAAGAACAACCCAAGGAAACACTAAAACCCCATGATGTGCCAGAGAGACCCTGGGCAAAGGTTGGTGCAGACCTATTTCAGCTGGATGGACGCCACTACTTAATTACTGTGGATTACTTCTCAGGCTATTGGGAAGTCGACTATCTGGAGAAGACACTGGCCACCAATGTTATTAGTAAACTCAAGGGCCAGTTTGCACGATTCGGGATTCCGGATCAACTTGTCACAGACAATGGACCACAGTTTACTGCAGACGAGTTCAAGAGGTTTGCAAGGAAGTGGCAGTTTGAACATACAACATCGTCTCCCCATTACCCTCAAAGCAATGGGAAGGCGGAAAGCAGTGTGAAAGTTGCAAAATCTCTGCTGAAGAAGGCTAAGACAGCAGGAAGTGATCCATACCTCAGCCTTCTGGCATTTCGTAACACACCAACACCTGGTATGGGAAGCAGTCCGATACAGAGAATAATGAACAGGAGAACTAGGACTGTGCTACCAACTACCAAGAGGCTGCTCAAACCTGAGATACAAAAGAAGGTTGGAGAGGAGATGAGAGCAGCCAAGGAGAGGCAAGCATGCTACTACAACCGAGGAGCCAGAGATCTGACACCCCTGAAAATAGGTGACCATGTTCGTCTGAAATCAGCAGGGGGTCCAAAGAAGTCCTGGATGAGAGCAGTAGTGGTAAGCTTTGCTGCAGAACCTAGATCCTACAATGTCCTTACCCAAGATGGCGTTACTTATCGACGAAATCGACGCCATCTCAGAAAAGTTAGCAAAACAACTGATAATGCTAACAATGAACTAGACGACCTGGTGATTTCTCAACCCGAGCGAGAGATTCAGCCTGTGGCCCCCCCACAGGACCCTAACGAACATCAGGCCCAGACGACTAGATCAGGAAGGCGTATTCAACGACCTCGTTATCTGGACGATTATGTGACCAGATAGAACTTATAAATTCCGGACATAGCTAATAGAGTGGGAAACAACCAAAAGTTCTAAAGTTTGAAATGTCCACCCAAGTGTGGAAATACTTTTATTTGTATTATTTTTTTAATTTAACGCAAATTTTGGCATGACAGGTTAAAAAAAAAAAAAAAAAAAAAAAGAAAGCAGAAAGAAAAATAGATTGGCTACTCTGAAAGTATTTGATCTATCATATTTTGCAGGTTTTCATAATACATGTGTTACTATGAGGTAGATTGATATAGTTGATATAACCATTATGTAGACAAAGACAACTTTCACAGCACATTTACAGAGATGCTGATGAGATACACACTATTTGACCAAATTTGTTATTTCCAGAATTTTTTTTTTTTCCAACTCATGTCGGATTCACAAATGCTGCCCTTGGATTATTCATAGGACAACATCTTGTACAAAAAAAAAAAAAAAAAAACATGAAAAATAAAAAGTGCAGCAATTTTGACGATTTTTGAGGCAACCTGTGATTAGTTTTGTTCTCTTTCATTTCACTGAGGAAAGAATGATGTACTTAATTAGTTACATGAGTGAAGTGACCAAGCAGTTTGTTTATTGATATGTATTGATGACATGTTATATATGTTCAGTAGAGTTAGTTTTTAATTGTTATGTTTTAGAAAAGAGTTAGTATTGTTTGGGTAGCCAATCTAAAGCCTTTGAACAAACATACACAAAACAAACAACAAAAGAAAGTAATAAATCGGATATATCTTTAATAGAATTTTTGGTGGTCGCCCGGATGATTTCCCAATCACATCATAGATGTTTCGGAATCGACTGGAATAACACAGGAGTTTGATATAAAATGAAAGCATAATCCGTTCAAGTATGGGACTGTCGCAGATATACAAGACGAATGGAAGGATCAAAGAACTGTGATGAACTTTTATAAACTGTGACTTCCTGAAGTGATTTGGATTTGGATGGACTCCGTTTAGAAGAAGGACTCTGTTTAAACAATGGACTAATTAAAAATGTATATTAAGGGTTAATTTGCAAATCAATGTCTTTTGTAAACAAAGGGGGATGTTATGGAATAGCGCCATCTGTGGCGAGATACCGGAGAGTGTAACAAGATGGAATCCAGTAAATGGCTGAACCCAAATGTATTATTAGTTTGAAGCCTCCGTTATTTAGGTTGATACTGTAGTGAAGTTGATAGTAGGAGTAGAAGAGACGACAAGGCAAAACAGGATGGAGGGAAGAAGGTGGACAGCCAGCCACCGTTAATAAAATATAATTTCCCCCCTGAAACAATAACAGAATACCTGAAAACAAATGCAAGAAATATGGACCCTATGGTCTGCACTCAGAAGTCATTTAAACTCTAGTTACTATGGATAGCCAAGTGTGATGGGTATATCTAACAGTAAACGTTCAATTTGTCAGCTCATTTGACACTCAAATCATCCATAACTGACTTAATAGGTCTCTTCATCATTAAAACGTGAGGAAAATGCCATGTAAAGATCACAGGGAATAATTTTGCTTTACAAATTTGAATGGTATTTTTGGTCATAAGAGAAAAGCTCTCAACTAAGTAATGTACAGTGCTATGTAAAAATATGCTATACAAAAGATTTTATGCACAGCAGTCTTTCAAAAATGTGGAGCAAATTGCGATGCGATACCAGGATAATTATTCCCTGAAACATATAATGTAAGTGCAATTTTGAAACAATTGGCTGCCCATAATTTAAATACAGTTAGACCATGACCCAAGTTTAACTGGACTTCAGAAAACAAGCCTATGAAGAATGACTTTCAATGATTACCCATAAGCCTGAATCATTTGCTACACTACACAGAGAGCTCATTTTGAAAAGTTTCTCTATTTTGATAAATATCGGGTATTCAGGGAGGGATACATCTTGACTTAACTCAAGTTTGAGAAATGATACAACACACTTTCCAACAGATGCCTGAATGAAATATGTTGTCAACAAATATATGCATTTTCTCTAAAGTAGAACAGATTTGTAATCCAGGGCCCCATCTTACAAAGAGTAACGATTTATCCAATCAATCGTAACTCTATGGAAATCCATCAGTGTCATAATTTTTTCTACAGGAAATTTGCAAAATGTCCTTTGTAAACAAAGGAGAACACACCAAATTGTCAAGAAATTAATTCATTTATGGATATACAATCATATATTGATTTTTTTTTTTGTACAATCATTCGTTTTATATGTTGACTTTGCTGGCTTTCCATAGTTGTGATTGATCAAATCAATCGCAACTCTTTGTAAGACGGGCCCCTATTCTTAATATATGAAGGAGGGGTTTAAAGAGAATTAGTTTCTACAGTCTGAAAATTCCCTGATTTAAATTTAAAAACTATTCAGGAACTTCTTCTTTTGAAGTTCATATGCTTCCAACTTTTGATCAGTTACATTCATATGTACAAAATAAATATAATTATATTTATACCAATATCCAATTAATAAAAGTTACATGTACATTTGAAATCATATATTTCACATATAGTATGTACAAAGAAAATTAAACAGCTGATCATGCATTTATAAATCATAATTATGTCAGCATGTAATCTTCATAAAATTTATCTACATACTCTATAATTGATGGTATACTATTGCACTATTGAAACGGGTATATACTAAGTAAAGTCAATAACTAGAAGAATTCATCTTAATATTTACAATTTACATTAAATTATAAATACAATCTTTCTGTATGTGTATCTTGATCATAATGGATGGAAATGTCATGGAATGTCACTGAAAAGTGTTTTGGCAGGATTTTAACTGAAAAACTATATATATCATCTAGTTGATACATAAACTTTATTAGGTGATGTTACTTATGTTGGTATTTTAAAATATTTTTGCCCATTATACTCTCAGAGGTCAAATCAGAGTTTTTTAAAAAAGCAAAAAAATTTGATAAAAATAAAATCCTACTTTATATATATTTAAATATATCACTCAATAGCATCCAAATTATGTTTCAAAACACTACATGGAAATATCTTAACACTCCAGTAATCCGATTCTTGTCCACACAAGACTTTCACCACTCCTTGGGGAGCATTCCAGCAAGAGTTTCTAGACATTAAAATTTTGCTTCAACATTCTATTGGATATCCACTGAAAACCTGGGTGGAGAATGGTAAAGTGTAGATTGATGTCTTGCTAAAGGAACTGGTATTGCGGTGGGATGCAAACAAACGACCCTCTGGTAACAAGGCGAGAGTCAGTAATTAGCAACTAACCAGTCTAGTCTTGCCTATAGGTTTCAACATAGCGCACTACCTTCCAATGAGTATCACACACAGGAAAATGGATCCTTCATTACATTGATTGCCTGGTTCTGCTACAGCACTGAGTAAATCTTTTTCCTTCTGCTTCTGTTATCAAAAGGTACGATTAACTAGACTTTTCTCAAAACAGCAAGTACACAAGAAGTGTGTCTAGTCCCAGACCGGATTGAAGCCTGAACCAGATGGAGGCATGAAGGGTGTGTCCTGGGTGATAGCTCGGTTACTCCTTGGTATGGCACCCTCGCCCTCCACCAGGTCAGTGTAGATCCCAGGATCACTGTCCACTCCCGTCAGTGCCATGTTTCGCATGTTGGGCATTTCAGCAAATGGTAGATAGTCTTGACCTGTAAATGAACATATAATTCAATTCAATGTTAATTGTCAGGTGATTGTGTATTCAGGGTTACATCATTTAGAGATTACAGGATTGGTCAGTTGATGTTTTGCAGGACCACAGAGAAATCTAAGTCATTATACAGAATAGCAATAACTTTATATCTTTACCTATGGACACGATAATGGGGACGTGGCATGCGCCTGTAATCCACGCTACATGGGGAAGTTAGAAATTGATGCAGAGGTTCAAGGTTCGAGCACTGGTCACGTCTTCCGGATGGTGATGTTAAAGGTCGGTCCCAGGCATAAATAATCATATCTGATTGATACACGTCTGAAAAATCTCAATTACACACCCATAAAGGGCACTTCCACACAGACTTGGTTTCTTTGTCCATGTCAACCTTGATCTTCATTAGGCTCAATTCAATGTTTTATTCAATTCCAATAAAAATTAATAAAAAGTATTGTTGAATACAGTAATAACAAATACAATGTACAATAATAAAGCAAGAGAATGTAAGGAACATGTAAAACAAGGGAATAAACAGATACAAATGACAATGCTAATGTGATATAATTGACACTCGTATGAACGCTTAATAACATGTCAATTTTAGAACAAAATGTTCATTTTTTTTATCATTTCTTACCACAAGGAATGTTTTTCTTCATTCGTTCTGTCTCGGTCTCAAACACTGTTTCATGATCCTCCCAATGGCGATCGCAAGCAGCACACAGGAAGTTAGAATGGAAAGCTCCACAGCCACAACCTGTTTAAAAACATGGAGAACAGCGAAAACTGACATTTTATATCATCAAAGCATAATCAACCATCCAGCAATTTCCCTAAATCCCACCTGTATGCCAACACAAGAGCCTACCTATAACATCTATGATCTTTGCACACACAAAATTGGAATCGATTGTGCCCAATTTCAATCAGCTAAACATGATTGAATTACATATTGACTCTTAATGATATGAACAAGTTCATCAAAATCTAACAGTAAGATTAAGACCTCAATATAAGCAATGAATATATGGATCAATGATTCAGCTCACACAAAGCACTTATACTAGGCAAAACAGAAATTAGAGTCAGTATGGTTAAGCCTTCTTTTGTTGGGTTGGGTTTTATCAAATACTCAATCAAAAACCTTCTTCAGAAGTTGTACTTAAAGGCTGTGGGGAGACTGTTCACTTACCCCCAACCTTACACCTTCTTAATCCAGTCACATCATGTTGCTCATGTGTGTGTTTACACTTGCACTTTGCCCTCCATGTTGTGGGGTCAAAGTTCCTTCTGCGCTGAAACCAGAACTCTCCAATATCTTCTGGACGGCCAGGTATGAATGCAAAGGCTTTACAATGGCACCCCCCTTGCTTGCAGGGGACACGGACACTACGTCCTGAAAGATATTTAAAATATGAGAATTGTTAAGAACCTACTTACAACATTTGAATAAGTAATATTATTAGCCGAAGTAATATTGTCAAATTTGATTATCAATTTAAACATGTTTCTATCAAGAGTGTACATTGTGTTTACTTATTTTCTACATCAAATTTGTCTGCACTTCATACCTAATTTTGAAAAGCCACTTTTTAAACCTAATTCTGCAAAGGCACTTTTAATTTTAAATGTATCCTATTATCATTATTTTCAAGCAGATATAATGATTGCTGTCTCATAAATGTTAGAATTACGATAAACGGAGGTATTTCAAGAATTTCATTGGAAAATATCTGGAAAAAAAAAGTTAACAAGGAATTAAGGTTACATTTAAACCCTTTCCAATGAATGTTTCAGGAAGTGTTTAAAAAGCTATGAATCAATATCAATCTGGGTTCCATTTCAAAAAGCATTCCATCATAAATGCAAAAATTGATAAATTGGTTACTAGCCAATCAAACTTGATAATTCAGTAGCTTTTCATAGTCATTGCATCTTATAACATTTTTTTGTGAAATGGGGCTCTCATTGAAAACATGGAAAACAATAATTTATGCAAAGCCTTTCTGACATAATTCCCATCATCCAATCAAATGCAGTGATTTCAGTAGCTTTCAAAAGTTTATGAAACAGGGTCAATAATGGTCATCTTACCATTGTACGAAGCATGTTCTTGCAGGAGATGACCACAGAAGCATCTTGATAAACGACCAACTCGGATGCAATCCCAGGTAAATTCTGGGCAGCGCCAACCAATGTACACACCTACGTAATTAACCATGTCAAGCAAAAAAAAATTGCATGAAATTCTGATAAATGTATAGGATTGGTTCATTTTATATGATTTTTTTCTGACCAAGAAGTATGCACATAGGTTATTGACTTGTATCTGGCAAGGGAGTGGAGAACTGTGTATTACAATTGGAGAAATGATAAGGGATATGAGGGAGTGATTATATTCTGTAAAATAAGGAAAACTTTAACTCTTTTGGGATGCTCGAAGTGAAAAAGAATTAAATGAAAATCCATATTTTATTATTCGAAATAGATATCTGAAAATAAAACTATTCTGAAAATTTGTTTTGCCCAAATGATCATGGGCCCAGTAGCCACTGTGCAGCGCCAGATCGACAAGACTCTATCCCTTAAATGTTGAATGCCAAACAGGGTAGAAGCAACTCCCATCTTTTTACGTCTTTTGGTCTGACGCGACCAGGGTTTGAACTCCCGACCTTCCGGTTGTGAGACGGATGCTCTACCTACTGAGCCAACACACCAACACAATTACACGACTCAACTTACCATATATTCCAAAACTATTATCAATGGCACTCAAGGAATCAGTTTATAAAATAATACATTATATCATTAATAATATTGCTAACATTTCATCATGTGATTAATACAGGTATTTATCAGCACACAAGATAAGAAATTTTTTTTTATCAAATTGAGAATGATCAGTATAACATGGGGGACCCTATTCAAAGTGATGTGTGAATCACCTTGGACTATACTACTATAATCAAATAGGCCAGTTAAAAAATGTTATGATAATAATAATAATACCTGCATCATTTATATATTGCATAATGGGCTACTTGTATGTGCTTTACAATAGAGAAAAAAAATACAATAATTATAAAGAAATAGGCCTATATATGCCTACATGTATATATTACAGTACATTATAACAAATTTAAAATTGATCAATTATGATGAATAATAGATTGGGGGTTTGTCCTGAGGGGGTGTTAATAAACCTCATATACCTGATTTAATGGCTTCAGTAGCAGCTACTGTCTCAGGATCAAAAAGTTTCTTGACTCTGGGACCAAACTCCTCTCTATTCATCGCTCGTGCTACATCAATCAGCTCAGCTTTCTGTGCAGGAATGATTGGACGTAGTGTGTATCCTGGATCATGACAAGTATATTAAAATAGGAAAGAAATTGGTTAAACCACAAGCACTAAAGATTTGTATGATTTTATCATTGCAAGTCTGATCACTTATCTAGGTGTAAACCGAATAATATAGCTCAAAATACATAGTAAACCAGGGGAGGGTTGAATCAAACCCCCTTGAAATCTCGGCTTCCGATTGCGCAAACACCACATTGGCATAATAGTTTGGGATGTAATCTACAAGGCTGTATGGTTAATTTTCCCTCCAAATTATATATTTTTAAAAATGTATTAATCATATTACTTTGTGCGTAATTCGTACTTTTTGCTCTAATTCACTACAAAAAGCATCTAGAATGCAAATGAAAAAAGAACCTTTTTGAGGCATAATTATGCTAAAATCAATAAATTTCAGCTGATGAAAGTAAAAATGATCATATCTTTATGAATCAGATGAGAAAACTCAATTTACATTGACTTCGTACACAAAATCATGTTTTGAAGCAATTTTAGGTCTGACATGCACTTACGTAATGTTGTGTAATTTTTCAACTGCATACCCGAGCATTGTAAATTTGGTCTAAAAAATATGCGCAAGCCTTTAAAGTAAAAAGTCAGCGAGCCACGCGGTCAAAAAAATTTGTGCAGCGGAATGGTCGCAGATAATGTGGAGGGTTGGGGGTTGATTCCAGCCCCCCCCCCCCCGGTAGGGTTAACATTGTTCAATATCTCATAGGTAAAGAGAGCGAAGGACTTTCTGATACACTAACCTTTAGGGAAATACATGACATCCTTCTTTACAATAGGAAGAGCTTCTTTGGCTGCCTTGAGAGAAGCCAGAGTTCCTGCAGACTTTGGCACCAAGGCCTTCGTCTCTGTCTTCTGTCTTGGTGCGACCTGCTTTGATGAGGATCTCTTCTTGGTGGAAGGAGACACCGGTGGCAGTCTAGCCTTGTTACTCTTCCCTTCTAAACCACTAGGACCCCTTTCAAGCTGACAAGAAGATGGCGATGGTGATCCTCTGTCAAGACTAAGTGGCGTTACTCTGCCATAAATCTGAGGTGAATGTGATCTGCTGAGAGGTGTTTGGGCACCGGTACGCATTTCCAACGATATCCTGGGAGACAAATCTTTGTTACCATGGTAACGAGGCGAGGAACCTTGCCTTGGGCTCCTGTTTGGTGATGGGGGTGCCTTTGACCCTACTCCTGATTTCGATGGAGCTCTTCCCGATGACATCTTCAAAAGTCGTCAATTCATGAGCTACAATGACAACAAAATGAAAACATGATTATAGTAGGATACAATTATTATCACTTGATATTGGTTCTTTAGTAGCGCTTTAAAATATCCCAAAGTTGGATGGCATATCCATATTTCGTCAAAAATACTTTGAAAAAATAATTGGGGGAGTTTGAATACCAATATCCAATCTTCTTGAGTTTAAGTCACATTTTGCTGAATACCAAACTCTGAGAGGGCTCAGTCAAAAATTCAAATCAGAAAACAGACAATCTTTTTTCAATTCAGTAGAGTTCGAAATAATATGAGAGAGAAATGACTTTACCCAGTTACAATTACAATATTTAAAATTTTATGGCAGCTGGACAACAAATATTTTACCATTGTCTTGCTTGGATAATTGGGAGTCAGACAGGTAGCACATGCATTCCCAAAGACAGTTTGGACTTTGGCCCAAAGAACAAATTGTCCAATATCATTTATTCTCAAGTATCCAGACAACATGATTCAGTGAAACACATCCCACATATGTCTTACTTTAGATTTGCCAGCCCCCCCCCCCCCTTCCCCACAATCCTATTATATTCCCACTCATCCAAGGTTATGGATCTAACCTGAACTGTGTTAGGATTCCATGTGTGGTGAAATAAGTTTGGCAATGTTTGGCTTATTTTCTCTTGTTCTTGGGGATGAATGCTTGATTATTTTTTTTACACAGTCAGTTTCTCTTACAGATAATTATATACATGTAACTTGGCTCTAAAGTTAATTGAATCTTTTATTTCTAAATTAAAATATAAAAAGAGAGATTGTTTGGTGACTATTCAGATAAACTTAACTTTCCATCAATAGAGAGTCCACACAAAAATATGCTCAAAATCAACAAAGTTTTTTAGCGCTCTGGTGAATAAAAAAAGATCACCAAGTAAATCTAGAGGAACTATGAACAAATTCATAAAGTTGTATCATAGAACTGAGCATTTTTGGTTTCATAAGTGACATCTTAAAATTGTTAATGTATTTTGCATAGATTAGCATGTAGATTCACTGCAGACAGGGTGGTTGCAGTGAACGAGTGCCTATTCCTAATCCTAACGTTTGTCGTTAGATTAAAGGGAGAGTTCACCCTGAAGAAAAGTTTGCTGTAAAAATAGCAGATAAAATAATAGAAAAAATTGGTGAAGGTTTGAGGAAAATCCATTAAATATATAAAAAGTTATTAGAATTTTAAATTTCGGATCTGTGACATCATAAACGAGCAGCTCCCCCATACATTACGTAATATAAAATGCATAAATTTCAATTTTTTTATCGGTTCGTGATGACCTATTTTTGTTTTCTTTGTAGTAACTGATGTGAAATGATTTGTCTGTAGATATACTGAAGGTACAGTAATAACCATTATCAATTTTCTGGAAAAATGACATTTCATTGATTTATTACCATACAATATGTAGGAGAGCTGCTTGCATATGACGTTACAAATCAAATAACTAAAATTCTAATTACTTTTTTTATTCTTTGATGGATTTTAGGCAGGGTAAAGTTCCCGATTCTTGAAAACGGGCCATCATGGTGCCAATTCCAAAAGTTAACCTCCAAGTATTGACAAACTTAGACCTATATCTCTGACAGATCACTTTGCTAAGGTTATAGAAAGTTTTATAGCAAAATGGATGTATCAAGATATCTCCAAACAGTATGGTGGTGTGACCTTAATTTGCACGTTACCTGATTTTGCGCACAGTCAAATATCTCTATATCTAATTAATATCTTGAACAAGTGGAACGCCTCTGGCAGTCTTGCCTGCATTACGCAATTTGATATAGCAGCAGTGCTAACTTTGAAAACTACTGTAAAATAATCATTCACAAAAACACCATTCATATAATGACATAATACCACATTCATTGACCATAAATGACATTTGAACGGTGACTTAAGACTTGTCAACTACACCCATGTCCACATTTCATTCACTCTATCCATAAATTTTCAAAGTTATGATGGCAATTCAACAATTACCCCAACATGGCCTAAGTTTATTGACCTTAACTGACCTTTGACCTTGGTATTGTGACCTGAAACTCACAGGGGATGTTCAGTGATACTTGATTACTCTTATATCCCAAGTTTTATGAACTAGATCCATAAACTTTCAGAGTTAGGATGGTAATTCAACAAATACCCCCAACACGGCCAAAGTTCATTGACCTTTAATGACCTTAGACCATGGTCATGTGACCTGAAACTCGTACAGGATGTTCAGTTATACTTGATTACTCTTATGTCCAAGTTTTATGAACTAGATGATAGATCCATAAACTTTCAGAGTTAGGATGGTAATTTAACAAATACCCCCAACACGGCCAAAGTTCATTGACCTTAAATGACCATTGACCATGGTCATGTGCATGGGTGTCGATCAGTATTCTTGGTTGGGGGGGATGATGACACAAAAGTTCTTGTGGATGGGGACCTTTCAACATTACCCCCACTAAAATCACAAGTTAGGACATTTGGGAGTGATTGATATGCATGGTGTTCTTGGAAATTCCTTCATTGTTGTAGTGTACTGTACTTATATAATTTTTTTTTAAATTCAATTTGTGTTACAAGTAAGCCTATTCTAAACTCATACGAAAGAAAAAATGACAAAAATTATCTGGAACATGTACATAGTGATCTGTTGATTGAGCATGATGTATACACAGGGGCATCGATCCATTTTTCAGATTGGGAGGGGGGGCAAAATCATGAATCAACGTTCCAAAGACGCTCGATCATATAAAACGAACAAACTCACCCACACACCCCTACAGCCCCACACATAGGCCTATATTTTATATATATATATATATGAATCATGAGAAAGAGACACATATCTCAACCTCACCAACAATGCGAGCGCAAAGCGCGAGCTGAAAATTTTTAGTATGACATGAAAACAGGAAAAATGTACCTGTTTAGGTTTGCTTGTAGTAACTCATGAGGAGCATAGATACATGTATCTCACTAGAGAGCGAGCTAAAATTTCTTTATATCTGACGTGAAAGCTTGATATTCTAAGCACTCTTGGTACCAATGATTAAGATGGGTATCTAGAAGAACAATAGATGCGAGCGCAAAGCGTCAGCTGAAAATTTTAATATTTCGATCTGGACAAAAAGACAATTTAATGGACGCTTTTAATAAAGAACAAGATATATATCCAACAAAAGATTATTGCAAATCGAAGCGGGAGTTCTTTTGAGGTATAGAACTGAAAACGGGACATTCTATTCACCTATTTAATCATGAAAAGTATGGGGTTTTGGTACAGAAATGATGCGAGCGCGAAGCGCGAGCTGAAAATTTTTATATTCCGATCTAAAAAGCAGACATTTTGAGCACGATTTTAGATCAAAATCGAGTTGGTATCTTAATCTCGCTTGCTGGTTTCAGTGTAGCATTACAATCTTATTTTATTTTTAGTTGCACATGTGGAATTATTGGGAGGGGGGCAAAACGATATGTTCCCCCCAAATATTTTCATTGGTGGGGCTATTACTCTAATAGCTATATGGTCATTCCTTAGACGATTTATCTTGCCACCCTTTTACTCCCGTTTGTTTTTCCACCCTTTTGAATTAATTGATTTATTAAAATTAATTCATTCACCACTGGTGGGATGGAACACCCTATCAACAAAAGTTGTTTTTCGTTGGGGTCCTTTTATGTCATGTGTTAAAAAATATCATATACATAAACATTTCATTCTTTTTCATCTTGAACTTCCACCCATCTGTTTAATAGTCCTGAAAAATAATGTTTTCATTTAATAACAATATACACAAATTGCGAGGGAAACAAACTGATTGATGGCATACTATAATCATCACTATAATCATCATGATCAAACTTTTCGTTTTTTCATCATCATTATTATAATTTTCTACCCTAAATTATTGGGGGGGATGATAATACAGGCCATCCCCCCCACTTGAAATATTGGGGGGGATATATCCCCCCCCCATCCCCCCCGTGATCGACACCCATGGTCATGTGACCTGAAACTCGCATAGGATATTCAGTGGTACTTGATTAACCTAAAGTTTCATGAACTAGATCCATAAATTTTCAAAGTTATGATGGTAATTCAACAAATACCCCAAACTTGACCAAAGTTCATTGACCCTAAATGACCTTTGACCTTGGTCATGTGACCTGAAACTCAAGCAGGATGTACACTAATACTTGATTAATCTTATGTCCAAGTTTCATGAACTAGGTCTAGGTCCATATACTTTAATTCTAAGTTAGGCCTATGTCATTTCAAAAACTTACCGGAAAGCACTCTAGGCGACACCCCAATACTTACCCGTGCTAATAAACTGGGACTCCACTCACGCGCGTTTGGGCCTCCCTAGCTTAGAACTAAGCACTAATATCACCTTAAAAACTAAATCTACAAGGTATGTATAATCTATTTACAAATTTAATAATGTTTAATCGGTACTCACCGGTTCTTTTGTTGCATTTTCAGACCATTTCTCACAATTCTTCGTAAATATTTGCGGCAAATTTTGTCGCCATAGACAGCTTAGCGTCCATCTTTATTGATAAATGGAGCGCCCTTTACGATAGTTGTTAATGCCGCGGAGAAATCGTTAGGCATTTTGGCCTGTGTTCAAGGCGTTCTTTCTGTTTTATTTTTTATATTGAAGATTGTGCATTTGTTGAATAGCGCCGTCTACGTCAGGTATGAGATCGAGTGTATAAATACACTCTTCCAAAATAATTATGATTCCGACCTGGCGCTGTTTAACTTCAATCTCTTTCACCTAAATTAGCGATGAATGCTAGCATTATAAAATATATATTATTAACGTCTGACGAAAAGAATAACCAACCGATCAGCTGACGAGAACGCGAATCACGTGATCTTCATATCAGCTTCGATCGCGAGTCAGAAGAGAAGAGCAGCTGCCCAGAAAATCAGGAAAAAGCCGTGAAAATGTAAGTTCCCCTTCATTTCTTTCATTTTTTGTTGTTGCTAACGATGCATTTACACTATAAAATTATAATTTAAATAAGAGAAAGGAATTATAGCTTGTACTTGTGATATAATGTTTAAATATCCTGTTCTCAGAGATTTCTAACCAAAAATACTACTGATGTCGCCTATGAGGTCCATACATGTAATGTTGGACCTCATTGGTACTAGGAGTGCCGGAAAGAGCCCCGGTGCGTAGCGAGAAGGAGTTTCGGCAAATATTACTTCAGCAATGAAGCGATGTTTGCCGACTACTTCGAAATCCAGGGTCAAACACGGTCCCTTGTACGAGGTTAGTATATATACTAACCTCGTATTATACTGTGGTGAAATATATAAGTATGTATAACAAACATGTGGCTTGCCATACTCTAGGGCGCACGCACGTTCCATGGTATGTACGCCCGTGGCGTACGACAACGCACGATCATCGCCCTGGCGCGGGCGAGTTTACACGAGAACTGGATTTGGATTGCAAGCGGAACGGACTACTAGTACCTACCAATCCCCCGGTTCCAAGTTCTCTGCTGGGTTTACAGCAAGTTTATATCGTAAGTATTAAGCAGTACCACTCGGATACTTTTACAACACTGACGCTGCGAGCAATCTCGAAGCTGCGTGGGTGAGTTTTTGTATATATTTTGTCTATTTTTGTTAGTTGCAGACGGCAACTTACAGCCGTATTGTCGAACTTCGCGTGTCTTTCTCATAGACACAGTTGAAGTCAGACGATCGTAGTCAGACGTTTATTTTTGTTCTAAATTAATTTTGTAGGTTTATTTAGGTAATTGAATCGTAAATTTCCGTAGAATATTAGTTATTTAATCATTTTTAGGGATCAGTTATCATTTTACAATTTGGCGGGAAGCTGCAGAACCAACGCCGTACGGGCCATTCATATACAAAATAGTTCTTTTGTGCCCGTACCTGGGAATTTTAATCCCCGCCTTTTGGCGCTAAAGTTAATTGGTTTTACCGTTTTTGATTGCTTTTCTCTACATTAAAGTCAATTCCTATAATAATTCGTTAAATATATGCTTTACTTCTTGATTTTCTATACTTAACGTGTTGGAATTTTCTTTTTCTTTACCGAGTTTACATAAGATATTTAGTCAAGATTTTGGATGTAGTATTTCGGCTACTCAGTAGACCTATTCGTATTTTTTGTTTGCCGACGAGGGGTTCACTGGAATTTGAGCCGGAGTTCGGTGAGTGATTTATAATTTATAGGAATAGTGTTTCCACTTATATATTTTAGGCTCTACATATCAAATTATTGTTTCTTTGTTGCTTATTTTTTGCTTGAATTTACTGATTTGGCCACCTGATAGGGTTTGGCAAATCTTTCAATTTTTTTTTCAAAGTACATTTTCTGGCAAGTAGCCTGTTTATTTCCTAAATTACAAAACATATTATGAATACATAATTATACTCTGAATTTATATATGTTGTTTTGGGGTTTATATTATTGGTGGAAACATTATTCGATTTAACTTTGGTTGATTGGTGTGAGCGATTGCGTTGTAAATTACATACGGATAAATTGTCTTCAGTATTATTCTAGACTGCCTGAAATTGCTGCTGAAATTTAATATTTTCTGTTAGCTACATCTATTCACCAAAAGAGAAGCAGATCAATTACTTTGAAATTCTTTTGCCCTTGTATATTTTCCTCGAACTTATGAAAAATACATAAGGAGGAGAGGGCAAAGATTCAGCTTTTTGAATTAAGATCTGTTTTATACTCATTATTTTCTGATTCTTGTTTTTCTCACATCAATATTCGAGATTCCAAATTCGTATAGTAATTCTCAGGCAGATTGTTTATAGATATGGTCATTATTCATCCATTGATCGGGTGATTGTTTATGGTGTGACACAAGCCAGTTGATTGGAGTGTTTGACCTGTTGCGTGTTTTCACGGAGCCAGAAAAAATAAATAAATATACATTGATAAAAAAAAAAAAAAAAATCGACTCTGTGGATTTATTTTGAAGCGTGTCATTGTTGATTGTTGTCTGAAGTGACAGTCGTGGGCTTGTGTATCATTTTTCTTGAAGCTGTTGTGTTTCTAGACATCGCGGTCTTCAACGGCTTGGATAGTGATCATCCAGCAGTGATCGTCGCCTTTATTCACTGTACATTTTCGTTATTTCCGATATATGTTATTTCATTTAAATACCGCATTTACAAGCCGTTATAGATAGACCCGCATCATTATTTTATACTTCGGATCTTATTCCCAATCGTAATTTTGATTTCAATTAGACCTATCGTAATTTATCATTGATTACGACCGAATATACACACATGAAATATATTAAAAGAGTGAGGTCGCATTTGATAACGCAAAAACCCGGATGCAATTATTATGTTTTCTATTACAATTATACCGGATAGTTGGCAGTAATATATTGCGTCTTTCAGCAAGTGAAATTGATTTGAATATTGGATGCACTTGCCCTTCTATAACTGCCGAGGGCGGTGTTATATAAAACCGTTATTTCAATCCGTAATTTTTATTCAATTATTTACAAGCAAATTCGATAGACATTCATGCTGATTTCAAAATTAATAGTTTGCGGCCCGTGGTTTTTTCTTTAACACACCCAAATCATTAATTAAATATTCGTGTTACCTATTGGATCGTGTGGACGCTAGTGCTCTACACGAATGTAGTCAAACATTGAGATCTGAATTAATAAATTTAAATAAATTACTGGAATAAATTCAGTGAGGATTATTCTAAAACACTGGAATTAATCCGGTGAGTTTTCAAGCACTGAAATAAATTCAGTGAATTTATTGGTATACATAAACACTGGAATAAATTCAGGAGTATTATTTCTTAACACTGGAAATAATCCGGTGAGTTTCAAGCACTGAAATGAATTCAGTGATTACTTTAAATTAAGCACTGGAATAAGTCTAGTGGGCTGCACACTGGAATAAGTTCAGTGAGTATACAAACGCTGAATAAGTTCAGTGAGCATACAAACGCTGAATAAGTTCAGTGAGTATACAAACGCGGAATAAGTTCAGTGAGTATACAAACGCTGAATAAGTTCAGTGAGTATACAAACGCTGAATAAGTTCAGTGAGTATACTAACGCTGAATAAATTCAGTGACAATACCCATAGAACATATTGACACACGGAGGAGTGTAATAATTGCACAAACAGCTATTTTATAGTAATTACCCTTGATTGGTGTAAAAAAAAAAATTAAAAAAATATCATGGAAAAGATTCAAATAAATTTTTGTGACGTGGCCGATCTCATGCGAGTTCCAGGGATAGGGTCTACCTTGGCCCAACGTATTTTGTCATTCCGGGAGGGGTTAGATATCACACCTGAACTCCTCCATAGCATCCCTGGCATTAAAAACGTGGCGGAGATTTCAAAATACTTCGACTTTTCTCCATTTACTCGTGAGAGATCACAAGAACGATCCGAAGATGGGGCTACGGGAGCTATTGAACCTGAACCCAGGGGCGCAATGGCAGCCCCCATCACTCCAGACCCATACCCATATGAGAGGTACCCACCCCCAGTGGACGGGTCCTCTCAGATGGCCACTTCAAAGCAGAATCATGATGGCGATCCCAGACCTAATGAATCGGCCACATCAAAGAATGATTGCAACTCAAAATCTTATTGCTCGCCCCAGAAAATAGGGGCAGAAGGGCAGCAAAAAATGGGAGATCACGCTCCCTCTCGCAACCGGCTGGATATTTTATTGAATAGGGATCACCATCGGGAGCCATCCCCTATTAGGGCGAGATATGATGGCCCTAGTCAACATTCAGAGAGAAATAATCATGAAGAGATACAAGGTCTAGCTCACTCTAAGCCGGGAGACAAATACCATGTATGGTAATTTGCCATCGCGGGCTGGGAGAGGGCGATATTGCGACCCGCCGCAACACTTTGTGGATCATAGGGGGGTACCGTCACCAAGCCGGGCGCGTGGCAATTACCATCAAGCCCTCCCGCACCATAACGTAGGTGATCAGCATTATCATGATTATCGGATCCCAACTCTGGGGCCATTAGGTGGTCATCGGCGAGTAGAAATTAGATCTCCGCCGCCAGAGTACCTAGAGAGACAAGGGCATGGTGGTACTTCATCTGGGCGAGATTCTTCACGCACGGTGGCGTTCGCATCACCGCCCCCAGTTATAAGAACTTCACCGATATCGAGACAAAATCAATACTCGGCTGTACCCTCATCTTCATTTAGAGGTGAAGGGTCAGCTTATAGACCAGTTCCCCTCCCAAGAACAATTTCGTTTGATGGAACTGGCAGTTATAAAGCCTTCATTGCCAAATTCCAGCTATTTGCAGAGGAAAGTCGGTGGAACATAAGGCAGTGTAAGAACAATCTTTGTTACACACTGGAAGGAGAGGCCAGTAAATTTTTGGCCTCAATCCTTGAGCGAGATCCCAATGTTCCTTATAGGGATTTAGTGAAGAAACTAGAGAAGCGTTTTGCCATGAGGGAATTGCCTGAGGTGTCACAGATGAAATTCACTTATGCACGTCAGGCCCCTGAGGAACCAGTTGAGCAGTGGGCTGACAGATTGCTGTCATTGGCATACCAGGCATTCCCTGAATTACCAGAAAAACATGTACAGAGTCAGGCGGTCATGCGTTTTTGCCAGGGCTCCTCTGATAAAGAGGCGGGACAGCACGCTCTCTACTCACGACCAAACACCTTGGAAGAGGCAGTAGATCTTTTCAAGTGGTTTCAGCACACACATCGGGCAATCTATGGTAAGCCCCGAAAGGAAATTAAGCAGGTATCTTTTCAAGGACAGAGCTACCATAGACCTACAAACCATACAGTGAGTGTGCCCCCAGAACAAGGGAGTGGGCCACTCGAGAAACGTGTTTTGGTGCTGGAAAAGAAAATGGATCATGTGATCAGCCAGCTGGACTTGTTGCAGGCCAGGGTGCAAGAGTTGTCATCAGTATCCAATAAAATGGATTCCATGCAAGCCTCCATTCAGAATTTGACAGAGATTGTCTTGAAGATGCGGGCATCTCCAGCAAGATCTAGGGCATCCCCTGCACGGATGAAACCTTCACCCCTTCGGAATGAGGGATGTTACAGATGCGGGAAGCCCGGGCATTATGCAAGAGACTGTCATGAAAAGAACCAGGAGAAATCGGTGTCCTTTGTTTGCAATGATGAGGGAAACGATTGGGGATCGGGAGAAGAGGAGGGCCTACCCCGATCCGACCAGTAGAGGATTGCCCCCCTACTTCGCCCTCCCCAGTGGGAGACCCCATCCCTACCTTGGGTGAGAAGGGCCAGATAGACATCGGAGTTGGCACCGGCATAGGTCAACTAAAAGGGCAACAGTGGCAGTCAACAACATCAACTCAGGATGCCTCAGAGGAGTTGAAAGAGGTGAGCCCTACTCGAAATGCCTCGGCTGGGCCTCCTCAATCTTCAGAGTGCCCTTGGATTGTGCCGCCATGGCCCCCACCCGATCAAGAAATACGTAGTCAAAGGATAGATGACATAGATGATGTGGCATGCGTGGAAGACCCCATTCCTATCACGGGAGAAAAGGACCAGATGAACATTGGAGTTGGCATCAGCATAGGTCAACTGAAAGGGCAACAGGGGCAACCAGTAACATCAACTCAGGATGCCTCAGAGGAGTTGAAAGAGGGGAGCCCTACTCGAAATGCCTCGGCTGGGCCTCCTCAATCTTCAGAGTGCCCTTGGATTGTGCCGCCCTGGCCCCCACCCGATCAAGATATACGTAATCAAAGGATAGATGACGCAGACGATGTTGCATGTGTGGAAGACTCCGTTCCTATCTCGGGTGAGAAGGGCCAGAGAGACATTGAAGCTGGCATCAAAATCAGACAATTGAAAGGGCCACAGGGGCAACCAAGAACATCAACTCAGGATGCTTCAGAGGAGTTGAATAAGGTGAGCCCTACTCAGAACACCTCGGCTGGGCCTCCTCAACCTTCAGAGTGCCCTTGGCTCAAGCCTCCATGGCCCCCACCTGATCAAGAAATATGCTCTCAAAGGATAGAAGACACAGATGATGTTGTGGTATGTCGAGTCAGATCGTCATCATTATTCAGGATTGACATGATGGTTGAAACCAACCCAATTCGTGCAGTGGTTGACACAGCCGCTGAGGTCACAATCCTGTCGGACAAAGCATACCAGAGGCTTCACCCGGTTCCGCCCCTCATCAAGGAAGTGACTCTGAATGCAGCTGGGAGGAATATGAAAATGAAAGGCATGGTAGTGGGACCTGTGAAAATAACCTTGGGGTCTCAGGAATTACTAGAACAGGTATACGTCGCCTCAATTGAAGACGACATGCTGCTTGGTGCTGATCTTCTCCGAAAACATCAGGCATGCATCGATATTCCAGGCTCTATCCTTTCTTTTCCGGGTGAAGTTATACCCATGACCTTTGGCGAAGGAAACGCAGTAGCACAAGTGGTGGTTGCGGAATCGGTTTCTATCCCCCCGCAATCTGTTAAGAGGGTCGTATGCAAACTAAAGACTGTTGTACCCTCAAAACATTTCCTGGTGGAGCCGGATAAAGATTTGATGGGGTTAGTACCTAGATCTCTTCACAAGCCAGGAGATGACATAGAAATTTACTTGTTGAACCCAACGGACAATCACCTACGTTGGAAGCGGGATAAGGTAGTCGGTCAAGCACATGAAGTCTCCGTTATCCAACCCTCCACATGTGATACTTCGGATAATATACAGGTCCATCAAGTGAATCTAGGAGATACCGTAATCCCTTCTCATTTGCAGGATTTATGGGAACGGTCATGCACACACCTGGTTCCAAAAGAACAAATGGTGCTAAGAGACCTGCTGCTTGAATTCGAGGGCGTATTCGCCAAAGATGAGTTTGATTTGGGCAACTTCACAGAAATTACCCATTCAATCGATACAGGGAGTGCTGCCCCGGTCAAACAAAAGATGCGGCGCACGCCCCTGAACTTCATACAAGAAGAGCGAGCACACCTTAACAAAATGCTAGCAGCTGGAGTAATCCAACCATCACTGTCGGCATGGGCCTCTGCCCCTGTGCTGGTACGAAAGCGAGATGGTGGCGTCCGATGGTGTATCGACTATCGTAAATTGAACAAACTTACAAAGAAGGACGTCTACCCTCTGCCCTGTATCGAAGAATGTCTGGACACTCTTTCTGAGAATTCTTGGTTTTCGAAATTGGATGCCAACTCAGCCTATTGGCAGATAAACCTCAATAAAGAAGACCGAGAGAAAACGGCATTCATCACAAGACATGGGCTGTTCGAGTTCGTGCGCATGGGTTTTGGCCTATGTAATGCCCCAGCAACCTTTTCTAGAGCAATGAACCTCGTCCTGAGAGGGCTGAACTGGGATACCGCTCTAGCTTTTCTTGATGATGTGGTGGTGCTCGGAAACTCATTCTCCAATCATGTCACTAATCTCTGACAGGTCTTGGAACGATTCAGGGACTTTAAGCTCAAGCTAAAGCCCAAGAAGTGTTCATTATTCCAGCGCCGTGTAGAATTCCTAGGAAGGGAGGTGGATGGTAAAGGCCTCTATCTGAAAGAAGAGCATGTCAAGGCTGTAGAGGACTGGCCTCATCCTACATGTACCAGGGAGGTGGAACAATTCCTCGGTCTTGTTAATTATCATCGAGCCTTCCTCAAGGACTATGCTGAAGTCGTAGGGCCATTATATGGCCTCACCGGCAAACATGAATTCCACTGGACGGCAGACCATCAGGCCGCCTTTGATCAGGTTAAAGAGTTGATGACCACTGCCCCTGTCCTCGCTCTACCCAATTCTGTAGACCCTTTCATCCTAGACACTGACGCTTCAGGCACTGCTATCGGCGCAGAACTGAGTCAGATCCAGGAAGGAAAAGAGAGAGTTATTGCATATGGTAGTTTCTCTTTGTCCCCGGAGCAACGCCGATACTGTGTCACAAGAAAGGAACTTCTGGCTGTAGTGAGGTTTACACGCCAGTACAGGCATTATTTATTGGGTAGACGATTCACGATTCGCACGGATCATGGAAGCCTGACATGGTTGATGAATTTTAAAGAACCTAATGGACAATTAGCACGCTGGCTAGAGGAACTAGGTCAGTACGACATGACGATCGAGCATAGGCCTGGAAGAAAGCATCAGAATGCAGATGCATTGTCTCGATTGCCCCATACGGACTACTTATGTGAAGCGTATCGTTTGGGCATAGACCCAGAAGACCTGCCGTGTGGCGGATGCTCCTACTGCAGAAAGGCCCACAAGAATTGGTCCTTCTTTGCAGAAGTCGTAGATAATGTAGTTCCACTGGCACAAAAAAACTTCTCTGAAGTCACCATTGATCAGGAGAGTGAAGAGGACTTCTTTGTCTCTCATATGGATATCGACCGACACGAAGATCCCCCTTGCCTTGTTGTTAATGGGGTGACAGCTGACGACCCCGCCCCCGCCACTACGGTCGATTTCGACTCAACTGAGTTCATCTGCAAAGAGCAAGAAGCAGACCCCCAATTGTCGATCTTGCGTGGGTGGTTAGTCAATAAGGAGGAACCGGATGAGGGCACAATTTTCCTTTTGGGGCCCGCTGAAAAGTTCCTGTGGATCAACAGGGAAGTGTTTTCCTTGAAAGATGGAGTCATTGGGAAGGAAGACAATGACAAGACATTACTAGTGATACCTCTATCGTTGCAGCAGGAAGCGATCAGGCTCAACCATGACCTGCCTTCTGCAGCGCACTCCGGTATAGCCCGGACGAAGAGTAAGCTGAAGTCCAAGTACTTCTGGTATGGCATGTCACGTGACATCCAGGAGTATATCCACAGGTGTACTACATGTAACCGCAGCAAAAAAGGAGTGCGGCACGGAAAACACCCTTTGGTCAATTACCATGCCGGCGCCCCTATGGAACGAGTCCACCTCGATTTCATAGGCCCGCTGCCAAAGACCACCAAGGGTAATGAGTACATTCTTATGATGGTGGACCAGTTTACAAAATGGGTTGAATGTGTTCCCCTGCCCTCACAGACGGCTGAGGTTACTGCTCAGGCCGCGGTCAATGAATTTTTCTGTCGATTTGGGTTCCCCTTCCAGATATTCACTGACCAGGGCAGAAACTTTGAAAGTAAGCTATTTGTCAATATGTGCAAATTGTTACACATCCACAAGGCAAGAACAACTCCATATCGGCCATCGGCCAATGGACAGGTTGAGAGGTTCAACCGCACCTTGTTGGATGCAGTACGTTGTTATATTGACAAATCCCAACACCAGTGGGATCAACATCTTGCCCTAATCGCAGGGGCCATTCGATCCACTGTAAATAGGAGTACAGGATTCACGCCCAATCAGCTTATGTTGGGTCGCGAGACCAATCAGCCTGCAGAGCTCGTCTTTCCCCTTCCTTCATCTGTGCCTGACATGTCTTTGGACGATTACTCTGCCAAACTTGCAGAAAATATTCGTCGAGCACACGATACCGCTCGTGCAACACTTCGCTCCACACAGAGACGGATGAAGAAAGACTATGATGTAAGGGTAAATCTACATCAATTCCAGGAGGGAGATCGGGTCTACCTCTTAGATTCTGGAACCCCCAGGGGAAAGTGCAAGAAGCTGCTTTCCCCTTGGAAGGGTCCAGCAAGGATCTACAAGAGATGTACCCCCTATCTGTACCGAGTCATATACCGAAACAAGGTGCTGACTCTTAACCACGACCGACTGAAATTATGTACAGATAGGAGCGAGGTCCCCACATCTAACTTTGGGAGAGACGTATACTGTTACTGCAGGAAGCCTGATGATGGTTCGCTCATGATCCAATGCGATGGGTGTGATGAATGGTTTCATGGTAACTGCGTCCGTGTGACGGAAGCAGATAGCCTGCACATCGATAAATATTTTTGCCCTTTCTGTAGGCAGAAGTAGACAAGTCTGTCAAGATAAGAGGGCAAAATGTGTTTTCTTCTGTCATTTCACAGGAAACCATGGCACAAACCAATGTTCCAATTGAGACGGAGGAACTGATTCTATTGGCCAGCTCAGGGGAGGAGATGGAGGAACAGGAAGGCCCCCATCAGGAGGAGGAAGCCCCCCATCAGGAGGAGGAAGCCCCCCACCAAGCCTCCCAGGCGGATAGTTCGTACACTGCCTCCCAAAAAAGAACCCGGAGGAGGCGCGAGAGAAGGCAGAGAAAGGCGGTGAAAATGAGTGCTATGGCCACCCGTACAATAGAGGGTAGAGGCCTAGGCAACATTACTGTGCCCCCCCAAAATAGGGCTGTAGGAAGAGGCAGGGGTAGGGGCCTAGGTAACATTGTTGTGCCCCCCCAAAATAGGGCCGTAGGAAGAGGCAGGGGTAGGGGCCTAGGTAACATTGTTGTGCCCCCCCAAAATAGGGCCGTAGGACTAGGCAGGGGTAAGGGCCTGGAAAAGTATCTGACTGCTGGTACAAAAGCCAACACTGTGCCCCTTACCCCTTGCCTAGCATATGATACTCACTTTCACCCTGACCGCATCCAGTCAAAAAGAGAGGAGTTAGGGGAGCCCGGGAAGCAGCCTGAGCAACCCGTTGACTTGGTGGGAGGGGTATTAAATTACTGTGACCCAGAGAATTACACATCTCCCGACTTCGTCAACGAGTTGGTCAGGCTGCAGGAGGGAAGAAACACTTGGAAAATTGCCATGGGTATACACCCAAAGCAGGCAAGCACGTTCACCGAAAGGCATTGGCAGGCCCTTCTTCGACACCTCGACAACCCACGGGTTATTGGATTAAGTGAGGTCGGTTTCGAATTCACCATGTCCCCAGAAGAGTGGCCCAATCAGGAGCGCCTTTTCAACGCCCTCCTTGATGTGGGCACTCGGGGTAGGGTGCTTATTCTCCATCTACGAGGTGTCGAGGACGGGACCAGTGTTCATGTCATTAGCCGTCGCTTGATAAGAAAAAAATGCCCCAAAGGCCAGAGAATTCACCTACACTCATTTAATGGAACTGTGGCTCAGATGAGAGCCTGGACTACCGAGTTCCCGAACTGTTTTTTGGGACTATCTGGACTTACAAGGTGGTTTTCTGACCACCAGAGGACTATGGTGAGGGAGATTCCCGAAGGCAGGCTATTGCTCGAAACGGATGCCCCATACCTTCCTCCTCGCCCAGGAATGCGGTTCAACGAACCAAAATTCTTGGGCGATGTCGGAAGGTTGGTGGCTGGCCTTCGGGATATCCCTCTGGCGCGGCTAATGGCAGTAACCACTGCCAATGCCCAGAGGCTGTACTGCAGTTAAGTACGTACCAAGGGCCTTAAACCACACTACTATGATTTATGGGAAAGCCACCCTGTCTTGATTTTAATTGATTTATGGGAAAGCCACCCTTAGTGTTTATTTATTTCTGGGAAAGCCAACCAGCCTTAATTTCAATCAATTAGTGGGAAAGCCACCCAGTATTTATGTTAATTGATTAATGGGAAAGCCACCCCAAGTTAATTTTAATTGATTAATGGGAAAGCCACCCAGAATTAATTTCAAATTGATTAAGAATGGAAAAGCAAACCAGACTTAATTTCGATTAATGGAAAAACAACCCTTTTATGCAAATTGTGGGAAAATCACCCATGGTAATTTGCATGACATTTACAACAGAGCAAAAAAGGTTTTCTCTTATAAAAAAAAGATAAAATAATAATAATAATAATCAATTTAAGGCCCAGAGTGTCAGCATCGAATTCATACTTCTTTAACGTGGCTGACCACTCATCATCATAATTATTTGTCTTTCTACATCTGTGTCTTCAAAGTTATTACGCTCCATATATCTTTCTTTTTTTGGCCTTAAACGGCAGGGCTTTACTGGTACGACCTGGAGCCCTTTCATGTATATGGGGGGACTAGGTCTATTTTAGACTGAGAAGTCTGCCCGACGTACGGGGCCGGATTGTCCAGATTATACACATCAAATTGGAAGGTCACTTTATGGTCAACTCGTGAATGCCCCCGTACAAATTCTTAATGGGAGTTGGGTAATGACAAGAGACGAAACATATTAATATAGATATATGTACTGTTGAAATTAAACTTACCAAAGCCGCCCTATTGTTAGTAATGCCATGTGTGTCTCTTACTATTTCAGACTCCTCACCGTGGGCATGAAGTTGTTCTCAACAGATTGGCCCTCGCACCTCCCAGCTGTATCCCTAGCTATGAATACATTTATACTAATATTATTTCACGTAAAAATTAAGAGAGATTTATAGGGATAAATCTTGTCGGTCGGGAGGTGTGTGGTGAAATATATAAGTATGTATAACAAACATGTGGCTTGCCATACTCTAGGGCGCACGCACGTTCCATGGTATGTACGCCCGTGGCGTACGACAACGCACGATCATCGCCCTGGCGCGGGCGAGTTTACACGAGAACTGGATTTGGATTGCAAGCGGAACGGACTACTAGTACCTACCAATCCCCCGGTTCCAAGTTCTCTGCTGGGTTTACAGCAAGTTTATATCGTAAGTATTAAGCAGTACCACTCGGATACTTTCACAACAATACTATTAGTGTGAGTGGGGGGTTACTATTACTCGGGGTTACCCATCATCATAAAAGATCTAACTTTAATACATGAATGCATACACATGGGGCCACACAAAAGTAGTCTACAGTCAACACGATGGGCTCCCATTACAATTAAATTAATCAAATTCCCTTAATAATGCATATTAACAAGTACTGAATTGGCAGAATACTGTGTTTACCAATTCATTCAACATTAATACTACTCACATGATCTCATAAGTCCAAACCGGTAAAATATCAAGCATTTTCGTGGGTTTCTAGGTACGCCATCGTGTCGTATTCGTAACTAACCGTGTCGACTGTGCATGTGCTGTTTATTTTTTCTATCAGAGATATACCGGTATATAGATCGAGATAGATATAAGACAAAACTTCGATTCTTGATGACGCGACGAGCGCCATCATTCGACAGCGGATGCACTTGAATTTCTCTTTCAGACTGACTTTCACCCATATTATGCTTTCACCTCAGTTTACACTTTATAAAGTTATAAAGTCAAAAAGGGGCCTAAGCTTTCGATCCTAGCAGAATCTTCGTCGGAGGCAAAATGACTTTATAAAGTTAGCTAAAACTAAGTCCCCCGAAGTCCCCCCTTAAACAAACATCAATAATTTCCGAACCAATGCGAGTTTTTAATATATTTTTACATGAGCGTGTAGGTAATTTTATAAGCTACCCTCCACTAGCGTACCTACGGGGGGGGGGGGGGCAGAGGGGGCAGACTGCCCCCCCCTGACAAGTCACAACCCATGCAAGGGACATATCCCTGCCCCCCTGACGAGTCTTGAAGACCTTTTATTTATTTTTTTTTTGCTTGTCAATTTTTTTGGCGGACGAATTTGCCCCCCCCCCCTGTGGAAGATCCTAGGTACGCCATTGCTACCCTCTGAGTAAATGTTATGGACGTATTTTACGTCATGCTTCAGTGAGCACCGTCCTCACAAGCCAAATATCATGACTTTGATTCCATTTTATTGGAACTAATTCCACATTCTCATAAAAAATAGTCAGAAGGCTTGTAAAAGGTACTTTCTAAAAGACAATACAACTTTTTTGGCTAATTAAATTTCACGGTTGAATAAACACAGGTCCAAATTTGCTCTAATTTGATTTTTTACACATTTTTATCAATAAAAATTATAGAATATGATGACAGTTATTTTTGGGAAGAGTATCTTCAACAATATTCATCGTTTCACGGTTCAATGAACATTTATTGAAAACACAAAATGCGATTTTCAAATATCATAGGCAAGTATTGTTTCATTTTGGTAAATGAAAATGATCTTTTCTCAACTTTTTCTTTTTCGTTATGTTCATGACCAATTAACATGCTTCAATGATTCAAAGGCGTTTAATTAAACATTCACGCTTGAATGAACATGTGGAATGTGATTAGCTCTTTTTACGTTATTGGAAAAATGCAATTTGTAACTATGGATATCTGTCACAAACCTCCTTGCATATATAGTTCATTTGATTTGATTTTTATGAAAATCCCGATGTTTATTGCATCAGTGAGCACACAATATTCGAAAATTATGCAAATGAGAAGAAAGTTCACGGGCCTTGGCCCCACTCTGTGCCGTATCGAATGGTTATTTTGGTGTGCGCGCCTTTTGGATAGTGTTACTCTGAAGCCATGTGCGAAGTTTCATGAAATAACGGTTGGCAGAAGTAACAAAAACCGTCCATGAAACAAACCCTCATTTCATATTTGTTAAAATTTTGACTTCCTCTCTCATAGACTTGTGTACATTATGGGTGCATATGTTTAAGAATTACTAACCCCTTATTCAGTATGGTGGAACTTTTTTCAAGGTTGTCTTTAGCAATGCCATTTGGCATTAATGTTTATCAACCAATGGGCAGAATTCTGTGCAAAAATTGAATCGATTTATGGATGAGTGAGCATGCATGAAAGAGGGAAATTGGTATTTTCAATGTCACAGACTCATTTTAAAGGGTAATAAAGTGAATATTGGGGGCAAATTCGGTTTCAAATGTGACTTTAATTGCTGTTGTTTTTATCATCCATCATTTCTATCACCACACACTTTCCGAACTTTAAACATTTTCATGGTTGAGCGAGCACATTCGAAAACTTAGGAATGAATATTCTTTATACTGCATAAATGTATTCTTTTCCTAACAATTTCTCATGATCAGTTTAATTTATGGACAAATCAGTGGTGGATCCAGAATTTTAAAATGGGGGAGGGGCCTATAATCGGGGGAGCCACCAACATTTTCAAATTATAACATGATCTAACAAGTTGTAGAGGATACTACCATAAACCCCTATGATGATACGTCACAATACAGGGGCCGCGGAACGGTTTTCAAAGTGGGGGGGGGGGCTGACCATGCAAAAGATCACAATCGTATGGTCATTTTTAAATTTTGAACATGCTTTTGGAAAAAAGTGGGGGGCTGAAGCCTCCCTCCCCCCCAGTGGCGTACCTAGGATTTTCCACAGGGGGGGCAAAACCGTCCGCCAAAAAAATTGACAAGCAAAAAAAAAAAAAAAAAAAAAAAGGTCTTCGATCACAAATAGAGGATTTCGTACCAGAAAAAAATTGACAAGCAAAAAAAAAAAAAAAAAGGTCTTCGATCACAAATAAAGGATTTCGTACCAGAAAAAAATTGACAAGCAAAAAAAAAAAAAAAAAAAAAAAAAAAAAGGTCTTCAAGCTCGTCAGGGGGGCATTGAAGGTCTTAAAGCTCGTCAGGGGGGGGGGCAAAAAAGGTTTTTCAAGCCCGTCAGGGGGGGCAAAGATACGTTTTTGCATGGGTTTTGACTCGTCAGGGGGGCAGAGTGCCCCCCCTGCCCCCCCCCCCCCCCCGTAGGTACGCTAGTGCTCCCCCCGCTTCCGCGGCCCCTGCAATACCTTGTGCTCACTCAACCATGAACATACGATATCAAAACTGTGTGTAGAGTGGCTAAATGGTATAAATATCAATGTGTAATTAATATCAATGAATAGATCATTTAATTCTCTTTAAAATAATACCATACATGATATAATTATGGTTCACATAGAGGTGCAGTGCCTTGAAATGAGGGGCAAGGTCAAAATTCAAAAGTTGCAAAATGACACAATATTGAAAGTCACTGTTCTTTTTTCCGTGGTGATGAGTGAGTTTCTCAGTGGTTTCTTTTAATTGTTTTCATGGTCTGGGCTGAAAGTATTTATAGCTTAATAAATAGAGTAGAATTCACTGCGCAAAATGCCGAAAATTTCATCAAAATCAGATAACAAATAACAAAGTTATTGAATCGAAAGTTTAGCAATATTTTGCGAAAACATTCGTCATGAATATGCACTAGAAGGGCTGATGATGTCACATCCCCACTTGTTCTTTTGTATTTTATTATATGAAATTATGTTTATTCAAATTTTTTCCTCCAAGAACTAGAAAATTGGATTGACAACTGATTTAGTGCATTAGATGCTGCAACTTATTTCATTATAAGGGAGACATATTATTAGTATGAAATAATGAAAAAAATACGATTTTATATAATAACATAAGAAAACGGAAAGTGGAGATGTGACATCATCAGCCCACCTAATGAATATTCCCTTCCCGCACTTTGTTAACATTATACATCTACCATTTTAATTATGGAATTATTGCCTGGGGATGTGCAATACAAACACAACTAAATAATATTACTTCTCCAGAAAAAAGCTTTAAGAATAATTTTTCAAACACACTTTAGATAACATACTGATATCTTATTTTTTGAAGATAACATTCTTAAAGTAAGTGACATATATCTTTTCGAACTTAGTCAATTTATGTTCAAATTAAGCAAGGACGATCTCCCCGCCATTTTCTCTAATATGTTCCGTAAAAATGAATCCGTACACTGCTACCCAACAAGGCAAGGACAATATATTATCATCTTCCTTTAACAAGAACTTTATTTGCAAAAAAATGATTTGTCTTCTCCGGGCCTGCCTACTGGAACTCTCTGCCTCAAGATTTCAAAGAATCCCCTTATGTAAATAATTTTAAACGCAAACTGAAAAAAATGTTAATTCTGCAATACTCGTTGCAAACAGGTCAAGCTGAATAACTAATTTAATTATACTCAACTTTTGTGTATATGCGCTCATATTACATACATAGTCATGTATATTATTTGTTTTATTATTTTTTTCTTCTTAAAATTGCAATTCGCCAAAGTACCTGCTCCTGCTGCCCGCCTTCTTTCTTCTTTCTTTCTACTTAGTGTACTGCACTCCTCTGTCCCTCCTGTCTTCTCCCCCTCACCCCCCCTCTCTTATAATATTGTAAAACGTAATATTTTCTCACATGATCCATCAGTTACGTTTTTGTCAAGTGCACAAAAATTGTTTGTATTTATTTTTAAACAAAATTATTATTGCGACCCATATTTATTTGTTGTAATTTTGTAATGTAACTAAGATAGGGGCTTGCCTCTTGTACAAGCTTTGCTTTTTTTCGGCAAGTCCCTCCGTTTTACTTTTAAATACAAATGTCATTTAACTTTATACTGAATTGTGTTCTTTAAATCTATGATTATGTTATATATTATATTTTGTCTTGTAGTATTTTCGACCTTGTTATGTTATGTTTATCATATTATGTACAATTGTGAAACGGAAATAAATAAATCAAATCAAATCAAATCAATATTCAGGACGACTGTTTTCACAAAATATTGCTAAACTTTAAACTTCAATAACTTTATTATTGGTTATTTGATTTTGATGAAATTTTCGGCATTTTGCTCAGTGAATTCTACTCTACACACTATAAGAAATGCCGGTGCAAATGTGGTTTACGATACGTGCGTATACCATCGATTTGCAAGTTAGCTCTTATGCGAGAGTCCGTGTCTGTTGTACACCCTGGTACTCTTTTCGTGCACCCCACCATCTCACTGATAGACGTATGGTATAGATAAAGTTGATTTGTGATCGAAGATTATCCGAAATAACAATGCATTCTAACGCCTCACTTTACCGAAGTGAAAAAAGTCAAAATATTTAATATCTATGTGATGATAATTCTTCCAAAAACACATTTGATTACGTATACTTTTGGAGAAACAGTAAATAGAGCTACTTGAATCAACTATCAGCCGGCTATCAGCCAGGGCTATCAGCACAAGTCAAAAAAGTATCGGATCATATCGCTAAAGACCTCACTGGGGCCCAGCGCCTCTCGCAGGCATAGCGGGACGAATCTTGACTTCATATAAATCGAGGAGAGTTCGAATCCCAACTAAGGCATCTAAAAAAATCGATACAGAATGTGAGAGAACCGGAAGTCTAGAAATCTTTTTGTTATTTTCGGTGGGGGTACATTATAAATGCACCCTAAGTGGTAGACGTGTACACCCTCTAAGGTGCAGGGGCCGATTGCACGAAAGGGTCTTTCCAAGGACCGTCTTTCGTGTCGCCCATCTTTTATGATGCGCTATAAGCGGGGTGTTTCTGAAATTTATGATAAACAAATAAAATTCGTAAGCTTGCTTTTAAATCAAATTTTATACAATTTCATGAGATATCATATCATTTTATAAACAAATATTTTGTTTATTTTAACGGACAAATAAAATATATTTGCAGATAATTTATTTGAAATGCGTTTCACATGGCGTATCATAAAAGATGGGCGACACGAAGGTTCCATGACAATTGCTCCGCCGACATTTGCTCCGCCGACAATTGCTACGCAAAATACGACAACTGCTCCGCGCCGACAATTGCTCCGGACAGTTGCTCCGCCGACAGTTGCTCCGTCGACACTAATTGCTCCGCCGATATGTGCTCCGTCGACACTTGCTCCGCCGATATTTGCTCCGCCGATATTTGCTCCGCCGACATCTGCTCCGCCGACATCTGCTCCGCCGAAAATTGCTCGGCCGACAATTGCTCCGCCGATAATTGCTCCGCCGACATCTGCTCCGATTATACGACAATTGCTCCGCCGAAAATTGCTCCGATTATACGACAATTGCTCCGCGACAATTGCTCCGCCGACATCTGCTCCGATTATACGACAATTGCTCCGCCGAAAATTGCTCCGATTATACGACAATTGCTCCGCGACAATTGCTCCGCCGATAATTGCTCCGCCGACATCTGCTCCGCCGTAAATTGCTCCGATAATGCGACAATCATTTATTTATTTTTTTATTCGTACTTTCATACGCATAACAATAAATTTTAGCACAGGCTGAAGGCGTCAATTTACCATGGAGCATAGCTCCATGAATTTACAAGGTTAACTTAAACTATGCTTGCATGATATATTAAATGTCATACACAGGGGCCGCGGAACGGTTTTCAAAGTGAGGGCTGAGTCAAAAGTGGGGGCTGTCCATGCTAAAAATCACAATCATATGGTCATTCTTACGTTTTTTGTACACGGCTTTGGAAAATTGGGGGGCTAAAGCCCCCCGGCTCCGCGGCCCCTGATACATGCATATAGAAAGAAATAGAAAAAAGGGGTAAGCACAAAGGAGGGATAGATATTCTTAATGCTTATTCATGGTGGGGGGGGGGGAGCATTTGTGTAAGTTTTATTACGTGCCTAGCTGGCGATTAAAATGAAAAAAAAACACGCGTTTTCATGTAATTATTATAACCATATAGCTCCATGTTATAACAGTAGAAACAAATTAGACATACCCCATTCTTAGCGTCAAAATCGCTCAGACTGGCGAAATATGCTCCGAAGTGGAGACATTTGCTCCAGGTGAAATTCAACGGTATACCCCACCTTATTTTGTCGAAAACCTGTACTGTAGTCACGCAAAATGTTTACTGTCGGCAAATTTTGTGCCATACAAACATGACCAAGACATTCAGTAAGTAAAAATTAATATTCAAGAAAATACCAACATGTGAAAGGCTACATGTCGTGTCACCTTCTCGGCACACCCCTCCACTCTGGTTTCCATATCCTCTCGTACACACAGTGCTCTCAGTCTGGTCTCCACATCCACATCATGTCATACACACCGTAGGTCTTTAGATTATGATAATACTGTATATAATAATGAGTTGCTTTTTTGTTTTATGTTGATCATGATTGTTTTCTTCACTGATAGAAAAAGGATAATTAATTTTTTTTTAATAATCCAAAAATAAAATCCATATGTTCTGTTTTATATAGTTATTAGTCAAGGTTACTTTAGTTCGCATTAGTTCTCACTGTTTATACGTTCTAATTCTTATGCATTATACCGATTGATATTGTACTTTAAATTTGACTATGTATTGTTACTTTGATTTTGTTGTGCTTTGTGAACGGAAAATGAATAAATCTTAATCTAAATCTAAATATGGTCCGCCAATAGTCGAATTATATTCATAATGATGTTACAATGTAAGTAACAATTTGTTGTTGATGGGGGATATAATTTTACACGTAGTTTCAAAAAATAAAAAAAATCAATCAAACAAGATTTTCTTCTATAAATGATATACCTTCATGTGTATATGGCCGCCTATGTATTTTCCAAGAATGAACTATATGAGAAGAAAACGTGTGTTCATGTACTTATTATCATTATCATTGTACCACCATTATCATCATCAGCATCATTATCAGCATCTTCATCATCACCGCGCATTGTCGTCGTCGTTTTGCTTATGCGGAAATCAAACAAAAATGATTGTGAAAAGGGTTATGGAGGGAAAGAGAGAGAGAGAGAGAGAAAGAGGGGGAGTGAGTGAGAGCTTGAGGAAAAAAGGAGGTGTATGACTTATTATTTCTGAATATCGCGATTTCTGTTTATTCATGGGATTGAAATAGAAGGATAAACTTAACAAGTTCTTGTCATTATAATTTTTTATTTGATTTACTGATCAGAACATGAGATAAATGAAATCATGAAGACTGTACGTTCTCGACAGTTTTATTAACGTTTTCCAACCAAAACTACACTTTAATGACTGCAAACACCTTCATTTTCACACACACAATTCAGTGAGATGCGTATTGGGTTTCATGAATTTGTAACTATATTATTGCTGGTATATATATTATTGTCTTTTAAAAATAACATTATTTGTTTAGACGTAATGAGAGAGATACATACATATATTCATTTATTATAATATATTTATATTGTCGCTTTGCACAGAATAGAACAAAAATACAACCGAAGTCTAGTTTTATAGTAACTCACCAGTAGCGTAATGAGCCAACAACAAAAAATGGAGGGGGCGAGACAAGGATGACATTTATTTTCCTTTCCTTTATTCTTTTGTTTTCATTGGTAGGGAGAATGGGGGGATCCGTGACCCCTAGCACGCCCCTCCCCCATCTGTACGCCAGTGATGATCATACTTTCGTTTGAAACAAATTGAAGGAAAAAAAGTGCAAGGGTAGATAAGGCCGAAGACGTAAATAAAAATTATTGATACAAATATTAATAATTATAATACTGATAAATATACAATAAATCAAGCGGTCACCAATAAAAATAAACAACGTGAAAGAACAAAACGAGAAAGAGAGAGAGAGAGCCCGCGCGAATGTATGGTGTATAAGTTGCTGGAAAGCAGAAGAGATATTGTGTCCAGCACCCCCCCCCCAAAAAAAAAAAAAAAAATTCTCTCCCCGCTCAAGACCGGAGTGAAACCAATGATAATAATATATGAACAAAAATCCAGATTCACAATTTCAATGGGGAGTGTGTCATTCCCCTTCTCCGTTACAATTTGTCAAGTGGCAGCGGCAGGGAGAACAATTTGTTTTGTTTTTTAAGCAGAAAGCTGTGATGATAGGGGGAGAATAAAATAAATAAAACATTAACGAATAACAAGAACAAAACAACGACAAAACAATTTGTATCAGTATGAATTTCTTATCATTTAACATAGACCAACTTGGAGAAATAAGATGTTCATGCAATTGTCGTATAATCGGAGCAGATGTCGGCGGAGCAAATATCGGCGGAGCAATTGTCGTATAATCGGAGCAGATGTCAGCGGAGCAATTATCGGCGGAGCAATTGTCGGCGGAGCAATTTTCGGCGGAGCAGATGTCGGCGGAGCACATGTCGGCGGAGCAAATATCGGCGGAGCAAATATCGGCGGAGCAAGTGTCGACGGAGCACATGTCGGCGGAGCAAGTGTCGACGGAGCAACTGTCGGCGGAGCAATTGTCGTATAATCGGAGCAGATGTCAGCGGAGCAATTATCGGCGGAGCAATTGTCGGCGGAGCAATTTTCGGCGGAGCAGATGTCGGCGGAGCACATGTCGGCGGAGCAAATATCGGCGGAGCAAATGTCGGCGGAGCAAGTGTCGACGGAGCACATGTCGGCGGAGCAAGTGTCGACGGAGCAACTGTCGGCGGAGCAATTGTCCGGAGCAATTGTCGGCGGAGCAACTGTCTTATTTTGCGTAGCAATTGTCGGCGGAGCAGATGTCGGCGGAGCAATTGTCGGGTCACCGACACGAAAGACGGTCATTGGAAAGACCCTTTCGTGCAATCGGTCCCAGATGGTCACCCAAATTAGGGGTGCCCAAACACGTACTGCACACCCCTATTCGGGGTGTACGTGTGCACCGCTAGGGGTACTCGTATAGGGACAAGCCTGTGCACCCCTAGGGGTGTAAAACTGAACCCGAATTTCTTAGTGTGTAGGCCCTATGTATTAAGATACAAATATTTTCAGCCCGGACCATCCCTTTAACATCAACATTAACATGGAATCAAACACACCTCTGCACAAGCAAATACATAACAAACAAACAAACAAACAACCAAACATGCATGGGTATTTCAAACCACGACTCAAACCATGTTATCTCACAGAACCATCACTACATAAACTACAACAAAACATAACAATGAAGAAGCAGGGACTGAATTGATTTGAATGGATTTTCATCTCTATTGACGCAGAGAAAAGAGTCATATGTTCTGTATTGACCCTTCATGAATATTTCTGCTCGTTTTGCAGCTTTTCAATTCAGACCTCATCCAACACTTTTGAATCGTGCTCTTTTCGTGATGGCATGATCATAACAAGCATGGTATCATTTTAAAGAGAATTAAAGGATCTTGAATGATGTCAAAATATGCATTGTATAAAATTGGGAGTTGGGAGAAATTAATGGCCAAACTCAGATTTCCAAACTTTTTTTGCTCGTTTTGCAGCTTTTCAATTCAGACCTCATCCAACACTTTTTAATTCTGCTCTTTTCGTCATGGCATGATCATAACAAGCATGGTATCATTTTAAAGAGAATTAAATGATCTTGAATGATGTCAAATATGCATTGTGTAAAATTGGGAGTTGGGAGAAATTAATGGCCAAACTCAGATTTCCAAACTTTTTTTGAGGGGTTTAGATAACTCCTATAAGATGGTTTTGCATTTATTTCGGTCAGTAATCTCGACAGACAACGTTTCCAAAGACAATTATGAATGTCATATGACTTCAATATTCAAAGTGACTTGGTAAAAAGAATGCAAAATTAACGCCACCACCTATTCCATTATCACGATTTTTAAAAAGCATGTCAATCAATCAATCAATCAATCATCAATCATGCATCTATATGACATCATTTTACAATCTATCAGTATACCTTCATGTATGATCTGCGTAATTTAATTACCTCGATCACTCCTTATCAGATTATTAGACAGTATAGAAAGGTCATCTACATATCTTCCAAGACTAAGAACAACTCAAGACCAATTTTCACTTTCTTTTCTAGCTATAGGTAGCAATTTCTTGAATAAATTAAGTACCAGTTGAAATTAAATTGAAGCCAAATCAAGAAAAAGTTTTAGGAATTCTCTAAAAAGTTATTTGTTTTCATAAATTCACACCATCAACATGTAAGTGTACAGTAGATAATTAATACAATTAAGATACTTAAAAAATGTTGATGATAACCCTTTACAAGGTATATATTGCAATTTAAATTTTTGTTTTGTTTTTCCTTCTTAAATGTGCATTTTGCGGGGCATTTTGTAATATGTGGGGCCTAGCTGGCCTGGCTCGAGCACTTGTGCTATTTTATGGTCCCATTTGCCATCGTTTTGACATTTGTAACTGTTATTGTTTCATAACCTGTAAGGGAAATCGAGTTTCTAAGAGTTTATGGATTCTTTTTGGGAAGAAATCTGACGGGGTATTTTCCCATTGGTTGGTTGACAAGTCAAAATCTACATCCTCAAAGGGCAACGAGGAGCAAGTTTCACGGGACTATCGAACTGTACTAACTTTTCTACTTCTCAGAGAAATAACACGGGATTCCAGCATGTCCGTATGAATGATAGTTTTGTGAAATCAATTCCAGGAAGTCGATTCATCGATAAAGACCGAGCGAGCTGACTACCAACGGTCCCCAATGCATGATCCCGATTATCCCAGGGACAGCTACACTGCACTGCAGCCTAGGCATGAAGCTCAGGCAGCGCGCGCTAGCTGATACATGATGCCGTTAATTGCACATAGCGGTATAGTCCCGCGGTACGTGTACGGTACATAAGAGAAAATGTAAACAGAGACAGATGACAGGAGCAAGTTCTTTGGTTCTACGAATCTACGTTAAAAACACAAGTTTTTAGACGTGTTCAAATATTAATAAGCGGGTAAGATCATAGCTAATAATTAGATTTTTTCATGTTGTGCTGACTCAGTGACTGTGTTATCTACTGTAAATTGTAATTGTAGTTTGTACTTTGCTTTTGAATTTGACTTTGTTTGACAATGTTCCGGCTAGTTACTGAATACTGTTATTAGTTTTCAAATCATGGAGTTTTCGTGTGGAGATGTTTAATATTTTGATAACGTTTCTTTTGTTGTTGTTGACATAATGACATTGACATTGTTGTTGTGTGTGTTTCTATTTAACCCAGGGAGCTGCGGGCCAGAGCCTAGGCTAACCAAGGGAGATCCGGCCCGCGCTTCGCGGGCCGGAGCCCAGGGCAGGAGTCGACCGTGCAAAAGGAGGGAGACACGGGACTGGGGTAGATTGGGGTCTCGATAGTAATATTAATAAAATGTGGAAACAGAAATTATGCACAGCGCTTGCCACGATTATATGGATGAAGGTCTATCGTGACACACAAATCCTGACATCAAGGCACAGACTGGAACCTCAAAAAAACAAAATATAGCTTCGGTCTCGATCAGCCATTTTGTTTTGAATTTTGAAAGGAGAGGTATCGCGACATAACTTTTCGTTTTTTTGAGGTTCCAGTCTGCCTCGATGTCTGGATTTGTGTGTCACGATAGACCTTCATCCATATAATCGTGGTAAGTGCATAATTTCTGTTTCCACATTTTATTAAGATTACTATTGAGACCCCAATCTACCCCAGTGTCTCCCTCGTTTTGCACGGACGACACAACACACCCATGTAAAGTGTATACCCTCTAAACACCTGTTCCCTAGCTATAATCTATTTGAAGAGAGGTTTAATTTCCATTTTCATTATACTGGTCAATTGAGCGGCATGTTTCCATTTTTTATATGTCCATTGACCGGCGTGTTTCGTTCCATTTTTTATAATACACTGTCCATTGACCAGCATGTTTCCATTTTCATTACAGTGGGCATTGTATAATGTAATGAAACACAAGTGAAGACTCTCTTTAATTGATATGTAATTGGAGAATTATTAGACTGAGGAAAAAAATAAAAGACCTTTTCTAAAACAAACAAATCAAATAATTGGAATGTAGCAATTATCATTAATAATTTTAAGCTTGGAAAGAGAGTCGGTAACTTCTATCCTTCACATGCACACACAGGCGCGTAGTCAGGGGGGGCAGTCGCCCCCCCCAAAAAATGCCCCCAAAAAGAAAAAAAAAAAGGGGAAAAGGGAGAAAAAGAAAAAGCGAAGGGAGAAAAGGGAAGAAGGGCATAGCTTTATTGGCTTTTCCCCCCTCCCTGCACCCTCCCCCCTAAGGAGGGCGCTTCGTGCGCTCTGTAAGTGTTGGCACGCTTCGCGTGCACTTACCGCCCCCTCCAAAATTAAATCTTGGCTACGCGGTAGTGCACACACAGCAACAATTAAAAATAAAACCCATCCCTGATTGTTATTGTAAGATTAAAATCAATAAAACGACTGGGTATCTACTCTATGCCCACACGTCCAGTGAACACATGTACAGCACGCTTCGCATCACACATACACACACGGTAAGACAATCACTCACCGTACTTACATGTAGATGCTGCATGAATGATGTAAAAAATGATGTTTCAACAGTAACAGTTACATGTAGATCCTAGATCTAAAGTTACACTACAGTAGGACATTGCAGACAAGGGTCAAGTCAACTTTTTTCAACTTTGCCATAGATCTAGATCTAATTAAATAATAATCAACACTTTGATTGTGGACATCAATGGCTAGATCTCACGATAGACAAGACCTCTACTACCACTAGACCTGTCAGTTTTTTAATGTGATTGTGAACTGCGTTTGGTAGTGCAAGTGGATAATTCAGCCATTCTGTGCTTTCACTTCAGTGATTATCAAAAGGAATGATGTAAAAAAAAAAATGCTTTGTTTATAATCTCCACGCAACTGGTCCCCTCTTTGATGCTAGTAGCACGATATATTCAGGGGCGGCTCTGTGTGTGGAACTGTGACTGCAGAGTGACGAACGATTCCTATTCATTTTTTTCAACAGAGGCTGCAATAAATCACTAAATGCAGAGAAATCCAGCAACTGTTTGGAATTTTGGAGTTCATTCTCTCATATTTTCCTTAGATATTATAAAGATATTTTAGAAATTAAGGCACAGGAAATACAATTTTTTGCATGATAAATCAAGTGCTTAGCTTTAGGACCCCTTCTACATCGGGCGGAGAAATCAAGAGGTGTTAGGAAAACACGGCAGGATTTTCATATTGAGTTTTGAGATATTTTCTTCTTGATTCTTCAAGTTCTTCAAGCTACACTGACTGCTTCCTTCAATCCTGAAGATTCTTGCACTGGGGACCAGCAGGTGCAATACACTGGGTTAACACCCTACTCTTTGACGAATAGTGTATTGGTTTTAACGTGCATAGGTTGTGACTCTCCTATACACGGGACCAACATTTGCGTTCTATCCGATGGACGAAGTGTTTTCCAACTGCATTCACACCCTCACTGAACACAGCGGTGAGGTACGCTAACACACAACGCTAGCAACTGTACAGTTTTTTTGTAAGACGTCTTCCGGCATGCTGCAGGACTCGAACCCACGCACGTTGAGATCTACGATCTTATCCGGAACAGGCGATCTAACCGACTGAGCTACGCTGCCTCCCAGGATAAGGATCCCAGGTTAAGGATCTTTAGGATATTTACCACAAATTAGTGAAAGATAATTTGTTCAAATATTAAAACTGACACAGTTTTTATCGTTTATAAACAAAGTACGTAGCTTCAGGTCCCCCCATCATACAAAAATGTAAAAATGACCATCTGATTGTGATTTATTGCATGGTCACCCCCCCCCCCACTTTCAAAACTGTTCCACGGACTCTGATAATTAGATTTTCAGATGACATTGACAAAGATGATGATAAACCATTATGCAGGCTCGCAAGATGTCAGGTCGCGGAAAAGGAGGAAAGGGTCTCGGGAAGGATGGTGCCAAGTGTCATCGTAATGTCCTACGAGACAACATCCAAGGTGTCAGGGTCTGCAGGCACAGACCGTACAGACCCTGTTGAAACTTTGATCAACAAGTGGGTCTCTACGCAAAGACTAGCCCATACAAAACTTGTTGTTTCAATTCCTGAGCAAGAGGCCTTCGCATTAACCATTTAACCCCGATACTATAGGCCGGAACACCGGCCCAACAGTGAAATTGCAAATACCCAATACCATGGACTATCTGCTGTCTACCTGTTTAGCAAAGACAGGGTATGGGTCTTAGCCGCCCCAAATAATTTAGGGTTCAAAAGCTTAATAGGCTGCACATTCAGACACATAACTCAAGTAAAGGGTGTGCACATCAGACTAGGCTTGCAAGGCTTTAGATCTACTTAGTCAAATTTTAAAGTAATCCATCTTGAGTCTACTTCGCGTTTCCCTGCTCTTCATGACCACTCTGCCCCTCTCACACTGTAAAAAAACAAATGTCACAAAATTAAAACAAATCAGAAACAAGATTTCACTATTAAAAGAGAAACGGAATCAGCTTGTACAACAAGAATTTTTCCATAGAGTTGTACATGCTGGTTCCCGTTTTAAAGGGTAATATGCCAAGGGAGATTTGTTTTGTTAGAATCACTAACAAAATAAATCTCACACTAGATCTACATGTAGTAAACTAGCTACTGTTCAAAATCGGAGCCAGCATTTATATTTTATAGAAAATTCTACATCGTTGTGCATGCTGGTTCCCATTCCAAACTTCTTCCTCTGCTGTGGTCAGAGATCATCAGCAATGTGCAGCAGGACTAGATGAGTAAAAGTAATTCTGCAGGCAGTGAGAAGTGTATAGGGTTTACTTTATATCAAAATGACAAGAGAAACAATATCGGCCTATAAGAGTCGATCTTAAATAGTTAAATGTAGTGTGAACTGTTAATGGGATTAATTCATCAAGTAGGCCTACATGTATGTAGTATCATCTGCTTCTGGATGGTGAGTACATGTATATCCAATTGAAACATGGCATCAATTTTCACTTCTAGTTTGGATTATTGATTGATGAATCGTCATCCAAAAATATACCATGATTTTTATGTTTTACTGTTCTACAACCATTGTTTATTTGTTGTTGCAGGAGTAAAAGTTTTCACTTGATGCACTTTTCAAAATGGCTGCATCAAATGGTGCAGTTCAACATGGAGGAAAGTGGACATTGATTGATGAAGAGGGAAACGTCCAGGTAAGTTTTAACGCTTGTTAGGGCGCAAATCAGCTTGGCCCATCCCATTTAAATCTACAGCTAAGGATAAGGCTAGGTTGGTCCTACCTACAAGCAGTGAAATTGAATCCCAAACACAGGATGAAAACTTGATTTGACTAGGAACAGGGTCATTATATGGTTCCATGACATTTGCTCCAAAAGAAAATCTGCAAGTTCTTAAAGGACAAGTCCACCCCAACAAAATGTTGATTTGAAAAAAAGGAGAAAAATCCAACAAACAAATCACTGAAAATTTCATCAAAATCGGATGTAAAAGTTATGACATTTTAAAGTTTTGCTTAATTTCACAAAACAGTAATATGCACATCCTGAGCGGTATGCAAATTGGCAGACTGATGACATCACCCACTCACTATTTCTTTTGTATTCTATTATATGAAATATTCTAATTTTCTCCTCCTTGTCAAGTGAAAAGAAGTTTTATTTCTCCCTGAACATGTGGAATTACCATCATTTCAACAGTTTATGGTAAAGTTAAGTTGCTGGTCCTTATTGTCAAATCTGTAAAATTGGAATATTGTATTATTCAAACAATAAAAAACAAAAGAAATAGTGAGTGATGGACATCATCGACTCTCATTGGCATATTGCTGAGTTGTGCGTTTAACTGTTTTGTGAAAAATAAACGAAACTTAAAAATGTCATAACTTTCTTATTTTACATATGATTTTGATGAAATTTGCAGCATTATGTTTGTTTGATTTTTCTCCATCAATTTAAATCAGCAATTTTCTGGGGTGGACTTGACCTTTAAGCCAAACCTAACTCTTCACGTCCTCAACAAAGTAAACCCTAATCTTTATCTTTACTCTATTCTGAACGCAAAACTATTAGAATCCTTACTCTAACCCTGTGCCCTCTCAGATAGTAAGACCGGAGCCAAGGCCGCAGGAGCAAATGTCTTGTCACCCATTATACAGGCAACAGATCTATACCAACATTAATGCAAGAATCTCTCTGTCTCGTGATAAGGTTTTAAAGTTTGATACAAAATTTTATAAACAATTTACTTCAGGGAAAGTTTTGATGATAAATTTGAAACTGAAACTGAAATAAGAAATGTGAAACTGAAGATTAATATGTGAGTCATATGACTGACATTTGAGTCCTTTGAATGGTAAGATGGAATGCTCTCATGAATATTTCATCCCAGCCTTAGTGAACAAGTGAATTGAATCTGATTGAATGAGCTGGAAAAAATATCAATCATAGAAATTACTCTCGGGAAGGATAACGCTCTGAAAAAGAATCACCTGCCAGGATTTCTTTTCCTGCGGGCTTTTCTTTCTCTAAATTATCTTCTCTTTTCTAAAATTCAGGGTTCTGACAGTGACATTGGCTCTGCATCTTCATCAGACTGTGTGGCAGTGGAAGAGGATTCTGTCTCCTACCATGCTAAGAGATCTAATAGCAGGAGCAGCACTGCTAACAGTGTATCAGGCAGCCCTCCAAAGAATCAGATAGAACATTCCCCAGATCAGTCACAGGTAAGAACAGAGAAATTATAACTGGTATTGTAAATATTATATAATGATGAGGATGTTGGTGATGATGGTGGTGGTGGTGATGGTATGATGATAATTGGATATTATGATGATTGATAAGGATGGTGACGATGTTGGTGTTGACAATGGTGATGCTGGAGATGATAATGATGGATATGATTGTGATGATGATACCGGTATTAAAGCTAAATTACAGTAGTTGCAGTAAAACACTAATTTCGTGAGAAAGTCTGTAAAACCAAGGTTAAGTATGACTATATCATCGTCGATCTAGATCTGGGGCCCATTTCATAAAGAGTTGCTATCATAGCAAGTTGCTATCATAGCAACTCTGGTAGAATAGCAGCTTTTACTTGCTATGCTAGCAACTTGCTATGCTAGCAACTTTGCATTTCATAAAAGCACATTCGCTGGAAAGTCAGCTTGACTTTCCAGCTATTTATTTGAATAGTCATGTACGAGGCTGATTAGGGGGAAATCCCCTTTCTCTCCAGTTTTTTGTTTTCAATTCAAGTCATAAGTTTTGGTAGAAAGCACTGGCGGATCCAGGGGGGGGGGGGCACAGCCGGCCCGTGCCCCCCCCCCCCCACCTTTGAGAAGCAAAATTAGAAGAAGAAAAATTGAAAGAGAATATTATTATTTTTTTGCTTATTAATTTTTTCGGGAGCGAAATTATTATTTAGCAGCTGCAAACAGGGTCTGCAGCATAAGACTAGCAGTTGAAGCAGAGTGATGGCTCTATGGCGATAGTTTGCAATTCTAGAAGAGAGTAAGAAGAAAATATCTATTTGTCACAGGTTGGCATAGCATTGTTTCTCCATTCTGTAAGTTTTCAGAGAATTGATTTCATTTAGCCCTATGCCAGGGAAAAAATTATTTTAAAAAGGGGGAAAATTTATTATTATTGCCGGTCAAAATTTCACCTTCAACAAATTTTCTACCGTACAAGTTTAATCCCAGTCCCACACTTGACTATTTGTGTCGGTAATGCAAGGTTGTATCAACAACAAGGCAGGCGGCGGCCCACTGCTGGTGCAGTGCTGTATGATCACCCTGAAGCAAGTAAATTTGTAGGCTCTAATTATGCATGAAACATCGAAAATGACCTTAAAAGATTATTTTAGTTCAAAATGGAAATGATTTTTAAGTTATCGGTTTCAACGGTGAATAACCATTCAGTAAATGGATTCAACAATGCCATGGCCACAACTTTTTTTTTTGGAGAAAGTCAGAAACAGAAAAAAAAAGCAATCATTTTTTTATCGCATACATTCGTAATTCCGAAGCTTCATTATTCCGAAGGTTCGTTAGTCCGAGAACGAAGTGAGGTTCGTAATTCCGAAGGTTCGTTAATCCGAAAACGAAATGGTTAACGAACGTTATTTCGTTTTCGGACTAACGAACCTTCGGAACAACGAACCTTATTTCGTTTTCGGATTAACGAACCTTCGGAACATCAAACCTTATTTCGTTTTCGGATTGTCGAACCTTCGGAATAACGCCACAAATGTTCGGATTAACGAACTCTTTTATGTTTTCAGATTAACGAACATCGAGGTATAGGCAATTTACGTGTTTCGGAATTACGGACCTTCGGAATTACGAAGTGTAACCTTTTTTATGGCCTAGGGCTTTTTTAATTTAGGCCTTGCATTAAACACTTCCACATAATAGATCTACCTTCCTCTATTTTTTCCCACAAGAAAAAAAATCCTCTCAATTTTTTTTTTTTTAAAGTCTGTCTATAACTTGCCTCCCTTTTTTTCCCTTTGCCTGCCCTGGGAAAGACTGAAAAATTTGCTGTTTCGGAGGAATTTTTAGAATTTTTTTTTTGGGGGGGGGTAGGTAGAACAAAAAAAAAGAAACAGCATTTCTACTAGAAAGCATTACATTAATATTTTCTTTATTAGCATTATCACAGACATTGCTCTAAATATCTGTTCTCTTGTAAGAGCCCTTTGGGCATGCCTGAGCACAACGTACACCATTCTTAACAATGAAAAACCCTTTACAGTGTCAACTTGACGCTGCCCCATGACCAGCGTCAAATATTTAACCCTATTTGACGCTCCAGTAACCATACTTGTCGCTCCAGTAAAAAGTTGACGCTCCTACTGGAGCGTCAACTTTTTATGAAATGCGCTGCAGCGTCAAATATTGAATTTGACGCTGCAGGTGAAAATTTGACGCTGTTTTGGGACTTGACGCTGACGCTGTACCTTTATGAAATAGGCCCCTGGTACAGTTACATAAACTGAACTTGGTGAAATCATAAAATCTAAGCTGAAATGTGATCACACTGAAGATCGCCAACACAGATAGGCACACGTGGGACAGTGTATTATTATTGCTGGAATAAAGACCCGACGGAAGTGACTGAATCCGCGCTTATTTTGCTTATTTCTCAGCAATTACACAATTTCTTCCAGAATCCTTTGGCACATATTTTTCATTCATACAAACAGACACTTGGGTGGTCATTATATTAGATTCTGTAAAAAGTCATTTTGAGATCGTTACCAGAACTGGAATTTACCTTTAATAATGATGATGTACTGTACATATAGATGGAGTTGATGACAATGATTAGTTGATGATGATGAAGATAATAGTGGTAGTGATGATGACTGTACATGTATGATGGTGAATTATGATGATGATATTAATGATGAAATGGATGATGATCGTTGTGATGATGGTGATGATGATGATGATAATGGAGATGATGAAGTTCATGAATATATCAATGGATTGTGATGTTTATGAAGATGTTGGTCTTTATGATGATGGTGGTGACGATGTGTATGATATTTTTCTTTTAGGACTTTAAGTCTTATCAAAATCTGTTACTACTGTATGATTTACCTTATAAATGTACAGTCACATGATCAATATTATATAGAGATATCTCCATGGTCAGGAAAGCAATTTTCAAGCATTCATCAGAATATGGCTTATAGATAGTTGGTGAAACAAACAAATAATTTCAAGGCTGAGATTAAATAAGTGCTGGTAGCCCATAATGTATTGAATAAACATGGTAATCAACTACAGAATTTCTGACAGAAATGTTTGATATTTTCAATGCCTTCATAATTCTTTTGATAACAAATATATAACAAAATTCCATTGTTTCAAAATTGAAATACCACAAGACCCTTTATGTTTTTATCCTTTAAAGGTCAAGTCCACCCCAGGAAAATGCTGGTCAACTTGAATAAATATAGAAAAATCAATCTAGAATAGTGCTGAAAATTTCATCAAAATCGGATGTAAAGTAAGAAATTTATGACATTTTAAAGTTTCGTTTATTTTTCACAAAACAGTGATATGCACAACTAGGTGACTCAGTGGATGATGTCCATCACTCACTGACTCACTGTTTCTTTTGTTTTTTATTGGTTGAATTATATACAATATTTCATTTTTTATAGATTTGACAATAAGGACCAACTTGACCAAACCATATAGTATTAAACAATGCTAATTCCATATGTTCAGGGAGTAATTAATCGTACTATCACTTGACAATGAGGAGAAAATTATAATATTTCATAGAATAAAAGACAAAAGAAATAGTGAGTGGATGACGTCATAGTCTCCTCATTTGCATACCAGCCAGGATGTGCATACAACTGTTTAGTGAAATTAAGCGAAACTTTAAAATGTCATAACTTTCTTATTGTACATCCGATTTTGATGAAATTTTCAGTGTTATGCTTGTTGGATTTTTCTCTTTTTATTCAAATCAACTTTTTGTTGGGGTGGATTTGTCCTTTAACATACATGTGCATTGTACCCCTGTCCAAGCATTAAACATGTACAGTACATGTATCACCTGTTTCTGCCTGTCTAATACTGTATTATGCACAAATCACAAACTATAATCACCCATTGGATATTTTTGCTCAAGATTGAGAATTGTTCAAAAATCAGTTATTGTACTTTTTTCCCCATTAAAGTTTTGTTATTTGATGCTGGTGCAGTTTGGAAGAGAGGGGGAATTTACCCTGCATCATGTACTGTACTAAGTATGTACATGTACCATGTTTTAAGATTGGGCTAGATTTTGAGAAAAAAATACTAAAATTTTAAGAAATACAATGTTACCAAATCCTGCTTATACAGTAATTGTCTTTACACTCTGTATGTAAATTGCGTTCTTGGTTTGGGTTTTTTTGTTTGTTTTTGTATAATTGAATTCATTGAAAAATGCATACTGGAAAATTGTTTCCTTTAAGCTACATGTAGGTTGTTTCTTTTTTTTTCGAAGATAAATGACAGTCTGAGTTTAATGGTAGACTTTGTACAGTCAGCTAGCTGTCTATGTGATCTTTACCCCCCACGCCTATATTGCCGACATTCATGTGTGGAGGATTTGCAAAGTCATGAGATATTTATATACATGTATGTATTACTCATACATGTTTTATTCTGAGTTAATTCCAGGCTTGAGATTCTCCATGTATATTTTGAATAGTACATGTAAATTGAAATCTTAGATTTGTATGAAGTGCACAAATTTGTCTTGATAAAGATAAAATTAGATGATTCATTGCAATCGTAGACAGAGATTTGTGTATTTAAGATTCTTTTTTTTTTTCAAAACAAAATTGTTAATGCATTTCATGTATAGGCCTAATGTTCTACATACATGTTTTTCATTTGTATGTGCAGTCTGTATCAAGTAACATGCAAATTTCTTTTGGAATTAGTATTACGATGAATGTCTTTCAGGTGAAAAAAAATCATGAATAAAGGAACTTAATTTTGCTTCCACGAAGAGTGGTGTACATTTACAGGAACATGTAAAGGCAGCATGTACATTTATGAAGCGCATTGCAGTACTATGATATCAATAAGAATGCTGTTGTTGATGATGATGATGGTTACAATAAGGATCTATCTCCCCCTCACTCCCTCCGTAATTTACATATTGTATGAGAGATATTGATAATTGGCCTTTGTGAGAATATCAAATGAGAGAAATTATTTATATTATTATTAATAATTATTATTAATTAATTATTAATTTTGATTATATGACACCCACTAGCGTACGTACGGGGGGGGGGGGTGCAGGGTTTTTTTTTTTTTTTGCTTGTCAAATTTTTTGGCGGACGGTTTTGCCCCCCCTGTGGAAAATCCTAGGTACGCCACTGATGACACCTATAGATCCTTGTGTTTTGATTGGTTGTTTGATATCGTTCATTCAGCCCATTTTGCAATGACGTCATCATCCGTGCAATTTTGGATCCATTCATCGTGCAATTTTGGATCCATACGATTTTGTCCATTGCATGCGCACACCTAGACTGCAGCTCATAGACAAATAACAATGAAAAAGTGCACATGTTGTAATGACGTAACAATCAACAGATCGAACTCGCACTGCATGAGCATGTTTTGCTTTGAAATTCATAAATTTAATATGAAAAAAAAATCTATTTTTAAGGTGTCATATAAACCAAATAATGAATGTTTCTTCATTCGTGCAATGGACAGAATACTTAATTTGGTGAAAGATGAAATAATGATCCATTCCACTTTGCTACGCCTCGTTGTATGGACCTTTTCATCTTTCACCTCTTGAAGTGTTCTGTCCACTGCACTCATAAACATTCATTATTTGTATATTATCTGTTCTCAATTCCAGCTGTAGTTGATTGTTCTCTTTTGTTTCATTGTTGTTAAGAATGTACCATCTTCATCATGGTTGGGTGGGTTTTGGACTCAAGGCAGGTCCCAAGCTAATTCAAACCCTCAGCTCAATGAGTCTATAGAGAATGAATCTGAGCCACATAGGTTCCAGCAAGAGAAAGGTAAATTATACAGTACATGGGCCAGACTAATTCTGTTATGATTTTAGTTGCAAAATGTGTTCATCTTATTTTCAAGGGGGGGGGGGGCATATATGTGTTTCATAGTGCTGACACCCATTGCTAAAAGATTTAGATAGTAATATTGATTGATTAAAAAGAAAATTTATTATATAAAGCCCATGATGCAGTAATCATAGCCTCCCAGTAAAAACAAAACCCCCCCAAAAAGTATACAAGACTAAAAAGAAAATAAAAGAATGGCAAAGAAAAAAAAGAAAAAGATATGATTGAATACTGTATATTCAGGTCTCTAATAATTTTTAACTCATTTACTATTGTTTTAGCCGAGGCAACTTCTAAGTCCTTGAACAACAGTAAGAGTTAGCATTATTTTAATAAAACACTTCTACAGCCCAGAACAATAGATTTGTTTCAAGAAACCTAATAGTGCCTTTATAAAGAGTTTTAAAGTGAGTCAAAGAATGATATCTGGATCTCTGACACTGCAGGTCAATAGAATAAACTGGTACATGTATGCATACTATAGTAATGGTAATCTAAATTGTAATGTTTTTGTTTTCAGATACTGTAGACACAGAATCTCTTGAAAGCATAGAGGTCTTATCTATGCCAAGTGATAATCATAGAGACACAGACATCCATCTTAATGATCAACATGATGATACTCCCGCTACCATTGACCTTGTGGGAGCAGTAGGAACAGACTGGAATCCTCATGGCAATGTCACCAAGCCAATGTTTTCAACCAATTGCATCTCACCAATGGAAGGTAAGGTATCATAGATTGAATCCATGTTCTATTTTCAAGACAAGGCCTGATGATCAGCTGACTGTTCTTGAATTCTTTTATTCATGTTGATTCTCACACTTTGTCTCGCCTGCAATGCAGAGCGAGACTATAGACGACGCTTTTCCGATGGCGGTGGCGTCGTCATTGAAATCTTATTAAAACGAAGGTTAAGTTTTTGAAATGTCATCATAACTTAAAAAGTACATGGACCTAGTGCATGAAACTTTGGCGTACGGGTAATCAAGTATTGAAGTTCCTGCCAGAGTTTAAGGTCACATGACCAAGGTCAAGGGTCATTTAGGGTCAATGAACAGAGACCATGTTGTGGGAAACAACAGTCCAATCTTAACCGAAGGTTAAGTTTTTGAAATGTCATCATAAATTAAAAAGTATATGGACCTAGTTCATGAAACTTGGACATAAGTGTAATAAGGTATTATTGAACATTCTGCCTGAGTTTCAGTCACATGACCAAGGTCAAAGGTGATTTATGGTCACTGAACTTTGGCCATGTTTGGGAGTATTTGTTGGTTTTCATCATAACTTTAAAAGTTTATGGATCTAGTTCATGAAACTTGTACAGAATAGTAATCAAGTATCACTCAACATCCTTTGTGAGTTTCAGGTCACATGACTGAGGTCAAAGGTCATTTAGGATGAATTAACTTGGATTATGTTGGGAAATTTAAAATGAAATCTTAAACCCAGGTTAAGTTTTTGAAATGTCATAAATTTGAAAGCGTATGGATCTAGTTCATGAAACATTGACATGTATGCAAGAGTATTCTAGTATCAGTGAACATCCTGCATGAGTTTCAGGTCACATGACCAAGGTGATTGGTGTTTTTGTGAATAATTATTCTACATTGTATATTTGTTTTCAAAGTCAGCACTGCTATCGCGTAATGCAGGCGAGACTGCCGGAGATGTTCCAGTTGTTAAATGTCAAAGAGGTGATTAATATAAATTGATTTTCTACATGTCAGTTCACGTATATTATGTTTTGTTGTTTCAAATCTTAACTGAAGTCTTTTCTAACATTATCAGTTCTTGGCACTATGACACTCATCCATACTTTTTATCCTCTCTATTTTTTTGTGCGCCTCATAATAGCATATTTCTACATGGACAGCACTACATTTATGTCTATTACTATTGTTAATATAAAGAACATCATACTATAATCATCAATTAAGACTGATAAAATAAACAAGTATGTGATTCATTTGTTTAACTTCCACTGTGGTGTTGATTACCTAACGATGTGGCCTGTGTGATGATCATGGATTGTTATATTGGATTCATTGTAATGATCAGGCCTAACTTTATGGGCAGCCATATTGGAAACACCTGAAATGATTTAATTTTTGTTCAGTGCATTTACTCAGTATGATTTTAAATTCAGTCATACATTTTATGTACTGCATTGCAAGCATTGGGAGTGTTTGAGTTACCCTATTAAAGCATTCCTTGGGATAAAACTGATGATTATTATTCATATTTGCACTGCTTTAACTGTCTAATGATAGAGCTGTTGTTTTATCAGTGTTCGATTGATAATTGTACAGCTGTTCAGAAAAGACAGATGCATTTTCTGATTTCTGAGAGGATAGGGGTATTGAGAGAAAGTATGAAGAGGGAAATGGAGAGCCAACACTGTGGATAGCCATGTAAGAGGAGAGAGAGAGAAAGGGGGGGGGGGAGGCTGCAAAGGTTATAAAATAATGGATAAGGGAAATTGAGATATGGATAATTTACAAACTACATACATGTGCAGATGTACTTGTAATATTTATACAGATTTCAAGCATTCGTTGAACAATTAAGGATGTATTTTTAATGCTATTCTAAAACTGATCTGTAAAAAATTACACTAGAAATCCAGTTGAGTCATTCAAGGATATTGCACAACTACCGGTACCTCTTTTAATAGTGATAGATGATGAAATCTGAGGACAGGATTGCAAAACATTTTGCTCAGAGAACTTTGTCAACAAGGAAAAGGATCTGGTTCATAAAACTTTGACATAAGTGTAATCAAGTATCACTGAACATCCTGTGCGAGTTGCAGGTTACATGGCCAAAGTTAAATTTCATTTAACTTTGTTTAACTTTGGCCATGTTGGAGGTAGTAATTTTTAAATTGCTGTCATTACTTTGGAAGTTTATGGATAGTTTATGAAATACACTGATGGACATTTTGTCACTTAGGATCAATTAATGTAGTATTATATGATTTTATATTATTATATGAATGGTGTTTTTTGAATAATTATTTCATAGTAGTTTTCAAAGTCAGCACTGCTGCTATATTGAATCGCGTATCGCAGGTGAGACTGCCAGAGGTGCTCCACTTGTTAACATAATTAATTTCTAGAAAGTCAAAAAGGGGCCTAAGCTTTCGATCCTAGCAGAATCTTCGTCGGAGGCAAAATGACAAACATATAAAGTGGAACAACCATAATATAGACCACAAACAAGCTACAGCAACACTAGAAACAAGGAGACAAAAGGGGCATTAGTGAGTAGAGAAGACCAATCAGGTTAGTGAAGGGGATGAAAGAAAAGGAGTAGGCAGACACAAAGGGAAGTTAGTGTAAGTAAGGCCAGTAAAAGACCTCAAGCCAAGAGGGATTAAAATAATGAGGCAGGCAACATCAAACAGGATCTGGAACAGGATCTTACCCCTCATGAAATTCCTTTAGTAAATGACTAACTCACCTAATACAGTAAAATATATCTTACATATATATTTCTAACCAATTTTAGTATACCAATAAACAATTTCACGTGCCTGACACCATGTGGTTGCTGATTCCACTCCACTGAACTATATGTAGATGACAATAAGTTTTATGTGCATGTTCTGTAATTGTTTTCTAATGTGTTTTTTGTTATTGTATTCCAGGGCCTCTAAGTATAACAGTGTTTGAACCACTGACAGAGTCACCCTGGTAAAATAAGACGTAATAAATAAATAAATAAAACAAAACAGTGATAATGGGATGAAAAACAAGAGAATTAGTGAGAGGTGGGTCAAACAGGTTACAAAGAAAGGCTTAATAAACTGGTGCATAAGAGTGGGGGAAAAAAAGAAAAAGAATGGGGAACAACTGATAATGTGCAAAAGACATATAAGTATATATGATAAAGCATTAAACAAACTAAGAGAAGAAGGTAAGTGTAAATATGTATCTATAAGTGATATGTATATAAATATATCCAAAAAAGAAATGTATATGAAAAAATATATAAATACACATATGGTGTAACTGATATTGTAATCCGCTAGGTGTGACGGGAAAAAAACATAAGACTATATAGTAGGGAAAAAAATAAAAAAAACCTGTATATATGTGAAAAAGAGGAAGCAAATTGCCTAAAAAGGTAAAAGCAAATATAGAAGAGAGGGGGTGTATTATGAAGAAACCATAGTATACATGTAAATAAGCAAATGTGGTAAATCTAAAAGAGGTGAGTGGAGAAAAAACAAATATATATATATATAATAATTATTATATCGCCTGAATAAGGAAGGAAAAATTGGAGCTGAGCTTGTATGAGATATGGGAGGAAAGTAGAGTAAGAAACTATAATGTAAGTATTCAAAAGAGCTGAGGGGAAAAATTATATGTATATATAAATTGAAAGTGGATAGGAAAGAAAAATCAGTCGTTCCCCTCTTGGATGTTCAGGCCATGAGGTTGGGTGGTGCAAAGTCGTCTCATCCAGAGCTTCTCCCTGCTAGTACGGACTGAGTCAGGACGGGTACCTAAAGATTCGATGCCCTGTAGCATCATGTCAGTGATGGAGTGGTTGGGGAGGTTAATATGGCGGCCAACTGGAGTGTCCAGCTTTGCTGTGTTGACGGTGGATCTGTGCCCGTAGAATCGTTTCTTGAGTGTGGTCTTGGTTTCCCCTATGTATTGTACCCTACAAACTCTGCAAGTGATGAGATATACAACATTAGTGGTAGTGCATGTGATGTTGCCCTTGATTTGGTGAGACAGGCTGGTAGAGTTGCTGGTGAAAGTATCGCCCTCGTGAAGGTGTATTTCACATATGATGCACCTGTTGCTGGTGCATTTGAAGGTGCCATGCTGTATGGGAGAAGAATGGTTAGTGAGGGAGGGCACTTCAGCACGAACAATGAGGTCCCTGAGATTCGGTGGGCGTCGGTATGCTAGAAGGGGAGTATCGGGAACGGCCTGTTGGAGACGATCAGAAGTGTGTAAAATGTGGTGGTTATCAAACAGGATTTTGCGGAGAGGGGGTAGATTGGGATGGAAGGTGGTCACAAGCGGTATTCTGTCGGTGGCCTCCTTGTCACTTTTTGGTTTGAGAACTTCAGATCTGGGGAGAGAACGAACTTTGTTAATTGCCAGTTGGACTGCCCTGGCCCCGTGGCCCCTGGCACAGAGATGTTTCTGCAAATTCCTGGCATGGAAGGAAAAATCAGGGTCCTCGGAGCAGATACGGCGAAGTCTGAGGGCTTGACTGTAAGCGATGCCGGTTTTGCAGTGACGGGGGTGGCAGCTGGATGAGTGGAGGTACTGGTGGGTATCTGTGGGTTTAGAGTATAGGGTAGTGGTGATACCATTAGACTTTTTCTGGACTGTAACATCAAGGAAGTGGGTTTCCTGTTGGGAGAAATCAGAAGTGAATTTGATGGTCCTGTGGAAGGAATTGATGTGGTCAATGAATGTATGGAGGCTGTCTTCATCCCTGGTCCAGATGAAGAAAATGTCGTCTATGTAACGCCACCAAATCCATGGGCAACAGGGGGCTGAATCTAACATCTGCTGTTCCAGCTTCGTCATGAAGCTTTAAATATTCAACAAGACAAAACAAATTCAGTCCTCAAGTGGAAATTGATGTGAATATGTGGGTTCATAATTTTCAAAGATGCTTTAAATTATTATAATATAAGTAAAAAAAAAAACTCAACAATGCTACTTGTAAAATTCCATGTTGTGGAAACGTGAGTATTGTGTTTTTAAAAGCTTTAAATACTTAATATCAAGTTTCCCCGTCTTAGAATATTACATGCTAGTGACTGAGAAAAAAAATGTTTGGTTACTCTGCTCATACTTGAGCAAACCTTTCGAGAGGTAGGTAAATGTCATCTACTCTCTGTAAGTTTGGGTATATTTGAGAATGTATGATTACTGTATTCACCAACAACATGTGTCAAGAGGCTGTTTTGAAGTGCAAAATATTAATCTTTGTTTGGAGTACATCCCTTGATATTAGCTTTTCTTCTGTGTTACCAACTTGCCATATTGATAAAACAATATTTCAGAAACCCATAATGCCTTTGATTTTTCTTGATGCATGATGAGAAAAGTAAATATCAAATTTAGATACTTGACTTTCCAAATAAGAAACACCATCTTTTTAAAAGCAGATTTCATTTTTTTTAAGTCGTTGACAGATCTACATGTAATATTGATTTTTTTAAAATCATTTTCATTACCAACCGTGAATGCAAAAGAGCTGATTGTTCAGGATTATTAATGCATTGTAATAATAGCATTTGAAGAGGAATATTGGTTTAGGAATGAACGAAGTACTGAAAGGAAAATTATGTTTTGGAATGTTGCAGCTTGCTGGGGAAGCTTATTCCTATCTAGGCCAGGGTATTTTGTGAGATCATGGGGGGGAGCCCTCACAGGCCCCCTCCTTGAGATCTCGGCCGTTGCCATGTGGTTGCGCTGAAAATTGACACGCAGGTTGTCTTGGACATAATCAACAAATTGTGTAGTAATTTATTTTATGAATGCAAATTGCTATTAATTCATTATGCATAAATTAGCAAACTTCTTCCACTAATTCCCTAAATAAATCTCGGAATGTCCTAATTTCTGATGTAGAAACTCTCTGTGGTGTTCTTTTAGCAAATGTATGTGAAAAAAATTGCGATATATAATTTCTTATGTTTTATAATGTTTTTTCAATCTCTTTTAATGTAGACCTCTATTTCTTTGTTTTTCGACCTTTTGTATTTCATTGTTTTTTCCCATGAACTTTGTAGGGGACTCTTTTGAGATTATAAACAGCATAAAATAAATCCATTTAGACTAGCAGAAGTAAAAATAATCATACATTTGTGATTTTTAGTTGAAAACACGATTTGCATTGACTTTGTAAACAAAATCATGTTTGTACTTTGATACAAAATGTTGCGTGATTTTGGAACCGTATGTGCCTGGGCATCACAAATCTGGTCTCAAAAGATGCGCAAGACTTAAAAAAAAAAATTCTTGGAACCAATGGGATTTGAACCTCTCATGTACTGATTTCCGTTCAGCGGCTTTAATCATTGGCCCATCACTGGTCCACGGCACAGTCGTGATATAAGAAGAAATACCTACATGTAGTACCTCTAACAGATATTATCATGTAAAATACCTTTTTTGATATTCGGTTTCCAGGTTCAACACAGTCATCCCGTGTTGAAGATTTAGCTGCATCTTCAAATTCATCTCAGTTAGATTTCTTGATGATGGATAACTGTGGACCAAAGAATGGTAAGACTTGTGGCCAAAAAGTACAGAAAAGTAATTTGATTACATTTCTAGTTAAAAAAACTTGATGTACATGTACTTGTTTGTTAGTGGCAAGTAAAGTTTAAGTTTTCAGCAATTTTCGGGATAATTGAAACAACATATTTTTCAAACATATAAATTTGTTTGATTGAAAAAAAAATAGAACTATTGATTTTCTATATATAATCTATTCAATTAGAAAATTGATGAAGTTATTTTAGATGAGGGGGTGTTTCACAAAGAGTTACATATGACTTTATATTTATATTTTTTATTTTATTTGTCTTCTTTACCCAGGGTAGCCTGTTCAATGGTTTAGACACTGTTGTCAACCAGGGCCCTGCACAATACATATATACATAAAACAATCAAAAGAACACATTATATACAACACATATGAAGTCAACATTGTTACACTGCAATACGATTAGAGAGAAATTATTTGAGTACTTGAAAAAGGAAGCAGTATTGACAGGAAAACAAGGAAAAATTGATAGGTCATTCTTAAGCGCCAATGTGCACAGTTTATAAACACATAATCTCATTGGTGAATACATGATAGTGCGTATCCCTTGAGCTTAATATGATCAGCATGTTGAGCATTATTACCAAATTCACAGCTTGGAGTTAAATTGCGATTTTGGAAGTAACTCTTAACTCTTTTTGTGATGGCAGAGGGGGGGTTTACAAAATCACAGTTTACAATTACATTGCAATTTTGAAGTAACTCTTTATGTGATGCCAGATGATGTAATGTCAAACACAAAATGTAATCAGAAATGAGCATCCCATTTGGCACTTCATCTTCAGGTTACACCTTAACAAAGAAATCTTGTATCATTTAAAATTAAACTTTGCAAGCACTCCTCTTAAATCCTGTATTGTGTTTATCAATCCAATTTTTGAAACAATTTCTCTAGCTCCATATGATGCTGTTGAGGCAGCTTCCAATGAATCATCAAGAGGTGCCATTGTCGATGAGGAGGATCAGATGGAGCGGTCTATTGGTATTGCAGGACCTCTTCCCATGATGCCATCAGGGCAGCTTCCGAAGTCTTCTGTTTCAGTGGATAACATACCTAGAGGTGTAGAGGCCGGGGAATCCCCCAGAAGAGCTCAGTCAGAAGGATGCATTGCACAGCAGGTTAGTTCATCTATGAATTTTCTTAACACCATGACCACTCGCTCAAACATACTATTTAGAGCATAACCAAATTTGAGGAATTTATTTCATTATCAGGGGCATGTTTCACAAAGACTATGCCTTTATTTTTTACTACCATAAAAACCTTGACTGTGATAAATTGCTGAGCCCTGTTATTATCATAGACGCCATAATGGCGAAGATTTTGTAGTTTATTCTTCATGAAACAGACCCCTGAAGTTTTGTTTGAGCATGAGAGTTTTGTTTGTGCATGAGAGTTGGAAGTTACCGACTATGTCAATCACATATGACTGTTTGTAGAACACCTGATCTGATGAGCGGCCTTTATTGTTTCTGTTGGAAAGATGTTGCCGAGTCTCAAACCACCTGCTGAAACATATTTATATGTACAATGTCAGCTGAATAGCAGGGACATGCCCCAATGCCCTTTCAAACAGTTTAAAAAATTTTCTCTTATATTGTTATTGTAAGAACCAATAAAATTACTTCTAGCTTTACGTTAATAACATGTTTTGATTTATTGATACAGTCTGAAGGTTCCTCCGGTGTTGGTGTACCCATAATGACCCAGCGATGGCCAACAGAAGATGGTGGCTTCTTACTGGTTCAGCAGTTCCGTGGTGATGGAGAGCCGGCTATGTCAAGGTCATCTAGCTTCTCTGATCTCTCCTCAAGCTTCTCATACCCCGGTGTGAGGCGTAGTAAGTTCTATCTCCTATAATTTCTCATCATGTAGGATGTGTTCATGACCCATGTTGTCCGGGTTCGTTGCATGTTGGGGATTCTTTCTGACCAAATATTGCCCTTAGCAAGTCACCAGGGGAGCATTTCATAAACATTTTCTCCAACAAGTCAGATTTGACAACTTTCCTTGATTAGCTGAAAGGTACTGGTACTATGGTAACTGTCAGATAAAACGGGACTTGTCTGATGAAACATCTGTCAAGTCCTATCATGAAACACTTCCTGATCCCCTGACTGTTATCCATTACTTGATGTAGCCATATTTTTTTTCATTTATTTATTTATTCATTTGTTTGTTTGTTTACTTTTTTTTTTTGGGGGGGGGGGTTCATCTTGGGCCACTCTAGTCTGCAGGATTCAATATTACTGAAATAAAAGAAACGTCATCTCCAGAAATTATTCTGATGCAATTTAGACAATGTGGTCTTAGATCAAATAAATATACATTTTATGTTTATGATCAATTGTATTGTGTGCACATGATTTGCCGATAAGTTACAGTTACAATCATTAATAATTCTATTTGGGCTTTGTGAAATTTACAGTATTTTCCATTCATAATCAAGCATAAGACCCTAAATAAATCCAAACTCCTTTGCTTTCATGCCCATTTATAGTCGAAGGGTTATCAGTTGCTACAAAAATTGTAACAGAATGAAAACATCCTTTTTTTTCTGATTCCCCTCGTCCTAGGAATACCCTCTAACAGTAATTCAAGCCTCCAGCATCAGAGCAGCGAATCGTCCAGCTCCTCCAGTGAGACCTCCCATTACAACAGTGATACATCCAATGATGCCCTCCCTGCTAACATGACGGTCAGTGGTATCAAACCTGGTATCCGGCAGTATCTTCATCAACGGGATGAGAGCCTCAACAGCAAACTCAACTTGGCAGCTGTGATCATCATCACTGCAGCCTTTGCTCTTGTATTGGGACATTATATAGGTATGAAAGTATTCTATATCATATTCTTGTCATCCTTTTGTATGTGGGAATAGACCAAATATAATGTTGCTCTCAATTACTTTTGTTATGTATATATATATATATATATGTATGTATATTTTATGTATTACTAAAGTGCTATTCATATTGCTAATATACACATGTACTGCAGGCACAGTACATGCCTGCAATGCAACTTCAGTAGGGAGCCCTTTTCAACTTAGCTATCAATTGTTGATGTTGACCTAAAACTACATAATCTTCCTCTATCTTTGATATCCAGGATCTATGCAGGCGACATCACACCACCTTGGTATAGAAGCCGGTCAGGTCTGGAGACTGCGTTCCCTCCAGGATCAGTTGGTTACTTGTCTTGATAAGACCAAGACCTTACTGAGAACAGCCAAAGGATCAACTGGAAACTCACCTGTCAAAGCCACTGGTCCTCAGGGTATGTACAGACTCTTGCAAATTGGAAAATGTGCAATATTAATCAACGTTTTTGCACATCCACCCCAGTTTTCTCAATTTTCACTTCAGTTCATGAACTGCTCAAGCTATGATAATTTAAGAACATTACATGTACAACCTTCCATGTGAACTAGAAAACAAAGATAAATTTTTTGGGGAATGTCCCACATATAGGGGTTCAAACTTACACTTTTTATGGAATTGCCCAGATATGACTTTCAACTTATCCAGGTTAACGTTTATCTTTAAAGAGTGTATGATACATGAATTTAAAATTAGTCATGGATTCTTTATCATTTAAACAGATTCTCAACCACCTTCAGCATTACCAACCCCATCAGATGAGTTGATCCAACACTCAGGCCTGGATGGTCCTTTATCATGCTCAGCTTGTACCCGAGGGAACCAGCCCGAAGATCGCTACTCAGAGTTCTGCAACACACAATGTAAACATGATGACAGAGACCTTCAAGACCCTACATCAAACAGTAGTGATGTGTCAAATAATGGTTTAGTGTTAAGTCCTATTGGTAGTGATTCTCTTGATGTTGATAATGTTGGTAATATTACAGGTGGAGCTACATCTGATGTCCATACTGCTACCCAACATGGTAAACCAGGTTCACAAGCAACAGATACAGATATCAAATCATTGATTGGGGATGATGGTGAAGTGGTTACAGAGGTAGATAAAGATCTTCCTCTTCCAGAAGGGGAACCAGTTAATTCTGATGAAACTGAGAGAAGTATCTCAGAAGATGAACTATTTTCAGATGATAAACAAGCCTTGGAAGCTGGAAAGGAAGAAGTGACAGAAGAGCCTCAAGAAGTCCTCAGAGAAATTGAAATGATTGAAGATGATTTTGTTGATGAGATGAAGTATGCAAACACAGATGAAAATGTAGATAATGAGTTAGAATCTGGAGGCATGGAAATGGAGGAATTTCAAAATAAACAGGAGGAGTTAGAAGACCCAGGGAATCGAAATCCACAAAACGAAGGAGATGAGGAATTCTCTGATTTTGAGGAATCCCAGTATTCTGGTTCATCAAGCAGTTCGACCAAGGACACTGATTTTGACTCTCATGAAGACACACAAGACCCACAGGATGATTTCATGGGACAACTTTCGTCCAAGTTAAGCGACTCATGGTTCATTCTCAGAAACTTCACTTCTGACCTGGTGGGTTCTGCTGCGAACCTTTCTGTGAACAATGTCACCACCCAACTCAAGGAAAATGTTGAAACCCTGAGGCATCAGATCAAGGACGCTGTTTCCACTCTTCAAAAATCAAACATTACCTCTCATATGAAGGACAATGTTCACAGCATTGGGGAGCATTTGAAGGATGCTGTGTCTAGCATCAAGGAGGGAAACTTCAGCCGTACAGTCAAAGATGCCATGCAGGATCTTGGCAGCAAGGTTCAGGAAATTGTCTCTGATGTTAAAGAATCGAATATTACATCCCAAATCAAGCAAGGTTTGCAGGGCTTGGGTGGAAATATTCAAGGAGCCTTTTCAAGCATCAAAGAGAATGGTGGTGAACTTAAGAAGCCATTCAAGAAGGCAATGAAAGCTATGAAAAATCTGATGAGGGGTAAACCTATCAATGGTGAAACAGAAAAAGGTGAAGAAAATGATGGTCAAACCCAGAAGAAGCCTTACAATGATAAAAGGAAGGGAAAATTACATAAAAAGCCATCAAAGTCATCAAAAGAAATCAGGAAACAAAACTTAAATAAGAAAGAGGCAAAAAGGAATAAAGCTAAGGGAGAACAGAAAAAGAGCAAGGAGTTTCAACATGGTAAAAAGCAGATGGATGGAAGAAATAAAAAGACAAACAAAAAGCAAATTAATAGAAACAAAGTCAGAACCAAGAATCAACAAAAACATGTAAAGAATGTCAAGTCAGATGAGCATGAAGACTTAAAACATGAAAGACATGGCAAGTCAAATGATCACCAAGAGAAACCTTCATCTCATCAGGTTAACAAAGATATTGTAAAGGAGAAACAAAACAAGAGAAATGACAAAGAATTGTTGAATAAAAAAAATGGCAAGAAAGGCAATTCAAAGAATGCTAATAGGAATGACGAGAAACCAAAGAACAGAAAGGCCTATTCAAAGAATAGTGTTCCATCAAGAAACATTGATATCAGGGTATCGGAAAAAATAGTTGATATGAAGTTTGAGTCAGATAAGCAAAATGATCAGGAAATATTTAAAACAGGTGAACAATTACAGAAGGAAGATTTATTCGATGAGAAGGAAGAGGAAAAGCGGAAATATGAATTTAAAGAAAAGGTGAATCGTGATCAAGACTCTCAGTGGGAACAAAGCCATAACCAAGAAAGACACAATGACTATGGTCAAAGACATCATGAGAAGGAATCTAGAAATGACCATCAGGACGAGGAAGATGATAAGCACAGATTTGAGGACATAGAGTGGGAAGATATCTTTGAGAGTTTTGATGTCCGTTGCTTTGGGGTCCATGACTGCTTGAGGAAGCACAGAGAAGCTGCTGTAAAGTTATATGAGGAGCTTCTGGACTATGAAAACTGGCTAACCAAGCGCTGTTATAAGAAACATCTTGATGAACTCAAAGACTTCATGGAAGAGCTTGAAGAATTTCTGGCAGAACCGTTTTTGACAGACGAAGACCTAGAAGAGCTCATGGAAGACTTTGAGGACATGGCCGAAGACATTGAGGAAGCAACAACCAAGAACTTCTGGAAGTGGATGAAGTCGTGGACTCCTCGCCACAAAGGAGAGGAGTCATCCTTCAAACGAGGATCAAAGGAGAAACCTATGAAAGAAGTCAAAGAGAAAACATTGACTGTAACACTTGATTTGAACCAAATATTTAACTTCTCACAAATTGATGGGGATGATGCTTCTCCTTCTGAATCGAAAGACCACAGGAGACATGCAGGATATGGCTATCAAAGCAATGATGACTGGTTCATTCGTAGAATGCAAGACAGAGAGAACAACAGGAACAGGAAGGATCTACAAGGAATGCCAGTTGATCAACAACTTGAATCGAACAGCAATTGGTATGACCATTGGATGCAAGGAAGGGAAGAAGGTCGCACTGGTATGACCGTTTGGGACCTTTATCAATGGTTTTCAAAAAGACAGGCCTTGAGGCATGAATGGCGACTCCATGAAATGGATGACAAATCCAACTGGTTTCTGAGGCGACCATGAAGATCAGTATGCATATAGTGGTTACAAGTATGCCAGGTGTACCAGAAAAAAAGAGACATTAGATTGTATGTACTTTTTCTTCAAATTGTTGATAGTCTATTTTCTTATGCGGAGAATGATACCAAATTGTTGAATTTGGTAAAGAAAGATTGATTGATAAAAAATTAACGACACTATCAACACATGCGTGTCATATAAGTGTCGGACAGTTAATCTGGAAAGGTAAAAAAGTTGAAGGCACATTACTTCAGATCCACTTCTCTACTTTTTCTCGGACACTTAAGATGATAATAGATAAGTATTATGTTGTCATGCATTATGGTTCTTCAAAGAAGAAAAAAAAAACTTTTCTTTGATAGATATCAAAATCAATATAATATTCTTTTTGTAGAATAATTGCCAACTATCTCACTATCCTTTTTATCAATGTTGATTGATAGTAACAATTGCAGTTTGTGCCAGACTTTTTTTTTTACTCTGTGAAGCTCATTTAGATGAAAAGTTCAAATGTTGATATTAAGTAAGCACATGTTTGTAATCAGAAAATGATACAGATTTGTGTGCTTTGAAATTGTGAATACTTTTGCACTATTCACCATGCACAGTTTATTTGTAATTTTTACATCATAGAGAATATATTCTTGTTTACTGTTTTGGTGTGTAATATCGTGGTAACATGCTAATATTGCTATTGAGTGAATATGTTTCTTATCAGAAAATGACAAGTGTTTTTGTGCTTTTGAATTTGGGAACATGCTATATGCCATGTACAGTGTATATGTGATTTTTACATCATAGAGAATATATTATTTACTGTTAGGTGTGTAACATTGTGATACAAATTCTATTGTTTAAGAAGGTGGTAGTTGAAATATGTTCATTCATTGGATTATTCTCATCTGTTATATTTGAGATGTAGGCACATTTCATTTAGATGGAAGAATAATGTTATACTGCATTGTTGAGGTGATTGTTCCTCACCGAGATATCTATATCATTCACATGTACATCCATGGGCCAAGTTAGTTTGCATTTCACCACATAGTTATATAATCAGGCTATTCCATAAAAACATTAACCTTTTTGTACATTCACTCCCAGCTTTCAGCACATGTACTTCACTTCATCATGAACTGCTGAAGTCCTAATAATCTGAGAGCATTACAACTTTCCATATGAAAACATAAGAAAACCGACAAATAATCTAACAAAGTGCCACATACGTGTAATTGCCAAATTGTCAACACAATTTATTTATGTGTAGGACACCCATGGCATGACCTGGTATCCATGGCCATTAAAAGACATTGAATTAGGGTCAGATTTCTAATCCCAAGGCGTCAACGACGTTATTAATCATGGAATATTTCAATTTTTGCAGAATTTACACTAAGGAAGGTCTTCATTTAATAAAAATAGGTTACAACAATGGAAATCACCTGTAATCAGGGAGAAATCAAACATAATTTTCCTCTGAGGAAATATATCATTTTTCATACAGTAAGACAAACAAGAAATACTAATTGGTTCCATGATTTGCACACCATATGCAGATAATTGTTTCGTGAAATTAAAGTAAAACTTTAAAATGTCATAATTTATTTTTACATCTGATTTTTACTTATTTGATTCTTCTCCAATGATTCAAATCAATTTCTGTTGGAGAAATCTGAGCTTTGAGCAGTATTGTCCAAGATAAATGTATTTAGAGTTTGAGGTTATGTGCAATCCTTGTCTAGAACATTTCATTTTAAAATGTATCCTGTTCATATTGAACCCATTATAAAACTTAATGAAAAAAAAAATGCATGTTATAGGAAACTTGATATTGTTAACTGCTTTATATCTGTTCGATATTAAACTAAATACACAAAAATGTACAAACGATGTACTTGCAATTTTGCATGATTCATTAGTTGTGGTTTAGTCAATTTCAATTAAAGATCAAGTATATATATATATATGTATATATATTTGTGTAATATGATTTTGTTCTTTATGTAATTAAGATGCATGCTGTTCATCCTTATGTAAATGTATAGTACACAAAATAGATATATTCTTCATTTGAAAGCTTGCCGGCATATTTTATAATTGTATTCTGTTCTGTTTGGTGCAAGAGAGCTTATCATATGCATGTACAAAAAATTATTGAAGAATTCTAAATTTGATAGAAAATATATGATTGTGCTGTACCAGGTTATCATTTATAGTTGAGGCCAAAAATGTACACATCCATGGAATTCAGTGAAATTTGTTCGCTTGCCAAACATCGTAAAATTTACTATATCTTCAGAAATATAAATACTTCTATGACGAATTTGGTATCAAATGATAGAGTGTTATTAAGCTCTTTCACATGAATGGAATGCCGTTGGGATTCAAGTATATTTCAGGTGGAATTTTCGATGAAAAAAAGTAATATTTGTGCCAAATGTATTCTATTGTTGGTTATTATATTTTCAAACATTGTTTGATAGAAATATATAAATGTCAAATCTATGATTTATATTACAATTTCTATCATATGTCACCAGCTCCTGATGACAAAGCAATGTGATGAAGGGCATGACATACTCATTTGTTTGATATCAAATTCATCTTGATACATGTAGCACAAATATTTTATAAGATAGAGTCAATTTTATCATGTTTGGCAAGTTTAATTTCCTGGGTGTATGTAATCTTCTGGCCTCAACTGTATGTGTCAAGAAAAAAAAATTGATATTTATTTTCAGTCATGATTATGTATTTCATTTATTGAGATGAAAAAAATTCATAAAATTAAGATGTCCAATCTTTAACTAATTGACCAAGTTGAGAATTAGAGGTAAAATCTGTACTAGGTCATAGTTTTCATAAGAAATCTACATCCTAAAATCACTGAGTGCTTGCAAGATAACAATGATTGACATTCCATGTGTTACATTTTCTTTTTTTAACAAGAACACCCTAAAAGTGTTTACTGTTTGGTAACCACTTTATTTCATTACTTCAACACTGTGATTTCACAATACTCTGACATACGGTTCTCAAACAGAATTGATACTTTTCTTGATTATGTCCTAATGTCTTATCATATTTCACTTGTACAGAATCTCTTCGGGTGCATGCAAATCATGAATTCCTCTTTTTTAAGTTTGCTCTATTCAGCTCTTTAGATTTATTATGGTGGTAGGCAAATGAATAAAATGCTTGCAATGCAATCTTTCACACAAAAATTGTTTGTAAGATGTTGTGTTTTATATATGTTTGTGCCATTGCCACTCAGAGTAAGAGGAATGTTGACCCTCCAAGGCCCTATTGTATGAATCTCTGGCAAAAGTTTTATACAACTGGGTTGACCAACTTCTAATGAAGCTTTTTCACCATCTTTCTGGTCCTGAGGTCACTTTTTAGGTGGGCCTAAAAAAATGTTATGTTTCCGTCATAAACGTTAAATCAGAAAGTTGGGTCTGTTGGATGAAGGCAGCATAACATTTGTCTCGCCTGCATAGCAGAGCGAGACTATAGGCACCGTTTTCTGACCATGGCAGAGGCGGCAGCGTCGTCAACATTGAAATCTTAACCAAGGTTGAGTTTTTGAATTGTCATCCTTTGAAAGTATATGGACTTAGTTCATGAAACTTGGACATTAGGGTAATCAAGTATTACTGAATATCATATCCTGCCGGAGTTTCAGGTAACATGACAAGGTCAAAGGTCATTTAGGGTCAATTAACAGACCATTTTGTGGGAATCTTTGTACACATTGGGAGTCAAATTGGACATACAAGTTCATGTATCATTAATCATCTTTAATTGACTTACATTATAATGCAAGTATCAAATGACATCTTTACAATTACTGCCAAGATCTTGCCACAATACAAACAGTATTTTTTGGGAAATACAATACATCAATTTAACTTGTATTTCAAAATAATTTGATTGCTATGATTAGGGGAGAGTGGGGTAAAGAAGGCCACCTTTTTCATAATTCCATTAATATCTTTTTAATGCATACCTGCAGAAATGTGATTAGATGTCCAATATTAGGTCTACAGCAGACCTACATTTTCAAATAGAAATATGAGAACTAATCAATCTCATTTGTATATTAATGGGCATTAAACATTGTTGTCAGAAGGCCTTATTTGCCCCATTGAAGTGGGGCAAATGAGGCCCCATGATTAAAAACTACTTTGTGTCGCTATATTCAAAGTAAAAATAGTTCAGTTGGTTTGATACAATTACTGAACATTTACTTACTAGTAACAATCACAGCATTGAATTTAAATTATTCTCCTAAAGGCCCCCATTTTAGGATTCATTTAATCTTATCCAAATTGATGAAAAAAATCATTGTTGGATTGTGTTTTCAACTGTCAAAGTTACATTATCATGTTTCTACACGTTCGATTGAAAATTAACACTTTTGGTGTACATAAGCAAATGTGGAGATGTCTACAATGTACTCTGCATTTTACTGTTTTATCAGATCACAGTGCTAATTATGTTTTAATCTGGGGGGCCTCATTTGCCCCACCGAAAATGTTATGTTCATGGGCATCCAGTCAGAAAAAAAAAGAAGGAAAGTGATGAAATTTACAGTTCTGGCATGCACAATAATACCTTTCACAAGTACATGTTAATTAAGATAAAAGTTAATACACACTACTGGGTAGGTACAGTACTCGTCTCTCTAAAGTGGCAATGCTACCGATACTTTCAAAATTTTGATTCTGAGGTGCTGCTGGGTTTGTGCTCCTCCTGGCCATGTGCATTGGACTGTGAGAGGTTCTCTATGCTCAAATCTGTGCTAAGGATTACTGTCTCAAATACTCAACAAACAGTAATCCATTTGATCTACCATTCTTGAGCAGCGAGCTAAAAACTAACAGGTGGCCTTATTTACCCCACTCTTGCCTATATCTTGCCATAACTGAAATTACATTTTGGAAAATGTAATCATATTTTCTATCAAAATACATGTATCAAGATTAAGGCATTGATATCCATATTCAAATAACCTGTTGATTAGAGCATTATTATTTATGTGGCTCGGAAACAGTATATCTTCATTATGACAATAATATTAAATGATATCAGTAGCCAGTTATGGAAATTGAAATAATTCTAACTTCATCATAGTTGAAATTGGCATAACCACAATTATTAAAAAAATGATAATTTTATATCAACAGAGTTCATAGCTGTTAAATTATTCAAATCAGGCAATGTACAGTGCACAGCATTGAGTCTGGACGTCCCCTCATGAACTACAGCTCCACCCGAACACCAGTAAAAGCCAAACTTTACCATCACACACTTTGTAATGGCCTTCTAGTGACAACATTGAATAAACAGTAACTCTGAAATATGAATGCTTTCAAATCACCCGGCCCATGTATGGGAACTCAAGGGCCATGTTTAAGATAAATGCATGTTGTGGTAGTGATCTCAAAATGAGTTTGAACAGAATGATCAGAATCCAATAAAATTACCACCCAAGTGTTTGTATAGAATAATAAAAAATATATGCCAAATGACTCTGGAAGAAAATGTGCAATTGTTGAGAAAGAAGCACAGAATTCCATCAAATATCTGGTATTTTTCAAAGCAATTATTAATACATTGTCCCACATATTCCTTTTTGTGTTAGTGATCATCAGAATTATAGGTTTTCAGCTAAGATTTCGTGATTTCACAAAGATAAGTTTATTTCAATGTACCAGATCTAGATCTATGATAATATGGTGAGAATTAACCTTGATTTTAAAGCCTTTTCATGAAATGATTGTTTGCTGCAACTCCTTTCTTTTACCTAAAAATAGAAGAGATACAAAGCATAGACATTCAAACCACAAACAAATAGTTGGGCTATTCCATAAAATGATCAACCTTTTTGTATGTCCGACCCCTATTTTTCTTAAGTCTTACTTCACTTCATAAACTGACCAAGTCCTTTGAGAACATTACAGACTGTCAAAAGAACAAGAAATCAGAGACAGAAAATTTCATGAACGTACATATTTTATGGAATTGCCAAGTTACTACTGATTGTAATGCACAGTTGAGTATAACCATACAGAAATTGTGCAAAATAGGCCTACACTACATGTATGGTAGTGGATCGTATTACCGAACACTTTTCATGAATTCAATCATATCAAACACATAATTCTCATAAAATTCATCAAACTTTTACCATAAATACACAATTACCTACAAAACATAAATATGTAAAACATTTGCCAAAATCGTTTTTCTTTTTTACGATATTAGCTTCCAATTAGACCCCTCTTCACATGTGAAATATTTGGTCACTTGAAAAAGGTATCGTATTACCAAACGTGTGTTTTCTACGGAAAAATTGAGAAAACAACAAAATCACTGATGAGCTATTTTGACCATATTTTATTATTTTTAGAATATTAAGACTTTGAAAATGTGTTTTTGACCATTTTTGATCATCTTTCTATTCAAGTTCCATTTGGAAGGATGTTGCAAAGTTTTGAGCGTATGAAATTATTTTCTGACGCGTACGAGGCGCACGTTCGGTAATACATGGCCGGTTGGTAATACAATCACTCACTATACTATTGTAGTATGGGGTTCTGTCAATATCTTATTCCTAGTACTCTTAACACAGAGGCAGCCCAGCAGACATGTTAACGGGTTGAGAACTTACTGGCCAACTCCCAGTTTTTAATAACTCAAAGCCTTGTTGCATTCTTGGTAACATTCCATGCAAATTAGTTAAGGCACATCAATATTCATACAAATGCAAATTAATATAACAAAGTATAACTGAATATTCAAATATACAAACAAAAGATATATATTGACTATTCAACTATATGCAAATTATTATCTAAGCTTGAGTGCATCAACTAACATTATAACCAATCAGGAGAGAGGTGGAAGGAGAGGGAGAGTGAGAGAGAGAGTGAAGGAAGCTGTATGAAGGATGGTGGATTTAATACAAAAGAAACTTGTGTGAGGAGTGTACATCAGTTAGTGTATAAGAGAGAGCTGTACATAAAGAATAGGAAGTTAGGATGAAAAGGGTGAATATAAATGAGGGATGTTCTATTAGAAAAAAGGGGATGATTCCTGAATAAGAGTGGAAAGAAATATAAGTACAAAATCAATCCCTACACTATTATTATCAATGTAATTTTGGTTTATTTCTTAATATTACATGGTTCTGCTCATGCTTCTCTTACACTCAAATGACCTATGAAAACATTAAAACAATTGCTATTGCATATGAAAAGTAGATTAATTTCATGGACCATAAATGGACACTGACAATTTGCATCAGCCGATACAATCAATTCATTGAACTGCATTGTCTCTCGAGATTCCTGTTCATCACCTCTGTTTTTCTGAAACGTCCTGTACATCTCTTGAAGAGTCTGTTGATGATGGCTTCTCTGCCAACTTGCCTTTACTCATTTCCTGTGTCTGCCCCTTCTTGCCATCTGCTGTATCAAGTTTGTACTGTTGTAAAGGTGATCTGTAGATGTATATACCGCTGACCATTCCTACTGTCAAGGCCACAGCCATCTGGGGTACCGATAGAACCTTGCGTAATCTGACCATCCTTTGTTAGTTTATGTCCTCGATCAAATGGAGAAATATGTCAGCTGCATGGAGGAAAGAAGTTAAAATCAGTGACAGTTAGGCCCAATGGATAATAAAGAGATTGATACTGTCATTATTGGGGGGGGGGGCAATAATCTACACAAACTCAATTGGCTCTGCATGACTTGAGCTCACTTACGAATAATCAGACGTTACAAATGTGGAAAATGTCAGAAATCAATATTCACGAGAACAGTTGTAAACACTCCCCTGGCCTAGCTAAGCTAAACTTTTTAGTACATGTATGCTAAAAAAAAGTTCTGGTGCCAAATTGAATAAGACAAGGTGAACCATTGACATCCATGATCAGTTTAAATTATTGGTTGGCATGACTGCCACTGCTGGGGCCACTGCCAGCTGGCAGTAGACTGTAGACCCTACATTACATGGCTGCCCAGGACCAAAATCCAATTGAAACCAGTTGGATTTCCAACTGGTTTCACTTGGTTTCAATTGGTTTTCAACTGGTTTCAATTGGTTTTAACTGGAATATAACAATTTCCAGTTGAAACCAATTGAAACCAGTTGGGCAACTGGAAATCCTAACTGGAACCAGTTGGGTAACTGGAAATGACTTCCAACTGGAAATGATTTCTAACTGGAACCAATTGGGTAACTGGAAATCCTAACTGGAACCAGTTGGGTAACTGGAAATCCTAACTGGAACCAGTTGGGTAACTGGAAATGACTTCCAACTGGAAATGATTTCTAACTGGAACCAGTTGGGTAACTGGAAATCCTAACTGGAACCAGTTGGGTAACTGGAAATGACTTCTAACTGGAAATGATTTCTAACTGGAACCAGTTGGGTAACTGGAAATGGCTTCCAACTGGAAAGGATTTCTAACTGGAACCAGTTGGGTAACTGGAAATCCTAATTGGAACCAGTTGGGTAACTGGAAATCCTAACTGGAACCAATTGGGTAACTGGAAATGACTTCCAACTGGAAATGGTTTCTAACTGGAACCAGTTGGGTAACTGGAAATGACTTCCAACTGGAAATGATTTCTAACTGGAACCAGTTTGGGTAACTGGAAATCCTAACTGGAACCAGTTGGGTAACTGGAAATGACTTCCAACTGGAAATGATTTCTAACTGGAACCAGTTGGGTAACTGGAAATCCTAACTGGAACCAGTTGGGTAACTGGAAATGACTTCTAACTGGAAATGATTTCTAACTGGAACCAGTTGGGTAACTGGAAATGGCTTCCAACTGGAAAGGATTTCTAACTGGAACCAGTTGGGTAACTGGAAATCCTAATTGGAACCAGTTGGGTAACTGGAAATCCTAACTGGAACCAATTGGGTAACTGGAAATGACTTCCAACTGGAAATGGTTTCTAACTGGAACCAGTTGGGTAACTGGAAATGACTTCCAACTGGAAATGATTTCTAACTGGAACCAGTTTGGGTAACTGGAAATCCTAACTGGAACCAGTTGGGTAACTGGAAATGACTTCTAACTGGAAATGATTTCTAACTGGAACCAGTTGGGTAACTGGAAATCCTAACTGGAACAAATTGGGTAACTGGAAATGACTTCCAACTGGAAATGATTTCTAATTGGAACCAGTTGGGTAACTGGAAATCCTAACTGGAACCAATTGGGTAACTGGAGATGACTTCTAACTGGAAAGGTGATTAACTGGAAATTAATTCTAATTGGAACCTGTTGGGTAACTGGAAATCCTAACTGGATCCAGTTGGGTAACTGGAAATGACTTCCAATTGGTTTCCAATTGGAAATTTTCCAGTTACCCAACTGGTTCCAATTGAAACCAGTTAATTTGCATATTATCTGCCAGTGTGCACAGATCAATGTTTTATGTGATTCATCATCATTTAAAATGTATCTATTTAATTATTTTCTAATTCAAGTACCATACTTGTTTCAGATAAGTGTTTAGAATGCTTAGCAGTGAAAACCATGTTCATAAATGTCATAGATTATAATTAAAACCGATTATAAGATAATTAGTACACCACTAACTGTTACCAAATTACATCAAATACAAATACATATATTTGAAGATCTTTCATATAAATATATATACATGAAGAAAGTCTATTTTATCAATGCCCTTTACATTGGTATTAATAAACATATAGCACTGCTTCTTTGTTGGCATGAGCAATAGTTAGTGCAAATTCTAATTAATTTGTCATTAATTAAGTCATTCCAACTGGAATTTCCAATTGGATCCAGTTGGAAACCAATTAGTTTCAACTGGATCCAGTTGAAACCAGTTGACTCCAATTGGTTTCAACTGGAACCAATTGAAACCAGTTGCCTCCAATTGGATTCAACTGGTTTTAATAGGGAAATTGGAACAACTGGAACCAATTGAAACCATGCAGTTGCCAACTGGTTGCTTAAATTGGTTTCAACTGGAACCAATTGAAACCAATTGCCAACTGGTTCCAGTTGCCCAATTGGTTTTAACTGGAACCAGTTGGCAACTGGTTTCAATTGGTTCCAGTTGTTCCAATTTCCCTATTGAAACCAGTTGGCCAACTGGTTTCAATTGGTTTTGCTCTAATTGGTTTCAACTGGATTTTGGTCCTGGGTGAGAAGTGAGATTCAAAAACTGGATAGGCAGGCCTATGCCTAGACAGCTGGCAGCCGTCTGTTTCGAGGAGTTTTTCAACATTTTTTTATTTTTTTAATTTCTCCTCAGTGGAGCCAACGTAGTTTAGCGGAACAACCAACATAACAGAGACCAAAGCTTTTTGGTCTAGCCAGTAGCCTAGGCCTGGCTGATTAATTATCTAACGTTAGTCTTTAGAACTCATTGAAGTAACGTTAGCATTCAAACTTGATCTACCATAACTTAAATTCTAAATCTAACAATAAATTGAATTGAAACTTCTGATCAATGAGCTGGCCTGTGCTTGCTGCCTACACTCAGAAGTAGGCCTAGTGTAGTGGAAGCTAAATCAGTGGAAATGTTTAAACATCCGTTGGATAAATTTTGGTGGTGGGGAAGATTTAAAACCTCCATTTCTCAATGCACATAAAGTCTCACAAATTTAAAGTTTCTGTCTAGATAATCTTCAATTACCAGAAGTAAAGATTGGAAAACCTACAGGAGAAGTCCTTCATTTCCGTACCTGATGTGATGTGATGGATCATTGGATGGGCTGTGCAGTTCAGTTCCTGCTCACCTCAAAATCCCAAGACAGTTGAACTTTAGTTTATAAATATAATACGGTATACCGGTACGTACCGGTACGTTAGGCTCTGCGTCTGCAGTTAAATTCAGCTCAATTAGCCGGCCACATTTTTCAGAAAGAAAGGGATGGATAATTTATGAGGCAGCTGATCTTGATATATTGCAGAGACCAATCCATACCTAGAATGCTATTCGCTTGTCAGAGGCAGGTGGTGGCTCAGCTAGCTCAGCGGCGCTAGCTAGCCCGCCCGTCGCGCCCGGGCCCCGGCGCGGCCGACGATCGACTTACCGCATGTACTTGTGTAACGTGTTTGGCCTGGAAATTCTAGTCTCCTTCAAGAAAATTATATAATAAAAGTCTAGGTGATCTAAAAAAAAACCCAAAAAATTCATGATTCGTCTGATAATCATTTTATACAAATTAAAAAAAAATAATTCACTCTTTAGATGGGTTTTTATCGACCAGACTACATTTCATTTTAATTAAATTAGTTTAAGTGTCTTGGAATTAGCTAAGAAAATTGAGCGAGCGTGAGAGTCGCGACGGAAGCGCGGAAACGGGTTGCAATTTTACATGATTTTAAAGCTTCAGCAAGCTTTTATCGATTTAGGCAAGTATAAGATGACAATTGAAATAAAATAATGTAACTTCGTACAGATAATGTTTATTTTTGGAACAATTGATGGTGAATTAACTCCAAATGAGAATTGCCCGTGTTAATGTTGGTTGGGGTCGATCTCAGTCTCCTGCCAAGCCGCACCTGGCGGCGGAGTCGGGAGAGAACTCGTGATCTTGGGGAGCTGATCATTTGTGCGTATGTGTGTGTGTTAGTACTGTGACTTTTAATATGATTTCGGCCAGGCCCAGGGCAGTGCCAGTCCTTGGCACGGCTTGTTGGATACCCCCTGAGCTGAGTTAGGTAGAACTAGTGAGGCAGCGTAGCTCAGTCGGTTAGACTGAGCGCATGTTTCGGATTAGACAGGAATAACCATCGTTTCTGGGGATTTATTCAACAATTTCTGACATTTTACTATGTATTGCCAACGCAGGTCGCAGTTCAGCGGAACAACCAAAATACAGAGACTGAACTAAGCTTTTGGTCTAGTTTCGGATAAGATCATAGTCGTAGATCTCGACGTGATCGTGAGGGGTTCAAGTTAGCCTTGAGGACTCCTGATGTTTTTTTAATATTTTGACATATACTGTAGAGTGTAGACCCTATGCCCTACATGTACATACATGTATGATGGTGGGCCCCAAGTGAAGTCTGCACACCTAACAAATTTGAGTTAAGATTTAACATGAATTTCTTCTTTTTTCACAAAATCTTTGAGTTAATAATGTTCGGCCTCCTTATTATATTATTATTAAAGAGTAAGTGTGCCAAATTTTTCATTAAAAAATGAAAGAAAATATAGGATTTTCTTGAAAAAACCTCGGGCATTCATTTTCAGATTGATAAAAATGATACCCCATGTCTGCGCACTCATTCACTTCGCTCACGATTCAGGAATTTTGATGAGAAAGGCTGCATTTTGAGGCCGTCACATGAAATGCCCTAAATTCATTATTTTTCCACCATTTTGAGTCAGATTTTTTTATGAATACCTGTCTATGTATTGCATGTGAAAAGTTCGTGCTTGTTGCGTATCTTCTTTTACTAGAATCGCGCAGATACGCGTGTGCGCAGACAAGGGGGACTGCGCAGACTTGGGGGAACTTGCCATACTTCTTCATCATGGAGCCTTGAACCGCCTGCCATATATGTATAAGAGACTCACCAAAACAAAGATGGATTTCCCTAGGAAATCCAGCTTTTAAGATAAAAATCACGTAAATGGTGGTGATTTTATTTATTTTTACACCTTCATACGCCTAATGCTTATGAAATATGAAGGTTTCCAAAATTGGTTAATGAAAATATCTCGTGTAGATCCCTCGATCCGTTTGTCAACAAAGCAAATACAATAGGTCTGACCCTTGAACCGCTTCGTTATGACGTAGCTACGATTAGCGATGTTACAAAATGCTGTTTTGAAGGACAATTTATTGATAACAATTATTATTTAACAAGTACTAAAACTTAAAGGACAAGTCCACTCCAACAAAAATTTGATTTGAATAAAAAGGGAAAAATCCAACAAACATAACACTGAAAATTTCATCAAAATCGGATGTAAAATAAGAAAGTTCTGACATTTTAAAGTTTCGCTTAATTTCACAAAACAGTTACCGGTATATGCACATCCTGGTCTGTATGCAAATGAGGAGACTGGTGACGTCATCCACTCACTATTTCTTTTGTATTTCATTACATGAAATATGAAATATTCTTATTTTCTCCTCATTGCCAAGTGAAACAATGATTAATTCCTCCCCGATCATGTGGAATTAGCATTGTTTAATACTATATGGTTCAGTCAAGTTGGTCCTTATCGTCAAATTTGTAATAAATGAAATATTGTATAATTCAAACAATAAAAAACAAAAGAAAATAGTGAGTGAGGGACATCATCGACTATCTCACTCATGTGACTCAGTTGTGCATATCACTGTTTTGTGAAAAATAATCGAAACTTTAAAATGTCATAACTTTCTTATTTTACATCCGATTTTGATGAAATTTTCAGTGTTGTGCTCGTTTAATTTTTCTCTATTTATGCAAATCAACATTTTTCTGGGGTGGACTTGACCTTTAATATGTGATTATAAATAATTATTATAATAATATATTATATATTATATAGATATTGCTTCGCTTGGATTACCGAATTTACCGCAAGCCGTAATTTTGATATGGACTGAAGCGACCAAATCATGCGAACAAGAACGAGCGGCAAACAAACTGCTGGCATGCCGCAGGCGAATCTTTTGATCACTAACTTCAGTCCATATCAACATTACGGCGAGCGGCGAAGCCTATCGAAAGTGATGTCTGACTGAGGACTCGAACGATGGATGTCAAGATCGAAATACAGCCTTTGGCGTTACCGATCGTGATATGATATATTCTAATTTTTTTCCTCATTGCCAAGTGAATAATGATTAATTCCTCCCTGAGTGTAAGGAATTAGCATTGTATAATACTATAAGGTTCAGTCAAGTTGGTCCTTGTTGTCAAATATGTAAAAAATGAAATATTGTATAATTCAAACAATGAAAAACAAAATAAATAGTGAGTTAGGGACATTATCAACTGTCTCATTTGCATATCGCTGAGTTGTAGGATATGTACATGTTTAGAAAACATTTGCATGAAACACTGAACTGAAGTCCTTGTTTGTACATGTAAGATCAAGGCTATAGACAATACAGCCTTGTACAGCCGTGTACAGCCTTGTTTCGAATCATCTGCTTGACTGTGTGTCATTTGGTTTGGATATCAATACTTACACTCTTCCATCCAATGTCCACGCAGCTTGAATCTTGTCACCGGATTTCGCTTCATGAAGTAAGTCAAAGTTCTTGGAAGTGAGATCCTCATAGATTGCAATCTTTGTTCTTTTCAAGGAGCTACGATGTTTGAGGAGAGCCTGTCTTGTGCGATAGGAGGACAATTTAACAATGATACCACGACTTTTGGATTTATCTTAAGGAATCCTACCTATGTGATGAGATCTGTCTATTTTAAGATTGAGATTCACTTTCATTTTCTTCACTATTGATATTACAATATCATCCGTATTTTCATTTTTTTTCTTTTATGCAGAAATGTGAACACACATTCTTCTTGAATATTGCTCAAGTTCGTTGATATCATTCTCTAGTCATTCTCTAGTCGATTGATGCTTTTTTTTTTTTCAAGTTGTTTCTCCAACCCTGAGATTCTCCGGTTGTGTGAATCACATGCAGTCTGAACATCCTTCATTGTAGATTTGATCTTATCTTTACACTCTTGGATCAGCCTACTAGACTGTTTCGACGACAGTTCCCAATTCGTGAGATGAGCTTTGTATTTGCTTAGTCTATCTAAAATTTCACTAAGCTTATTCTCAACTCCTTTGGTAATGGCTGCCAAAAATTCCTCACTGTTCCAAGATGTCCTTCAAGATCTTAGATAAATTCTTTTAGGACATTTTACTAGTACATTTAGCTACGACCAGAGAAAATCCAAAATAAACAGCAATGCTGTAGATCTAGATAGGTCTATATTAAAAAATATACAATTGTTAGACACGGTCGGCTGACGGTTGGTCTTGTCTATAAAGTGAGCACGATCCACGTAACGACAAGTCAAGACACAGGTCATGGTGTTCTTAACGTTTGCATTTTGCAAGTTGTAGTTCTGCCCATTTTCTGTTTCAGCACTGATGACTTCCAAAGACAGAAGTTCTCTCATGGCTGACACAGCTTCATTCAGGAGTGTATCGGCATCTTCTGTTAAAACATCAGTGAGGCTAAGTCCATAAGTACCATATTCCTGTGGCTGTTAACATCATGACATAAGACTGAGGTTTTTTGGTAGTGCCATCTGTTTGCAGAGTAACATCACATGAACTCTTTTCTACAGTATCCTTTGCTACATGTTTAGCAAGAAGGGCATGTTCATATGTCTGCTTTTGGAAGTCTTCCTCAATTAAGGCCCATAAGCCTCTTCAGAACCAGACGTATGATGTCAGATATTTGTTGTGGACTGATTCCCTTTGCCAATAATTCGTAACACACAGTTCTGATGTCAGATGAAAATGCTCCGTTTTCATAACATGAAATTTCTTTGTCACCCATAATTTCGTCTAAGTGACTTCACAGTGTATCATTTTGCCTCTCAATTTCCCTAAGCTGATCCTTTAACTGTACATTCTCTGCATCCATTTTGTTTTCAATCTCTGTTTGCTTTGTGTTATACCTCACTTGTTCTGTTCTTTACTTTCAGCCTCATAAGTTCATCAACTTCATGATTAAGCTTCATGATGTCTTCTTGCAGCTCAGACACATGTCTCTTTTCTCTCTCAAGTTGCTTCTCTTCAGTTGCCAAGCGGCGAACAACATTTCTTCTAGAAAGTGAACAAATTTCTTTCTCTAATACACAGTTCGTTAGCCTTCTTCAACTTGGTCTGGTATTTAGAACATTCCTATTGGTGACTCTTCATCATTTCTTTTACAGCTCCTTCTGCCTTATTGACTCTGGCTGCATTCTCATCATTCAATTGGTCTGCTCTGCTGTTTCTTTCACTTGTCACTTTCAAGCAATTGCCTTCCTAGGCCCCTTTTCTCCCTTTTTTCATCAGTCACCAAAAGTTCATGAAGAACAGCAAGTGTATCCCCATGCTTTCTTAACAAAGCATCATCACATGTGCTCAAAGTGTCATCCCCACTGTTGTGAGTCACCAGAGGAGGCTCATTTCCATTGGTATGTTCATCTTCCAGCTGCTCCTCTTTGATGGTTTTTTTGGTTGAATAGCTGTAGGGAGTTCTTAAAATTTTAAAATTTCTTAAAACAATTCTCTGCTTGAATCCCTACTTAAAGATGAATGAAAGTACTTGCAGTAAACACCGATTTCACGAGAAAGTGTGTAAAACCAAGCTTAATTGTCACTATATCATCGATCTGGTACAGTTCCATAAACTGAACTTTGTGAAATCTTGAAATCTATGCTGAAAAATGTTCACACTGAAGATCACCAACACAGATAAGCGCACGTGGGACAGTGTATTATTATTGCTTTGAATGTCGGCCCGACGTTTGACCAAAATCCTGTGCTTATTTGCTAATTTCTCAGCAATTACACAATTTCTTACAGAATCCTTTGGCACATATTTTTTTATTTATACAAACAGACTCTTTGGTGGTCATTTCATTGGATTTATGAACTCATTTTGAAATCGTTACCACAACTGGTTTCTTTTCAGCTACACTTTCCAGCTGCTTTGGACAGTTCCCATTGGTGGTACATGTACTCAGCTTTCTCTGGAAAAAACCCACACCACCACTCATCAAGAACAGTCTTCCAAGGAATGGAATTTTGTCTGCGATAATGAAATAGCTCTGCAATGATTCCATTTGAGACCTCTCCTTGTAAAGCACTGCATCCTTCTTTTAGCCAACTGGGCGTAATTCCCAATTGCTGACATGCTGAACCAATAACATCCTGATGCCCAGAAAAGTCTATAAATTTTACACAAAGGGATGCTAAATTATTTGCAGTAATTGCTTTCAAAGCAGTGCGTTTTATTTTAGACAGGATTCCATGGCATTTAATGTGCATTTTCTTTGATACCCATGCTCTTCAAAATGTGAATAAAGTCATTCCTGTAGCTCAAGCTGTCACTGTCAACGGTTTTTCAAATTACAGTATTTCAATGAGTCCATACGTTGGCCTTGGTTCTTTCCACCAGTAATCAAAAGTTAGAAAAGCTCATTACATGAAAAGCATTAATTTCCAGAAGGAGGTAATCGAATTGCCGGGATTTGTACTGCGCATGTGCAGTTTAAAAAATTGATCGGTGGATGTGGTGATAGACTGGCTGTGTTATTTTACGCGCGCTCCCCCCTGGACAATCACAGCAAAACTGCTCTCTACAAATCTGAAACAGATCGATTATATGTACATTTCAACTTCACTTTCACACCATTTCGTGATAAAAATCAATAAAATAGGTACTCAAACTACATAATCGACACAAATCTACTCACCAGGACATGTCCCTTCGTGTACAAGAGTGTGAATTTCTTTGGCAGTCCATCCAGTGTTGTGGAGTATTTGTATGCCGTGACAGCCCAGTACGTCGTCCCGCATATCAAGCAGCATTTGGATCAAAATTTAATTCGCACTGTTCAAAGTCATTTTCGCGGGTGTTACACTCGGTTTCAGCAAAAAGCACTTACATGGCTGAAAAATATAGGTTCCGACCTTTAAGGAGCTATATTCAAACTTCCAAAATAAGTTCCAATTCTGGAGATATGACGTACCTACGTGTACGCCACACAGTGAAATCATCCATAAATCAACTTCATATAGGTTTCCAAGGAAGTCTAACACGGTCATATTCAGAAAGGTCAACTCTTCCTTAAAGTTGAATTAAGAAGACGATTCCAAATATTGAGATATTTACATTAATAGCAACCTTACAACCCCCCAAACACTAATAGGTGATTCGACCCCCCATTTTCTTTTTTCAAAATAGTGAATTTGAACGGTTTATCCCTACCCATTTTCCCTGAGTTCGCTCCTGCAATGCCTACCGAGACGGGTGTTCTTTGAGTGTGACGTCACCGGGGGGTATTCGGTCCCGGTGTAGTGTACTCCTTCATATGGAATAACTGCAGTTGAAGTTGTATCTGCGAGCCATAGAACTTGCAAAGAGGAAATGATTAAAATATTTGTGGCCGTACTATTATTCCAAATATGTGAATTCCCTCAGAATGATACCATAGACCCTAAAGGAATAATTTCAAGGTGAATAATATGAAATTTGATCGAGATCTTCTCACCAGTCGATAACGTAGCAGACGTGTTATTATGACATATTTATCCGCGTGTGACGCGGCTCTTACAAAAAAACACAGTTGGTTGCGGAATTGCTTTGTGCCGACCGGCCGCCCGCTCCGGCGCAGCTAGCTGTCGAGCTACCGTACCGTTCTTGTTGTCTTCAACCATAGAGATGTATACTAATTACTATATATCTTTCTGTCTTCAACTCACTTCCGAATTGCGTTTGTATGTGTGACGGTGACCCCTAGCGTAATTAAATATAGAAAACAACTCAGAAGGCCGAGAAAGAATACTATACGTTTGGTTCAAGATTGTTCTGTGGAATGAGCTATGAGTGGAAATGATCCAGAGGATATAAAAGTGGAGTCAAAGACAAAAGAAAAGAAGAAAAAACGCCAGGGGATCGCTGCACGGCCATGAACTAAGTCGACTTACCAGACCATAACAGTACACTCAATGCCTGGGTGTTGTGTGTACTAGTATTATGCGTTCAGCGCGCGCTGAGCTAGCCGCCGGAATTACTTTCCAGCTACTCACTTGATTGAACATCGTGATAAAATAAATGAGAAATAGTGAAAATATCATTCAATAACTCACTGTTTGCTATCTTACATCATGATTGAAGAGTTCATGGTGGTTATTCATACTGTATTTTATACAGGGAAAGTAAAGATTTGTACATATCAGTCCTATTTGTTTGATTTGAGTTGCTTTGAAAAAAAATTGTAAAATATCTTTCTCTCTCTGCATAGCATTTCTGTATGACATTCAGGCACCTCTTATACTAAATTCCCCCCGGTGACGTCACACTCCGAGTGACTTTTCTGTACACTCGTCTCTCGGGCTCTGACAGGTGGCTAATTTCATAGACTTTCAAAGCAAAATATCGAGAAGGCAGAGGATTATTGTGACATGCTATGTGTTTGAACAACTTATATATACTATATATTGTATGTAGAACCTATATTTATGGAAACTCACCCCCTTCTTAATTCAACTTTAAATGGAAGTTTCATGAACATTTGGAGTGTAACATTAAAGGAACTTTGATTTTCTGGAGGGATGTTTTTAGTTATTTTCAGCGCTCATTGAAAACGATGCTGAGTCAAACCCCCAGCGTCACAACTTTAGTTACGTCACTGGCGGTCTGTTGCAGCAAAATATTAATTTAAAGTGCCCATTCTTTGTGAAAAAGAGTGAAAATTGAGACAGAGTATAGGTATATTGACAGATACAAGAAACTGGAGGTAAAGTAATCAGTTGAAAATATTTATTTTGAAACTCACAGGAATGTTTTTAAAAGAAGCAGTAATTATGTTCGCGCACACAATGACGAATTTAAGCGTCTCAAGCAGACTCTGTGCGATGCCTTATACTACAAGTACGTGCGTGCGACATACATGTATAGCTGAGCGAGGTCCAATTTTGTCAGTATTTTTTAGCACATAAACATCTATTTTGCTACTTTTTCAGAAGTTCTATGGAATTTTGTATAACTTTTATTAAAATGATTCTTATTATGTTTTAGGTCTTGAGGATTAATTTGATGTATTTTTAAAGACAAATTAAGAGCCTTCTAAATTTTGTTGTCTACAATATGCTTTTCTGAATATCGCGATCAGGAACGGCTGTAATTTTGGCTTCGATCTCACCGCCATCGTTTGAATTCTCAGTCAGACATCGCTATGCTTGGATTTGCCATAATTTTGATATGGACTGAAGTTAGCTATTAAACTTCATATGATATAAAAACTAAGGCGAAGCCAAGCATTGTCAAGCGAAGCGATGATTGAATGAGAATTCGACAATGACCTTGAGATCCAACCGAAATACAGCCCATAGTCCAGTAAATAGTCCATCTGAGCTCTACATTCATTTTGGATTGGGAAAATTGTTATGTTGATGCTGTCTCTTATTATTTTTTCAAAGCAAGTCTCTAGCATTGGAGTTTGTCTGAATTTCTTAAATTTCACAATGGCTCACTTCTTGAAATTTGTCTGATCAGGATAGTCCTAATGACCGTATAATACTGTTTGTGTATATTACAGTTCCTGGTTGCTTCCAACATGGCCTACAACTTGAGGCCCAGGTCTGGCGTCCAAGTAGAGACCCTGGGCCCGATGGACAGAGAGGAATCTGCCAAGACTTCAGTGAAAGAGAAGAAGGCCTGGTCTGATCCTAGTCTCCTTATCCTGTTGGTGCTCTTTCGATGGTTGAATGCAGGCTTGGTCCAGACCTCATTTGTTCCTGATGAATATTGGCAATCTCTTGAAGTGGCCCACAAGGTTGTCTTTGGATATCCTTTCAAAGATGTTGATTTAATGTTACTCAGATTATTTTTCTTTTAAGATGATAAAAAATTTGTCCACAGTAACTGAACGTTTACAATCTTAATTTACATAATAATGTCTGATTGGTACACATTTTACCAATCCAAAATACACATTCTTGAAGCCTAGTCCAGTCTGTTTAGAGTTTTTCATACAGAGTACATGTACAATCTAGTATGTTCATGCCAAACCAGTAAGCACTGTTATTTGCAGGTTTCTCAATTCTTATGCTGAAGTACATTTAGATCTATATGGTAGACTAGGCCTGTTTATTGAATGAAATTTACATATAACCATTTTGAAAGACCGTAATGTTTATTTAATAGCAATTTGTATTATACATGTAGATGCAGTCCTTTGAAAATTGCATAATACATGTACATGAAGATTTGGTGACTATTACATGTAATCTAAATGAGGATTATGAATCTCTGAATGACTCTCACCCTGAGTTTTATTCCTATGTATGCTATCTGTGGTTAATGGATTGGAAAGAAATACCTTTCTTTGTTTTCAGGAAATATTGTATTTTAAATCCAAGAGCTATTAGTCCTGAAACCATTGCTCCTAGATACAAGTTTGCCATGTTAGGAATCAGTTATATAGCTTCAGTGGTCGGCCCAACAGCCACAGAAGATTTTCTGACCACCACTCATCATGAAAAACACTTTTTCCGACCACCTCTAATTTCAAATGAAAAGGGTTTCAAACACAACCCCTTGGAAAGAAGAATTGCACTTTCCTCAATATCCAATTTCAATCTTGTTACAGTTAACATTCTTATATTTGATAAATATTAGTTTATTTTCAAAGATTTTTTAGTGTCGGGTTGTCAATACATGATGTTCATTCGGTTGTGGCCGTAAGACCAATAATTCGGCCTAAAAAAATCTTTGTACTGCCGTGAAATTGCGACCGCCACTAAAAAGAACCATCCTTATTTGTTAATTGTTAAAAAAGGTAAAGATTTACACTTTTGGTGTGCTTCTTTGATTGGAGAATAGGCTTATAATGCCAGAGTTTTTGTATTTGAAAGTGTCCCTTAACCAACCCATCACAAATGGATATCTAACATGGGAATGGCGAACCGGTCTAAGGGGCTATGCCTATCCTACCATCTTTGTGATTCTCTACAAGATACTTGCTATCCTGAAGCTAGACTTTCCAGTGGTATTGGTAAGTTGGATTTGTTTTGAACTCTTTAGCTATGGGAACTGGTTGCTCACTATATTGACCCCTAAAGAGATTAGAGAATCAGTAGTCAAGTAGAAGTCGAATATTGAATGCAGTTTTAATCATACTTTTTCTCCACAAGCCAAGACTGCTATATTTACCCTCATTTGCAGCAATCACCCTTATCCCCCTTTCCTACCACTTTGCCTGATCTCCCAACCCTTCTATTCTCCTCCACTTGCTTCTTCTACGTCTTTGGTTTTCCTCTCCTCAAACTGGGTCTCATTACCCAAATTGTAAAGCATTTTGTTTAATTGCACTGCTAATAAGTTATATCTTGTGCTATTTCTAGATTCTAGCTCCTTGTGTATTACAAGCTACTCTGTCAGCTATAGGGGATTTCTGCCTGTACAAGACATCAGTCATCCTTCATGGAAAAGACGTTGCAAGGTGGACAGTATCCTTTCCGTCCATTCACATCTAAGAAGCGATATATTTATTGAACAATGTACCTTCAGATCCCTCTTTCAACATTTTTTCCCCAGTGTGCATGTTTAAAGTGATGAGACGCAAAAAAAGTAACTCTTGAATGTTTACTTCATGGCTATACATGCTATTGAAGAATGTTTAAAGATTAAAGAGAGCGAAGTTGGCTCAGTCGGTAATGCGTCTGCCCGTCGAACCAAAGATTGTGGGTTCGAGTCCATCCCGGGAGGATGACTGAAGCCAGTGCGTTGTGTGTAAACGTCTCTCCCATGTTTCATAGATGCAGACTATGTTACAGTGGAAAACACTCCGTCCCTCGGATAGGACATTAAATGGAGGCCCCGTGTAGAGGAGAGCCACCACCTTTGCACGTTAAGAACACACTGCACTATTCGTATAAGAGTAGGGGGAAACCCCGGTGTAGTGGTCCACCTGCACTCCCTCCAATCAGTTATATCGGGAGGAGAGACCTGCGGGTCACAGTGATTCAGTTCGCTTTTCGCCTCCCAGGCACAGGTGACGCCAAAACAAATAATAATAATAATGTAAAGATGAAGCTCTGATACACTGTAAGTCCACTATAAAAGTATCATGATGGTTTTCAACGAAAATAAAGTTAAAAATATGTATGGTACATGATAGGAGTTATTGTGTGGTTTGTACTTATTGACCATGTAAGTATTTCATGAATGGCAGTATAGTGCTAATGATAATGCCAATAATATTGTTAATTTTGAAACCAAATCTGTGGTTCTTTATCTATCCACCTAAATATTACTCCAGTTAAATCTGGGAAATTTTGCCTTCTGTATGTCTAATTATCACTTCAAGTCAAAGCATTATTTAAAGATTAAAAATATGAAAAGTATTGTTATTGGCATCTCAGTAAAATTTTGCCCAAGTCGAACAAATTTCTGTGGTCACCAGCAACTTGACTGAGGGAGATTCTCCTGTATTTGCTACAAATAATATTAATGAAATAATTTTATACATCATTCTTTTTACTTTTATGAATTAACTTAAAATCTTGACTTGTTATTCTTCATTTATAACAAAAGTTACCCATCAAAATATTTTGTTTTAGCAATTTTCAAATTTGTTGAAATCAATTTCAACTATTATGCAATGTTACTTTGACCTTAATACATGACCTTTCCAGCTTCTAATGAATTTGTCTTCCTGGTTTGTGTTTTACAATGCAACTCGTACATTAACCAATACAATGGAAAGCATCCTGACCTCGGTAGGCCTATTCTTCTTTCCTTGGCCTAGGGATTGGTTGCATGATGACAATGAAAAACAAGAAAGGTTAGAAGACATTTTTTTACTTTCACTGAGTTCAGGTAATTTGTACAAATATGTGTGCATAGACAGAGAATCTTCTTGTAGAATGGACATTATCTTCCATCTTTTAGTAATTAGATTGGTACTTTTTATCTCTGTGAATAAACCACATTCTGCAGATAAGAAATTAGATGTTGAAATAGAAAACATTCTACATACTGTTGATAAATGTCAGTTATCAGAATCCAATTTCTTTTTAGATGTACAGTAATGCAAATTTGTTAATTTAACAGTTTTAGGTGTCAATTAAAACTAGATTTGTTGGAAAATATTTTCTATATTTCCTTTGAAATTTTTATATATTTAAGTGGGGGAAGTTCTTGAGATGTATTGAGGTATTGCACAATATAGTATATTGCAGGACTTTTTTTCTAACTCGAATGAGTTGGAATGCAAGATAGTTGGAACCATTTTAGCTTGACTTTGCCTTCATATTTTGACTCTGTATGACTACACTGGATATTTATGATCAAAAGCTTGGACGGCACAGAACAAGCATTCTTTTGCCCAGGCTTTCTTTTTGTCTTAAATTTTGCAGTACAATAACTTATTGCAACTATCTCTAATTATTTTGTTTTGTAGGAACCCACAGGTGTATATTATGGTTGTTGCCTTGGCTTGTCTGGTGCGACCGACCGCTGCTATTCTTTGGTTTCCTCTGTGTCTATGGCATATCAACTTCAGCCGTGTATCAATGGACAGTTTAGGATTCACAAGTTTTCATCTTATCAGGTTTGTGATTTCATTAGAAAAGAATGGTGCACTCGGGTTTTAATCGTATGCCTTTTCCAACAAGGATTGAATAAGGTAGAGAATATTTGTAAAATAATTGCTCAATCCATCTGTGGATCAAACTGTATTCAGCTTTCAGATTTTAAGCTATGCTCATGAAATCCATCACTTCATTATACTGCAACTTGTATCCACAATGCACCCTTATAAAGTGAAATCATATTGCTGTCCCATATTTGTGTGTCATTTCAATCCTCATTTATATCAGAAAAAATTGATGTAATATAGCTTAACATCGCGATTCATCTGAGTGAGATGTGGTAATTAAAAGAGCAGGTGTATGATTTTATCTTGTATTTCTTTTCTTTTTTTCTGGCAGCATAATTGTTGCTGCTCTGGAGTTCATTAGAGTCGCATTGACACTGTTCCTTCCGGTAGGGTGAGTATTCCTATTGCATCGGGAGTAATTGGATATAATATTTCAATAGAGTTCTCCAGATTTCGATGTGTTTTATGTTCTTATATGAAAATCATGATCACTGGAAAATACAACTCCCTGTTTCATAGACACAGGCTATGTTACAGTGGAAAACACATCATCCTTTAGATAGGATGTTAAATTGAGGCCCTGTCGACAGAAGAGTCACCGACTTTACACTGTTCATTTAAAGAGTAGGGGGATCCCCGGTGTAGCGGTTTAATTGTACACCCTCAATTAGTTATATCAGGAGAAGAAATCTGCAAGTCACTGTGATTCAGTTCACTTTTCACCTCCGAGGCAAAGGTGATGCCAAACAATAATTACAATAATATTAGTAATCGTAAAAGAATACTCTCAATCAGGTTTTTTTTTTTTTTTTTTTCATATATCTGATCACTGACTGGTGTTCTTCATATTTTATGAATTACAAATTACAAAACTCACAGAAAAGATGAGTTAACAAGTACACATATACTGAAAATAACCTTCGCCATTTGCCCATTTATTGCTCATGAAAATTATTAGGCCTGAATTCAAAAGAGAAAGGGGATTAAATTGTGGACATTGTGTATTATTGTGCTTTAATTCAGGTCGCAAAATGAAATAATATTTTTTACAAAGGGCACTGAAGTAAGCATAATTATAAACAAAATCTGCATATTCCATGGTTTAAAGCTCTTGTGTAAATTTGTGCCATAGTGTTAAAGAAAGACTAGTACATGAGAATTATAGATTTAAAATTATTGCATTTTGTTTTATGTTCCAGATTGGTAACAATATCTGCATCTCTTCTTCTAGACAGACTATTTTATGGTAATGTGAGTATCAAACATTTAGTTTATTGTTTCTATTTAATGAATGATAAAAAATGTTGACTTTCGACCTAGTATATTCACAAGTTTAGTATTATGGGTTCAAATTTGAATTGACATGCAGATGTAGCAATACATGTACCTGCGATGTTAAACTGATAATTTATTATGTGAAGTTGGACTAATGAAATCTTCTATATACAAATTTGTTCACAAGTATGATTTGTATGAGTTTTCAATGGAAATGCTAGCATATAAGAATTGGAAGTATATAAACATATATTTAGAAATATAATTCAATTTGAAGTATAGAAAGTGAAACAGAGAGAAAATATCACTATATTTAAAAAGAATTTAGGTGGTAGAATGGCAGATAGCAGGGCCCCATTGCATAAAAGTTGCCATCCAATGGTAACTACCATGGTAACGCTGATCATCTGCCAATCAGATTCAAGAATTCCATGCAGTTAACCATTGCATGGCAAAGTTACCATAATGGTAACATTTATGCAATGGGTCCGGATATATGATACAAAATGTAACTTTTCTGATGGTTTTTGATCTGCAGTAAAAGGGGTTGAATCTTTTTAAGAATACTGTTTCTTGTCTTTTACCAGTTTGTGTTTGTTCAGAAGAATTTTATCGAATTCAACTTTCTTCGTGATTTGGGGGCATTTTACGGAACCCACCCTTGGCATTGGTACTTCTCACAAGGCTTTCCTGTTGTCATAGCAACCCATATACCAAGCTTTCTTTTGGGTGCCAAGATAGGCTACAAGAAGAATAGTCTGCTGTTGTGGGCAGTGTTTTGGACCATGTGCATATACAGGTTTGTATTTTGATGCAGCTACTTGGTATTCAGTGAGGGGGTTGGTGGGGAGTCCATCATAGAATGATCAATAACTTTCACTTTAAAACACTATGATAGACATTGAAAAGGAAAATATTGAGAGAATGTCAATGAATAGGAATTATGTATACATTTTTGTTCTTGTGGTGGTGAGCTTTCTATGTTTAATATGTCTGTATATGGGAGGGGGGTGGAGTGTCAATTTATAGAATGATCAATATTTTTTCACATTAAGGGTTTGTAAAGGAATAGCAATTGATAAATACTTTGTCTCGCCTGAACAAAGTTTGGCAGAGACCTAGTAGTCCGTGTTCACACTTGGTACAAATGATCCTTGGGTAATACCACATGTGTGTTCATGAGGATGATGGGGTCAAAGGTCATCTAGAGGTCAAAAGGTCAAATGATAGGAGGTCACGTCCAATCTTTATTCAAGTTTTTGTTCAACTTGTCCTCATTTCTTTATATCTGCATCAACTTATACTTGGTCCAAATAATCTTTGGGTAATATAGGTCAAAGGTCATCTAGGGGTCAAAAGATCTTATTGCACATTTCATTGATTGCGAAATCAGGCGAGACTTGTGGTTCGTGAACCGCCTTGTTTTGTTCTTGTGATGGAGAGTTTTTGTCTCACCTGCATAGCAGAGTGAGACTATAGGCGCCGCTTTTCCGACGGCGGCGGCGACGGCGGCAGCGGCGGCGACGGCGACGGCGGCGGCGGCGGCGGCGGCGTCAACACCAAATCTTAACCTGAGGTTAAGTTTTTGAAATGACAGCATAACTTAGAAAGTATATGGACCTAGTTCATGAAACTTGGCCATAAGGTTAATCAAGTATTACTGAACATCCTGCCTAAGTTTCATGTCACATGACCAAGGTCAAAGGTCATTTAGGGTCAATGAACTTAGACCATGTTGGGGGAATCAACATCAAAATCTTAACCTAAGGTTAAGTTTTTGAAATGTCATCATAACTTAGAAAATATATGGACCTAGTTCATGAAACTTATACATAAGGTTAATCAAGTATCACTGAACATCCTGCATGAGTTTCACGTCACATGACCAAGGTCAAAGGTCATTTAGGGTCAATGAACTTTGGCCGAATTGGGGGTATCTGTTGAATTACCATCATAACTTTGAAAGTTTATGGATCTGATTCATGAAACTTGGACATAATAGTAATGAAGTATTACTGAACATCCTGTGCAAGTTTCAGGTCACATGATCAAGGTCAAAGGTCATTTAGGGTCAATGAACTTTGGCCAAATTGGGGTATTTGTTGAATTACAGCCATAAATTTGAAAGTGTGTTGGTCTAGTTCATAAAACTTGGACATAATAGTAATCAAGTATCACTGAACATCCTGTGCTAGTTTCAGGTCACATGATCAAGGTCAAAGGTCATGTAAGGTCAAAGAACTTTGGCCACGTTGGGGGTATTTGTTGAATTGCCATCATATCTCTATAAGTGTATTGGTCTAGTTCATAAAACGTGGAAATAAGAGTAACCAAGTATCACTGAACATCTTGTGCGAGTTATAGTAGTTTTCAAAATCAGCACTGCTGCTATATTGAATCGCGTGATGCAGGTGAGACGGCCAGAGGCATTCCACTTGTTAATATTAAATATTTTCATATAAAAAACTTCCGTTTTCTTCTTAAGATCTTGCATTTTCTGGTGCCCAAAGAGCTGTTTCTAACTCATTGTTTTAAAGCTATGTTTAATTATAATTCTGTATCCTGTTACATCACATGAGTTAAAGTGATCATTTCACTTTGTTCTGATTTAAAAAATTCTCCTTTTGGTTCCTGAAAATGGGCTAAACATTAGGCTTATAGTGTAAAAATACCATCCCAAAAGTTTCAAAGTATTATATTTACAGGATCAATTTTAAAACCTTGGAGATGTTATCCAAAGTTTGAAATAATTGGGAGTTGGTTTCAATGACTATGTGTATACAGGGAATCTGTGCACCACAACACATTAATTCTAGATGAACACAGCATGACCTACATACAGTGTGTACAAGGTATACGCTGAATGTACAGTGCAGCTAATAGTGTGTGTATAGGAGATACACACAACAGAAGGCAGTCAAAATAGCCAACGGACTTTTTGAATTGGAGAAAACTGGTCATAAGCTGCACCCGTCTACTAGACGGTTCTCAAAATCAGGCTAATAAATTGCTACTTGTATCTAAATTAGAGTTTTTCATCCTATATTGTGGTCTGTTTCAGGGTTTTTGAGGACAAATACAGGCACTCATACGCACGTTTCAACTCAGTTTGAGAATTTTTTAAATCAGCTGCTCACAAAGTTAAACGATCCCTTTAATGCAACAATTGCAATTTCAAACTTATTCAGTTGTTTTTGTTCTCTTCATTGTAGTTATTATTTTTTTAATACGTCAAATTTACCTTAATGATTATGTTGTGTTCATTCTATTATAGCTTTACAAGCCATAAAGAGTTTCGTTTCATCCTCCCTATTGTCCCCATCTGTATGCTATTTTGTGGTGAGTAAGCATTATATTTGATGTATCTTAAAACCATACATTTTAAACAAAATTGTTTGAAGGACGCTATCAGGATACACGGTTGTAGTCTGTATGTATATGTGGTCTCTCTTTTTTTTTTATACTCGATAATTTGCCCTCTCCACTGCTGAAGATTTATTTATTTGTATAGATGTTGAGTGTATGGCCCGTATTCTGACGTCAGGTTTAAGTTTGACTATAGTCTAAGTCAGAGCTAAAATTATGAGAAGCCACAAATAAATGACAACTTAAACTTTGTTTTTTGCTTTTTAACTTCTTTCTGCCTTAATGATGAAGAAAACTATATTAGTCACAATTCTCACACAGTTATGAATGATTTGAGTGCCAAATAAGCTGATAATTCCTTTTCTCTTATAGACTTGTGTCACAATTGGCTATTCATAGTTAAACAACAACTCAAGACCAGAGTTTAAATTAAACCTAAGTTCAGCCTATGGGCCTATGTTTGGTAACATATGTGAAGTGATCAGGCCAGGTATATCTGGGTTTGGAATTAAAATGTGTACATTTACACATTGCATGTAAAATTTCATCTTGAGCAGGCATAGACTGCATGTACATGTTGGGTTTTGTGGCAGTTATGCTAATTACTTTGAAATCTCTCTGATCCTTCCCCCAAACAGGTCTATTCATGGATGACATGTATCGCAGGGGGAAGTCCAAACTCCTTGTACTTTATCTCCTGTTCAATGTTCCAGCTATCATCTACTTTGGACTAGTCCATCAGAGGGGAGTGTTGGATGTAATGGGGTATGTCAGGGAGGTAGCAGAAGACTATTCTACTGGACAGCAGAGATCTGTCATGTTTTTGATGCCTTGCCATTCCACTCCATTTTATAGGTAAATCACAGTGAGTTTTTGTGTGTGTGTGTGTGTTTTCAGTCATTTAATCAGGGAAGGGTCATAGATTTGGCAGTTGTATGGCTAATTGCAGATAGTTCCATGAACTATGTCTGACCTTCTATAAGTAGGACCTGCCTGAAATGATCCGTCTCTGTTTTAAGTTCTCACAATAAGTTGTAATTATTTCAAATTATCATGATATAAGCAATTCATGAAGTGAAATAAGAATGAAGAAAAATTTAGGGTATAGTGTACAAATAATGCACGTAAGCGTGTGCATGCAGGGCCCAATAACTTATGATGTGTGAGAAGAGCCAATGAATATACCGCACTGAGGTTCGCAGGACCGAGTGCGGTTTATCCATTTGGCGAATTGAGCACAGAGTTCATTATTTAGGTCCTCTGTGCACAAGAGTGTATGCATTGTTTGTTTTATACACCCCCCTCTCCCTGATGCTACTGAGTTGCCCCGAATGCTATATTTGATCTAAATTCTAGATAATTTAAGACCATGCACTATCCTGCACTCTGACGTCAGAATGCAGGAAAGTGCGTGACGTCAGAGTGCAGGATAGTGCATTTGGTATGACGTCAAAGTGCAGGATAGTACATTTGGTATGACGTCAGAGTGCAGGATAATGCGTTTTGGATGCATTTTGGATTCGCTGAATATCATGTGATCTGATTTGGACCAATCAGATTACAGAAAATTCTTTGGAGTTGTATAATAGATCATGTCACTGATGTCTTGTCATTCTAATCTGCACTATGCTTTGCTTATGTTGGGTTGAAGTACAGTACCAGTCACAAATCTTTGACTCACTATTACCTGTTCAACCAGAGAACAATAGATTTGGTCCACTGAATCTATTGTTCTCTGGCTGAAAAAGGTATTGAGTCAAAGAATTGTGACTGGTAGTGTAGATATCTCAATTTACCAAAAGCGGTTGTTAATACCACTAATTGATTGAAAATGTGTACAGTCAATCAATCGCTGTATTCAACCTGTTGGAGACTGAACTCACATATGGATGTGTGTAGTAAGGTGTCTGAAAAATGTGTGGTATAGCAAATTCAGCCAGTCTCCAATGTGTTGAATTGAATTTCTTTTGTGCCAATAAAGTCAGTCAAGGGAACAAATCTATGTGGATCATTTTCAAATTAAGGAGTGTATCATTGGAAAAAGAAATACATGTATGGAAAGTGACAATAATCTTTCTATTTCTTTACACCCATTTTTAGCCATGTGCATACTAATCTACCAATGCGCTTTCTGGAATGCCCACCCAACCTGAACCAAGAAGAGGACTATGTAGAAGAATCATCACTCTTTTATAATAATCCAATGGAGTGGCTGAGGAAAGAATATGAAGACCCTACCTCTGTCCCTACTCATCTGATCTGTTTTGATGTCCTCAGACCAGTAAGTATTTCACATCATACAAATATTGTCTTGTCTTCCTGTTGTTGTCCCACAATCATGCAAGTTGATTATTATTATTATTATTCAGTTCTTATACAGCGCATGTTATATACAATGTAATGTCTCTATGCTTTTCCACAGAGAATTAGAATTGTTATTTTAAGAATTTCACATATTTGTGAAGTATTATACTGTGAAATCCCCTGAGGCCCTTATGACAAATTTCTTTTTTTCTCTCTCAACTTCCATTTTCCATACACAGAGCATTGAAGACTTTCTTTCTTTACATCATTTCCAAGAGGTGAGTCTGCTTTAAACATTTGAAAACTGGTTTTCAATAAACCTCTCTGCAATAATGATGTAGTGATCTGTTTTTTGGTCTTTTTGCTATTGGAACATGTGGACTCTGTGTAAAGTCTGTGAGAATTTGCGACTTCATTTGTAACTGAGTTTATCAGTTATTGTTTGGCTGGTGATATAAAAAGCCTGGTTTTTAAGTTCACCCCTTGGAATAAAAAACATCAGTTTCCATCTGTTCATCTCTTCCTTTTTGTATTGTTTGTTTTAATAGGTTGCTAGTTACTTTCACACGCACTTACCAGAGGGCAGAATGGGCAGTCGGGTCCTGGTCTTCGCTAGAGAAGAAGGCCAATCGCTCCCAGAAAGATGACAATAGGATCCAGCTCTACCCAACTCTTCAATGCAGTGATATGAGCAAGCTAGCTCTCTCATGGATCCAAGAAGAAATCTCCAATGCATAATCATCAGAAGGAATTCCATACCAGAGAAAAAAAGGGCTGCAGCAGTCTGTTCTGATACCGTGAGATCTTGAATGATACATGAAATATCTTTCTCTTTGATCATGTTATTCCAAAATACATAACGCCCAGTGTGGTGTGTGGCCAATTTAGCTGTATGCTTTTGAACATGCCATATATATTAATCTGAAATATTTGTATAGTAAATGATAAGTCTGATTAGATACATGGTAAAATGCACAATATGAGCCCTGTCTTACATGATTTGTGATTGATTTAGTCAGTGGCGTACCTAGGATTTTCCACAGGGGGGGCAAAACCGTCCGCCCAAAAATTTGACAAGCAAAAAAAAACAAAAAACAAGGTCTTCAATCACAAATGAAGGATTTCGTAACAGGAAAAAATTTGACAAGCAAAAAAAAAAAAAAAAAAGAGCTTCAAGCTCGTCAGGGGGGGGGGGGGCAATAAAGGTCTTCAAGCTCGTCAGGGGGGGGGGGCAAAAAAGGTCTTTCAAGCTCGTCAGGGGGGGCAGACTTCAAAGTTGACACATTACTGCATCATTTGATGTCCCTGGAAAGAGACAACAGTATATCTTGAACTTTACCACTTGCAGAAATTCATTCAAAGAGAAGGTTTACTTAGATATATTTCAAAGTCATTTGGTATATTTCTACACTTTGCCCAAGCATTTTATGATCATAGTTTTCTTGCAATTTTTTTTTTTTAAATAGCACTACATTTTGCTGATCAATTCAAATTTTGACTGAACTAGTGAACAATTACATTATTACATTCTATGTCGAATCTTCAAATGTGAACTGATATCATACTCAAAGCAAAACAATGCATTTTGATTTATTTTCATATCTTAATAAAGGAGAATATTATATGATACTCAGAAAGACACAAAAGTCCCACAAAAGGTAGTCAATTCTGCATGTGATTTCTAGAAATAATACACACAGTTCCCTACCAATTTGGCATTGTATATTCACAAGTTAAGTTTTTATGGGTACTAATATACAGCACAATTACATTTTTGTCTCACCTGCATAGCAGAGTGAGACTATAGGCGCTGCTTTTCAGACGGCGGCGGCGACGGCGGCGGCGTCAACACCAAATCTTAACCTGAGGTTAAGTTTTTGAAATGACAGCATAACTTAGAAAGTATATGGACCTAGTTGATGAAACTTGGCCATAAGGTTAATCAAGTATTACTGAACATCCTGCCTGAGTTTCATGTCACATGACCAAGGTCAAAGGTCATTTAGGGTCAATGAACTTAGACCATGTTGGGGGAATCAACATCAAAATCTTAACCTAAGGTTAAGTTTTTGAAATGTCATCATAAATTAGAAAATATATGGACCTAGTTCATGAAACTTATACATAAGGTTAATCAAGTATCACTGAACATCCTGCATGAGTTTCACGACACATGACCAAGGTCAAAGGTCATTTAGGGTCAATGAACTTTGGCCGAATTGGGGGTATCTGTTGAATTACCATCATAACTTTGAAAGTTTATGGATCTGATTCATGAAACTTGGACATAATAGTAATCAAGTATTACTGAACATCCTGTGCAAGTTTCAGGTCACATGATCAAGGTCAAAGGTCATTTAGGGTCAATGAACTTTGGCCAAATTGGGGTATTTGTTGAATTACAGCCATAAATTTGAAAGTGTGTTGGTCTAGTTCATAAAACTTGGACATAAGAGTAATCAAGTATCACTGAACATCCTGTGCGAGTTTCAGGTCACATGATCAAGGTCAAAGGTCATGTAAGGTCAAAGAACTTTGGCCACGTTGGGGGTATTTGTTGAATTGCCATCATATCTCTATAAGTGTATTGGTCTAATTCATAAAACGTGGAAATATGAGTAACCAAGTATCACTGAACATCTTGTGCGAGTTATAGTAGTTTTCAAAATCAGCACTGCTGCTATATTGAATCGCGTGATGCAGGTGAGACGGCCAGAGGCATTCCACTTGTTTTTTAATTGCATGGAAATGTGCGGGAAAGTTACATTTTATCATTCCAAATATTTGCTCTCTGCTTTTTCTGAATTTTGAACAGATGCAGCAGCTATTTGTATACTATACAAATACACAGGGTTAGAGCTAGAGATCTATATAATGTATAGCCCTAAAAAGGACTGTTTGGGTTTACCAACCTTTTCATCCGCCAGCACAACTGCTTGAGGGTCAAGTCCGTCAGCAGGTAGCACGTGAGCCCAGTAATGTGGCCTGCCTGTACAAGCAGGCCCGAATGCCTATAGGGCTCGGGTATCCCTAGTCTGGGCTGGCTTGCATTTTTTGTTGATGCCGAAAGCATGCAAAATTTCTCATTTCTCATTGCCCTCGCCAGGCCATGGCCTCCAATCACCACAATCCCATCAATGTTAATGGAGAATTCCATCATTGACAACTTAGGGCAATACAAATTCAAGAAACACGGCGTAGAACCAAAAACTAAGAGCTAAGTTTAGACAGGAAAGATAGCTGTACTAATTTCCAGTGGCTGTAATATGTACATTATGGTCTAAGTTTTTACACGTCTGAGGGCACTGTAAGATCTCTATGCTTGGCAAAAACTTGCTGCAAATAAGTAGTGAGTAGCTTTTCACCATGATACATTTCATCTGGTATGAGTTCCCCCCCTTTTTTTTTTTTAATCCCAGACGATGGGTGACATCCACAGCAGCAGACACACTTGCATCAATATGTTTTAACACCTTCAGTGTGATGGAACCAACGTCCTCATTTTGACTCTCTAGAATTCCAACGATTTCCTGATTTTGTCTCCTACTGTACTGTTCAAGATTCTGAACATCAGACTCAAGCTTCAACACTCGAACCTGTTGATCAGCGTTTTCTTTTTCTAGCTCATCATTATTTTGCTGCAGGTTATCCATCCTCTCATTCATCTTATCAAACTCTGAGCTCAGAAAATTGATGGAGCTAATGATCTCTGTGTGATTCCTCTGTTAGATCTGAGCCCATTGGGGTCAGCTTATTCATGAGGTCAGATAATGACACTTCAGTGTTTGCAGGATCTTTGACAGATTTATGTGCTTTGGCTGTACTGCAGGCCACACACAGTGCCTCACCATTTTCACACAGACATACACGTACGCCCTGGTTCACTGGACACTGGGAACACTTCATGGTAGTATAGGCACACACACAGCCAGAGAAAATGCCAATATGACCTTATATTCCTGACAGTCTCTAGGAAGGAATCATAGTTACTATCATCTAAGGCAGCATCAATGGAATTCACTTTCCAATTCACAATTCTTTTTGTTTCTTCATTTTTTGTCGTTTCTTCAGCAGTTTGGGGTGGCCATTCCAACAGACACACACATATACACAAGGACACAAACTCACATAAAAAGAAACACACATGAGCACCAATATATGTAGATGATTAAATATATATACAATGAAAGGTAGATATAGTAAACAAAAGAAAAAGATATTGGGATTGTCTAAACAAAAAACAAGAAAAGTGGATAATGATATAGTTAACATAATAATAAAAAGGGTAATACAAGGAGTTTATGCTCTGGTAGAGAATAACAAAACAAAGAAATAAAAATCTTGAAGAAAGACCACCAGTGGTTTATATCTACATAAGTAAAATTGATATCAAGAAACAGTTTACAGGGCAGTAACTTGTTGTAGAGATGTAAAAAACCTTTTTAACTTGGAATCCATCTTGGATGGTGTTAAGGGCTGCTATAACCCTTTCATCGGTTGACCAGGCAAGTAGCCACTTTGGGGTGTTTCACCAGCTTCATCAAAATCTTTTTATTAGCCTTTGTCAAATCCTCCTTGATGGAGAAGCCAGAGTCCTTCATGTTTTGCCGATCCTTCAGCAGCGCAACTTCTATATGAACATAAACTTCTCTAATATTGGGCAGGGCTTGCTGTCAGGAGAGCAGGGCTTTCTGTTATGATGAGATCTGTCAATTTCAGCCCTGGTTTAAGTTGTAGCTGAGGTGTTACAAGACAATTCTGGTCACCTGACCGTCATTGTCTTGATCTGATGCTTCTGAGACCCCTAAAACATACACATTATTTTGCTGGCTATATTGTTCCATATCAGCTCTACTCTAACAAGCCGCCATCCCTGACTCCAATTTTTGCACAGACGTTTTGAGGTACTTGATCTCTCCTCCATAGCTAGTTCAACCCTCAAGTCATTGATCTCACTCTCCTGTTGAGTGATTTGCTAACTTCATGAGGTTTTCAGACTGGAACAGCTTCTTTGGTTCCTCTTCCTCAGGAGTCATTGCATCATGCTTGCAATCATTCATTTTTTCAGTGATCTCCATATCTTCAGTATGACTCTATCTTCTTTGTAATTCTCATTAGTCCAGTTTTTCCATTACAACAGAATTAGTTGTTTCACTGACATGCACTAGTGACATACCAGTTATCTTATTTGACATGAAGTCAATGCTTGTATATGTGTAGTATTTAGCACTGCACCCTGGTGAATTGCAAGCGTCATTGCCGAAGATAGTGAGGGGTCTATCCTTTGTTAACTGTGGGTTTCGCTGATTTGCTACGTGTAGGTGTGGATGATGTCAAGGAGGATGTTATGGACATCGTAGAATGTTGTATCAGACAGGTACGAAGATTTTCAACTAATCGCAGACCTATTCAACCTCCAATAATTGTAGGTTAAACAAGTCTGCAAATAATCTAAAATCCTCATAGGTATTGCCTTTGAGCATCAGCAAGACACCAATCAACAGATTTCTTACTGTACAGGTTGTCTTTAATCTCTTTCTTAATGCTTTTTTACTCTTTATTTGTCTTTCCCAGACATACATATGACAGAACATATGCTGAAACCCTGATCTTCACCCAATAGTTCACAACACTTTCGAATGATCCATCTACTTTATCGCTCTCTTATCCTCGGCCACAGAATTTCTTTGTCCTTTTGTTTCGCCTTCTCAATCAAGTTTCTTCTTGATTGATTCCATTCCAAACGTCGAACTAATGGCCCTATTGTGTGAACACATCATGCATCACTTTATATAAAGGGGTCTATCCTTTATATAATAATTCGCATTGTACATTTCCTTTCTTGTTAAATGTTCAATTATATTAATGTATGCTACTTAGTCTTTTTGTTAAGTGCTTAGAAACACCATGTATTAAGCGCTATATAAATACAATGTATTATTATTATTATCACTTTGCAAATGCTAGCATGATGATATTTTGCAAAGACACATCCAAGAAGGCTAGGAGACATTCTAATGTCCCCCTGCAACCAAGTTTTTCCATTGTAACAGGACTTGTTGTTTCACTAACATGTACTAGTGACAAACCTAGTGTCTTATTAGACGTCAAGTCAATCCACGTATATGTGCAATACTTGGCACTGTACCCCGGCGAGTCGCATCTGCCATCGCCGCAGATAGTGAGGGGTCTATCCTTATGTTGACTGAGGGTTCCTCTAGTTTTTTGCATATAGAAGTAATGGAT